>NC_140777.1:134862074-135533712 GCF_044657685.1 Stegodyphus dumicola
CATTCTTTAAAATTCACACTATTCGTTTACGATAGCGATACTCTGGCGCTAGATTCACTTAACAGTATTATATTTCGTTCATATTATAACTCAGAATGCACAAAATTTATATCATTTAAAGAATTATATAATAGTTGCCACATGTTCTATTCAAATACTATAATAAAGCTAGAACGATGTATAAAAGAAATTAAGCAAACAAAACAAAACAAACAAAAAAAAAAAAAAAAAAGAAACAGTTTTTCACAGACCATTCAGTATTTCTCATTCACTTAATTCAGTTCTCACTTATCGAAATGGAAAAAATACATAAAAACTCAAAATATCTATATTAAAAATTACGAAGTAAATCTTAGTTTTTCTAGATTGGCAACAAATCCACTAGTCTGCTGTTTCAAATGTAAACAAGCAATGGCGGCCATAAAAAAAAATATTAGGCTTAGCGGCAATTAAACAACTTTAAAATTGGCGATAATTCTAAAAGTATCCCTGCTAAAAATGCCCCGTAGAAACCCATAAATTTTTTACGGGGAATTGGCCTACGGGTACCCGTACAGCTCTGTGGGTACTCGTAGGCCAAATCCCCGTAAAAACCCACAGACAGAAACCCGTACAACTGTTCGGGTACCCGTAGGCCAAATCCCCGTAAAAACCCATAGAAAGAAACCCGTACGTTTGTACGGGTACCCGTAGGCCAAATTCCCGTAAAAACCAATAAAAAGAAACCCGTACGATTGTACGGGTACCCATAGGCCGTATACCCGTAAAAACCCATTGAAAGAAACCTGCACGGCTGTATAGGTACCTGTAGGCGAAATATCCATAAAAAACCTGTAAACGGAAACCCGTACGACTGTACGGTTACGAGTAGGTTAAATCTCTGTAGAACTGTAGGCACTATAAACAAAATCCCAGTAAAAACCCATAGCCAAAAATCAAAACTTTATATGCATATCCATTGGCCAAATTTCTATTAAAAAAATGGATATTCCGTAGGGTAATGCTTTGTAAAAACCAGTAAACAAAAGCATGTACACCTATACAGGCACCCATACGCCAAATCCTGTAAAAACCACTACACAAAAATCCACAGACCTATAAAGGTACCTCTTGGAAAAATCGCTGCACAAAACCCATAAACAGAACCAATAGCATTATACCATAATGGAGTATCCATACATAGAATCGTGCATAGAACGGGTATCCATATACAGAATCCCTATAAAAAACAATACACAAAAATAGAACTGTAAATCAAATTTCCATAAAAACATAAACCAGCAGAAGTACATAATTAGCACTGATGAAATGTACAGAACTAAATTGCGGAGAAAGCATGTAAAGTAATTTTAAATAAAACTCAATGCGAATAAATAAAAATTTTAAAATATCTAGAAGCCTACGAGCCCGTCCTTCTTAATGCATGTCAATATCTATAAACATATTACAAAATATTTGTATAAATTCTCTTTACAAAATTTTAAACTACCTTTATATAATTCTGAAAATAAAATGAATAGAAAGATAATAACCAAAGTCATGATTCACAACCATCGAATGATAAATGTACATATACATATGTAAGAAAAATGAGGAATATGCAAAAGATTAAATTAGCAGCGTAAAATTAATTTTCCTTCTCTATTCTAAAAACAGTAATCTTTCTGCACTGCATCATTTGGAGATTAATTCATGTCATATGACTCTTACATAATTTGATGTTGTAAAAGAAACTAAAACTCAAACAGCCAATAGTAATTTTACAGCAGTATTAACTATCAAAGACGAGTAAAAATGCATCGAGAACCAAAATTAACTCGGTCTGAATTAAGATTTCACCCTTAACATAACACATTTGCTTTTTACGCTTTGTATTAGCTGGATTGCAGTCTGTCTGCTCCTTGTTTCTTACTACACATTTATTAAAAATGTTAATTTTTGGAATAGGCATAAATAATGTGCCAACTTGTTTGTGGCTGCAACATATTTGCTGAAAGATAAGTTGAATTAAATCTACCTCAACTGCCAAATTTCTTATTCATTGTGGATTGGAGTTTCAACATCTCTAAGCCATCAAAATTCTTGCTGTTCATTACGGATTCAGCTGTTTGTATTCGACTACAGAATCTATTACATATATATATAATATCATTTCATTTGATGGTTGTGAATCATTACTTTGACTGTATATATATTATTGATTTCATTATAAATATATACATATAGTACTGTACCTCACTGCATATATTTGTATTTCAGTTCTTTAATTGGGAAATTAAACGATTGTATTTAATCACATCAGCTTGTTTAACAATTTGATACCTAATGAGAAATGTATTGCCAAAGGATGGTACTTTCTAGCATCTGCTTAAATTAAGTTACCTACAATGCACTAAACCAAATTTAAAAAAAAAAAAAAAAAAAAAAAAAAAAAAAAAAAAAAAAAAAAAAAAACTAGAAGAAACCCAAATTTTCAGGAAGAGAAACATTATTAACAAGCAAGCAAAAAGAATACGGGACTTGCAAATTAGAAACTTAACATAGAGTTCAAATTTAGCATACTTGCTATCCCCTTAAAGCTCGCTTACCAATGATAGTAACACCCTGCAGCTTATTATGACATGCATACACATAGATGTTTTGCGTGGAAGAAAGGATGAATCCAAGAATATAATGTAGTGAAGAAATAATAATATACAAACACTGTGTCGACCCCTTATTACAATACTTTGAATGTTACCTGTATCTCTCAAAAGATAAATGAAACATGAAGATAACATATAATAAACTTAATAGTACCCAAAATACAATAAATTATATTGTAACAAAATGAATTTTAAAAAATTTACAAGTTTCAACAAATACCAATTCTCAATGCACAGTTCGGGAATTAAGAAAATATCTCATAGCGTATAATGTTTTATTCCGTATCTCACTTTTAGTGCTATATAATCTTCCACAGATTTTACATAAATAAAATCTATAACATAATGGGTATTTATAGTATATGTAGTTCTTGATGTAAAAAAGATTAACTTTTGTACTGTAAAAATTCCATCTATGTGAATAAGTATGAATATACTCATATACACATAATTATACTAAATAACTAATTTAATGAAACTAAATTCCTATAGAAAAATGGGGAAAGTGTAGAATCGCCCACTGCTTGGCGTGTTTTTAAGAATTGCATATACTCGGTATCCATGTACACATCGACCTATTTTCACTTAAAAAACATCTCAGAATTGCACAAAAATGACATTGTGCACTCCTTTGACTTTATTCATGTACACATCAACCTATTTTCACTTAAAAAGTCAAAAGAAAATTGACAAAAATCCAATTCCTTTTACTTTTGTACAAAGTGCCAAATAAATAAGTGGGCGATTCTGCACTTTACCCGAAAAAATATATAAAAATACCATTTACCTATATATATTAATAATTTATTATTACACAAGATGTTTCATATATCATCTCAAACGAACATAAATTTAATTAAAGCGATGCATTATTGGAATAAATTTGAGTCAGTGTTTTACGTGCAAGTTATTTAGATTTCTATTATAGAAAGAATACTTGAAATAATGTATAGAAATATTATTCTGAACCATAAAAATTCTCAATAGTAAAATTTAAAGTACTGAAAAGGTAGCTATTGTTTTTGACAGTAGATTATATAATATAAAAATACCTCATGCTGAGCATTTTCTGAAATTACAATGCCAAATGAAATTGATATAGTGCAGTATTTAGCAATAATAACTTTTTGTAAACAAATGTGGCTATATTCGCTTAATTGTAATGACAGTAATTTTAACTGCATTTGTATAAGGCTGTACAGAAGATTTATTTATATGGGTTTTCATTCGCAGAGAACAACCGGATTCCCTGTGGAAGTGCTTCCGAAAATAATGTTTAAATATTACTCTAACTATATTTGAAAGCAATGCTATAACAGTGCCCTTATAAGACTCATGATCCGAAGAGCTTTGGTTTTAAATGTCTCGTAAAAACTTTCAATTACTTCTGCAAAATTCATACCCACGTAAAAATTACTACACCGAAGTCAATTGATTATACAGCAAAACGTTCCTAAAACAATCAACTCCACAATTCGAGATAATGCCAGTTTCCTGTAGCCTGACAAATCTATGAATGATTTTTAAGTCCTGTTATTTAATTATTGTCCTGACAAATGTGTCATTATCAGAAGTGGTCATTTAAGAAAATAACCACTATATGAGGTTTCAACTTAATGTAATTTTTTTCAAATAAATAATTCACTTTTTATACTCCCAAGACTAGTACATTTAATATTACATTTAATATTACATAAATCTTATTCACAAATCTATTTCTATTTCAAAAGCAATTTATGAAAAACACATTTGAAATTTTCTTCATCAAACTAATAATAATGAAAATTAAAGTATGCATAAAAATGATTATATGTGTTTTAACAAAATAGCACAAAATATTTAATGTAAAAATGTGGTTCTAGTCTCATACTTGTAAAGAAAAATAGACCAAAAAGGAAAAACAATGTAAGCTACTATGATCATCTAAATTTTCACATAATTTTAGTAGTGGAATAAAGATTCCTTAAGCTTGTATGTCTTGTCTACCCCATTCAATAAGTAATAAACACATTAAATACTTCAATGTTTATTTCATTAATAAAACTTACCTTTTTTGCTCGCGAAATATAATTAGTACATTTTTTAAAACATAAAAAAACATTCTTTTTGCTCAGCCACATCACATTAGTCGAAAAATTCAAAATTGAACCATGCAAGATCATTTTTAAGTAAGGTATGCTCAAATTTATTAGTACATAGTATTCAAATGATAAAGCATCTACATGAACAAGCTTTAAAAAAGTATTTCTAAACTGTAATCAAAAAAATAAATTTTCCAAAATACAGTTTCAGTAGAATGCAAAAACTACATTTCTGCATCTGCACACTGAAAAAAATTATCAAGCCTAAAATTATCACTTTTCAGTCTTAAGCACATTGTTTTTCAGTATAAAGGTAAAGATGGAAAATCAATTTCACGCTCAGAAACTCCATTTCACAACTAGTCAGTTATCAGCAACGTTCTCTCAAACATTAGACACGATTACACGTGCATGGCTTTAGTGGTATATTCATAGTCAGTGCTGGTATTTTATTATTTATTACTAATTTCTAAACAGTAAAACATAGTAAAATTTGTAATACAGTAAATCCTAGTAAATAATATACTGCATTACTACAACTACGAAGAAAATAACACCACCATCACACAACAATAACTAGAGCGGCGCCATATTGCTTGTTTGGGAAACTTCTGAGAGTGGGGGAGGGAGGGGGAATTTTTTTTTTTCACGTCAGCGTTAACAGGGAGAAAAGTTTTGCGATTGTGAATGAACTTGTTCGCGTTAAAGAGATGTTGGTTGATATCGGTGTTTATTTGTAATATCAGAAATGTAAGTGCTTATGTGTGTGTATTCAGGGAACCAACTCGTAGCAAAAACCACCTCCCTAAGACGACCGCCTCTGAAAGAAACCAGTATTTCTGAAAACATAAGTATACTTTGGTATTGAATATTCCCTCTGTAAAGCGACCATTCACAAAGAAAAGTCTACAAGTGTGTCTGGTCGCCTTAGAGAGATTCATTCCGTAGATGTAATCTCCCTAAGGCGACCACCTCTAAAAGATAAACGTATCTCTGAGAACGTGAGTATCTATTGGTATTGAGCATCACCTCTCTAAGGCGACCACTTACAAAGATGAATTTTTATTTGCGGCTGGTCGCCTTGGAGAGACCTCGTTGTGTGTGGTGTATATGATTACTGTTATTGTTTCCGAAAAAAATTTAAATCAAATAAATAAGCATATTTAGTAAAAACCCTCTCTAAAACGACCATCTGCGTTTCCAGGTTACTTTGGTGATCTTAAAGAGATCATATTTTCATTCTGTTAATTTTATTGTTTACAAGGAGTATATTAACGTCAGATAAAAAAATAGCACAAACCCATATAAACCAACAAAAGATTTATTATTATATTGATACCAGTAAGTCAATATAAACCTATACAAACCAGTACAAAGTTCTGCCATTGAATGTTGGTTGTATGGGTGTCAATTGATACCAGTAAGAAAAACCCACAGAGATCAATAGAAACCAGTAAAAGTCAATAGAGACCATCAAAAATTCTATAGGTACCAGTAGAAAGTTTTACTGGTTTCTATGGGTCATTTTGAAACCAGTAAAAAAAACCCACAGAGACCAACAGAAACCAGTAAAAGTCAATAGAAACCCATAAAATCTTATGGGTACCCATAAAAAGTTTTACTGGTTTCTATGGGGCATTTTTAGTAGGGATTGCATACAGATTTACTAAAGGCATAAAAACCTTAACCGGAAATAAGAACAACATAATTCAATCATTTTTAAAGTAAAAAAAATGTACAATTTACAAACATATAAGAGTAAAGAAAACGAGATCACACAGCCGGGTAGCGGAGTGGATCTATATATGAATATATTGATATAATACGTTTGGTGCGGCCCATTGCAACCAAAATACGAGGTGCACATCTACATGTTATAGCACTTCTATATACAAAATTTCAACGTTCTGAGGCTACTCGTTTTTGAGTTATGAGAGATACGTTTGTACGTAAGTACGTTCGTACAGACGCGACGAAAAATTCTCTTCAGAATTCATTTTAAAGCAGTTTTATAATTTTTTTTGGAAGAAACGAGTCTTTTATTCTGTCCTTACGTACAGATTTCACGCAAAAACATCGTTAAATTGCTTTCGATAGCGGCCAAAATGGATATTTTCGTTGAAATATGCTGCCTGCAACTTTTCGCGATTACAGTACTTCCTTTTTACTTCGTACAAGGAAAAAAAAGAGGCTGTGTGTCTTTCGTTCGTGCTGCGCGTAAACTAATAGACCCAGGGCTATGAAATTTGGTACATAGGTGCATCTATACAAGAGCCATTGCACCTCGAGCGATTTTTTCAAAATTCGATTCAGATTTTTTTAATTTTATCTTTTTGATTTTATCGCATGATTTTGAATAGTTTCATTTATTTAGAAATGTGATTTGGGCAACAGTATTTCATTCAATTGTATACTGGACTGCTGAAAATGAGTACTGTTGCCACTTGGAAAAACGAGGGCGATAATTCTGTGCAGTTTTTAAATTTAATGTTTCTCTTGGTTACTAGACGTTTATTGATGGAAGGCAACGGGAAGTTCGCTAATTTATTTATTAGGATAATTAATATTTGTATTAAGGGGTGTTGTTTATTTCATTGTAATTTTGTTATATGTAATACTTTTTTTTTTAATTCGTGTTGTTTTTTAATGAAGTTGTGCTGCAGAGTAAAATTCTGCGCAGTTTTTTAATTTAGCGTTTGGTATTCCCTCCAGACTTTTTTCCTGTACATTTAACAGCCAGACGAAGGATGGCAGGGTATATAATAAAACATATAATTTCTAGTATATAATAAAACAAATTCCGTATTAGGAATTTGGATTTTCAGATGTCCATATTCGAGTAGAGAACTACGTTATTCAAAATTTGATGTGTGTAGGTACCGTTGTTTTTTCACATTGGGAGAAACATGCATATATTCATGTACATTCTTATTATTTAATTTCTTTAAGTATGATGCAGGGCTTTAGTATTTGGTGGCAACAATTTGAAAAGTGAAACGCTTTTTATAGTGAACCAACGCAACATGCCAAAACGAAATTAATAGCCCTTCTGTGCAAATTGTCCTTTTGGGAGAATTGAACTTACTCATTTTATGGCATCTTGACTGCTTGTCAATATATATACGTACGCACAGATATATTCTTATAGTTGATGCATGAAGATATTTGGAATATAGATATTTTCGTTTTAAAAGTTCTACTAAACTCTTAAATGTGTTGCAAAGTTAAATTTTTATTAATCAATAATTTCACAAAATACCATAATATTTTTAAATTTTTAATAATACAATGCATATTAAAGCACATTGATATTCAGTTTGGAAATCGTATTTGCCGATGCGAAAGAACGCTCCCATCAGATATAGTAAACGCAAAAATCAGAAATTTTTTATTTTATCGAACTTCACCTCTTCCCAACCAAGAACTGCTATTCATTTTCTTATTAGAGTGTAGGGTTTATATTTATTTTAACTAACATTTATTTTAAGTTTAAACTATCTTTCCTGTCAAGCCTTACTTTCCCCTGAAACTGCCAATGCCAGAGTATGTAAATTTTAGTAGAACGCGCAAGGATTCAAATTATCAGCGGAAGTATTCTGAGTTAAATAGAAAGGAAACGAGTTCGAAGGTGTGCTTTTCTTACTTCACGAGCGCGGAGGTAGTTAGTCAGAAATTGAAGAACCACGCGTTTCGGCCTGTGTGCTTGTTTAGGCAAATTGTTAATCTTTCAACGTAACATTCAGAGTTTGCTGAATTATCAGCGGTATTGTAGAACGCGGTGAGGTTAGTTACGTTTAGAGAGCCTTGTAGTTAGTGACTTGTTAGTATCTCTTTTAGTTTCTTATTTTTATTTTACCGTCGGGTCGGCGTAGTTTGTGAGCGTCAAGAGCACGCATTTGTAATTTCTAAAGTTGAATAAAAAGGGACTTAAACCCTTCTCAAGACTCTGTCTAATTCCCAGTTTCAGCAGTCACCACTTTGTTGCGTGCAGGTTGGAGGCGCGCAACTCTACAAGAGAATGTAAAACAACGAATGATGGAATTTTACAGAACTATGTACTGATTAATTTTAATCTATCATGCCATTTTTCTGGTTAGAATTCTCTACCTTTTATAACTACGTTCTCTTTACTTAAGATTTAATTTTAATACTGCATTCATCTTTTCGAAATCTATTAACTTTATTGATCGTCTTTCTTACACACACAAATGCTCTCTCTCTATTTTCAGTTACTAAATATTAACATTTACCAGTTATAAATATGTTCTTAGTTCTATACTAGTATTTCCTAGTTGCAAATCACTTCCTGTATATATATTAGCACTTCTAATCACTTACATAACCACTTCTCGGTTATACATTAAAACTCCCAGCTATAATAGAAGACAATTACATAGTGTACTTTTAAAAGCCAGTATATTAATTCTTGAAATGTAAGTCTAATTCCCAGTTTCAGCAGGCACCACTTTGTTGCGTGCAGGTTGGAGGCGCGCAACTCTACATTGGCGCCCGAACACTTGTTGAACTGAAATGGCCGAAAATCGGATGGAAGCCGCGGGACAACAACAAGAAATGGCAAGCCAATTGGAAGGATTTGGATACCTGGTCCAGACGTTGACAGCGTCAATCAAGCCAAACGTCAATTTCGACGGATCGGTGGCGATATTTCTAGAAAACCTCGACAATCACTTTCAGCTCTACCCTGTGCCTGAAAGACAAAAAGTTGCCATCGCCACATCTGCACTAAGAAGACAGGTCGCGCTATGGTGAAAGAATATAGGCAAAATTTTATTAGGGGAATTTGGAAGCCAGACATATACATTTGAAAATTTCAAAAAATCGTTATTAAAGGCCTTCCCCATATTGAAAGATCGAGCAAGGCTAGAAGCCGAACTATATAGTTTCTATCAACGGGATATAGAAGAGTTGACGGACTTTATTCTGCGAAAAATTAAGCTGACGGATATGCTGTATGGGAAGAAACCCGACGCTGTGATTATTGAAATAATCTTACTAAGATTTTTACTTGCTGTTCAAGACTACTTCGAAATTAGAAACCCAAGCACATTGTAGGAGCTCTTCGAATTGGCGGTGAAGTTTCAAAATCGCAGAATAGCGGAAAAAGCTAGAGGGGCATCGTATCCTCAAGGGATCCGAAGGCAATCTTCAAATGAGCAGACCAGAAATGCAAACCGCTCTTATGGGGGAAAGAGCTATCAAGCTAACTCATCGAACCTCAAAGGTCAAGGCCCAAAAAGGAAATTCGAAAACAAACGTCCGCGTACCCAGAAGGCAGAATTTGAAAGGAAAGCTTTAAAAAACGAGTACAGGGGCCTGTGAAAGCGAGGGTCCAGACCCCGGAAGTTTTAAAAAAACCCTCAAAAAGACACTTAAATACGGTCATCGTAAAGAACTCACATCTACCAATTATACAAGTCCTGGTTGGCGATGTACCAGTAGAAGCCCTCATCGATACTGGAGCAGAAGGTAATTTTATGAGTGAGACATTTTTCAAAAAGAATTTTTATAGGTTATGATTATTTAAAAACAAAAACACAGAAATTATAGCGGCGCAAGGAAAAACCTGTCACTGCATCGGGAAATTATCATTAAACATACAGGTAAAAGAGGAAAGCCTCAAAGTATTAATTTTTGTAGTAAAACATTTGCAAAATCCTCTTATTTTAGGTATGGAGATTTTAAGAGCCGCGAGGGCCAAATTGAATTTTCAGGACAGTTCTATTGGGCTGGAGATGGACCAGAGGGTGGTCGAACCTGTGGAACAACCGCAAGTTGACCTTAGCCATTTGAATGACCATGAAAGTCAAGCCATCCACCAAGTGGTGAGTAATTTTTCAAACTTGTTTTCAGAAAGGCCTTTTAGCTGTCAAATAGTTACGCATCAGATACAGTTAACTGCCGAAAAACCTTGTAGGACTAAACCGTATCGTTATGATAAACAAAAAGACCTAATCATAAAAGAACATATTCAGGAAATGTTAAAGAACAAAATAATGACGCCCATAAATAGTGAGTACGCGAGTCCAGTCGTACTATGTAGGAAAAAGAACGAGTTTCCTCCTTCGGATAAAAGGGCTTGGAGGTTTGCTATCGATTACAGAAAACTAAATAGTATTACTAAATTCCCAGTTTACCCTTTGCCGGTTATAGAGGAAATTATTAGAAACATTAAATCTACTAGATACATGACTACTTTGGACTTAACGTCTGGCTACTATCAAATAGCTATGAGACCCGAAGACATACATAAAACCGCGATTATAACAAAATCGGGCACTTATGCACTTTTACGCATGCCCTTTGGGTTGTGTGGGGCCCCATCAACATTCCATCCACCAACATTCCATCCAGGGAGCTATGGACATTGTTGTAAAGCCTGTCCTAGGAAAATCGACTTTAATCTATCTAGATGATATAATTATAACGAGTAGTACGTTGGAACAACATATTAAAGATCTAGAAGAAGTGTTTAAATTATTAAAAGAGGCCGGTCTTACAATTAACGCCTCAAAATGCAAGTTCGCAACTAAAGAACTTAAATATCTGGGTTATAAAATTTCGCAAAAGGGTATAGAAACGCAAGATTCAAAAATAAAAGCAATCAAGAATTTCCCACCGCCCAACACTGCCAAGAAACTTTCTTCTTTCCTTGGGTTATGTTCTTACTATCGGTCATTCATAAAAGATTTCGCTACTATTGTTGAACCCCTGTTATTAATTAAAAGAAAGAAAAGTAAATTCACGTGGACAGCGGAAGCAAATACCGCATTTGAAAGATTAAAAGAAGCGCTCATCAATGCCCCTGTTTTGAAATTCCCGGAGGGGGAAGAAAATCTGGAAATTGCAGCAGATGCGTCGGACTATGCGGTGGGTGCGGTTCTTATGCAAAATAGCCATCCTTTGGCACTTTTTAGTAAAACGTTGAATCATACACAAAGGAATTATACAGCTACAGAGAGAGAAACATTAGCCGTATTAATGGCTGTACACAAATTTCGAGTTTATTTCGGCAAAGCGCCAGTAACAGTCTTTTCGGATCACGCGGCTGTTGGTAGATTTTACTCGGGGAAAAACCTAACGCCCAGGTTAATAAGATGGGCTTTAAAACTCCAAGAATATAATCTAATAATAAAATATAAACCGGGTAAGGAAAACAATGTAGCTGACGCACTTTCTCGTATAAAACTGGACGATGAAGGTAATGAACTTAAATGTGCTGAGTTGACTTCAAAAATTTTAGATTCTAGAGATACAATTATCGTTGAACTGAAAGCTGATCCTGAATTTGGAAGTATCTATGCATATTTGAAAGACCCTGAAAGCTTTGAACATACAGATATCGATGCGATAAGAAATAGAGCAGAAAACTATGAAATAATAGATAATTTATTATTTTATACGAAAACAACAAACGAAAATCTCGAGTACAAACCAGTCATCCCAGCCTCGCTCCGATTAAGCATTTTGAGGAATTACACGACGCGAAAACAGCGGGTCACTTAGGGGTCAGAAAGACTTTAAAAAGGGTACGCGAGGCGGTATATTTCCCGCAATTATACAAAATAGTAACTGCGTATGTCAGGTCCTGCAATCAATGTCAGTTAATAAATGATATTAATTACAGCCCGGCCGGGTACTTAAATAGCATTCGCGCTACATTTCCGAATGAAATTTTAGGCATATATCTTCTTGGTCCTTTCCCCCAGAGCGAGTTAAATAAAAATCGTTTTCTTTTCAAAATGGACAGAAATTGTTCCACTTAAACGCGCGTCAGCCAAAACAGTCGCAGATGCATTCTTACACAGATACATTTTAAAATACGGTGCACCCCGATAAAAGTCATTAGCGATAACGGTAAACAATTCATTAGTCAAATATTTGAAAACATATGCACTGGACTTGGCATACGCCACATCAAAATGGTTCCGTATAGACCACAGGCAAACATAGCAGAAAGAGTTAATAAAAACATTGTAAAAATAATTCGCAGTTACGTTAGCACACATCACAAGCGCTGGGATGACTACATAAATGAGTTAGCTTACGCTTTAAGAACGGCAAATCACGATACTACGGGAAAAACGCCAGCAGAATTATTTTTAGGCAGAAAGTTAATTACGCCTTTAGATAAATTATTCTTTGTGCAACAAAGAGAGCAAGAATTTAAACAGAAAGATGTGCAAAAACTTATTGACCAGGCGCTTAAAAGCTCGGATACGGCAAGAAATAAGCAAAAAATATATTACGATAGAAAACGCCGTGAAGCAGATTTTAAAGTTGGGGATAAAGTATTGAAGCGGAAATTTTCTTTATCAAGTGCCCCAGACAATTTTACTGCAAAGTTAGCTCCAAAATTTGAAGGCCCCTATGTAATTCAGGAAATCAAAGGAGTCGTATTGTACCTTAAGAACGAGAGAGGGGAAATCTGCAAAGCAAGTCCAGACCAGGTGAAAAAATACTATATTCAAAATGATTTTGAAATCCTTAAAAGTTTCTTGCAGGACTCAAGCGTAAAAGAAGTAGAAGGTCCAGAAATAACGTCACCCGTTCCACCACCCAAGAAGCAGAGAACTGAAGAGAGACCTAGCCCTTCTACAACCCAGGCGACGGTACCGAAAAGAAAAAACGAAAACTTTCAGACTCCAGCATTTAAGAAAAACAAGAATGCAAAGCCACCGCGTAAAGAAACCTCGGTAAAGAGGAAAACACCACCCACAACGTATCGCAGTAGAAATTATACATCAAGGAGAACGCTGCCAGGGACAGAGAGTCAGGTGCAAACAAAGCCGCCGTTCCGGAAAATAAAAAGACAGCAGGAGGAACGAAAAGACCAGCAACAACAGAAGAAATTCAAGAATGACTCCAGACTGGAGGACGCCAAGACCAGCCGTCCAGGGAAAAAACGAAAAAGACAGCAACCCGACGACTACTACGCCAAGAGGCCAGCATGCCGAGGACGAAAACGAAAAATTAATGTGGAGGACACTCGGAGGTCATTAAGGAGAAGATTAACGTCCATGAAACCTATAACGTGGGAACAGTTCCGCCAGAAAAGAATGACGGAGTTCCAATCATCGAAAACTCAAAGATAAGTTAAAATCTTCTATAATTTTTTTTTTTTTTTTTTTTTTTTTTTTTTTGTTCCAAAATGTTATGCGTAAATACGAAGTTCTATGTTTTGACGAAAGTCAATGTGTCCCGGTTGAGACTTAGTTTTGTTTTACTTATTTAGCTATGGCAAAAGTATTATTTTCTTTCAGTATAAAATCTAAGAACAAGCAGTTTCTGTTGGTCGAAAGACTAATTCTGTTATGTTAAAGCCAAAATTTGGCCGAAGATAAAAAGAACTTCGTATTATTGTATTAATAAGAATTTTAGTTTCAGTGCAGCCAGCTTGGCGAAGAATGAGTAAAGTAAAAATTTATTTTTCTCTTATTCATTTTATGGTAAAATGTAAAAATCATATGTATTAGAATTTTGTAAATATACGTAAATACTTGAAAGTTATGTAAAAGTAGAATTTAGTCTAGAAGCATAAAATTTTAGATGCTAAAAGTAAATGCTCAAAAGCAATGAATTCAAATTTAAGTATTAAACTGTAGATAAAATTATGCTTTAGAGCGAAAGCCTGCATGTCTAAAGATGAATGAGGGGGAAGTTAGAATGAATGTGTTTTGTAGGGAAGTTAGAATGAATGTGTTTTGTAGGGAAGTTAGAATGAATGTGTTTTGTAGGGTTCTCCACCTACACTTGAATTTTAAGAATGTTAAAGTAGCTCATCGAGTTGTAGAATGTCGAGTAAGGTGTGTTTATTTGGTCGTTGAATTCTAACAAATCATTGTGTTTAGGGGATGTGTTGCAATACTAAAACACGAATATTCCCGTTTGACACCACACATGGTGGAGAGCCAGGGTAAAGTTAAATTAATGTTTGAATACTTGAATGAATGTGAATTAAGCAGTAACTAAGGAAAATAAATCGTTTAAAAACAAAAATTTATTCAGTGTCAAGAAAGTGTAAATTATAATGTATTTAGAAAGATACTGATACTTATTCCTTCCAGATGCTGGAAGGAAAAGAACAAGATTGATTGCTGAAGTCCAGGAAAAGTTGTTGTAAGAAGAGAGATTTAATTAAGTATACTCAGAAATTTTATTACCTTTTGTGAGATAAGATTTTTTTTATGTAATCGAGGCTCTTAAAAGTTAGTTCAGAATTGTAGAAACTTTACAACAGGTCGTTTGTAGGACCTGCTTCCAAGTTTTCCAAATTCTGGCAGCGGCAAATGTAGGGTTTATATTTATTTTAACTAACATTTATTTTAAGTTTAAACTATCTTTCCTGTCAAGCCTTACTTTCCCCTGGAACTGCCAATGCCAGAGTATGTAAATTTTAGTAGAACGCGCAAGGATTCAAATTATCAGCGGAAGTATTCTGAATTAAATAGAAAGGAAACGAGTTCGAAGGTGTGCTTTTCTTACTTCACGAGCGCGGAGGTAGTTAGTCAGAAATTGAGGAACCACGCGTTTCGACCTGTGTGCTTGTTTAGGCAAATTGTTAATCTTTCAACGTAACATTCAGAGTTTGCTGAATTATCAGCGGTATTGTAGAACGCGGTGAGGTTAGTTACGTTTAGAGAGCCTCGTAGTTAGTGACTTGTTAGTATCTCTTTTAGTTTCTTATTTTTATTTTACCGCCGGGTCGGCGTAGTTTGTGAGCGTCAAGACACGCATTTGTAATTTCTAAAGTTGTATAAAAAGGGACTTAAACCCTTCTCAAGACTCTGTCTAATTCCCAGTTTCAGCAGTCACCACTTTGTTGCGTGCAGGTTGGAAGCGCGGAACTCTACAAGAGAATGTAAAACAACGAATGATGGAATTTTACAGAACTATGTACTGATTAATTTTAATCTATCATGCCATTTTTCTGGTTAGAATTCTCTCCCTTTTATAACTACGTTCTCTTTACTTAAGACTTAATTTTAATACTGCATTCATCTTTTCGAAATCTATTAACTTTATTGATCGTCTTTCTTACACACACAAATGCTCTCTCTCTATTTTCAGTTACTAAATATTAACATTTACCGGTTATAAATATGTTCTCAGTTCAATACTAGTATTTCCTAGTTGCAAATCACTTCCTGTATATATATTAGCACTTCTAATCACTTACATAACCACTTCTTGGTTATACATTAAAACTCCCAGCTATAATAGAAGACAATTACATACTGTGCGTTTAAAAGCGAGTATATTAATTCTTGAAATGTAAGTCTCTTTCTAACAGAGATGCGTTTAACTTAATTTTTCATTAACTTAAAAGTCAATGAAAGGCATTATTTTACAAGCATAAAATTACCTAGGATATATCAACTTTACTTTCACAAGAAAATGTAAAAGCCAAGTGAGAAATGAAAATTTTGGAGAGTTTTGCAGAAGATCATTCCATAAAATATAAATAAATATACAGGGTGTACCCCAAATGTTGCGACAAACTTCTACAGGAAGTAGGGTACATCATAAGGATTAAGAATTGCATAGGGACCTATCCCGGAAATGTCAGGGGTACGTGGTAGTAGAGTTAGAAGATGGAAAAAGAAGCAGGAGTGATTAATTTGAAACATTTATTAGACATGAATACAAATGGTGTACGACAGCTTGAATGTTACAACAGATGCCCGACGTGTGCACCATCAGACACCAAACATGTCTGACTCCGACGGATCATTTGAATGCCGAGAATTACTTGATCTCTCTGGAGCAGATTCTTCCCGATTTGCGTGACGATATTCCAGCGAATGTGAGGCGCAACATGTGATTCGAACATAATGGGTCCCCTGCTCATTTGACTGGAAGTTCGTAGCCATATGAACAGATCATTACCGCATCGATGGACTGGGCGTGGTGGACCAGTTCTCTGGCCCCCCCGTGCTCACCGGATTTATCAAGCCATCAAAAGTGTCGTGTACCACGATCCTGATGTGTCTGAAATGGATCTCGTGACAAGACTAGCCAGCGCAGCTGCTACTATCAAAGAAACTCCCGGTGTGTTTGAACATAAATAGTCCGTCGGCGTCAGGCATGTTTGGCGTCTGATATTGCAAACTTCGAGCATCTGTTTTAACATTCAAGCTGTCGTGCACCATTTGTATTCACGTGCAATAAATGTTTCAAATTAATCACTCTTGTTTCCTTTCTCGTCTTCTACCTCTGCTATCACTTACCCCTGTCATTTCAGGGCATGTGTTCCTATGCAATTCTTAATCCTTATGATGTGCCCTACCTCCCCTAGAAGTTTGCCGCAACTTTTACGGTACCCCCTGTATATTGGTTTCCAAAAATTAAGAAACAAATCAGAAAAATAGCGAACACTCGTTCAAAAGTAAGCCAATCAGTATAAAATTTGAATATGTTGTCAAATTAAAACTGCCGAGTAAAACTGCAGTGTGCAAACTAGTGACGCTGCAATCGAAATACGTCATCCACGAAAGGCATAAACTTGCATGCTTCAGAGCAAGCCTGGAAATTTCGCTGTGATACTGAGATAATAAATCTGGGACAGCCACTTTGTAACAGTGAACTCTCCAGGCATCATTTGCCCGATGAACTGCGATGGTGAGCTATTGGGGGACTACAGGCAGGACGAAGCCAGACAGAAGTGGCCAGATGGCTAAATGCCAGTCCCTCTGTGGTTCATAGACTTTAGCAGCAATTTCTAACCACATATTCGGCATCCAGGAGGCTCAGCCAAGCACGGCCAACCGCTGCGATGGAAGCTGATGTCTGATATGTTTTGTTATGCGCGCGAAGGAATAGAAACTCAGCTCCAGCTCAACTCAGATCCTCCCTTGCTGCAGCCACTGGAAGATTGGTGTCAACATCAGTCGAGTTTCAAACAAGCTTTACAAAGGAGGTCTGTATGCGAGGCGGCCAGCCATTTGCGCACACGCACTGTCATAGAAGGGAATGTTTGAGGTGGCCACGTCAACATGTTCACTGGACAACTGATTAACCCTCTGACTGCTCCTTTGTGAACCGAAATCGCTTCAATTTTTTTTTTAATCTATATATATTGGAGAAATGAAAAATGCATTTTTACATTCTAGAAAATATTTTGTACATAGATTTTTTATCATGAGAAACTAAGTTGCCAGAAAAACCTATTTCAGATGTAATCACCAAAAAAAAATATTTTTTTAAATAAATTTCAGTCGAATTATAGTTAATTTATATTTATTGCATAATATAAAAAAGTAAAATGTATAAAATTTAAGAAAATATAAAGCGCTGAGGAAAAAATACCTTAGAAATGCAGTTTAGTTTGATAGAGTTCAAAACAGTGTTCAAGTCCAACTTCACAGTTTTTGTACCAGATTTAATTAATATAATTAATAATCAATCTAATTATTAATCTAATTAATAATTCAGTAATTTAATTAAATAATCAAGATAATCGCTGAACGTTTTCTAGCAGCCGTTTCTATAAGAAAAAAGTGGCAAAAAGTGAACTTTGAGCGCTAATACCACGTGCCTTCAAATGCCGCAGTTTAGTGGACAACAAACGATATCTGTTGGCCAAAACGTAAACTAAACGCCTAATAATGTATATAATTTACACTCATGGTCCATAAATTAAGGGTAATGCAAAATCAGGCAGACAAATTTGACTTATTTGTAAAGCTTATTTATTAAACAAAAGGTGAAGAGCAATAAAAGATGCTATATGTTTGATATTATTAAAAAAATTAGCGATTTTTTCTCCCTGGAGCAAATTACAAAAAAAAAAACCTATTTACAAAAAAACAATATTACATGGTTGGTATGATTGTTAATACATTGTATGTCTCCCAGACGATGCCATACAGTCCGTACAACGCCTAGGCATGCTGAGTATCAAATTATCGATCTGATCTTGGGGGATATTACACCACTCAAAACGCAATGCTCTCCAAAGTTCCGGTAGATATGTAGGAGGAGGTTGACGGACTGAAACTGGTCGGCCAAACATGTCCCACACGTGCTCTACTGGATTCAAGTCCGGTGAGAATGCTGGCCATTCCATACGGGTGATATCCTCCGATTGAAGGCATTCGCTTACGATGTTTGCACGGTGAGGACGGGCGTTCTCATCCATAAACACAAATTGTGCGCCCATGGCGCCCCAAAACAAACGTAAATGTTGTTCCAGAATGACATCCCGATAGATTTGGCTTGTCATGGTTCCAATTTGAACATGCAGGTCAGTTCCGGAACACAGAATAATTCCACCCCAAACGAGCGCTCCTGCACCACCGTAACCGTGTCGTTCAATGATGTTTTTTTGGTGGTAACGGGTACCTGGAGCTCTCCATATGAAAGTCCGGCAAGAATTCGACTGCAAACTAAACCTGGACTCGTCGGAAAACATCACACAAGCCCACTGTTGCAGTGTCCACAATGCATGCTCTCTACTCCATGCTAACCGCAGGCGACAATGAGTTGCAGTAAGTGGAACGCATCTGATATGTCTACGAGCATATAGACCAATCTTCCCTAAGCATCTGTACACGGTCTGCCTTGAAATTGTCGTACCAGTGGCTGAAGAGAGCTGACGAGACAGCTTTGAGGCTGTGCTCCGTCTGTTTCTTTTGGAAGTAACTGCCAAATACCGGTCCGCATTCGGCGTTGTAACTCTGGGGCGACCTGTGCTGTAACGTCTAATCACATTACCATCATCTTGGAATCGTTGCCAAAGCCTGGAGATGACACTCTGGGCAATTCCAATTTCGTCTGATACTTCCAGTTGGGTACGCCCACATTCCAGTCGGCCGATAATTCTACCACGTAAAAAATCATCCAAATGCGTCCTTTGTGTCATAACTATTCGGTTATTGCACTGAAATGCTTATAAAGCGCCTGCGAACTATTTTACTTCTTTGCCTTTATTCCTTATATATCACTCTCTTACACTCTCGTCATTATGACGTACCATCGGTGTCATCTGGTTACTTCCTGAAATTTGCATATGATTCTTGAAGATGTGTGTAGTGATTTTACAGGTGATATATTTATTTTAGAGTTCGATTTCCGCGTGACTCCGGATTATTCTTAATTTATGGACATGAGTGTATTTCAATGCTTAAACGGGGAAAAAACAGGATGCGTAATAATTCCGGGGGCATATGTTTTTCTCAATAAAGGAAGAAAAACATATGCCCGCGGAAATCGCGAGATAAGTAAATTTTGCTACATTTGAGTTGCCCATAGAAATCGCGGGATGATCAGCGGGTAAGAAGATTTGCGGGTAAAGAAGGTTAATGAGGGTCCGTTCTCTTTACGGATGAGTCCAGGTTCAGCCTCCAAAGCGAGAGTAGGAGTTATTTGATTTGGAGAGAATCTGGAACCGCTATTATCCATCAAATATCCTTGAAAAAGATGCATACGGGGAGGCTATGTTTAAAGTGGTATCTCTTTGAGTGGACGCACATACATCCGTGTCTTTCCACGTGGAACCATGAATGCTTAAGCCTATAGAGGTGACATGCTTGATGTTTATGTGCGCTTTTATGCCGGAGCAATGAGTGAGAATTTACCGCTACAGAACTATAACGTTAAACCGTCTAAAGGCTCGCATCGCGGATGTTTATCTTCAGCAGCAAACAATTCAGCGCATGGAGTGGCCACCTTCATCACCGGACCTGTATCCTATCGAACATATCTGGGATGCTTTATGAAAATGTATCGCTGCTCTCAGTCTTCCTCTTCAGACCACTGCCATGATTTGCACTCCTTTGCAAGAGCAAATGGCGCTCACTTCCCGCGGAATTCATAGACTGCGTAATTGACAGCATCACACCTTCCTGTATGCGTCGTATTGCTTCGAGGGAAGATCATACTCCATATTGAATTTAATTTTCCTATACCTAACTGATACATCAATTGTTCATTTTATACATATGATAATTTCTATAACACCATAATTGTCTGGTAAATTCTTTTCGTGTTATTTTATACCTTACAATGTGTTGTGTAATGTGGATCAGTTTCATTCAATTCTATATGTAACCTTTTCAATAATCGCAATTTTTGTGATTTTTCTTTAATCAATGACAACCAGTGTAGTTATAAGTGCACATAGTATTGACTTCCTGAGTTATTGGTTAAAGAACAGAAATAAAAACATGATTTAGCAGCTGAATATCTGTAACTGTTTATTATTCCTTAATTTTCCCCATTTTTCGAGGTGTAATTTTCAATTTTCATAACTGTATGTAAAATACGCTGAATGTAAAATGGCAATATTAGATATAGATAAATAAAATTTTAAATTTAATCCTCATAAAATTAAAATAAAAGAGACCTTTACATACCCAGTATTTCTGCTTGTGCAAGACCCACTATCGGCCAAGCGGTTAAGTCGCTAAACACTAGTAGTTCGGTATATAGCTGAAATCCCGAAGAACTGGCTGGCTGTATGCGTGCCTTCGTGGTTTTCGCCATGTGTAACGTGTACGCGAGCCTATTTCCCTTACAACGTCCTCACCGAAACTATTCCTCCTGTTAGGCACATAGCCATAATCGAATAAACTAAACAAGTTTTTTGCGACAATCAAATAAAACAAACCAATCTGTTTATGTAATATTTTCTGTTCAAAACGCGTCATAATAGATAGCTTTTTCTTTTACACAGTCGCCTGAGAATTGCATATTTAATTTAAACAAATAAAGTACAAAAAATTGCAAAAATAAAATTCGTCAATTGAAAATGATTTTTCATAACAATTTCAGGTCATTATCGTTCTCATATATCATATAAAGTAAACTAATTTACTTTAATGCATTTTTGAACACAGAGTTCTAACATCAGAATAAAAAAATTTCCGTGTCCTTACTTTACGAAAATGATTTTTCATGTCTCTTGTTAAATGGTTTTTCTTGTGTATTATTTCTTAGAGTATTTATCAGCGAGAAGGTTTCCCAGTTTCTTTGTTAAATAGAGGCGTATCATTTGTCAGTATTAACGCAATTTCTTGTCATCGTGTCACACAACGTTTGAGAAAACATATTACTATTTATTGTCCTCTCTTCTCTTCCTAATCCCGAATTTATTATTTTTTCACTATATTGAACGTAATGGGTGAAATATTTATTTCCCTTACATTAATAATGTATTCATAATCGATGCAATTAGTGTTTTGCAGATTGTATGTAGGGAAGTTCAGACCAAAATGTTAGATGTTTTTCATTGGACAGAGCATTTATGATACTGATATATATACAGAGACTGTTTGAACATTTTTAGACTATTTTCATTGTATTTATAGAAATATTTCACCAAATAGTTTTTGTTTTTAATGTACCTTTTGATCAGTAACTTTCTGCACCGTAAATTCCAAGTCAATAAAGCCATTTGCAGTATAGGAAGAAGTATTTCATCCCATTCCTCTTCAACAGCTTTCCAAAAGTCCAAGAAGAGTTGTAGGTCGACGTAAGGACAATCCGTTTTTTAAAAGTCCAAAAGCGTAAAAATCCATTAGGAGATTTTGTAGTGAAGGTTATGGCATTGAAACTCGCTTTTTGTTCCATGATTTCCAGGAAGTTTAGCGGTGGATTTTTACTTGTGGTGCTGCGGGTAAAGTAGGTATTTTATAATTGAAAAATGGGTTTAGCATATGTTACTGATAATATGTGATTATAATTCTGCGCTCTATTTTTAATTTGCTACTGCAAAAAAACCAGCAACAATCATAAATTCTTTCGAAAATTTTCTTCAGATTCTTTGAACCATGTTTTAAGAATTTTTTCTCACCTTTGTTGTAAATAAATAGATTTCTCTTTATTGCAGTTATCTAAATATATCCAAAATTTATCTATTGTGACAACATTTTTCATTTTCTTCCGAATATATGTTTCTCATAAAGAATTCTGCAACGCCTTCTGCGTTCTCTGATATGTCGTGGAGAAAGACTATTCACATTAGGTTTCTTTTGCCTTTTTATGATCCAAATCAGCATTAACCCCTTTATTTATAGTTAACGCGGAGCATTTTAATGATTTTGCAACTGTCCTTTGTCGAATAAAGCAAACCAGTCTTTGCTACAATCAAATAAAATTCGTCAAATCAAATAAAATTTACGGATTTTTCTTTTAATATTAAAAATCTTATCTTTGACGCATTCGAAACATTCCGTTTATCCTTTGGATATGTATTTGGAGAAATTTTGCCACTTAAAGCTTAATTCTGACGTTTTCCTTTCTTATTGACAATATTACATTTCATAGCTTAGATATCGAAACACCATGGATTTCACAGCGTTTTTTAATATTTAGATATAAATAATTGTCTCCCGAAAGTGCACAAACTTAGCCTTTCAACCATTGCTTCTTTCAAACAGCCATTTTGCATGAAAACTAAACTGTTGAGTATTAAGCGATAATCTATACTTTCAAATATATAGTTACAGTTAAAAATGTTTTCTTTTTCCAAACAAGACTATTTTTTATAACAAAGCAAAATCGTCTAAAATGTGTGCGAACAGCCTTTGCATATATTATATATATAATTACGAAACATTTTTTAAAACAAAATATAAACATGCCTAGTATTTTCTCGCATTACTTGATATACATATATATATACCGAAGAGCCATTACATTATGACCGCCCTGCTAATAACATGTAGAACCACATTTAGACCTCAAAACTGCTAGCACCAGGCGTGGTTGACTCCATAAGGTGCTGACTATGTAGTGTGAGGTATCTGGTACCACGTGCTCAATAACTGGTCCTGCGACTTCCGCACATTGCGAGGGGGTAGCGTGGTAGCATGAATTTGGTTTCCCAGGTGGGACCACAAATGCTCTATTGGATTAACGTCAGGTGAATTTGGAGGCCAAGACATGAATTGAAAGTCACTGAAATGTTACTCGAACCACTCTCTGATGATTCGACCCTTATGAAATGGTGCATTGTACTGTTGATGAACAACATCCCCCGCTCGAAATACTGTTGTCATGAATGAGTGAACTTAATCTTCAATGATGTTCACATAGGACACAGACGTCAAAGATTGTTCTATGGGGACTATAAGTTCAAATGTGCTCCATAAAACTTTGCCTACGCCATAATGATCCTGTCACCGGCTTGTCTCTGTCCAAACGAAATCCTGGAGCCAGGATTGTGTTTTGAAATCGGCGTATTAGAACACGCCTGTTGACGTGATGGACCAGAAAACGTGATTCGTCGGACACCTTTCTTCCATTCCATCGGAAATGGACATTCCATTCAACGTCCATTTCCGATGTTTCTCGACCCATCGCAGACGCAACTGGCGATGACGTGCCGTCTTTGTAAGGACATGCTTCGGCCTCCGGCTGCATAGGCCTACGCTCAGCAATGTACGCCGCGTCCGGGTCGCCGCTGTTGTAGCTGGTGGTGATTTTCGCTGTTGTACTCTTCAGGCACGGTAAAAATGTGTAGCAATCTCCGCTCTCCTATGATATCAATGAGACGTTGACGACACTACCA
Organism: Stegodyphus dumicola; assembly: GCF_044657685.1. Taxonomy (NCBI): domain Eukaryota; kingdom Metazoa; phylum Arthropoda; class Arachnida; order Araneae; family Eresidae; genus Stegodyphus; species Stegodyphus dumicola. The sequence continues at coordinate 134,886,332 of NC_140777.1, forward strand.
TCCATACACGACTTTTGATATGTGCTCACAAACACTGCACGTGAACAGCCCACTAAACGCGCCGTTTCTGAAACTGATGTTCCCAGTCACCGAGCCATAACCATTTGACCTTTATCGAAGTCTTATAAATCAGCTGGTTTTCCCATTATGTCGCTAACCGAGCTATGTTTAGAAAGAATCGAATTGAATCGAAACTTAATATTCCGTGAATATCGCGCAGAGCGCGAAGTGTCTGGGTCAATGACACATATTGCCATAAAGGCACATAACATGAATTCAGTCATAATAAGTAGGACCTAGAAGGGAGTAGCAGTGAGTGAAGTCAAAGGGGGGCAAAAGGGTCATAAAATAACCTGGCATCGCAAACAAGGAAGAGCTGGAGTATATGAAAAAGGAAGTCAATAAGTATTGTTACGAATTTGGTATTTAAAAAGCTAATGTTAGTTCAATTATAAATTAAATGGTTTTATTTCTCGCGCAGTGCAGCGCGTGACGAATATTAAAAGAAAGCTAAGCCGGAAAAATTAAAAATACAAGAGCGCGTGCGTTAAATAAATAAATATCTCTTTTTGATTTCGAGAAAGTACTGGAAAATTCTAGCGCATGATTTTAAAATCTTATAAAAGGAGGAAAACATCTCAGTTTGTAGCAGTTGCTTAGTTTGTTGTTGTTTAGAAAACTACTGTTGTTGATTGTAGCGAATTCGCGGATTAGCGTTCTTTAGCTGTTTTGAATTACGTTCTATTGGACATTTGAGTAGCTAAAAGATAACTACTGTGAGATATTGTAATACTGCATGATAATTTGAGAAAATTTAAGCATTTTTGTTGTGATAATAATAAATTTTTGTTCATTTTTCATCGGACTTGTGCATTCATTTCATAACGAACCCGTACGCACGCAACAATTTTTGGTGTCAGGAGTGGGGTTTGAATGCCAATAACAAGAGCGATGGAAGAACAATTCAGGCAAATGATGACTGCATTTGCTGCTTTCCAATAAAAGATGGAAGGAGCCGTCAACTCCGTTAAGGAAGATATAAAAGCTGTACAAGAGAAAATGGATGCTGGTCAAATATCCGTTAAGGAAGAAATGAAATTGGGCCAGGAATGCGTTAAGGAAGAGATGAAATCCCTTAAAGACGAGATGAAAGCAGGTCAGGACGAAATGAAAAGAGAAATTACCTGCGTAATAGAAAATAAATTTGAGGCTATGGAAGGCAGAATAGACGCGGTTCAAACTAAAGTTGGACAAATAGAAGAAAGAGTTTCTTCGGTAAAAGAACAAGTAGAAGAAAGAATTTCTTCTGTAAAAGAACATATAGAAGAGAGAGTTTCTGCCGTCGAACAACAAATTGATGATAGGGTTTCTGCTGCCGTCGCCAAAGAAGTTGACAGCCTAAAGAAGTGCATAGCGACGGTAGGAAACAATTCTGAAGGTTTTAAATTTTTATCGATGCCTGCTCGTTCCGTTCTGAAACTATCTACATATGATGGGAAGAACTCCTGGCAGGTGTATAGGACACAATTTTCTATCGTTGCGGATGCGAATGGATGGGATTCCCAAGCTAAGGCCTGTCATCTCGCCGCTTCTCTGAGAGCAGACGCAGCGGATATCCTGCAGACGCTTCCCGAAAATCAAAGGCTAGATTTCGAAGCTCTATCCGGCGCTTTGGAGCTGCGCTTCGGCGAGAAATGTTTAAAAGACTACAGCAGGCTCCAATTAAAATCTCGTCAACAGAAGCCTACCGAAACACTTCAGGAGCTCGCCGCGGATGTTGAAAGGCTGTCCCATCTCGCCTTTTCGGAATGCCCGACAGAAACAAGGGAAATCCTGTCCTTACAATACTTTATCGACGGCATCCGAGATACTGAAATACAGAAAGCTCTTCGAATCGCAGATGTAAAGGACATAAAAAGTGCTCTGTTGTACGCCATGAAGTTCGAGGCAGCCCAGCAAGCAACTAGTAGAGATCGCTACCCAGTTAGAGCTGTGCGAGTCCATGAGCCAGTGGATCAACTGATGGCTCGTTTAGATGATTTATCCAGACAAGTCGAAGATTTGATACGGAGTAGGAGCGAGAAGAAAGTGGCTCTAAGGTGTTGGAGATGTGGTAGTGAAGGTCACCTAAGACGGAATTGCAGAACACCCCAGGGTACGGAATATAAAGCAGATGATTTTACCAGAGAAGTCAGTGGCTTGAGACGGAACAGAAGTGAAAAGAAACTAATTCTAAAGTGCTGGAACTGCGGAGTTGAAGGCCACATACGAAGAAACTGCAGAACATCCCGAGGTATGGAAAATAAGACCATTTCCCAGCAACAACGCAGTAAACAAATTAGTGACCATATCGAGGAACGGAGGTTGCCAGATAGTGAAAAACCTTGTTTTAAAGCTCTTAAAATTTATACAGTGAGTGGCAACAATAACGGACTGTCCATCAATGGGAATATCGATGGAGTTCCTTGCAGTATGATCATTGACACAGGAGCTAATGTTACCATCATTAGGAAAGATTTAGCTGAACAGTTTAAAGATAAACTTATTTGGACGCCATCCTGTGTTACCCTTCAGACTGCGTCTGGTGACAAGATCGACATAACTGGGAAGTTAAACGTAAACATCACGTTTGGAAGTGCCGCCTACCATCACACGGCATATGTGGCGGATATTACAGATCCATGCATACTCGGATTGGACTTTTTAAGGAAATACAATTTTTCCTTAGACTTGAAAAACAACAAACTGCTTTCAGGATCTGAAGACATGACTATCCATCCTAAGAAGGGATCCTCACCTGGAAATGCCCACGCTTTGTCCGAAAGAACCAGCTCGAGAAACAGCCGAAATCATGCTAGGGTCGAAAAGAAACACCAGACTACCAGCTATTCTCCATCTCAGATGCTCTTCGGTCGAGACCTTCGTCTGCCTTGTGACCGCCTGTTTCATCGCCGTACGGATGCGCCTTCATCGCCTGAGGAACACATCCAAGATGTCAAGGCCCGTTTTGAAGTGATGCACCGTTCCGCACGAAAGCGAGTGAACTTGGCGAGGGAGAAAGTGAAGACCAGATACAACACGAGAGCTGCTGGACATAGATCCAACGAAGGAGACAAGGTGTGGTTGTGGAACCCGATTCGACGAAAAGGAGTCAGGCCTGATTTACAGTCACCTTGAGATGGTTCGCACACAATCCTAAACAGGCTAAATGACGTCATGGTTCGGATCCGTGAGTCTTCGAACTCTTACGACAGGTTAGCTCATTACTATGGCCATAGTACGTAATGTAAATAATTGTAAATAGTATCAGACCATGGTCCTTTTTGTTTATAAATGTGTATTTGATTTGATTTGTATTTAGTATTTGATTTGCATTCAGTATTTGATTTGTATTTAGTATTTGATTTGTATTTATTATTTGATTTGTATTTAGTATTTGATAGCATTTGATTTGTTTAAGTTAGTTATTGCATTTATTGTTTATATTGTTTGATATTGTAATGTAATGTTTATGCCTCAGTTGCATTTATGCCACAGTTGTAAGTTTAGCTTCCTGTCCAGGGATTGTACTGCCCGGGACGTGCAGTCCTTGGGAAGGGGGCAGTGTTACGAATTTGGTATTTAAAAAGCTAATGTTAGTTCAATTATAAATTAAATGGTTTTATTTCTCGCGCAGTGCAGCGCGTGACGAATATTAAAAGAAAGCTAAGCCGGAAAAATTAAAAATACAAGAGCGCGTGCGTTAAATAAATAAATATCTCTTTTTGATTTCGAGAAAGTACTGGAAAATTCTAGCGCGTGATTTTAAAATCTTATAAAAGGAGGAAAACATCTCAGTTTGTAGCAGTTGCTTAGTTTGTTGTTGTTTAGAAAATTACTGTTGTTGATTGTAGCGAATTCGCGGATTAGCGTTCTTTAGCTGTTTTGAATTACGTTCTATTGGACATTTGAGTAGCTAAAAGATAACTACTGTGAGATATTGTAATACTGCATGATAATTTGAGAAAATTTAAGCATTTTTGTTGTGATAATAATAAATTTTTGTTCATTTTTCATCGGACTTGTGCATTCATTTCATAACGAACCCGTACGCATGCAACAGTATAGTAAAATTAACTGACAATGTTTTAAAGTAAGGAAATATCCTGTACAAGGATACAATGCAAAACAAGTACAATGAAAGACAAAACAAATGAAACAGTATGAAAGAAAAATGTGAAAAGTGACTAGATGATAGGAAGATCAGTCTTCTTGTGGTGTGCGGAAAATGACTAGGTGATAGGAAGATAAGTCTTCTTCTGGTGTGCGGAAAATGACCTTAGATCATAGTCCTCTTCAAGTATTTTATAGTTGAAGAGATTAAATGAATTTAAGTATTGACATCCAAGTGCTTTATTGAAGAATTTTGTGTTTTTTCTGTTAAGATAAGTTTTAATGGTGTTATGTCTGTCATCTTTCACAGATCTGTGAATTGGATCTGTGAAGTGTGACATTTCTGACATAGTAATGTGCATTACTGATAATGCGAAGGAAACGATTTTGAATTTTTTGTAATTTCAGGAGATAATTTTTTGTAGCAGAGGTCCATGAAGATCAAGCATAAACTAAAACTGGTCTGATAATGGAGGTGTAAACATAACTTTTTTCTAAAATCCATACCTGAATGTTTTCCAACAATGGGAATTAGACTGTTGACAACATTATTTGCTTTGTTTCTAATCTTGTTAATACGATCATTCCATTTTAATTTAGGATTATAAGTTGTACCCAAATACTTGGCAGTCTTGACTAAAGGAATAGTTTCTTTGAATAGGGTTAGCTGACGAGTAGACTTAGTCCGGGAGGTTTCCTTCTAACGATAAGTAATTGAGATTTCGTCGCACTAATAGCAATTCTCCATAAGGTGCACAATCTCCCGATATGAGGGACTTGATCTTGTAATTTTTTAATCGCATGGTTAACATTTGTAGATTTAGCCGCGAGAGCTGTATCATCAGCATAACACAAGCTTGTCACAAGATGGTCAAGATTTTCTTTGGCGAAATCGGCGACGTAGAACAAATAAAGTATAGGACCAAAAAAAATGTTAGATCCTTGGGAGATGCGTCTGATGCTTGAACAGTCATTTTCTTGGGTCATGATGAATTTCTTGTTCGAGATGAATGACATCAATAGGATGATAATGTTGTGTAGAGAATTTGTCTGATAGCGTTATAAAAACTAGGTGAATGATTTTCTGATTTATGGAAATCTTAATTTTATTTGATTCTGAATTATTTATTTTAAGGCTTTAATTTTGGGGAAAAACAGATGCTTCTGGGAATATTATTTAGTTTAAAAGAATATTATTTATTTTCCTTTATTTGCAAATTTTGTACAAGCTTTGATTCATTGTGAAAAGAAGCAGGGAAAGGGAAGCAATTTTTGCTAAGTCATGATTTCGCGTGCTTTCTCCTTTAGAATGTTCTAGAAGGAATTTCATTGTGTAGTTGACCTTAAGGCAGGAAGTACGTGACAGAAAGGTCAAAGGTTGCTACGTGACTTTCAATGTAAGTCATTCAGGTTTTTGGCGATTGAGGGTCCGGTTGTTGGCTAAGTGAAGAAGGGAGCGCATGCGCGATCACCCTTATTTCCGCATTCAGGGGTTGAAAACGCAAATTTTGCCAAAATTAAGGGGGCGATAAGTGAAGCCATAGTGGGAGCCCGCGTTTGTGAAGGAGACGAAGAAAATTTGAGTTGAATCACGCACTGGCTGGCTGAACTTACTTTAGGACGTTACTCTTGGAACTTGCTTGAAAGCGATAGAAAAGATGTAATTTACGAAGAGAGATGTTTCCCGGCCGCGTTTTGGTTAAGAGGCGAGGTTGAAGAGGTATGAATATCTGCTGAAAGATTTAAGACTTTACTCACTTACTCTTGGAAAGACTTTTTGGTGTCTTTTTTTTTTTCGTGCGAGACTTGGAGAAACTGTTCGTGCGAGACTTGGAGAAACTTTTCGAAAATTAAACTGTTCTTTAAGTAAAACAGACAAATAAGTGACAATCTGCAATAAATAATTCTTTCGAAAATTTTACTAAGTCCGCTAATTAAGCTAATTGGGCGATACTCATCCGGTTTAGCTGTATCTTTAAGTTTAGGGATGAATTTTTACACATTTCCACAAATCCAGAAAATGAGTCAGAAATGCATTAATTATACTGGTAAGTTTGTGATTAAGTTTAAGGGTAAATTTCTGATAGCAATATTTGGAATATCATCCTGTCCTGGTGCTTTTCTGATTTTAAGTTTCTTAACAATATCTTGGAATTCATATGGAGTAGCGAATTTTAGTAAACTTTTAACTGTGGGGGCATTGAGCCAGCCTCTCATTGTATGACAAACTTCATAAGTGAAGTTAATATCTCTGGGTTCAGCATTAAGAGTAAACTCACTCTCTAAGTGATCAGCAGAGAATCTAGCTTGGGCATCATTAGAGATGATGTACTTTTTTATTTGTCTATTAAGTTTGTTAATTTCTTTCTTCAAGTTAGGGCTCAAGTAAGATGCCATTTCTTTTTTTTTCTGTTTGTTTCTTTAATAAGATTGATACTGCAGCCGAACACTAGTAACATCAAAACAGTTATGCAGAATGGCTTTCGAAATATTCCTGATAACAATACTGATCGAATCCCTTCACATATTAAAGATCTTCTTAAAGATCGAATCCCAAGTTATGCAGAGTTTTGCCGCTTTTACTGCTTCTTTTGCGGCTCCAGTCTTTGTGCTTAGAATTTAAATCCCCTGCTAAAATTACAGGTTTATGTTGTGGAAGAAGTCCCGACAAATTTCATAATTCAGATAGTTGTTTGGCGGATTATATAAAGCCTTGAAATACATATTTCTGTAATAGGGAAGTACAGCAGCAACAGTAACTAGTTCATAGTTGTAACGTCAAACTTCTTTGATAAGGCAAGACTGAAGAGAATTTCGAACTTAGATGCCGGCACCTCCGCCCCTATGGGTGATTCGGTCACGTCTATATTTAAGATACAATAACACGCGGAACAAATATTAATTAGGAGTCAAACAACAAAAATCAGCGTCATATTTTCAAATTTTCACAGGACTTGTTACGATGGTTTTACCAAACCATCATCCTGCTGAGGATGATTTCATTTCATTTAAACTTATTGGCTTGAATTAAATCTACTTCGTCGATAACCATAATACAATAAAGGTACTCTTTAAAATTCACTACATTTCTTTACCATAGCGATACTCTGGCGCTATGTTCACTTAACAGCCTTATATTTTGTTCATATTATAACTCAGAATGCACAAAATTTATATCATTTAAAGAATTATCTATTCGTTGTCACATCTTCTATTCAAATACTATAATAAATCCAGAACGATGTATAAAAGAAATTAAGCAAACAAAACGAAAAAAGAAACAGTTTTTTCACAGACGATTCAGTATTTCTCATTCAGTTAATTCAGTTCTCACTTCGCGACAAGGCAAAAATACATTAAAACTCAAAATATCTATATTAAATTTACGAAGTAAATCTTCAACACTTATTGCCTCTAAAAAATATTCCAGAAAGGATTAAGCATGATTTAATTCGCAATAATAAAAGAAGGCGTTAACTTTGTTGTTGCGAAGCTTAGTCTTTCTAGATTGGCAACAAATATACTATTCTGCTGTTGCAAATGTAAACAAACATGTCCGCCATGTTCCTTAAAAATTAGGCTTAACCGCACTTAAGCAGCTTTTAAATTGTTGATAATTGTACAAATATTGCTGGCAGATTTCCTAAAGGCATAAAAACCTTAACCGGAAGATAAGAACAGCATAACTCAATCATTTTTTAAGCAAAAAATTCACAATTTACAAACATATAAGAGTAAAGAAACTGAGATCACTGAGCGGGTAACAGAGGTAAATAATTATGTATATATATATACGTTTGGTGCGGACGATTGCAACTAAAGTACGAGCTACACATCTACATGTTATAGCAGTCCTATATACAAAATTTCATTGTGCTGAGCCTACTCGTTTTTGAGTTATGTGGGATAGATACGTACGTACGTACAGACACGACGAAAAATTATCTTCAGAATTCATTTTAAAGCAGTTTTATAATTTTTTTGGAGGAAAAGAGTCTTTTATTCTGTCCTCATGTACAGATGTCACGCAAAAACACCGTTCAATTGCATTCGATAGCGGTCAAAATGAATATTTTCGTTGAAATATGCTGCCTGCAACTTTTCGCGATTACAATACTTCCTTTTTACTTCGTACAAGGAAGTAATAATTCGAGTACCAATAAATGTACTATTAGTATTGATGTTTTATTATATACAATTTTGTGTTTTTTATCGCATGTCAATGATTGACGATTGTTAATTTTTTATATCTTACGCCTTGCTTGGAATGAGAATATTTTCAAAATTTGCAGTTACAAGTTCTCTAAAGAAAGTATCGGAATTCAGGTGTAATATGAAAGGTGTAATATGAATTCAGGTGTAATATGGAAGGTGTAAAACATTTCTATCTTGCCGAAACTCTCGTTATCGAAAATTGTTTATGGCACGAGGAAGTCACGTTCTGTAGTTATGACTGGGAACAACTGAGACAAAATATTCGACGATGAAACCTGCAATCACTGAGGTAGGGATGTATTGTTTGTTTGCAGTGTAGAAACATGCTGGTTTCTGAGACGTGAAAGTGCTTATGGAAAATATTCCAAAAGAATTCTCCTAAACCTTTCATTACATATTTTAATAAAACTTTGTATTTCTGAAAGTATGTCTCCTGAAATAATAAAGACTAACAGTTGACTTCTTCTGACTGATTTAAGTAATAAATTCAGATCTGGTTTATTATTTCACTATTTTGCATTTTATTTAGTCTTGTTTGATATACAAACAGTTACATAAACTTAGTTCCGTATATTTTTTTACGTCTGTATCTGATTATCATCCATTTAAATACTCAGCTAAAAAAAAAAAAAAAAAAAAAAAAAGCTTATTTGAAATAACGAAATTTTAACTACTACATGTTCCGATACTTTATAGAGTCTCCCTCTCTTTGGTGACATAAACTATGAGAACTCTACAAAAACCTAAGCGACTTGACACTATGAGTTGCAAATTACAACAGAGATTGTGAAGTGTGTAAAAGTCCCTTTTATTTAAGTCAGATAAAATTTAATAGAAGGCACTACTTATGCTTACAAAATCAGCCAACATTCATGGCGTAAATCAAAAATAACGAACCGAAGTTAAAGAGTTAATCGTAAGTTAACCTTTACGTCTGTGTACCCAAAAGAGCTACACAAATGATAAACGCTCAAGTTGGCCCATACCTCAAATCGGCGTGACAAGCCTAATAGCCATAATAAAGCAATGCTATAGATAAACTGCTCTGAAGAGAGAGGGCAAACACGGTCTTCAGCAGTCGGAACAAGCTTTGATTCTACCATCTAAAAAACTTCCTTTTTAGCACTTGCGAATTAGAGATTAGCATTCTGAAAAAGAAAATAGGAATTAAGAAGCACATAAAAGCTAATTTAGAAGTAAAACAACAAAAATCAGCGTTATATTTTCAAAATTTTCACAGGACTAGTTTCGATGGTTTTTACCGAACCATCATCCTCAGCTGCAAAAGAGCAAATGAACGAGATAAGATATAATGATTAGATAAGATAAGAAAGCCTGGACAGGAGATACGCTAGTGGCGCCATCTGTTGATGAAACCAGAACTAAAACATAATTTCTTTAAAGGTTGAAGGTCAGTCTGGATTGGAATTAGGGTCGTTAACTAGAACAGAAAGACTTTTTTGAATCTGAAATGCCTCTAGAAAATCCAGTTCACCAATGAAAGATGTTTCTTGAATAAGTTTGGCAGCAGAAAAATTTAAAATGTGATTTTTGGACCAACAATGTTGGGCAACAGAAGACTTCTGTGTTTCCCTTTTTCTAACATATGCCTCATGTTCCTTAACGCGAAATTTTAAGGCTCTCTTAGTCTGGCCAATGTAAACTAAACCACACTGGCAAGGAATCCTGTAAATACCCCAGGAATTCATATCCGGAATGGGGTCCTTGAGTATGGAACTCGAAATTTTATTGATGGGAGAATAAACGACCCGAAAGTTAAATTTCTGCAAAATACGTGCAATTTTATAGCTAATTGATGGAAAGAAGGGAATGACAACGGAAGTTTTATAATTTCCTAAAATAAGAGCGTGGCTTTTGGTGTGTAGATGTGTGTTTTTCTTGTTCGACTATAATTTAATGTTTTTATATAGTTATTAAGATTTTCAGTGTGGCAACATGATTTAATGTTTTTGCATACTTATTATTCCTTTAAATGAGCGTCGTGTTTTTGATTTGTTAATAACCATTATATAATCTCCTGAAGCGTTGCAACAGAAAAGAATTGTTATACGACTTATCGCTACCTTATGACCACTATCTGATTTGCAAACTTTAGCTAAATAGGTTCTTTCAGGCTTTTTTTTCCCAGACCAACTCGGACTCGTCAGCATTCAAGATCTGATCAGAAGTGTAGAAATTGGCGGGAATGCTTTCAGCAAATGTTGCTGGATATTCTTGTGCTGCATTCGAACCAGCAGACGCACTTTCTCCTTTCAATCTTAGATTATGTAAAGAATATCTTTGTTTAAATCTCTCAAAGCAACGAAGACATGCGGGAAAAGATACCTTTTTTTCATCTGACGAAGTCGACGGTGACTGATTTTTAAGTGCTTTATAAATCTTTAAAGCGTTATTTGTAATAGCTTTAGTATCAGTTGGAACCCGTTTTTGATTTTGGTATTCTATACATATCACTAATGCCTATTCCATATTTTACATTGTATCATCCCTTCCAATGAAATTATGCTCTTACTGCTGCAAGTTACAGCTGCTACAATTTTTCTAATAAAGTCTTCAATTTTTTTAATTTTCCTTATTGTGGCTTCCTTCATGGAGTAAAATTTAGCAACATTTGTCACCCTTTCTCTATTACGTAGACGGTCTAATATTTTAATTTTTGTTTCTAAAGAAATAACTTTTCTTTTTATTTGATTTTTTCAAATCTTTTGGCATTTAAAACCTTAATAAATTTACGTAAATTACAAAAATGCCACAAAAAATATGAATGTTGAAACCTTACCAGTAAACATTAAAATATGTAGGTAAAAATGATGTAAGCTTTGCTGTTAAAATACTGATTCTGCACTAGTTCACATGAACCAAATAGTTTTACTGTTGTGAAATGCATACACATACTACGGGGATTCTCAATTTACGGACACAAGGAATCCCCATACTCGTTGTTGTCACCAGTGTTACCAAAAGAACTGAGATTCAAAAAGGACTTCAAATGTATTTGCGATTATACAGTCGAATATACATTTTTACCAAGTTTTTAAAATCCGTTAAACCGTGTAAAACCGAAATCGTGTAAAACGAGTACCGTGTAAATATAGGGATAGGTGTAATCTTATAACTGTCGGATGAGTCATCGCACTACGTTGATAAAATGACCGCCGAATGACAAAAGGGAAATCTTTCATTAGCAAAACAAACAAAACAACCCCCTCAAAACAAAGGGAGGGAGAGAGGGTGAAAGAAATAGAGCTTGAAAAATCGTAGCATCACCTGACGCTGGATTACAAAATCCACTGCTGTGGTGTTTTGACATTATGTAATATTTACACTGCAAATAAAATTTAATATTTCTGTTTCAGACGGACGAATTATAGTTAAAAATCCATCTAAGAATTCGATCTGAAAATCCTACTAGCTACAGTTAAACACAGAAGTGAAAACATAATAATCTGGGCTATTTTACTGCCTCTCGCATGGGAAGTGAATTTTTGCAGAAAAATTGTGGAAATGCATGAAAATGCAAAATATTATACACGAAGACTTTAAAACATTGAACGCATTTAATTTCATTAGAACAGTGATCCTAAACACACAGTTTTAAATGTAGAGTTGTGACTATTATGATTCCCTTAGCCTTGAAAACGTTTCTAATTTTTTTGAAATTTAATCCTATCAAATTTCGCCTTGCAGAACGAAATGCAGGTGTCAGCAAAGAAATATGATATATCTTTATAAAAGCCCGAGAAATTAATTTTGACGAAGGAATAAAACAAAATCGTAAAACCCTTCTTAAAAAAAATACGTTGATTTCATTCCAAAGCACAATTTTATCTAAAGAATATCAAGTGTTTCGTTATTTGCATAATTTTATTAAACATTAATTGTGGTTCATAAGAGTCCGAATACTATAATGAGTACGTTTACAGCAACGTTTGAATAATTATGTTTTTAAATTTATTATTAAAACTATTTTGAGTATTTTTCGATAAGATATGAATTCGAAGAAAGTGGAGAAATCTGAGTACCTTTAGGTCAGTTGTATGATAACCACAAGCGGTTATTGAAATCAATATATTAAGGATCGTTATTATGATAGAACTTGGTCAACCAACAGCCGAGCGGCGGTAAAGTCGCTGAACACTGCTAGTTCGATCCGGGGCTCAAATCACAGGCTGGCTGCAGGAGTGTTTTTGTGGTTTTCGCCATGCACAACATGTATACAAGGAGGTTTTCCTTAGAAAGTCCTCCGAGAAGACAGCCCAGTCTTCTCCATTCTTAATCCTCTATCCGGAAAGACAGCTCAGCCTCCACCTTGGTGCTTAACAGCAAGCAATGCATTCTGGACAGTTCGATACAACTCCGATTGTTTTAATATATCAAAGATAGTTGAATAAAGTTTTGCATCAAGGATTTTCCTGAATACTTTGAAGTATTTTTCGTCTTTAAAATTGTGAATAGTTAAATTTCGAACAGAACTTGTCATTAATTTGTAATATCTTGCCATATTCACTTGCCATATTCATATATATGGAACTGTTACTATATTTTGCTAATTAAGTAATAATTTCCAAATGCAGATGATAAATATTGCGATACGTTTTTGGTTTAAGAAAAAAACACTACAAGAAAATCGTCTTTCCAAGCATCTCAAATTTTCTATTGCCTAAATTATTATATGAGTTACTTATTAAAATTTTAGATTAGATTATTTCATCACAAAGAATATTTTTATGCTATTTATTTTAAGCAAGCAAGTCTTCAAATAGAAAAATTAATATATTAGGAAAAAAATTGAAATCTTTGTTTCAATATTTAATATAAAATCTATAAAAAATGTGAGCCACTGTATACTAATAACGTTTACAATACTATAGTAATTAATTAAAGACGTTCCTAAAGCTAACATAATACCTTTCTGTTACTTCCAATTTCTCAGAAAAGTTTTAATTTTTGGAAGCATCCAAAAATTGCTTTCAAAAAAATAAAGTTTATGAATGTTTTGCAAAAATTGTGACCATTAAACACATACATAACAACTAATATTACGTCAAAAATGCAGACTGCAATGGTGAAATACTTCTTCCTCTGTTTAATACTAAACAAAGTTAATATATTATTTGTTTATTATAATGCATTTAATTTATAATGTCAATAAATTCATTGTCCGCATTAAACTCGTGAACAGCTTAATGAAATTTAAAAAAAAAAAAATTATTGCAATATAGAAAAACAATGCTTAGTGAAAATTCTAAAAATTATTTCATTATACAAACGATTAACAATGTCAAATGAAATAAATATAGAAATAAAATGTAGCGATGTAATCGTAGCAGTGAAATGTGCTAAAGCGCCATCTAGTGATAAAAACGGAAAGGAGAAAATGGAAGTTTCAAAAAGTCTTCGTTGAATAGCAGTGTAATAATACTAAGTAGTTTAGGGGCGGATTAAAATCAATGAACGACATTTTTAAATACCAGATTATCGCACATATAAAAATTGAGTTATAAATGAGCAATCTTCATATTTTTTAAAATATAATTTTATTTTTTCATTTGTAGAGGTTAAACCATTATGAGGTAAAATACTTCAGAACTGCAAGAATTTACGCCTTAAAAATACTTTTGAACGTGGAGAAAGAATCTGTAAATCTTCTTTTTTAACCCAAATAGCGTTAGCAGAGAAGAGCTATTCATTTCGTTTTGGCAATTTGCGTAAATGGTGAATCACTTTTTAAATTGTTGTTACCAAATATTAAAGCCCTGTATTATATTTAAAGAAATTAAAAAGTGAAGAATCTGCATTAATGTATGTATGTTTCTCGCACTGTGATAAAACAACAGCACCTAGAGCCATCAAATTTTGAATAACGTACGTCTCCACCCGAATACGGGCATCTGGAAGTACAAATTTGGAAACAGTTTTATCTCTAGCTTACGAAACTATGTGTCGGAAATTCTAAAGTTATGCCCCTTTAAAAATTTTATGATGTTACTGTTGAATTGAATTTTATGCTTTAAGTGCAAAGAAAATGATATTTAATAAATAAAGATAACAAACAAAACGTTTAAAAAAAAGTACCTTTCAGCGTAATATAAAATCACAAAGCTTTCAGATTATTTTAGCCCACAAGGCTACTAATTTCGTTTTGGCATTTTGTAGCTTTTCAATATAAATGGTATTTCACTTTTCAGATTGTTGCCAATATAGTATTGCCTTGTATTATGTTATTATGCCTTATTGTACGCAATATAGTATTGCCTTGTATTATATTTGAAGAATTAAATAATGAAGAATTTGCATAAATGCATGTATGTTTCTCGCATTGGGATAAAACAAAGGTACCTAGAGCCATCCAATTTTGAATGACATACGTCTCCACACGAATATGGGTATCTGGAAGCCCAAATTTGGAATTTGTTTTATTATCTATTTCATATTTTGTAAAGCATTTATGAGTTTTTTTTCTCAACTGTTTCAAAGTGAGCAATGGCAACACTGTACGAAAAAAAGAAACATTTTTTATGCCCAACGCGCGAGATTTGTATTAGACATTTCTAAAGATATTCTCTTTTTAAATTTTTTTGTACATTGTTGTTGAATTGAATTTTATGGCTTAAGTGCGAAGAACATGATACGTAATAAATAAAGATAACACACAAAAATGTTAAAAAAAGCCCCTTCGAGCGTAATTTAAAATTTGAAAACTTTCAGATTTTTTTATTTATTATTATTATTTGGTAGCAACAGTGCTGAAAACTGAAGAAGAAAATTTCTATGCAGCTGGGACAGCGTGAAAGGCCAAAACAGTCTATTCACATTTGCTGATGAGAACTTAAATTATACCATTATTAAAGAATTTAAATCAGATCTTAAGAGTATTAGAAGAAATATTTTCTTCTAAATATGAAGACTTGTATTTGTGAACTAGTTTTGAATTTTTGATACTAAAAAACTAGATAATGAATAATCCCTCATATTACTGAAAATCTTACATTCGAAGTAAAAATTGAACGGGTACGATGGTTCTTAATATGCGAATTAAATATATTTTATATAAATTCTCATATTTAAAACTATTGTATCAGTTTTAAACATGAGAATTAAATATATAATTTTATTTATAGTCAAAAAAATTTCATAGTAATTCAAAATGTCGAAATAAAAAAAAGGCATCTGTTATCCTATGAGAGAAACTAGGAAGTTTTAAAACGATGTAAAAAGGAAAATTTCAATAAGCATCTTTTCTTTTGTTTAATTTTAAAACATCATGTATCTGCCAATCGATATTAATATAATCAGTAATATCCGAACCGAAAGTAATATAATTAATTTTTTATTCAGGCACTAATAACTTCAAATGTTTGCTAAATTTATTCAAGTTACACAACCTAGGTTTGTTTATTGTGTTGAGTTATCGTCTGGTATTTATTTCTTTTCTTTATAAATATTTCAGAACAAAAAATGAGCTTTCTTGCTACTGAAGAAAAATAACTTCTGTGATAACGTTATTGGTAATGAAGCATTTTAATTTTCTAAATGTAACTAAATATTTAATACTGATTGAAAGGAAAGACTGAATTCAATCTCCTTAAAACATCTTTTAGTTAATGAGGCTTCCACTTCAATTAAGAATCCCTTGTGTCCCCTCTTTCCCAAACATTTGTCCCACTTAGGAAAATGTTTATGTTATAAGAAATAAATTTTGAGTAAACAAAGAGATTATTTTCATGTCATCTATTTAAAAATTGCTATCTCAAAAGGAAATCAAGTTGTTTGTATCCGTAGCCTACATCAAACTACACATCAGAGTTTCCACGTGTAATTTTCAAATTAGTTCTATGTCTAGCTTCCGTAGAATATTTTTCAAGTTTTCGTAAAATGAACATAAAAAACATTTACAAAGTCTGGAATAATTAAAAATTCCTTTTTAATTATATAAGTTTCAGTATGAAAGCAGAGTGTTATTTTTTCTTTCTTAGTATTACTTTTGACATTCCATCATATAATGAACGCTCTGAAAGTTGCGTTTGGAATTTGTTTTTTTCCGCATTTCCTTCGGAAGTCGGTAGACCTTACTCTAGATCTCTATAGATCGTGTACTAGGACATTTCGATTTTACTTCCTTGTACAAAATACAGGAAGTACTGTAATCTCTAAAATTTTCGAGTATCACATTTCAAGGCAAATAGCCATTTTGACTGTTCTGGAATCCATTTAAATAATTTGTTGCGATATATAAAGACAGAATAAAGGATACTTTTCTCCAAAACTAACTGTATAATTCAGCTAAAATGGATTCAGAAGAGATTTTTTCGTGACATATGTACGTATGGATGTACCTCGCATAACTTAAAAACGAGTAGCTGCGAAACGTTGAAAATTGAAATTTATCTGTTTGCATTTGAAACTTTTAATAGAATAAAGAATTAAACCAACTGCTGCACCAACGTCAGTGCCTTTTTCCCCAGTGTGACCAAAAGTTAACTTTGTTCAATAACGTAGCTGAATTTTGTGCATCGAAAATTTGGATTTTCTGCCCGTTAGAAGAATTACTTGTCTCGGCTTAGAAACTCTAATTTTAATTCCAAAAAAATATTTTTCTTTAACTGTACTTGGTATTTTAGGTTTTCCTGTATTTTACAATTGTTAACGAAGATGTTTTGAGTTTTTATGTATTTTTGTCTTGCCGCAAAGTGAGAACAGAATTGATTGAATAAGAAATATATATGAAATTCGAGGAAATAATTTTAAATGAAGTGTATTAAAAATATGTAGAATTTAATAAGCCAATACACATATATACATTGTATGCAAGGAACTCATGTAGTGGCCACATCAGGTAATTTTTTCAGCAGCTTTTTACAGCAAATCATCTTTACATTTTGCATGTGTTAGCACTTATGGCGACGTGGTTGCCAATGAAATGATTTCAATTAAGACCTATTTTGTTCATCTCAACTACTGCATAAGCTACAAATAAAAGTTAAAGCGTCGCTTAATATCTACCCCTTTCATGCAAAAAATTGAAATTAATTGGGTTACCGTCGTCATTTCCGATAATATTTTTTTCCGATAATTAAACTGGTTCTTGTAAAATACAAGATCAATTGTACATCAAAGCATTCTCGATCCGCCAATCAATGTAAAAATAACAAAAATGGCTCATTTTTATATTCAGCATATTCGATGATATTATTATTTGAATGCATTTTGCGCAAATATATATATATATATATACATGAATTTCAAAATTTCCATTTTAAACTATGTAAAGAATTTTGTAACAGTAATTTCTTCCTTGTACAAAGTAATAGAAATATTGTAATTCTGAAAAATTTTGGATATCATATATTCAACGAAAATATCCATTTCAAAGGCTATCGTAATTATTTGAAAGATGTTTTTGCGTTACATCTGGACCTCCGGGCAGAGTAAAGAACTGTTTTTTGCCAAAAAGCATTGTAAATTGGATTTAAAATAGATTCAGAAGAGATTTCGTGACGTTTGTCCTGATGTCGTATGTATGTATCTCGCATAGCTCAAGAACGAATAGCCGTAGAACACTGAAATTTTATATATTGGACTGCTATAGCATGTACTTGTGCAGTTCCCCTTTTCTTTGCAATCGACTGCACCAATTGTATATAAGTATAATTGCATATACTTATATGCTGTCCTCCAAAAGTTAAGGAACAACATAGTTTCCAAAGCTCAACATTACAAAAATGTCAGTAACATTTATATTAGTCATTTATATGCGTGATAATAACGACGTTTAAGAAAATATATGCAAAAGCAATGGGGTAGTGTGGTTAGAGACTCTGACTACCGTACCAAAGGATCCGAGCTCGAAACCTAGATATAATATATGGTGTCTTTGCGACATGAAGGCACTCTAAATATATGGCGAGATGGAAGTCCGGGGGGTTTAGTGGTAGGGAAAGAGGAATGGGAGACCCTCGAATCCATCCTTGGAGGTGCTGTCTCAGTATTGCGGTGGAACTGGGAAAATTCGTACTGTTATCACCTATATGGTGTGAAAAGCTCTTGCCAATGACAGAAATATTCTTGCTTTTCTTACCGCAATGAACTTTGTTGAGTTGGTTCTAATAATGAAGTCAGACAAGTGTGATTAGTCACAACAACACACTGTAATTATAAACGTATTTTGTCCATTTTTCAGAGGAAGAAAAAGACAAATGGATGAAGTTGAACATATCCGACGCATTATGCTTTTGAGTTTACCCGAGGATCAAATGCAGTTAAGAGAGACATATTTGAGACTACTGTCGCTGCAGAAAAGTGTGGCATAGAAATGGATCGCTAGCAAAAAAATCAGTTTCAAATTAATTTACCTTATGATTCCCTTCAGGAAGACGTCACATTTTGCGAGAAGCGTGCTGAAACTAGTAGCTTCACAAGAATCTCCATGGAATCACGCAAGGATTGGCACAATTAATGGAATGTGACGATTCATGTATAGTAGGCCGTTCACATTCTGTTAGAAATAACTAGTTAACAACATGCTACATATTTATCCGGCTACCCAATATATTAGTTTATAATAAATGAACTCTACTTAAATGAATGAAAATATGTATTTAACTTACTTTGAAACTTTTATGTCTTCATCAGGCTTTAAGATATCGAAAATGAAGTAAATTCTTTAAGTGATTTTGCACTGTTAATTGTCTCTAAAATATTTCGTTTCGTATTTAATAAGCATGAAACACATATGAGTATCTAATATTTAAAATTTTAAAATTATATATGAGATAATTTAGATGGCGCATATCGTTTCTAGAATTAAGTATCATGCAATGGATTTTGGAAGCTAGCAAATTTAGAAACAATATTTAATTTATTTTATCAATAACAATACTGTATTACGTACAACAAAATGTAATTTAACGGAATTTTATATGAGACTTTCTTGCAAAAGCAATAATGAAGGAGTATACTATTTCATGCATACCTTGTTTTGTAACTGCTCTTTCCGTTCTTTGTTTCAAATTTTTATTTGTTTTAATTTACACTGAAATGTTTTATATAAATAAATCATTGATTTTAAATATGTGTAGCATTTCGATAACTTTTTCTGTGCGTTCAAAATTAGTCGTTTCTAAGAACTGCACGTTGCAGGTAAAGTTATGATTTTTATTTTGCTTCGAGAACAGCTCTGCATATCTGTATTCTTAGTGTTCAAATCTGTTATGCAAATATACGCGTTGATTAAGTTCACCTGGCATGTACAGAGGAAGCGAAGGCGAGAGGAACAACACCGGATGTCATTTATTAAAGAAAATTAAATTTCAGTGACATGCGGCAATGATAAAATTTTAAATTAACATCCTGGAATTTGGAGAGAAATTAACAGATGTACTCTTGCTTCGTGGCAACTTCAAAGCTTTGAATACTTTTCACAGTAAATTCAGATTAGAATTAAGACATTATTATTAATTTTAATGTCTTAGAGAAATTGATTAACAAAAGTAGATATGTTTTACAACTTCAATTATGAGGACAAAGTAAATTCTAATTAAGTATGCATATGATTTCAAACTTCAAGAATAAATAAAGAATAAACGTGTAATTTAGGAAGTCTTGGTATGTTTACTCAGTCACGATGGAAACGAAAAGCTGGTAATTTATGCAAAATCTGAACCTCCATCAAATTTACAATGAAATAATACAAGCTTTTGAAATACGAAGGAATGAAAATAGATTAATTCTGATGTCATTCTAAACTGATAATTAAAACTTTGTGTAAAATGGAAAAAAATTAGGAATCGAAAAGGTATTCAAATTATGCCAATGAATGATCAATAAAAATCCATAAAGTTGCAGTATACTAATAGAACTTTGGGAGTAATATTGAGACATACAATATGGTCTAAAACCTACCTACTAAGATCAAAGTTACATTGTAGAGGACAAAGAAACATGGCCATTTCCAAGTAAGTCGACTGCAACGCACTGTTTTGGACAATAAATTGCGATATTCTTTTGTCCGAGGTGTCATTCAAGTGTTAGCACATAGCAGCTGTACCGTACACTATCTTGAGACGTACACTATCTTGCATAAACCAGGAATGAATTCATTTCATTCATTCATTCATTCATTCACAAACACCTGTCTGTTAATTGGGAAGGCACATTTCCCTTCACAAACAATGATCCCAGTGCCAACAGGACGTGTGAATGTCTAATGTGTCCTGTCCATCAGCAGTCGACAAGACACACTACACATTCACACATTCTCCTGTTCATCAGCAGTCTACAAGACACACTACACATTCACACATTCTCCTGTCCATCAGCAGTCGACAAGACACACTACACCTTCACACTTTCTTAGCTGGAAATTTCAGCAATTTTAATATAGAGATTTTATTACTGTACACCAGTTTTGCCGATTCACAAAACCATATCGCCAAAAAGGTGCTTCAGTCGATCCTTTTAGACTTTGATGAGTGTTGACTGCGCAAATTGCAGTTGCTGTCTTATGTGTCGTCTATAAATGACTATTTGGTCTGAACAATGTGGAGAAAGAAATGACTATGCAGATTTTGTTAAGCTTATTGCAAAGCTTTCATGGACTTTGAAATTTCTTTTAGTATCTCGATGTAGAGAGCATTCTTCTGTATAAGTTTTAACATCCATATTGAAACCTGCAGTCCTGAATTTGGTCACTAGCTTCGTTATTGTGTGTATGTCTGGGCCGACATGGCGCTAAACCAATTAACCATAATGGTAAAGGGGTGGTGCCCACGTCCTCCGTCACTAAATTAAACTAACTATAATGGTCTGACGGGAAAGCAAAGATAAGGACGCCATTTGAGGCGTGAATGAACGCTTATATCTTCGAAACTACAGATGTTACAATTAATCTAAATACATCATTAGACAGATGAAACAGCAAACATATAAAAAACAGCAAACATATAAAAAATTTTAATTCGACATAGGGTATATGCGTTGTAACGCAGCAGAAATAGTGAAATTTTGGTTAACCCCGTGCGTATGCGCCACCGCGTGTAAGAGCACGATCATGTGGTGGCCAGCCAGCGTGTTCGGATGTCTGAAGTATTTTATTTTATTTCGCCAAGCTAGTGGTTTTGCGATTTATAGAGATTTGATACTTGTAGCAGACTGACCATCAATGGAATTTACTATTAAGCAGCGTAAGAGAAGAACAGGCAATATTTGTATGGTTTATGTAACTGGTAATGGACAATCAAACTTATTCTAGCATTTGTAATACATCTATCCAAATATCAATTCAGAAGATTTGAAGATGTTCTTCTTAGTACATTCATGAAGTATTCTGAGACCATTTTTATGGATCGGCGAAGAGTTTATTGTAGATACAGATGGTTCCTATTATTATAATGGGAGAATTCACTGTAGATATGTCAAAAGAAATGAAAAGGCATTTGATTTTATGAATCCTCATTTTAATCTCGGTATGGTTGCAGGTAACTAACCAAGTACGCTTGGCAATTCATTTATAGATTTAACGTTTACTAGGAATATGACAGCGCACATCTTCAATTATTCATCTTATTTCTCATACCATTGGACAGTCTTACATGGGGTCATTTGAACGTACTCGTATAAACGTAATAAACAAGAAATAAAATTAAAAAGAAATCTAAAAGCTTTAAGGTTTTAGATACACATCCAAAAGAGCGTTTATCTAATGTTTTGGCGTCTATCTTTATTTATTAAATATCATCATATTCTTCGCACTTAAACCATAAAATTCAATTCAACAACAATATCGCCAGAGCATATCTTTAGAATTTCTGATACAAAGTCTTGCGCGTTGGAGATAAAAATATTTTTTTCCCGTACCGTATTGCCATTGCTCACTTTGATATCGTTGAGCTTGGTAATCAAAAATTGGTTAAAGTGTTACAAAATATGAAACCGATAATGAAACGAATTTCAAATTCCCAATTCGGCCTTCCAGATGCACATATTTAGTGGAAGAAAACATTATTCAAAATTTGATGACCATGGGTACCGTTGTTTTATCACAATGCGAGAAACATACATACATTTACGCAGATTCTTCATCATTTAATTTCTTTAAATATAACATAGGGCTCTAATATTTGGTGGCAACAATTTGAGAAGGGAATCGACATTTATGGTGAACCAACGCAAAATGCCAAAACGAAATCAATAGCCATTCTGAGCTAAAGCCATTTTGGCTATAAATACATGTGTGTGTAAAATTGTTTGTTTATTTTATTTGATCTATAACATCCTCACACGTCCGGCTCTTTAAACGTAAAGATAGAGTTTACTGGCAGTTTTATGCGAATAATTCTGGAAGATCATTTTCCCATTGCCTTTCATTTGTACTTCTACTAATAAGCCATAAAATATTGCTTCTTCAAATTAAATATGCGCAAGAACTTAAAATCAAATATTAAACTTCAGACTTATAAAACACTCGCAGTGAACTGTATTTGTTAATATATGTGATAATCACAAACCATCTTTCTAATGACAAATTATTGTTCAAAATTAATAATATGAAAAACTAGAGTAGAAGGTATTGTATGATTCACTAATAATCACTTCTTTCAAATAGTGACTGACTGTATTAAGATCGCTGTAGTTGTGATTACTAAACTAAGACATAACAGAATAATGTGATATCACACGAAGAAGCTACAATGAACTTGAACTTTAACTGTAAAAATGTTAGTAGGTTATGAATCTCAGAGGGCGTGGCAATTGATTTAGAGTTCTGTGTCTGAAGCACGTGAGTAAGGTTTCGTATAATGGTCCGATAACTATGATTTATACTCGTTTAAGAGGCTTTGATGCAATGATTTTAACTAACTTTACGCCAACTGAAAAGAATATATGTTTCAAGCTTAAATGAGCTTAAGATTCATTCAGACATGTTTCACATTTTGAAATATTAAAGTTTATACAGATCCGTTTCTTATCATCTGAGTACTAACCTTCACATGCAACTTTTATTTCAAGATGTTATTAATTTACAGTTAAAAATGTTTTGTACATGAAAGCATTTCGTTATAAAGTTTATCCTGAAATGGAAGTTGGACCGCAATATTTCCATGCTAAAAATACAGTAATAATTATTATAACAACTACGATCTGAAAATTATGGATTACAGTCTAACAGCTAGAAGAATTCATCATTAGAGTCCCAAAAATTAAAACACCATGAATGAATGAAAAATACAGAAATTTCAAGATAAAACTGAAATTATCATCTATACTTCGCATGCAGATTTTAATTTAACAGCTAAAACAATTCTAAGCTGAAAAATCGAGGAAGTTCTGATAATTTAATATTAATCACCGGGAAATTGAAAATATGCTACGTAAAATTACATATTTAGAATTTAAAGTTTGGAAACTAATGTAATAAAATAATATTTCACTATTCAAATTGTAGCTGTTTATTTTATTAATTCTATCCTTTACACGAGACTTCAGTAAATATTTCTCAAAAGCCCGGTAACAATACTTTCTATTTTTGGTGAAAACAACTAATTGAAGACAATAAAAACCTCAAAAATGGTTTTCGAATTTTAAAATGAGAAAGAATTAGACACGAGGTCTTCATTGTAATAGGTGATGTATCTAAAAAAGTAAATTTCTAAGAGATGCAAAATGTAGAAAAATATTTCAGAGCGAATTTTAGCAACATGTGAGAAATTTATATCTGCTTTTATTTTCAATCCAATTAAGAAAGTGTAATATTTGGTAAAATGTAATACTTGGTAAGAACCAAATATTACATTCTGAAGTACGCTTGATATTACTGTTTGGTATTGGATGTGCCTTAAATTAACAATGAGTAACTTATTACATCTACATCTGAGATATGAAATTATCGTTTCTAAGATATGGCTGGTTAACTGCTGAAGACATAGCACACAAAGTCTGTCTCCCTAAGGAAAAGATTGCTTTCGTAAAGGACCTTTTAAAAAACTAGCTCATATTTACACTACACATAAGGAAAGCCAAGAAAGCGTCCCGACGTCCACCTTGACACAGTGGATCGGCAGCAATGCATGAGGTGCTTTCTGCTCATGCGGCTAACGGTCCTGGACTCGCTCCTCACGCTGGCCAGACGTTGCGTCTGTACCTCTTATGTAACTGGCAAAAGTGGAAATTAGCTGCCTTTCATCTTCACAAAATACCCTTCATACGGTGGTGCGTTCAGGGGCCTACTGAAAGTACTGATACTTTCAAGTTTGATACGAACTATGTGCATTGTTACAGAACTCTTTAGATACTTCTGATTTTCGAGTGTCGAAATTTGTATGTGTAGCTTTTCTTGTTACTTGTTACAGCACCTGTCACTAGCGTACTATCGTTAAAAATGAGCGGAATTGTTTATGATCCGTAGGGGTTCCGTGTGAACGAAAGAACGTTGTTTAAAAAAAGATTTCTTATGCGTTATCGCCAAATAGCAAGAAGGCCGAAATTAGGGAATCTGAAAATATGGAAAAAATTTCGTTGTATGTGGTGACCAAACAGCTCTTGCTTTGAACAAAGTTCCCGTTATTAAGTACGTCGACATTTTACTGTCGAATTACCTTTAGATTAATAAAGCAATAAAACGTAAACAGTTTTTTTACGAGGTCTATTACTTCTTATCCTTCCAGCACGCGCACTTGGCAATTTCACATGAGCCCGCGCGCGTCGTATTTTTCACGACATCCGTTATTTTACTGTTTTGGGCACAAAAAACGACAGAAATGAGTGAATATTTATAATAAATTTGTTAAGAAATAAAATATTAATCTTATTATTGCAAAATACAAATGATATCACTTTCAAATACAAGTAAATTATTTTCAAGTTCTTATGTTAGTGAGATGGAAATGCAATGATGTATTTCATTATAGAAAATTTTAAATTTATTCTTCAATAATTATATTTTAAAATCAAAGATAATTTTAATATTCATCAAATGCAAGTATAGACAAATAAAAAAGGAAAACACACTCACCTTGGTAAGGAAAAAAGTAAGTTTAGCACTACTTACTTCTGAAAGAAAATTTACTTCTTACTGGTTACAAAAACGCACTTTAAACTAACTTTAATGTTTTTATTTATTTCTGAAAAATAGAAATAAAAAAAAATAAGGACTTGAAATCGCTATTGTTCTCCAAAGGTTTCCTTGTCTTTCTTTTCTTCATCAGATAATTCTTGAATAATGGGAGCAGAATCAACTGGTTGCACAGATTTTTTGTTATAAAAACTGATATAAAATTTACAGAGCCAAATGTATAAAAATTAAAATAATACAGGCAATTAATAACACAAAATTACAAAATATTTTAGAAAAAATATTTTCCGAATTTTCACCCACGACCATGCGCGAGTCGTAACTTTTACGAAAAAGCTGCCACGTAGCACAAAATCCCAGTAAAAAAAAGTCAAATGACTTCCTGTTCGCATATTCCATGATGTGAGGAAGGGTTGAAAGTAGGAATAGAAATGACCTTCAGACGTCTCAGCTTCGATATGCGGAAAATTTGCATTAAAAACAGAATTTGTCGTAAATTTTGCTCATACGCGCGTGCTGGAAGGTTAAAAGTCATTTTATCTGATGCGCTGGAATTCATGCATTCGTTAAATGAGATAAAAAATACGTTAAAATACGTTAGCCTCTCTAGTAAGAGAAAACGTGGTGTGTAATTTTAATAGTTGTGCTCTTGCAATTGGTGTGACATACTCTTTGACCAGTGTAAGACTATGCGACGCTTGGTTTGGTCTAAAGTAAATTCAAGTTAATAATTGTACAGGAGGAAAGTAGTGGAAATATGCTAAAAGAAGAGGAGAGAAGGAAAGGAAAGAGCAAAAACACAGAAGATCGTTATGAGTACGGGGCTGATGTTGGGAAGGAATTTCGAATAATGAGAAAAAAATGAAAAAAAGAAAATTGATGGTGAAGTAGAGACTAGAAAATGGGTACTGCTGATATGAACTAAGTTGTTAAGTAACAGTTTGACATTCAAGAACAGATAGATTTTTACGAGTTCCTTTTCCTACGGTGATAGGTGTTCCGATTTATTGCTATTTCCTGAACTTCCTGAGTGTCTTCTTGGCTTTTAGCATAGGATGATCGGCTACGACGATTTCGGTTTCTGACTACGACAATCGGGTGATATGTTTCTGTCTGTGACGTGTTGTGGTTGACGAAATGCCGTTTATATAACCTCTTAAATGATGATCAATCAAAATTTATTTTAGACTTACTTATTGAGCATTGAAAATAACGAATCATGAATGTCTCAGTTCCAGTCTTAGAAGAAAGACTTAAAGAATCCAGTTTTCATTTGAGTGAAACATTAGAACTTGTTATTCTCCATCCACGTAAATTTCAGATTTGTTTAAAATTTCTCGGAACTCCTGAAAACGGCTCAGGAGTTATGGGAATGTCTGGATGAGAATTTCCCGGGATTTTATTTATTATTTATGAGATGAATTTACCATCTTAGCATAACTGTGTATTTTCATGTTTGTAAATCTGAATATTTCTAAGTTAATATGTAATTTTGATATAATTACTTTTTAGTATTCCAGAAAGAAACATACACGTCGTAATCTTTTGTAATGAAAACGTGCATGATTTATGAATTTCTGGAAGATATTTCTAAGCCTCAGCTACAAACAGAATGAAAAGGTAATTTGCTTTCCCATCCTAACATAGCACTCTGGAGACTGAATTCGAATAGCCTTTCACTGTTACTAGCTAAAACGCCTTAATTTTAAATAGTAGTCTCTGACTTTAACAAGAACTAAATGATAAAAATTCATATAAATTTTTTGTACACTAAATAATACGATACACATTATGCTACCATTCCGGAATAAAATGTTAATACGAACTATTGTTTACTATTCATCATACTTTATAAAATTTAATTACATATAAAAAATTAATGCCGTATTTTCTCGCATACCTCTCTCCATGTTATATACATTCTATAACACATTAACTGAACAAGGAATATCATGCGAATAATTGAAATTCCGAAGTACGCGGGTACAGTAAGAGCATAACAGATGAAAAGTATTCATGGGTAAACTAAGTATTCATGAGTAACAATACTATTTACCTAAAAAACACCTACATTTCAATATGAATACATCGTAATATTAATCTATCTTACATATTTGCAATTCTATTGTATTGTATCTTAAGTCTCCCCACTGGTATTGCTGTCCGCTACTATACCCTAGGCCTCAAATCATTTAAACCTGCTGGAAATTCTTTCTGTGTCATCTGCTACAGCTTACAAGTCGTGGGCATCGTCCCCGTCACCGTTTAGTACATCTTCCCCACGTACAATAAGGAGATCATCATGAGTATTAGATACATCCGTTTTCTTGAAGCTCTTTTTTATTATTTCGTTAACCACAGTCCATGCACTCATATTCCACAAGTAAATATCTTAGACAAGAACAATCCCTACGTGGACTCAAACATTTTAAAATTTAGGGAAGCTTGCTTTAGCCTTGATCAAGAGGAAAATTACGTGATTAATTAAAAAACTTTCAGAAACTTGCTCTAAACATCTAAGGGGAGGAAAGGCGCGAGTATATATGGTAATCAAAATCTTAGCATCAAAATAAATTCGTGATTCTTTTCCGAAAATTTCAATGAAATATTTCCATATTTTAATGATCTTTTATGATGAGAAGACCTAGAATTGTAATATACGTATTATATCATTATACTTATATATATGCGACAAGATTATCTTATTTGTCGCAAAAATAGCAACTTCACCATAAAGACTCACTCCCCAACCTCTTATGTCTTACATGTTCACTAGAAATAGTTTGAACTTAATTATATCTCTTGTCGCTTTAACCCTCTGAGCGGCCACAGGTTTCGCTAAGAAAAAACAAATTTCTTAAAACTACTATGAGAACAAATTATTATTTTTTTATTTTAATGTAAAAACTCTCCTGGTATTTAATAACTGGATTTGTTAATATATTGCCTTAATTTCTTTGACGTATTTTAATATGCAAGCATATATACGTTCTAACAGATATCACAAAAATATTCTAGGCCGTATCTATACGGCCTTGCCGCTTAGAAAATTTTACTGAACTCAAGACAATATGAATTAGCGCATGAAGACATTATCTTAGCCAACACAGCATCAGATGAAGTCATTAACTTCTGTGGCCATTAACCAGATAAACATCACAATATATCATTATTTCAAGCATTGAGAAGATTGTAATTGAATATAGATTTAATGTTACTATTAAAAATACTTTGCTTACTTCTTCCTTTTGGAACGGCCTCTACCTGAAGTATTCCATCTAAATAGAACAGTGAAAGGTATCGGAAAGAATTTGATAGGTATGTGAGAAAAGGTATGAAGATTTTCCTCAGCATAATTGCAATGATGTAAGCGATTCTTGAGCGAATGTAACTGAGCAAACAAAACTTACATGCAAATAATTAAAAAGGCCGTTTTACTAAAAATCAGCAACAAGAAATAACTTCCCACGGTTTAACATAACTTTTTATCATGTTCCAGAAACTAACTTTGAAGTAGGAAATTTATATACGATAAATAAGAAATTTAAAACAATTGGTTTTTTGTGAAAATGAAAAGCCCTACATAAGCTCAATTACCTGAAGAACAAATTAAGTGCTTCTACTGAACTATCTAACGAAATGCAAAGGATCAACAACGAAGGTCAGTCTTGAACTGTAGGGTAAAAAACCCTACAGTTTGGAAACTTTTACGAAAGCTGAAAAAATTCCCTCCATGTGATTCGAATTTGCTGTGGCATCTAACTGGGCTGAGAAAAGTAAACGTTTCTCTAGATAAGACTAGATACAGCCGTCTAAATCACATGGCAGAGTGTGATTATCGACGTCACTGCATACCATTTGTGGTTTGTTAGAAGTTCATCTTTTCTTCTACCAGAAAAATTTAAAACTTCCTCAGTTGATTCATTAGATTCCTCTGAAGTTTCCCATACCCATAAAAATCTTTCGATGTCAGTCAATGACTATTGACTCGGTGCTAAATTTGGACTGGCTAGGAAGCCAGAAATTCGAGACTAATGAAGCTTCAAAAGAACGTTTAAGCCCATATAAAGTCAGTGGTGGCAAAGTTCTTAAAAAAAGGGACAGGAAAGCTCATCTATCAGTATGACGAGTGTCTTGAATCTTCACTGCGGTATTGTCTAAAAGTAACCATGTTTGTACATAACTTTTGGCATTAAATTTCATTTTATTCTTTAATCTTGTCTTTTTTGGTACAATTCCGTTTTGAGGACTGTAAAAAATTTGCAGCGAAAATGTATGCGCAAAAGCGCTAAATTTAGTGTGCGCGCTGATTTTAGATTACGTAAGTTTATAGTTCTGTATTTCTTAAGACGCCATTGAAATACTAGTTTAATTTTTAAATCCTTTTTTTGATTTTAAACCCTTTTTTGATATCCTGTGGATTTAACAATTTGGGAATTGCCCATGACGAAACGTCTGCAATAGAATTTTGGGTAAAGTGCAGAATCAGCCACTGCTTGACCCGTTTTTAAGAATTTCACATACTCGGTATCCATGTACACATCAACCTATTTTCACTTAAAAAAGAAAATCCCAGAATTGCACAAAAATGACACTGCACACATCCTTAACTTTATCTATGTACACATTGACTTATTTTCACTTAAAAAGTCAAAGAAAATTGACAAAAATCCAATTGTTTTTAACCCTTGTAAAAAGCGGCAAACAAATAAGTGGGCGATTTTGCACTTTACCGAGAATTGTTTCAAAGAAAAGGCATCATTCATAAAATTATGTTTGAACAATCAACGAGATGAAACTATGCTTTAGCGATAACTTGGTAGAGAAATAGCGATGCAGGCATCCATTCAGTTATGTTCAGCAATTTTTATATAAATTATAATAAAGATCTGAAATAGTTTATAACGTTGCTTGCCTCCAACTTGCACGCAACCAAGAGGTGACTGTGAAAGCTGTATAAAACACAGAGTCTTGTAAAGGGTTTAAGTCCCTTTTTATTCAACGTAATAAATTACAACTGCGTCCTCTTGACGCTTACAGACGGTGCCAACTCGGCAGTCAAATAAAAATAATAACCTGAAAAGAAACTAAAGACAAGATTCTAACTACGAGGCTCTCTAAAATAACTAACTCACCGCGGTTTACAATACCGCTGCTAATTCAGCAGACTTGAAGCTCACTGGAACGATTAACACTACTTCCCGCCAAGCACATAGGCCGAAACGCGGGGTCCTTCAAATTCTCGCTAACTACCTCCGCGCTCGCTAAGTAAGAATATCACACACCGAACTTGTTTCCTTCTATTTAAATCATAATACTTCCGCTGATAATTTGAATCCTTGCGCGTTCTACTAAAATTTACATATTCTTGCATTGGCAGTTCCAGGGGAAAGTACGGCTTGACAGGAAAGATAGTTTAAACTTAAAATAAATGTTAGTTAAAATAAATATAAACCCTACATTTGCCGCTGCCAGAATTTGGAAAACTTGGAAGCAGGTCCTACAAACGACCTGTTGTAAGTTTCTCTAATTCTGAACTAATTGGCGAGAACCTCGTTTACACAAAAAAAATATCTTATGTAACCATTTGTATACTAAAATTCTGTTGAACGTTACAAAGCTCTCTTCTTACAGCAACTTTTCCTGGACTTCATCAATCAATCTTGGTCTTTCCTTCCAGCATCTGGAAGGAATAAGTATCAGTATCTTTCTACATACATTATAATTTACACTTTCTTGACACAATAAATTTTTGTTTTTAAACGATTTGTTTTTCTTAGTTATTGCTTACTTCACATTCATTCAATTTTTCAAGCATTAATTTAACTTTACCCTGGCTCTCCACCATGTGTGGTGTCAAACGGGAATATTCGTGTTTTAGTCTTACAACACTTCCCCTAACCACCATGATTCGTTAAAATTCAAAAACCAAATAGACACACCTTACTCGACATTCTACAACTCAATGAGCTACTTTAATATTCTTAAAAATTCAGATGTAGGTGGAGAACCCTACAAAACACATTCATTCTAACTTCCCCCTCATTCATCTTTAAACATGCAGGCTTTCGCTCTAAAGCATGACTTTACAGTTTAATACTTAAATTTTGACTTCATTGCTTTTAAGCATTCACTTTTAGCATCTACAATTTTATGCTTCTAGACTAAATTCTACTTTTACATAACCTTCAAGGATTTACGTACATTTATACATTTACAAAATTTTAATACATATGCTTTTTACAATTTACCATAAAATGAATAAGAGAAAATAAATTTTTACTTTACTCATTCTTCGCCAAGCTGGCGGCACTGAAAGTAAAATTCTTATTAGTACAAGAATACGAAGTTATTTTTATCTTCGGCCAAATTTTGGCTTCAACATAACAGAATTAGTCTTTCGACCAACAGAAAATGCTTGTTTTTAGCTTTTACACTTAAAGAAAATAATACTTTTGCCTTAGCTAAATAAAGTAAAACAAAACTAAGTCTCAACCGAGACATATTGACTTTCGTCAAAACATAGAACTTCGTACTTATGCATAACATTTCGGAACAAAAGAGAAAAAAAAAATTTATAGAAGGTTTTAACTTATCTTTGAGTTTTCGATGCTTGAAACTCCGTCATTCGTTTTTGGCAGAATTGGTCCCAAGTTAGAGGTTTCATGGATGTTAATCTTCTCCTTACTGCCCTCCGAGTGTCGTCTACCTGACTTTTTCTTTTGCGTCCTCTACATGCTGGCCTCTTGGCGGAGTAATCGTCTGGTTGTTGGCCTTTCCGTTTCTCCCTGGGACGGCTGGTCTTGACGTCCTCCGGTCTGGAGTCCTTCTTGAATTTCTTCTGTTCCTCGTATTTTTGTGCCTCCTGTTGGCGTTTCAGTTTCCGGAACGGCGGCCTTGCTGGCACCTGACTCTGTGGCCGTGTGCGCGTTCTCCTTGATGTGTATGTTCTCCTGCTATCCTTTGTAGGTGGTGTTTTTCACTTTAGCATGGTTTCTTTACCCGGTGCATCTGTATTTTTGTTTTTTTTTAAACGCTGGAGTTTGAAAATTATTTTTTCTTTTTGATACCGACATCCGGGTTGTAGAAGTGCTAGGTCTCTCTTCAGTTCTCTGTTTCTTGGGTGGTGGAATAGTTGTTGTAGTCTCTGAACCTTCGTTTAGACTTGAGTCCTGCAAGAAACTTTTAAGGATTTCAAAATCATTTGGATTATAGTATTTTTTCACCTGGTCGGGACTTGCTTTACAGATTTCCCCTCTCTCGTTCTTAAGATATAAGACTACTCCTTTGATTTCCTGAATTACATAGGGGCCTTCAAACTTTGGAGCTAGCTTTGCCATAAAATTGTCTGATAAAGAAACTTGATAAAGAAAATTTCCGCTTCAATACTTTATCCCCAACTTTAAAATCTGCTTCACGGCGTTTTCTATCGTAATATAGTTTCTGCCTATTTCTTGCCGTATCCGAGGTTTTAAGCGCCTGATCAATCAACTTTTGCACATCTTTTTGTTTAAACTCCTGCTCTCTTTGTTGCACAAAGAATAATTTATCTAAAGGCGTAATTAATTTTCGGCCTAAGAATAATTCTGCTGAAGTTTTTCCCGTAGTATCATGATGTGCCGTTCTTAAAGCATAAGGTAATTCATTTATGTAGCCATCCCAGCGCTTGTGATGTGTGCTCACGTAACTGCGAATTATTTTTACTATGTTTTTATTAACTCTTTCTGCTATGTTAGCCTGTGGTCTATACGGAACCATTTTGATATGGCGTATGCCAAGTCCATTGCATATGTTTTCAAATATTTGACTAATGAATTGTTTTCCGTTATCGCTAATGACTTTTATCGGTGCACCATATTTTAAAATGTATCTGTGTAAGAATGCATCTGCGACTGTTTTGGCTGACGCGCGTTTAAGTGGAACAATTTCTATCCATTTTGAAAAATGATCTACTATTACTAAAAGAAAACGATTTTTATTTAACTCGCTCTGGGGGAAGGGACCAAGGAGATCTATGCCTAAAATTTCATTCGGAAATGTAGCGCGAATGCTATTTAAGTACCCGGCCGGGCTGTAATTAATATCATTTATTAACTGACATTGATTGCAGGACCTGACATACGCCGTTACTATTTTGTATAATTGCGGGAAATATACCGCCTCGCGTACCCTTTTTATAGTCTTTCTGACCCCGAGGTGGCCCGCTGTTTTTTCTTCGTGCAACTCCTTCAAAATGCTTAATCGAAGCGAGGCTGGGATGACTGGCTTATACTCAAGATTTTCGTTTGTTGTTTTCGTATAGAATAATAAATTATCTATTATTTCATAGTTTTTTGCTCTATTTCTTATCGCATCGATATCTGTATGCTCAAAGCTTTCGGGGTCTTTCAAATAAGCATAGATATTTCCAAATTCAGGATCAGCTTTCAGTTCAGTAATAACCGTATCTCTAGAATCTAAAATTTTTGAAGTCAACACAGCGCATTTAAGTTCATTTCCTTCATCGTCCAGTTTTATACGAGAAAGTGCGTCAGCTACATTGTTTTCCTTACCCGGTTTATATTTTATTGTGATATTATATTCTTGGAGTTTTAAAGCCCATCTTATTAACCTGGGCGTTAGGTTTTTTCCCGAGTAAAGTCTACCAACAGCAGCATGATCCGAAAAGACTGTTACTGGCGATTTGCCGAAATAAACTCGAAATTTGTGTACAGCCATTAATACGGCTAATGTTTCTCTTTCTGTAGCTGTATAATTCCTTTGTGTATGATTCAATGTTTTACTAAAAAATGCCAGCGGATGGTTATTTTGCAGAAGAACCGCACCCACCGCATAGTCTGACGCATCTGCTGCAATTTCCAGGTTTTCGTCCCCCTCAGGGAATTTTAAAACAGGGGCATTAATAAACGCTTCTTTTAATCTTTCAAAAGCTGTGTTAGCTTCCGCTGTCCACGTAAACTTAGCCCTTTTTCTTTTGATTACTAAGAGTGGTTCAACAATATTAGCGAAATCTTTTATGAAAGATCGATAGTAAGAACATAACCCAAGGAACGAAGAAAGTTTCTTGGCGGTGTTGGGCGGTGGGAAATTCTTAATAGCTTTTATTTTTGACTCTTGCGTTTCTATACCCTTTTGCGAAATTTTATAACCGAGATATTTAAGTTCTTTAGTTGCGAACTTGCATTTTGAAGCGTTAATTGTAAGACCGGCCTCTTTTAATAATTTAAAAACTTGTTCGAGGTCATTAATGTGTTGTTCCAACGTACTACTCGTTATAATTATATCATCTAGATAAATTAAAGTTGATTTTCCTAGGACAGGCTTTAGAACAATGTCCATAGCTCTCTGGAATGTTGATGGGGCCCCACACAACCCAAAAAGCATGCGTAAAAATGCATAAGTGCCGGATTTTGTTATAAACGCGGTTTTGTGTATATCTTCGGGTCTCATAGCTATTTGATAGTAGCCAGACGTTAAGTCCAAAGTAGACATATATCTTGTCGATTTGATCTGTCTAATGATCTCGTCTATAACCGGCAAAGGGTAAACTAGAAATTTGGTAATACTATTTAGTTTTATGTAATCAATAGCAAACCTCCAAGCCCTTTTATCCGAAGGAGGAAACTCGTTTTTTTTCCTACATAGGTACGACTGGACTCGCGTACTCACTATTTATGAGCGTTATTATTTTATTCTTTAACATCTCCTAAATATGTTCTTCGATGATTAGGTCTTTTTGTTTATCATAACGATACGGTTTAGTCCTACAAGGTTTTTCGGCATTTAATTGAATCTTGTGAGTTACTATCTGGCAGTTTCCTGGTTTTTCTGAAAACAAATGAGAAAAATTACTCACCACTTGCTGTATTGCTTTACTTTCATGGTCATTCAGATGGCTAAGGTCCACTTCAGGTGTCTCCACAGGTTCCACCACCCTCTGGTCCATCTCCAACACCACGGAACTATCTTAATTTAATTTGGCCCTCGCGGCCCTTAGAAAGTCCATACCTAAAATAAGAGAGTGTTGCAGGTCTTTCTGCACAAAAATTAATACTTTGAGATTTTCCTCTTTTACCTGTAAGTTTAATGATAATTTCCCGATGCAGTGACATGTTTTTCCTTGCGCCGCTATAATTTCCGTATTTCTGGTTTTAAATAATCGTATCCTATAAAAATTCTTTTTGAAGAAATTTTCACTCATAAAATTTCCTTCTGCTCCTGTATCGATGAGGGCTTCTACTGGTACATCGCCAACCAGAACTTGTATAATTGGTAGCTGTGAGTTTTTTACGATGACCGTGTTTAAATGTCTATTTGAGGTTTTTAAAAACTTCCGGGGTCTGGACCCTCCCTTTCACAGGCCCCTCTACTCGTTTAAAGCTTTCCTTTCAATCTGTGTCTTCTGGGTACGCGGATGTTTATTTTCAAATTTTCTTTTTGGGCCTTGACCTTCGAGTTTCGATGCGTTAGCTTGATAGTTCTTTCCCCCATATGAGCGATTTCCATTTCTGGTTTCCTCCTTCCTTCGGGTACTTTGAGAATATGTTTCCCCTCTCGCTTTTTCCGCTATTCTGCGATTTTGAAACTTCACCGCCAATTCGAAAAGTTCCTGCAATGTGCTTGGGTTTCTAATTTCAAAGTAGTCTTGGACAGCGGGTAACAATCTTGGTAATATTATTTCAATAATCTCCGCATCGGGTTTCTTTCCATACAGCATATCCGTTAGCTTGATTTTTCGTAGAATAAAGTCCGTCAATTGTGCTGTATCCCGTTGATAGAAACTATATAGCTCGGCTTCCAGCCGTGCGCGATCTTTCACTATGGGGAAGGCCTTTACTAACGATTTTTTGAAATTTTCAAATGTATATGTCGGGCTTCCAAATTTCCCTAATAGAAATTTGCCTATGTTTTTCCACCATAGCGCGGCCTGTCCTCTTAGTGCTGATGTGGCGATGGCAACTTTTTGTCTTTCAGGCACAGGGTAGAGCTGTAAGTGGTTTTCTAGACCTTCTAAAAATACCGCCACCGAATTTTTTCCGTCGAAATGGACGTTTGGCTTGATCGATGCTCTCAAAGTCTGGACCAGGTATCCAAATCCTTCTAACTGACTTGTCATTTCTTGGTGTTGTCCAGCGGCTTCCATCCAATTTTCAGCCATTTCAGTTCGATAATTGTTCGGGCGCCAATATAACGTTGCGCGCCTCCAACTTGCACGCAACCAAGAGGTGACTGTGAAAGCTGTATAAAACACAGAGTCTTGTAAAGAGTTTAAGTCCCTTTTTATTCAACGTAATAAATTACAATTGCGTCCTCTTGACGCTTACAGACGGTGCCAACTCGGCAGTCAAATAAAAATAATAACCTGAAAAGAAACTAAAGACAAGATTCTAACTACGAGGCTCTCTAAAATAACTAACTCACCGCGTTTTACAATACCGCTGCTAATTCAGCAGATTTGAAGCTCACTGGAACGATTAACACTACTTCCCGCCAAGCACATAGGCCGAAACGCGGGGTCCTTCAAATTCTCGCTAACTACCTCCGCGCTCGCTAAGTAAGAATATCACACACCGAAATTGTTTCCTTCTATTTAAATCATAATACTTCCGCTGATAATTTGAATCCTTGCGCGTTCTACTAAAATTTACATATTCTGGCATTGGCAGTTCCAGGGGAAAGTAAGGCTTGACAGGAAAGATAGTTTAAACTTAAAATAAATGTTAGTTAAAATAAATATAAACCCTACAAGTTATTTACTCTTATGCTTCCATTCAGTCATGTTTAGCCTTTTTTTATATAAATTATAATAATAAAAAAGTATTATATGAAATTAATCTTTCATCTAAATTAAAACATCAATATTAGATAGTTATTTATTATTACACTTCCTTTCTTGCGTTAGGGTTGCCGCAATTATTTTTGGCAGCACTTTCATCAGCGATAGTTTGGCGATTTTTCACGGCCCTCAAAACCTAATAGTACCTCTTTTTTTAATTTCCTGTCGAAGGTTTAAATTTTACTAAGAATTAAAAACATTAGTGTTTTAAATTCCTGTTTCGGAAATATTTTTTGTGGTTTTACAGGTATATTTCGCTTTAAGAACACTATCTTTATGCTATTTCACTTTTAGAAAACACCTAAATTTGTACCATTCATCGATTAACGCAAATTATCTAAAGACTAATTTGGCTTTCACCAAAAACAGTATAAAGCAGTAATATTATTTTGAGCTCGTTTTCAGCGTTATGTCAAGCTTTTTACATCAGACACAACATACAGGGTGATTCAGAATTCATCATCAAATTTGGTAGGGAGGTAGGGAATAGGAAAAGAAGATTTCACATATGAATGGATGGGCGCATGTGCCATGTAGTAGGACAAATAATCCCAGTTCAATGATGGAAAGACCACATAGAAAGGAAGTAGTAAGGAAAAAAAACATTTATTATCTTACATGTAATATTTCTTTGCATCGGTTTTACAGACTTACAAGAGGTGCTCAAACTGCTGACCATGTGCTAAAATACATGACTCACAACGGCGTTGCATGGACAACCGGACCTTCTGGAATGTGCCTGGTATTTACATGCATATCTGCAAGTTCATTCCACGTATACCGGTTCATTTTACTTCTGCAAAGTCACCTAGTTGAATGACGAATGGTTGCACATGTCAAACAGCTGCGCTTTCCTATGTGAAACTTTCCTATGTGAAATCTCCTTCTCTTCCTATTTCCTAACTCCCCAACAAATATTGATGATGAATCAGCCTGTATAACAATCTCAAAATTCGACACTCCGACCACTTAGCTTTATGCAGTATCGTCACTGCAAGCTTCCAGTGAACTTATTGGTATTTTAGTTTTAGAATGTGAAATGCACTGCACATTGATTATCTCAGCCTGTTTAGATTTTGCATTTATCATACAGCTCTGAAAATGTATTTTAAATTTGAAGAGTTGTTTGCCACAATTTAATAGTTTATTTTTATTTATTTATTTTTTTGCAATAAACATCAAGAAGAAAAACTCTTTGAAATGTTAGATGTTTTCAGCTCACGAATTTCAAGTCTCTGCTGTGTAGAACTATTAAGACGTTTTTTCGAAGTCAGAAAATTGAAGAAATCCGCACTGCCCTCACCGGGATTCGAATTACGGACCTCACGGAAACGCGCAATAAATCGAGTGTGCTTCCAGTTACAGGGCATGCGTAAAAGGAGGAAGAAAATACCTTACATACTCTCTCTTTTAAAGGACGACTGTGAATTAGCTGACATAAACTTCAAACCCTGGTTTTGCTGAATTATCTTCCATGACCTTTTAGTTCGGGCGTTACTGTACAGTCTTTTAGAATTCTTCAAAGACAAGTAACTGAAGGAATCCTCAATTCTAGAAGATAAGAAACTTATGAAATCCG
Organism: Stegodyphus dumicola; assembly: GCF_044657685.1. Taxonomy (NCBI): domain Eukaryota; kingdom Metazoa; phylum Arthropoda; class Arachnida; order Araneae; family Eresidae; genus Stegodyphus; species Stegodyphus dumicola. The sequence continues at coordinate 134,925,203 of NC_140777.1, forward strand.
CTTTATCAGGAACAAACAATCTGCAGATTTCTTTGCTTCTGATGAAGATGACCTGTATCGTTTTGCCCTCGAAATCGATAGAGTTCTTTACTAAGTCTACACCCAACACAAGTTTATCGTTTGATAATTAAGCATTATCATTGTTTTCCTGTAGTTTTACCAGTATGCTTCTTATAACACTCAACAATTACCATGTGCTGTTTCACATCTGCACCTACATATGTATTGCTAACTAAACACGTCTTTCCCTTTCACTGAAACAAATGATTGCTGTCATGTGTCTATGCATTCTTGTGTCTGTTCCAACATATGATGATCTCTTTGCTGTTTAGAGTATATTCTGAGAACATTTTTCCGAGCCAGTTTTGTTTTGGCAATCCTGTAATTAATAACTCGTAAAATGTCAAACCAAGGAAAAAATCTTATTAAATTTCAGTTGTGGAAATAGGTAATTAGCAAAAAAGAGAGAGATCATCTACGATATTCTTAAACCAAAGTGAAATTTCCACGTTATCTTGTCCATATAGCTTAGTGGTAATGCCCTGTAACAGTAACTCATACTATTTATGCGTTAGTAACAGTAACACATACTAATAAGCATTAAACCGTTAGTTAAACGGTTGAATTAAGAATTGTAAATTGATCATGAAATAAATATTTGTAAATCTTTGAATGCTTGCTATTAGTAGATATTTTAAAACGTTTTGAGTTTTTTCCTAAAACACTGCAACCTATAAAATTTTTAATTTCGTAGAAATATTTCGTTGCGGAATTTGATTCTTAATTGCTAATTTTCATTCAGTTTTTAGCATTTATTTACTTCCTGTCTTCAACTGAAGGCTTAATTAATTTAACTATCAAAGATCTTTAATTTAATTTGACGTTTTGACTTTTGCTTATATTTTTGATAATGAAAAGAAGTCACGTAATGTTTTATAGAACATTGTCTCGTAATTATCTTCAAAAATCGCCGAAAGCAATTCGGTACTGAATATCGAAAACCAGAACGAAAGAAATGATGCATTTTTAGGATAAGTTTTTTTTTTTTTTTTTTTTTTTTTTTTTTTGTTTAATATCGTTTTTTTTGGGGGGGGGAGGGTGAGTTATAAGTTAATATTTTTTATCGTAGTAGCTGAGTGCAACCTACTTGAACACGCATTTCCTCTGAAGTTGCTTTCTCGAAAAGTCAACAAGCTTCTTCAGTTTGTCTGGAGAAATGGATCAATATCTTCGCGTGACGTGAAGGCCTACGCCCCTGAACTACCTGTAGGGGGAAAGAAAGTGCAAGTTTGAAGCATTATAACCTTTAACGTTTGCAAGGCGTCTCAGCACGCCAGGTCCTAATGCTTCCCAAAGCTAATCTTATTAACATCCATATTGAAGGGAGCTACGATTTTAACGTGTGTGAAAAAGTTAAGTATATGTGATGCTTGCTAGATTACGTGTACATTTTAATGAATACAATCAAGTGTTGGTGCATGTTAGATTTGCCCAGGAGTTTAAGCAGTACGACCATTTTCCTTTTCCTGACTTAATTTTATCTCAGTACTTTTTCCATGGAACAAATTAGAGTCTTACTTCTAACTGGTAAAAATAATGACGTTTTGACAGGGCAATAAAAGTCCATTTTAGGATCTGCTTTCTAAAGATAATTTTAAACGTACGTTTTTGGTCTTTAATTCTTTTTCTCTGATTTTCATTTAGATTTTTTAAAACTGCGGAACTGCCATGGAGTAACTTATAACCAGTGTGAACCCATATGAGTAAAGTTTATGCGAATTTCAAGTCAGGTCACATTCTTTTGCCAATAAGCATAACTTATGAATACAAGTATCAATTATCACCACTATCATATAATTCGTTTTTCGCCTTCTGCAGCTTAGCATTAGAATAAGACTAAGAAGTTTAGGAGGTGGCATTTCCATCCTTGGAAAATTTACCTGAATTATTTTTGCAAATGTAAATTATGAAGTGTCATTTAAGTTTCTAACCAGTTATTTGAAGTTAATATTCCTTCCTATCGATCTCATTTCTATTTCCCTGCCGGAATGTAAATTTCTAGCTCGCGCGATATTCAAATGAGGCAGAAAGTAGAAAGTATTTAGGGGAAGGTGTTAGAACGTACGCTTGTTTTGCCTGCTTGAATGCCACGTTACTAAATTTGATTCTCTCGCAATTACTATTCTGCGATGTTGAGTTCTTCTTGTCGCTAAACTTGTTTACGCCGACTTAGGTCAGAGCAAGATTGAGCGGTATTGAACTTCGAAGCCATTACGCTATACTTAGTTTCCTTAGTTTAAATTAATTTTCTTCTGCAAGCATAAGTTAGTGCCGACTGTTAAATTTTCCTTGAACTATTAAAAGGGTCTTTTACACCATTTTTCTGTCTCTGTGGTACTACCTTTTAAAGTTTCCGTCTCATTTTATGGTACTAAACATCGCCAAACCCTGCAAAATATCTGTGCTTACCTGGGTAATGTCACAGGGTGTGAGTGGAATTTACTTACGTTCTTTCACTATATATATATATATATATATATATATATATATTTATATATATATAACACATCTGTTTTGTATAAATAGTAAACTGTGTATAACCGTTGCATTACTCATCTCTTTCCTCTGTCACTTTTATTTCACTTGATTTTAAATATAATCACGTTAATCAAATAACAAAGTTATTGCGTTTAATATTCGTATTTTTTATATGTTAAGTTTGTGAGTATTGTTTGTAGAGATATTAGGTTATTTCAAAGTAGAAGAGATGAAAAATAAGCAATGCCCTGCCGTAACTCGAACCACGGACCTCTTGATACGCACTGAGTTTGCTGACCGCTACACCCTGAACGCATGCTAAGAAGGCGGGAGAAATTCCTTATATACTCCCACTTTTAAAAAGCGACTGGGGATTAGAGAAACCGATCACCAAATCCTGGTGGTGGAGAATTATCATCCACAAACGTTTTTTAGCTAGGGCTCCACCTGTCATTGTGCATTTCTAGTTCTATAACATTCATAATATCTTTCTATGAACTTAGTGATTTCAAATGAAATCTTAAATTCAACAGATATTTCAACTGGCTTATCATTCACTATTTGAAGCCGCAATTCTTCTTCTTTATTCATCAGCTTTGTTAGTGGCTTTTATTTATTTGTAAGATGTATCTGTGTCTGTTTTGATTCACCTTCGTTTATATAAAATAAACTATCACATGCTGTCTTTTCGCAGACCAGTTAAGAACTTGAATGAACTTGAACTAACTTGAACAGTTAATGTTAAGAACTTGAAGAAGGAATTAGTGCCATTTAACAGCTATGCTTAGATTGTCACAAATTCTATACGAGGCGTGGAAATAATACCTTTAAAAAGGACCATCAAATTGCTTTGAGGAAAATACATATTCCTATTCCCAGCTTTCGGAACTGGGCTTAAATCTGAAAGTTCTATAGCTTTGAAATTCGAATACAGTAACATCTTATTAAGTGAAATGTATTTGTTTATCATTTGTTTAAATCTATAAGACGATTGAAACATGTCAAATTTTTAAGTGTTTACTGCTATAGTTTCTGCTTATCAGGCATTTAATCCATATGTGTTTCCTTGCAGTTTTCTCTCCAGTTTGCCCCCCCCCCCATGTAATCCTCTGTCTACGTTTGTTTTTTTATACCCTTTCGATGTTTTCCCCATATCCCAAATCTCCAGCCATTTACTTTCTGAGTGTATTCTCTTGCATGTATTTGGCTTTCCACCGTTTAGCCTTGTCTTAATTCTTTTGAAACTCTCGCACTTTTATGAGTATTTCATAGTACACAGTTCCGGAATTTACCCTCTTTTTTTCTTGCATATAAACTTTATGTATTTGTCCTTCTGTCATTCTTGTCAAAGAAAGCTTGATGCATTCGAAGGTTTTTAAGCAGTTGAGAGTCAACGTCAAGCGTATTTTCTTACTTTTAAAATGGAATTGGAAGTTACTAGTGGGACTGTTAGGAGTTTAAGTGATTTATAATTTGAAGTAACATTTGTTGGAATTTAGAACTATTTCATTTATTTTTTAATTCTCCCTTACCTTATTACAAATATTAGCAGAAAATGTTGAAATCCAATCTTTTACTTGCTGTGAACGTTTTAATGGCATTGCTACCTTTTTTTTATTCATATATTTGTGTAGGATATATTCTTGGCATTTAATACATTTCTAAGCTTCTTTTCGAAGCTGAATATTCTTTGCATTTAACACATTTCTAAGCTTCTTTTCGAAACAATCGATAACTTTCCATGACTTCATTGGCACAAAACAATAAAATTTGATATCTTCACAAAAGATTTTACTATAATAAAAACAAGTGCACAATATTAATATATCCCCTCTCTCTTCATATTACTACTTTCTCTTAAATAGACGTTTGCTTTTTTCCGCCCCAAGAAGATCGTGTTTTGTTTAGAAAGATATTTAATGAATTGCGGAAAGAATTCGACTTTTATTTCGATCAAGGCTTGCATTTTTCCTAACGTTGTTAATCATGATTACCTAATTCTCTTCTAGACGGTTTTCCAGACTCTTTTTTTTAGACGGGGGGGGGGATTCGAGACAAAAGTCTCGACGCATTTCAAAGATGTAAATTAGTTTGCTATTGCCATTAGTTATCGAATAGAAACAATTTTCTAAAGTTCCAACATATCAAAATCCTCACAAATATCATCACTTTAATGATGAATTACACACATACATAAGGGTTTTGCTTCACCAAACCTTTCAAATACGCCACGTAACTCAGTATCAACATTCTGTAAACCACGTAACTCAGTTTCAACTATCTGTAAGAATTTGTTATTGACAATCATCTTTCAGTTGTAAGGTATTTATTTGTTTTAAATAACCAGTTACTTTAATAAGATATAATAATACGCCGAGCAAATATTAATTTAAATTAAATATCATTTAATTTATTATTAATAAAATATTTTTTCTGCTGTTTTGCGTGTGCTTTACTATTGGTTAGTTAATTTAGTTAGAATTTCTTCATTGTTTATCATGCTTTCATCCATTAAACATTTCACTAAATTACGCCTGAAACGACAAAATTCCTGAATCATCTTGACTTTTTACTTAATTAATCCCCAATTTCATTCAAATCAAATCTAATCAAAAACCTTCCAGTCGCGTTTCAAGAATTCTGCTAAACTGGAAGCTAGCCTTACTTCGGTCCATCATAAGGGATACACGTCAACAGTTATCCAAAATTGAACATGAGCTCTATAAGTTTTCTCTGAAACTCGCTAATTAATATCCAAAATTCACTGCCCTTGAACAAAAGTCTTGGTCTAGAACGAAGAAGGTAGTTAATCGTCATAAAAACACACTTGCAGTTAAATTCAAAAAACTTCTTTTACAGTCTTCCAGTTCAAGTAGTTCAAAAATTCTTCTCATTGTAAACATTAAGCCAATAGTTAATATTTCTAATGTTAGTTTATCAGAAGAACAAGAGAGAATTCGAAAATACAATTTTAACTTCTCACAAAACTCTAAACCCTCGATTCCAAAGATTTTGGCTCCTATCGAAAAAGCTTTCAAGTTCAGTAAAGTTTCAGATTCACAGGAAGAGACGATTAGGTATCTTATCACTCATAATATAAAATTCAATATTAAACCTTTGAAACCAAATCTAACCGCGAGAGAAAGAGCTACAATGCGCGAAATTCCTTCTAACTGGGATATTATCATTTCAAAGGCCGACAAACGTGGCCAGATAGAAAGTCGTCATGGATAAGAACACTTACATCGATGGTATCACTAAACTCTTAAACGAAGGACCATATAATCCGATCCCTAAAGATCCTTCACCTTTGGACCTGTCAAAAATAAAAACTGCGATCAAATCTTCGCAAATCCTTTCAAGCAACTTAAAACATTCGTTTATCTCATCTGTTGCGAATTGTCCCAGATTATACGCTCGTCTCAAAATTCATAAAAGTGGTACTCCTTTCCGCCCTTTTGTATCAAATTTAGGTACTGCTTCATATTCGTTAGCTAAATATTTAGTTTCTAGATTTTCAACTCTATTAGGCAATGACATTTACACCATAAAAAATTCAATAGAGTTTGTAAAAACGGTTAAAAACATTTCTCCTAGAAATTAACTCTAACTAGAAATTAACTGGTTTCTTTTGATGTAAAATCATTATTCACCAATGTTCTAGTGAAGGGTGCATTAAGATGTCTAGAAAGCAGACTTCGTCAATTTCATTTCTCTTAAATTGAAACTGATGAGCTAATTTTTCTCACTCAACTCTGTTCGAAACAAACGCATTTTGTTTTTCAAAATAAATATTACAAGCAAACTGAGGGATTAGCCATGGGAAGCCTCTCTAAGTCCCATCCTGGCTGATATCTATATGCATTATCATGAATCAAAATTGTTTGAAACTTTAAACTTCCCGGTATGGTTCCGCTACGTAGACGATACTTTTACCCTGTTTGAAGGTAATAAAGATGATTTAAATAAAGTTCTTTCAACAATGAATTCCATTGATCCTGCTATTCAGTTCACTTTTGAACTTGAGACTTGCAGTTCTCTTCCGTTTCTCGACATTCTAGTCACACGTAACACATCCAACCTCAGTATAACGGTTTACTGTAAACCTTCATTGGTTTACCTTCCACCCCACTTCAAATCATGTCATCCGACTAAACGAAAGTTAGCTTCATTTAATTCCTACTTTTTCTGTGCTCTTCAAATTTGCTCCTCCAAACTATCCTTGATGAAGAACTAAATTATTTAAAAGCAATAGCTACTGATAGGGGCTTTTCACTCAACATTATTAATCATGCAGTTAAAAAATTCTCATCTCAACACACCAAAAGGCACAATCTTGTTTTAGGAGATTATAAAAATTCTGTTGTCATTCCCTTCTTTCCATCAATTTTCTGGTCGTTTATTCTCCCATCAATAAAATTCCGAGTTCTGAAGGACCCCCTTTCAGATATGAATTCCTGGGGTATTTACAGGATTTCTTGCCAGTGTGGCTTACATTGGCCAAACTAAGAGAGCCTTAAAATTTCGCGTTAAGGAACATGAGGCATATGTTAGAAAAAAGGAAACAAAGAAGTCTTCTGTTGCCCAAGATTGTTCGTCCGAAAATCACACTTCCAATTTTTCTGCTGCCAAAATTATTCAAAAAACATCATTCCATTCACAATCAAAAAAATATTTTTCTGTTCTAGTTAACGACGCTAATTCCAACCCATCTTTGCTTTCAGCCTTTAAAGAAATTATGTTTTAGTTCTAGTTTCACCAACAGATAGCGCCAGTGGCTTATCTACTGTCCAGGCTTTCTTATCGTATCTTATCTAATCATTATATCTTATCTCGTTCATTTGCGTTTTTGCAGCTGAGGATGATGGTTCGGTAAAACCATCGTTATAATTACGACTAGTATAGTCTTGTGAAAATTAGAAATTATAACGCTGGTTTTTGTCGTTTGACTTCTAAACGGTTACTTTATGTTACGCATCTTTACTGTCACTTCTTCATTTCCGTTTTCCTGGCAGAATGCAAGATTTAGCTCGTGCGTATTTAAGTGTTGATTTGAGGTTGCTTTAGCCAGAGCATGTTCCGCCTGCTGTAAGGCACGTTACTAGCTGAAATTCTACGATAGCAGTTCTATCTACGGTGTTGCTTTATTCTTATAAATAGTACTGTCACGCCAGTGTAGGTTTGAGCCAACTTGTGCATTAAATATTTCTGCGTAGCGTTTGGTTTATTGAAGACTGAGATTTAATTTAAATTTGAATTTCTTAGAAATGAGTTCCCGCCATAAATGCTGGCTGATTTTGTAAGCACCAGCTCTGCCTTCTGTTTAACTATTTAAGTTCACACCCTTCTTACGTTTGTATTTGTTTAATTGGACGTAGCAATAATTCGCTTAGTTCTATATGGAGTCTCCATTTAGTGTAGATTACCAAAAAGAGTGAGACTCTACACAGTTATCAAGTATTAATAATTCGCTTAGTTCTATATGGAGTCTCGACTTAGTGTAGATTACCAAAAAGAGTGAGACTCTACACAGTTACCAAGTATTAATATATTATCATTTATTTCTTCTGTTAAGCTGTTATTATAGGTACCTGAATGGTTAGAGAAGCCAAAAGTATGTCATTTGTCTACTCAATAAATTTTTATCTTAGAATTTGAAACCCTCTCTAAATCCTTAATTTAAGATCTAATTTTCTTCGTCATGGACTTTCAACCCAAGTAAACGTCAGGGGAAAAAATAAACACGAAAACGCGCTCTAGGTTACCACAAACCGGAAAACGTTTATCACATTCTAAAACAGGTTTAAATGTCCAGTCATTAATTTCTATGTTATTTAAAATTTTAAACTTCTACCTGTATACTTTACTCGGGATTTATTTAAAAATTAATTTTATTTTGAAGCAACCTTTCCTATTGCTCTTGTTTTCAACCCCCGCTTTCATGCCAGAATGAGATTTCAGTTTCGCGGGTTGTGAAAAGTAGGGCAGAAAGATACTATTTAAGCTGGTGTCTGAATTACTACAGACAGAACGTCTTTTGACTTATGGCCACGTTATTTCTCTGTTATTTAAGCTTGCTATTTTACGGCCATGCATATTAGTTGCCGATTAGTCTACTTCGGTGGTAGGGCCAAGAACCAACTACGTGTAAAATATCTATGTGAAACTTCGGCTGATTATTTCCCTTAGTTTTAAATTTTACATTTCTGTTTTGAGTTGTTGCCAGAAGTATTGGTGTAGAGTTGTAAGCACTAGGAATGCCGAATGTAAATACTTTTGAGTTAAATAACAGATTTTTTTTACCTTTCCCATGTGTTGTTATTGATACAGTTCCATGTGTTGTTATTGATACAGTTAAACGTACCGAATAGTCGCTTCACAGTTAAAGATCTAGCCAAAAAAATAACTTTAGCTAGAATGTTACACATTTTTAAATAATGTGAACAGTAATTTAAGCATATTTTGTTCGGATTAAAAAGGTGTAAGGAAATTGTTTTCGAACTTTTTATCCCTTAAAAATTCAGTTTTTTTTGCTTTTTCTATTTGACATTTCCGCGGACCTTTTATAAATTATTGCCTTCTGAAAATTATGAATATCAATGGTCATTTTTTTCTCCTAAAGCTTAACGACAGCTGATATTTTTATGTCTATATTTATTTAAAACTTTGCCCTTTGTTGTAATGTTTTTGTTCTTCTTTACCACGAGCTTTTTCGGTGTAATCGGAAAGCACATCTGGCTAGCAAACGGAAGGTCCGGGGTTCGGGTCCCGTCGATAGCATTGTACATTTTGAATGTCTCCTGCTCCGAAATAAGAATACGTAATGAACTGTATTACTGTGAACTACAGGAAAAAGTGCTTTTTCCAAAATTGAATGGATAGTTATTTACTAGAAATTAAAAAACAAAATATATTTTTGCTATTTCATCAACAACATCTGCTACTTCTTTCCTCTTAAAGAAACGAAAACTTGATTTTAAGTTTTCTTTCTGAAAGTTCATCCATTTTATTATTTTTACACATAGTAGATAAAAAAACAACAGCCGTTTTTCTTTCATATTCTAGTGCTTATTTATTGTGTCCATTCGAAAATAAAAGATATAAGAATGTGCATTTGTGGTTTGGTAAATTTCGTGTAAAATCGTCTTCTTTTATAACATTCTTTTGCATTTTCGGATGAGTGCAATTTTATTTTCCAACATTTCTCGAGACAGCTTTTATATCATACACTCCTGATTCATGATTTATGCAAAATTCTACACTAGTTCATAAAACAAATCATTTACTGTGACATGAATTTGTTTAAATCCGAAATGGACCACTGGAATTCTTGCCAAAAATTATAAATTTCAAATTATTATGTATATAACATTCTACAGCTACCTGAAAGAAATACATTTTCACTATATTATTAAGTTGACAAGAAGCGTGTGATTATTAGATTTTGAGGCAAATATGTATCTTGTGTCCTAAAGCTACAGTTCCAAGAAATGTATTGAACTGATTCATCCAGCAATTTCGCCTTCAGAGAATGTGACCGGTAGTTAAGCTAGATGAAGCTTCATTCATATGCTGTAGAGAAAAGTGTTACAGGTAAAGAACTATAAATATGGTTGTGGATACGACAGACAAAAAACTATAAATCTGATTCTGCGTCCGTCTTTGTAGGCTCATCAGCGTGAATTTCTCAAATTTCAGTTAATTGACTTCATTACTTTTCATAGATTTCATTAATATGCAAATGTGATATTGACTTAATAACAATAAAAATTATGCATACCTCATGCATACACACACATATGCACACACACACACACACATATATAAATATAGCTATAGGTATGAAAAACAGAGTGTTTCATATAAGAATGGGACAAAAAAGCATGCCTGTGAACCTTGCAATTACTTTATTTTGCTAAGTCAGATGTACAGAAAAAGTATAGTTATTTAACTTTCTATAGGTGTTCTATGTGTGCCCCGCCGGTAACACGGCAAATATCTCTTCGGTATTCCAGTTACTGTCAAACGCGTGACAGAATATCCTTTGTTAATGATTCGAGCATTTCAGTTATCCGCTGCTTCAGTTGCTATAAGTCCTGAGGAAATGGATGAAATAACACTTTATCTTTAAGAAAACCTCATAGGAAAATATCACAAGGGGTTAGAGGTGCGGATTTCGGTGGCAAACAAAGCAACGGCATATCCTTTGACCCAGCATAACCCATCTAGCGATGAGATAGACTATCGTTCTGCATCGTACTGTATCGTACTGGCGTACGTTCTTATGTCATTGGGATGGAGCACCGTCTTGCTGTAGAATGAAACCGGAAACGTTTCCTGCACCTAAGGGAACAAACGCTGTGATAGCATAGCTTGGTAAATGCACCGTTAATCGATTTTTGCACGAAGAAAAGAGGACTTGGAACAGAGTTATTGGAAATGGCGCCTAAAACTTTCATCTTTGAAGAATCATGATGTTGTTCCATTATACCATGTGGATTTTCAGTGCCCAAAGTCATAAATGATAGTGGTACCCTCTGCCAGAAACGAGAAAATTGGCTTCATACGAAAAACCAAGCCTGTTCGCGAAACCATCTACCTCCAGCTTATCTTGTAGATCCTCACAGAAAGCTTTATGCAACGGTTTGTCGAAAGGTTTTAACGCTTGCACCATCTCAAAGGTATATGGCCGGAATTGTACACGTTCCCTCACGCCGCCCTTTGCCATCTCCAACATGCACATTGTTATATGAGGGCCACTGAGTTCAGAACTCGCACAACGCGTTGCTTTTGCGGTACTTCGGAAAAATATTTCGAGTTCATTGTTGCTTTTTCGGAAAAATATTTCAAGAATTTTTTCAATTACTTCGGTTTTGAGTGCTGTCCGTCCTGCGCTGGTTTCCTTACTAAAGAACGCATGTCCTCAAACTGCTTCATCCACCGTTCGATGATTTGAAGGGGCAATGTTTCTTTAACAAATTTCTTCTGAAAATATCTTTCAAATGAAGTAAACCATAATATTTCGGCATATTTCAAAACACAGCACTCTTTCTTTTTCATGCATGGCTGCATTTTGATTTACAGTGCCTCCAGCGGCGATTTTGTAACCGGAAAGTTTTCGCTCTTGCCAGATACAGTACAACGCCAATTATCCGAACTTTGACAATCGGAATCGCTGATTATCCGAATGGCTTTCAGAAGTTTTCAGAATCAGCTGAAGATGAAAAGGAAAAGGAGAAAAAGGAAAACGAAGCTCAAGAGAAGGAAAGGGAAAAGACAGAAGATGAGATTAGCGTGTCATTTGAGGAATTAGAAAACATTCTTTAGCAAATTCCTCGATGTTCAGAAGTTAATTCTGAAGATACAACGGAATGGTTTTGTGTGATTCGTCAGACCCTGGGTTTCAAATTCTAAATGCTGAACTTATTGAAAGTGTGAGAAAAGAAATGTCGAGGAAGAAGCTGACATTAATGTGGAAGTTGAAACAGACACGAGACCTTCAGCTAATGAAGCGTTTGTCGGCCTTGAAACTGCGCTGAAGTGAATGAAGCTTCAGCCCGAGAGTGACCACACGCAACTTCTTATTGTCAAGCGTATGCGCGACTTGGCTGCCCAATGAAGACAGTCAAATCGCTTATTTTGACCGAGATGTACAGCAAGCAATAACTTTCAGCACTTGTAAGTACTATACAGTACACTATATAAAATGTACATAAAAGTGTACATTTTAATTAATTAAAAATCTCATTTTCTTTAAAAATAGTTTTTTTTCTTACATTTTCAACATACAATGCATACAATAATTAATTAAAGTGTACGTAGACCCTTCCTTTGAAAAAATAAAATTATCCGAATTTTTGATTATCCGAATGGGGTCCGGTCCCAATTGGTTCGGATAATTGGAATTCTACTGTATTTTAATAATTAATTTGTTTCGTCTTAATAAATCAATTACAGAATTTGTACTATGCTATTCTTATTGCCTCATTCAACATAAAACACCTTGTAGTTTAATTTGCACTTTATTATTTGTAACAGCAGATTCATAAAAAGGCGTAGGGGTGTTATTACTGAATCTTTGAAATCTTATTATTAAAATTCATTATTGAAACTCATTTTTAATATAGAAGAAGGGTAGTCTCGAATTATTGAGAAAGATGTTTATTTTAATATTCTCTGATTGTTGACTAATGGAATAACTTTAGATTACACTCCCTGGCATGTCAATCTAAAATTGCTCAATTGCCAACAACGTTACTTGTTAATTTTGATTTGCCCGTATTTAATTGTAATTTAATCTTCGCCTACACTAATTTTAACCATAGGCCTTTAACAATTTATCTTCTCTAATTTCTAACACCTGTTTTGAATTTTTGAATTTTTTTTAATCCTGAAAGTTTTGATTTTGTTAATTTAACTGTACTTTTTTGTGTTTATTCATTATATATATACTACGTGTTCATAAGAATGATTATCCAATATTTAGTTTCACTGTCGTTGGTGGCAGACATTTACCTGCATTTACAAATGACGCAAATTCATGCTTTGGCCTTTTTAAATTTAAAGAAATCAGTTTTCTAAAATTTACCATATCTAACATTTTATACGTTCCTTTGATCCCTATGTTAACTATGTTGTTATGTAACTATGTTATATCTAAAACTATGCTGTGTTCACCAACATTTATACTCAATATTAAAAAACAAAACAGAAAACGTTTTGTTCTCATACGACAAATCTTCATTAAGATATTTGATATTAAAATTAGAAATCCACCCGTTTATTTGGTCGTTCACAAATAGAAGAGCAAAATGTTTGCCAAATAAAATTAAAATACCTTTCAGAAAAATATTTATGTTGTCAAACAATAAGTGGAAAGAAATTCTTCACAGACTTTTGTGAAACATATTGATCAGTGCAAATTCTTTAAAAATGGAGAACAGAACATGAATATCGTAACGTCTTATGGTATTCATGTTCTGTAAAACATTTTGATAAAGGCTTTAGCATTGGCCCACAGCCAACTCGTAATTTGCATTAATTAAAAGTTAAATATATTTGTATGTAAGTGAATGATTTAGACCACTGCAAGATTCGAAAGTAATAAAACTTCAAGAGAATATTAATAATATATTTGTAGACTATGGTTTGCACATATAGATAGCATTATGTCCGATTTATTATTCTTCTGTCGATCTTATAATTTTTTCTTTTTAGACTTAGCAGCTGACACTGTTAGCTTGCTAGAGAAGCAAACTCCATAAATATTTGTTTGCAATTGTTAGGATATTGTTAGGATTATCTTAAGTTTAAGTAGCGTTTATTCTAAGTTTAAAATAGTTACTTTTAAGTTAAAGCTCCTGTCCTATCTCTCCTAATTTCAGCTTACAAATAATTCTTTACCAGAATGTGCTTTTAGAATCGCGTTTAATGCAAATGAGAAGGAGTAGTATTTAAGTCTAAGTTCCATTGACTTCGGGAGAGAGAAGAGTTTCTGACTAGCGCGGGTTTGCCTTTTAACCACATCTCGCTAAGCTGTTACTACGTAGGTCCGTATTATGGGCCCTTGATAGCTTCGCTAGCTAATTCAATATTTAGGGGACAACTATTTAGAATTGTGTTAGCTTCGTCTAAATCCTTTTGGTTAGCCATTATTTAAATTCTTATTTCTTATAATTTCAAGTTTAAGCCCAAATAGAGGCTTTGTTGTACGTCCTGAGAAAAGGATCATCTGTTCATTCTTATTTTCAGCCATAAAGGGTAATTACCCCTTCTTGAGTTTCACGTTACTGTTACTGAACTTAAGCGATTATTTGTTCACTAGGTTCCTGCACACTTAGTTTAGATGAAAGTTTACTACTACAAGTTTACGGTCAATTTTAACATAGGGTGCAAAAATGAACAGTTTCGACGTATTTTATTTTTTTTTATTTTCATAAAGGCAAAAACGCGGTTGTGGCTCATAGAGAGATATGTGAAGTTTTTGATGTTAATTCCTTAACAGAACGCATGTGCCAGATTTAGTTTAAAAATTTTCATTCTGAAGATTTTCCATTCTAAGTTTATCAACGATCCGGCCTATTTCTTGAAGTTGATGATAACAAAATTGGACTCATAATTGAATTGAAGCGTCATGCAACTAAGCGAGAGATTTCAAAAATGTTCAATATATCACGCACACCAACTGAAAAGCAAATAAGAGGTCTTGGACTTGTTAATCTTAGTATTTGGGCTAAGCATAAATTGAAAGAAATTCTCTTAACGCAATGAATCAATATTTGAGGTAAAGAAGAACTCCATTTGTCCAAATCAATTGGGACCGGACCACATTCGGATAATCAAAAATTGATTTTTTCGAAGAAAGGGTCTACCTACACCTTAGTTAATTACTGTATATTGAAAATGGAAGTAAAAAATATAATTTTAAAGAAAAAGTTATTTTAATTATGACAATGAAAGGGCAATTGTTTTTACGTACATATTCTATAGCATGCTGTAGAGTACTTACAAGTGCTGAAAGTCGTTGCTTGGTGAACATCTCGGTCAAAGATGTTTGACTTTCTTCATTAGTTTTCGGGCAGGCAAATTGCGCATCCGCTTGACAATGAGAAGTTGCATGTGACCACACCCTAAATATTTTTAATCTTACTTTTTTTTCTTAAATTCTGAAAGCTTTCCGGATAATCAGCACTTCGGATAGTCGGAGTTCGGATAATTGGAGTTGTAATGTATTCATTTCAAACGTAATGCAATCGGCCCTTTCTTGAAATGAATCATCACTGGTGATGAAAAATAGATCGTCTATGATAACATCAATCGAGTAAAACCATGTTCAAGAATGATGAATCAGCAAAAATCATACGGAAAGCTAAAAAAATCATCTGTATTAGAAAAGGATCATTATATCATCAGATCATGTTATGATTCTATCATGTTACAGATCATGCTATCATGATGGGATTACATACTTGTGTATTTTTATCTGCTTCCAAGTAACCAAACAGTAAACTCAGCTGTTTGCTGACAACAGCTTATGAAATTAGAAGAAGCAATCAGTGAGAAACGCTTAGAATTGGGAAATCGTAAATGAATCGTATTCCACCACGCCAGTGCCTGGCCTCACACATTTTAGCACCATGTAAGAAATTACTCGAGCTTAATTGGGAAGAGATGTCGCATCTCTCATAGAGTCCCAACCTTGCACCATCGGATTATTATTTATTTTGAAGTTTAGAAATAATTTTAAATGTTAAAAATTTCAGTGATGACGACGACCACAAATCGCCTTTGGTTGATATTTTGCAGATAATGACCAGAAGCTGTATGAGCGCGAAATCGTGAAGTTATTAGAAATACGGCAAAAGGTCAACAAACAGATGGAAGATATTTGACTAATTAAATTTATTTTTGTGCAGAAAAACTAAGTTTTATTTCTCACTGAAAAACCAAAATATATTCTTACCAACCCGATACTTCGGTAATGTGAAAATTCTTTTGGCATACCAAATGAAAAAAAAAATTATAAATTAAGACACTAATAAATCACAAAGGCATAAATATTAATGATAGTTAAGGAAAAACAAATTAACCTTGAATTATTCATTTCATTTCTAAATGAACTCCTCAATACAAATTCATAATAATGTCAAATATTGCATATTTTAAAATTAACTATCTCGGTCTAAGGCAAACTTTTTCTGCTATATTATTCATAGCGAACATTTTCATAAACATAAGTATAGAGAGTTTTAAAACGTGTAAAATGTTAGATTTCTTATCAAATTAAATTTTATTTAAAAATACGAAAAGAAGAAACTTTGGGTAATTATAACATTTTTGAAATAAGAAATATATTTTTCTCGTATTCTTCTATTTTTGTAGCTCCAGGTAAAGGGACTTGTGGGACTATTTTTCTACATATAACATATTTTGTGACAAATTAAGTTTGGCTACATTTAATCTCCTTGCACTTATTAATGCAGCTGTTTAAATAGTTTCATTATAAAAATGCAAATTTTCTTTAATTTTATATTTCCAAGGAATACCTATTTTGAAAGAGCACAATTCGTCAAACAGAACATTTCATTATTTTCTTTTATTATTTTGTATTTATTATTTTGTTTGTGAGTTAATTAACAAAATATTCATTTTCCTTTTCCAAAAAAGATTTTTTTCGCTTAATTTCTCTGTTATTATACCTAACTGATAAATTAATTGCAGCAATTGTTTTACTGACATTTAAATTGCTTTCTAATAAATAACGAAATTTTTATTTCGGGAAATCATTAAATTTATACAGTATTCATAGACATAAAGGATTACATATCATGTTTTGTTTCATAAGTCATAAATACATGCGAAATACGAACAAAAAAATATTGATAAAAAACAGTAGCTTTTATGACATATTATAACACAGGAGGATTTATCTTCTCCCTATATGTTTTTTCACAAAGAATAAATCAAAGAACCAAAATTATCCTAAAATGTCTCTGTTATTTATTTATATTTAGGACATTTATAAAAAGAAGTTACAACTGGCATTTGTAAGCTACTTGTAAATTATGTTTGAAATAAGAAAAGTAACCTATTAATTTTTTCACATTCTTTCTATAGCTTTTGAAAAAGTGTGAAGGTGTATTTTATACTACACTTTTACTCTAATCGTCGCTTGATTAGCAATTTTCATGGTTGCTAACTACTTTAAATATTACTCTCTGAATGCGTGGTGGACCACCAGTGTTCAGCGATTTTACGGATCGACCACCAGCGGTCGATCTGTAAAGTCGCTGAACACTGGTAGTTCGGTCCGAGGTTCGAATCTCGCAAACAGGTTGACTTCATTGGCGTTTTCGTGGTTTTCCTCATGTGTGACGCGTATACAAGTCATTTTCCCTTAGAGAGTCCTCAACGAAGGTATCCCTCCCTTTAGTTAAGTAGTAGCCCTACGTAAAGTAGAATATAGAATTTTATAGCCCACGTTGACATCTCTTCATTTATAGCACGTGACTCAATAGGCCCATATGACCAATATTATACGGATACACCATATTCGTACTCCTATGACAATTGAGTGCTTCTGATATGAGAACAAATTTCCGCCAAAGATAGAATTTTTACGGTTTCAGGGAGATTTCTTGTACTTTCAGACCTCAAAGTGCAACTAAAGGATTAGGAAAAGGACCGACGTTTATAAGACCGGGAGGCACTGAAATTTTACATGTTTGCCTGTTGTTAAACGCAGTGAAATACATAAAGATGCTTTTTATTTATACAGTGCACTCCCGATTATCCACGGAATTGGGTGGCGCGGCCGCCGCGGATAATCCGAAAAAAAGCTAGAAACAGGTATAGCAAAAGAAAAAACAGTCATTCTAACTTTGAAAAATCGTTTTATGTACAATAAAACGTAAAATAAACAGCAAAAAATGTTTAACTAACGCTTATTATTTTAGTATATCACTCAAAACTAACCTAAAATGCATTTTGTTAATGAAAACAGAAAAGTGCTTTGTATACTTACGAGAGGCGTCAAGGATACACAGAAAAATTAATATATATGTACTGTTTTAATACTGTAATGTATTATGTAATTACAAAAGCATAACTGTAAAACTACACCTTTTTGAAGAAATCAGTCATTTGTGTTTGCTTCTTGTTTTGGAAGCATTTTATTTTGATCCGAGATTGCATTTTTCGTAGCATAAGTTTCTCGGCCAACTCCACATTGTCTTGTTCTTCCAAATAGCTCAGCAATCCATCGAATTGTTTCAAAGCCGCTTCGTGAGTCTTCCGCATCAGCACAGTGGGCTCTTCTTTGCCTTCACTTCGCTGTCCTTCATTCTCGGTCTCTCCCCTTGCTTTCTTCACAATTTCGTCATCTGTCAAGCGTTCGAAGCCAGGTTCGTTGACGTCAAACTCCAAACACTCGTTAATGTTTTCAGCATCGACGTTCTCACCACCCGGAACTGTTTTCACCATATCAACAAGAGTTGCCGTGGGCGTGTCTAAATCTTCATTCTCTTCTTCACAATTCAAAGGGGATAGGTTGTTGTTGGCTTGAACATTAGGCATGACTTTTCTACATGATTTTGTAAGGGTTGACGATTTGACTGAGTCCCGTGCAGATGCAATATCGTAGATGCTGTCCAAGATTGTGTAGTGTTTCCAAAACTCTTTCAGATCATAACCTTCTTCAATTTTGGTCATTAGCAGCTTGGTTCCGTATGTTCTCTTCATAGTTGCAATGAATCCTTGTTCCATGGGTTGGATTAGCGCAGTAACGTTTGGGGGGAGAAACATTGCAAACATTTGTCCATCAAAGCGTGTTCAAGCATGCTAAAGGTGCGTTGTCGATCAATAGCACAGCTTTTTCAGGCAGGTTTTTCGATTTAAAATGTTTACTCATTTGAAGAACAAAGATGTTTTCGAACCATTCTTGAAAAATGTTTCGGTTCATCCATCCTTTTTTTGGTTAAAGTAATCAACGGGCAAATTTTCTATCCTTGTGCCTTTGAAAGATCTCGGTTTTGTGACTTTCCAATGACAACAAGTCTAAGTTTATGTGCACCGGTAGCGTTACTGCAAGACATGATAGTGATCCTTTTCTTGCTGCTTTTATGACCCGTCGCTTTACTTTCATTTTCAAATGCTAAAGTGCGAGTGGGAAGGCATTTCCACAAAAGTCCTGATTCGTCGGCATTGTAAATTTGTTCAAAAGATAGCTCTTCCTTTAAAACAAATTCTTCAAATTCATGGTGGAAATCGCTGCTTAAAACGAGTCATCCAGCCAGAAGACGCATCAAAATTTCCTTTCAGGCCTAACAACTCAAAAAAGGTTTTTGCCTTCGCCGCAATGATAGGACTATTTACAGGAGTACCCTCTTTTCGAACTTGAGCTGACCATTCTGACAGTGCCGTGTCTAGCTCATCAAAGGTAGAGCTCTTCATAGTTTTTCGCGTTTTCATTGCGGAAGCACTGTCCGACATTGATGCAAAGTTCATCAGTTTGTCTTTTTTTCTTTAGAATGTCACGCACTGTTGTTTCCGCGATTCCGTAATCCAATTCTATCTGCTGCCTAGCGCTGTTTGCTACTTTGAAACTTAATTCTAGTTTTTGTGCAATCGTCAACACAACCTTCTTTCATTTTCCTGACATTTTAAATCGATAACGAAAAACACAAAAACAAAAAAGCACAAGCACTGAACACAATAAAAGATAAGAAATTAACTCGGACCGGTTCGCAAACACCATCAGGCTTAGACTAACAATGGCGGGTGGAAGGAAGTGGACGTGTCAGTAAGATTAACACGAGAGAGGGCGGTGGAGCGGGCACTGGAAGGGTGAGTAAGAAATCACTTACTCATCAGAGGGGCCGAGGGGAAGGTTCCGAGAAGGCCCAGGATATTTTTGCCATAAATAAGCACGATGTTAGCAAATTTAACGTTTCGTTCAGTTTTGTGAACATTTTTATTTTCTTTTCTTTACGCTTGTAAAAAAAAAACTTTGTGCGGCAGGCGCGGATGATCCGCCAGCGGATAATTGGGAGTCTACTGTAGTTATTAAGCGTTATATTATATTCTTATTAATAAATATATTACATCAACTAAAACAATTCATGTTAGTTATAAGTACCTTTGTAGTATACTAAAACAAAGTTTTTTTCAGTAATATGCGTTATTTCGAATGTCTCATTTGATCAAAGTACTTTAGGCTTTACGAGATTTTGACATGTAATGAGCAGGGTAAAGGAATGATAACTACTGCGCTAGATCAGTATTGCTAAATATTTTTGAGCTGAAGTCGCAAGAGAAGAATCGAAAGTTCAAAAAACGTAGCAAGAATGTTACAGATCCCGTGGTTTTGTGACATCATAGATTCGTAAGTCTGCATGGCCTTCGACGTTATCATAAATTCAGTCTTCGAAGGGTTCCGTAGGTTACGGACAATAAGTCGATTCTTCGACGTTGTGTTAACGTACAGTAATTTTGACGAAAATCTTAATATCATATTGCTAATTTTTCATTAGTTAAATCTCCATTCCTTTTTTTAAATTCATTCTCAGTTAATTTAGGTTGCTATTTTTGGACTAATATATTTATACTCGATGTTAAATGATTTCTCTAACAACGAAATCAGTTTTTAAAAGTAATTTTTATCCTAAAGAATTTTCTTAATTTTGGATTTCTAGTAATATTGTACTAATTCTTTTTAGTTGGCTGTTTATTTTTCTTTTATTCATTTATACCGTCTCACCTTCTTTGTAAGCATAAACCACGCTGAGATTCAGGAATTTGTAAGCGAATTATCACTATGTCTCAGAAATTATAACAAAGATGTACTAAAGCTGTAAAAGACCCTTTTATTAAACTCAGCGGATTAGCAAAAGATACGACTTGTGCTTACAGAAAGAGCTAACATTATGGAGTAACTCAAATATAAGTAATTCAAAATTTAACTAAATTAAATTGTAAATTAGCCAAATGCTACATAGAAAGAATACGCGCAAACCGGCTCAGACCTAATGCCAGCGTGACAAGCCTAATGGTAAGTATAACGCAACATCGTAGACAAACTGCTATCGAGAGATAGCGTGGCCTTCCTACGATTTCCACGGCCGACGTAAAAGCAGCAAAATTTGCGCAACCCGCGATTTCAGCGGGGATGAATTTTTGCCGTCTATTTAACTGTGCAACCCGCTATTTCTCCGTTCAAGGTTTACTTTCGGATTTTCTGAGATGTTTAATCGTTTATTTAGATGTGAGCTAAGATAGGGCTTTGCGCGCGTTTTTCAGAGCTCAAAGATGTCTGGCAGGAAGCATTTCGCGAGTGATATAACCTACATTCGTAAAGATATTTCCGACACTGCTACTAGTTCTGACTCTGATTTGAAGTATATTGAAGATGGTTATAGCGAAACTGATGGGAATTTCTCGGATTCCTCTGCAGATAGTGATGAATCTGTAAATTCAGTTTCTATTGAGAACGTTCGACAGTGGTGCAAAATCGATATGCAAAATATTACATTATGCAAATACTTTCATTAGTATATATGTTTTACCTTTGTATTTTATAGAATAAATCACAATTTAACCGATATTAATTTTCAAAATTTTTTTTTTCTATCATTATTCTTCAGTTTCACTATTCTGACAATCTTTTTCTATGGTCTAATTCTATATTGAAAAAAAAAAAAAACTCTCTTACAAAAAGTTTTTGTATATTTTAACTCTAAACTATATGTAGATTTGAAATATGTAATAAAAAATACGCAATTTTTGAACCTGTTTTGATAAAAAAAGTACGCCGCGAAAGGGTTAATTATTAATGCTTGTATAAGTTACTATTTCGTTTTGAATGTTGGGCCCAACAGCGGTTGAGCGCTAAAAGTGGCTGAAAACTGGTAGTTGGGTACGAGGCTCGAACCCCGCGAATGGGCGTTTTCGTGGTTTTCTCCATGTATTACATCTTATATACCAGCCAGTTTCCCTTAGAAAGTTCTCCACGAAGGCATCCCTCTCCCCTTAGGCAGATAGCCCTCGAGGCTTTGCCGTAATCACATAAACCAAACTTTCTGAATGTTGCGTTGTTGAGCTTCAATGTTGAGCTTCATCAGATTCCGACTGGTAACGGAAAGCTACCTTCTTTCACTGTTAAATTAATTTTTGCTATTATTTACATTGACTTTTAGAAGTTTGACTTTGTTCTGTTTTTTATTTTAAGCTTATTTATCGGTTATTATAAAACTATTTAAAACAAATCACAATGCAAATACATTACGTTTGAAATAAAAATACATTACAAAACAAAACAGTAGATACATTCAAACACAACTATACGTTTTCATGCATAAAATTTTGTTTATGCTTTAAAGAAGTACTGTGTTTCAGGAAATAAATTTTATGCACCCTTATTTTACATTTATGTAAATTGCAATAACCTTTTGTCGTGTTTGTTTTCATTCTTTCTAGGTGATTCTCAAACACTGACATTTTAATCCAAGCGTTTTGAAAGGATTTGCTGATTTTCTTTTTCATGTTACTCCTACTTCATCATTTAGTTAATACAGCAGCTATAATCTGACTTGAACATTGGAATCCTACTCATATCCCACCAAAATAATAAACAAATTAATCAATGAAGTACATGAAAATACCAGCTACTAATGCTGAAAACTGATTGCCCAGGCACCCATGGGTTACGACTGTAGTTTGCCTGTTACCAATTTTCGTTAAAAGCTAAATAATTTATTATGTTTTATTATAAATTAAGATGTAATAGACTCATTATTTTAACATATATGAATTTTATGATAATGTTTAAAAAATTAAATAGTAAAAAGTAGAATAACAAAATGTTGAAGTAGCAGAAAATTCACAAAATCCCATAAGATATACTTTACGAGCACAAAGTCGTCAAAATAACAAATTTGCGAAAGATTCCAAGATCTGATGTCTGTTTTATGTTGGAACAATACTCCGCCAAGATAATCACATTTTTCATCAGTTCATTTCTTATGTGTCTGTTGTTGAGTTGTTCTCGTGTCTATGATAAAGCTTATTCAAATAGTGCATGAGCGAAGACGACAGCTCCGCCAATCTGCAGATCCCAATTTTTAACAATTCAGCAAGGATGGCGGACATTAAAAAATTTGTGCAGTTTTCAGTTCTGTATTCGATCAGTTACCACAGTTTCTGTATATTTTCCTACCGTCTCCGTCGATTTTCTATCCTCTGGGATGGCCAGTTCTAGCCTGACTATGGTTTCAGTTACAAGTCGATCTCTATTGATGTTATGGAGTTGGTTCTTTATTGGAATTGAAAGTTCCTTCAATCTGTATTAGCCAAGGCATTTCCGTTGTAGAGTGTGACATTTACATTATTATTATTGTTGAGATTTCGAGCTTCTTTTGGTAGTTTATCTACGTTCTAGTTACCTGTGATGGTGACATGCGCTAGCAATCCTTGAAGTGTGCAGTCCTTATCAAACGTTTGAAGCTTGTTTAGGCGAAAGTGGACTCCGCTGGTAATTAGGGAACATCCATCCAGGATTGTCTGTACAGGTTTGAGTCATAGAAGACAACGCGGGACCCTTTGTTTGCTAAGAAATGGGAAGGGATCTTTATATGTCAAGTGCCTTCACTGCTGCCAGACTCTCGCATGTGAAGTTAGACTGTGGCCAATTTTGTGTTGATAAGTAGTATCGCCTGGGATAGTCAGAAATATTCCATTCTTCATTGTCTGGATGATTGATTGAAGCTTCATTGTTGATAGTCTCGTCTGATGAATCTTTTGTATAAGCGTATACAAAGCCTTCTTTTGGCTACTGTTCAATGGCCATTATCCTTTTCGCTTTAATGATGTCAATCAATTCTTCTTAAGTGCATGGCTCTAGTAAGTTGAATACTGTTTTAGAGTTCGTAGGAAGCGAGGAAGGAAGGAATTTATAGGAAGTTATGTTCTTATTCACAGTATCATCTGAGATAGTTAGAAATATTCCATTATTGATTGTCTGGATGGTTAATTGAAGTTCCATTGCTGATAGTCTCGTCTGATGAATCTTTTGTATAAGCATATACAAAGTCTTCTTTTGGCTCCTGTTCAATGGCCATTATCCCTTTCGCTTTAATGATGTCAATCAATTCCTTTTTAGTGCATGGCTCTAGTAAGTTGAATACTGTTTTAGAGTTCGTAGGAAACGAGGAAGGAAGGAATTCATAAGAAGTTATGTTCTTATTGATAGTATCGCCTGGGATAATCAGAAATATTCTATTCTTGATTGTCTGGATGGTTGATTGAAGCTCCATTGTTGATAGTCTCGTCTGATGAATCTTTTGTATAAGCGTATACAAAGTCTTCTTTTGGCTACTGTTCAATGGCCATTATCAATTTCGCTTTAATGATGCCAATCAATTCCTTTTTAGTGCATGGCTCTACTAAGCTGAATACTGTTTTAGAGTTCGTAGGAAACAAAGAAGGAAGGAATTCATAGGAAGGTATGTTCTTATTCATAGGAAATCCATTTCTTATAAAATTCACGACGTAAAGTTTATGGTATATGTTTGGATTTTCATCGATTTTTGCAGAATATACATACTTTTAGAAATGTCACGTACTTTCTTCAGTATGCTGTACTTTTAGAACACTTCTGTAATTAACTGGTATGCTTCTTCATTTAATTTTATAAATTAAAATAATCATTAAAATCTTTAGGAAATAAATAAAGCTTAATATAAATATTTTTTTTTTAATCCAACGCTAGTTTCTCCTTTTTTTCCTTGCTAAGAATATTATATTGAGAAGTTTATCATTTTCATTTAATGTTATTTCCATATTTTAGGATAGAAACGCCATTTAGTGTCATTAAATGTATCTTGCTCAAAAGCGTTATGCAAGGTTTCGTTTCCAAAAAACAGCTAAGTTTGCGTTATATTCAGCATTTCTTTTGCTTGTTTTCTTTATACTGCTTTGCAGTTTTCAAAAATAAAGTACCCATTTGCAAAAGGTAAAGGAAAATAAGTTAAGAATTCTTGCCTGCAGTTTTGATACTAATTTTGGTTAATTTTTGATGCGCTTGCTTAAGCAAGTTTTCGTTAAGTTCAACAATTTATTGCGTGTAAATTCCAGTTTACCTTACATTTCACATTTGTTTTCTTTTTTGCTGTTCTTTATAGTAACTCACATTTATTGTTGTATTATTAAATCTTACTCTTAATGAAATTTAACGCAGAAAATAATTTATTTATAGAAACTAGTGAAAGATTAATGTAAGTTTTGTTACATTTCCTAAAGAATTCAGCTTCAAGTTAGGCATATTTATTTTAAAATATTTTATTACCATTAACTAACACAGGGATGGATTTTTTATAAGAATGTGAGTAACAAATTTTATTTGAGTTTTGAATAGCTTGTTGAGATAAAGCACATCTGCTGTATTTTTAGAACCTTAATAAAATTATTTACTTTTGAAAATAAAATCTTAGCTAACGTTATTAAAATTATTAAACAAGTTCTGTTCCTCTTTCAGTGATGCATATATTCACAATAAAATCTTATCGTTTTAATCTTGATGTTTACAGTTTAGCAGTTATAACTTCAGACTATTCAGCAGTTATAACTGTTATAACTATTTAGCAGTTATAACTGTGCAATAACGTGCTTTAAAAATTCATAAAAGGTATAAGAGTTTATTTTAAGTACATATTTTAATATGGAACAAACAGAGCTTTATTAATGCATTAAAAATATTCACTTTCTATAAAATGCAGGATCCGTTAGGAAAGCGTCTGTAACATGAAATGAAAGCAACAAAATTAACCAGAGATATACTAAGACCAGTGCATCCAATCGTTTTATACGAAGGGCCAATGAAAATTTGCTAACACCACACAGTCGAAATATTTCGTTAAAATGTAATGAATACAAACGCATTAGAAATGAACAATAAAAGTAGGTATTAAAATTTACATTGAAGAGCCGAAACATTATGACCGGCTATTCAATCACACATTGCGCCACCTTTGGCCTGCAGAACAGCTGCAACTCACCTTGGTGTTGTTGTCGGGTCCATATAACATGGAAGAATGAGTCTACTTCAAAGAAAGGTTGGATTTGTAACACCCTAATTTTGAGGGAGAGCACCCGCTGCGAGTTGGTCCGAGGGTCTCTCACCCCTCTTCCATTCTACAAAACCGCAGGAAAGAACTCTTGGTTCGCCGCAGATTTAGAGTGCCCCCCCCACTCCGCACAGACTATATATTTACAAGCATCCATGTCTTCTCTGGGATTCAAACCCGGCGCTTTGGTACTTAACCACTATACCGTCTGGGCGATGGCGAGAGGTTTGAACAAATGTCTAAGCAATGGTTGCGCAAAGTGTAGATTTTCCAACATGGTGGTGTCAGAGGTCTGAGCTGCCGCTCCATCACCTTCCAAATGTGCTCCCTCGGGTTGAGATCCGACGAGTTAGGCCAGGATATTAATTATAAGTCATCCTTATGCTCCTTAAACCACTCCAACACAATTTCAGTTTTGTGACATGGGGCGTTGTCCTGCTGCAAGATTCCTTATCCACATGGGAAGACACACACCATGTAAGGGTGCAACTGATCCACAGTTACATTCAGATACTCCGCAGTTTTCATGGTCTGTTCTACCACAACTAAGAGTCCCAGAGCCACCCATGAGAGCGCCCCCAAAGCATAATACCGCCCCCACCAGCCTGCATATGACCTGCTCTACAAGGGGGCAGCAACTGTTCGCCTGAAGGTGTACCCTGGCACGACCGTCGATGTGATGAATGAGAAAATCGTGATTCATCCGAAAAGGCAACTGTCATCCACTTATCCATGGTCCAGTCTCGATGTTCCCAGGCCCACTGCAGACGTAGTTGACAAATGACGCTTGGTCAACAGAGGCAGACGAGAGGGACGTCTGCGCGTAGCCCCATATCAAACAGTGTCCGTTGAATTATGTGTTCTGAAACACTTGCATTGGACCTGCATTGTATTGGTCTGTCAGATGAGCCAGTACCTGCCGACAATTTTACTGTACCAAGCTGAACAGTTTCTGACGTCTTTTTTTCTATGATGACGTGTAGACGTCCAACATTTTGGCGTCTATTGCTAGTTTCACCGGCATTTATTCATGTTTCATAAATAGTAAAGGCAGATAGTGCATAACCTACCAATCGGACAGTTTTGCAGATACTCTTTCCAAGTCTTGGAACTATTACAATCTAACCTCTAGCAAATTGGCTAAAATTAGTACCATTTACCATCACTAGCAAAAATGCAAGAATTGACTCCTTACCTTCTCCAGCAACAGGGGGATGGTCATAATGGTTTGGATCGTCAGTGAGTACAGTGATTTATTACTCGTATTACTTAACTTTTCATAATAAATATAATGAAATCTAAAGTCCTAGAAATGGACAACGGTTACAGCCGAAAACATCGCGGACGAGAAGGTCGTCGAGAAAGCAACGAAAGGCGTAAACGTCGTAATATGAAACATCGGGGAGAAAAGAAAGCAAAGAGCTCGCAGCATTAGAGCATCGCAGCTCTAAAACATCGTGGTACAAAATATCGTCGTCGAAAATAAAGCGGTTCAAAAACTTGGCAGTTTAGAAACATCGTCGTCGAAAATACCGTGGTAAAAAATAAAACATCTGCAAATTATCGCATGACGATAACATCGCACACATGCGTTTTTCAGGTTTTAAAAGTTGTAAATGCTCATTCTCATAAAGATTTGAAAGAAATGTTAACGACACCTTAAGAATAAACGGAAACAAAACAAAATATAACTTTCACCAAAACAATATCAAATTAACAAACGTGAAAGAAAGTAATTTGATAATTAACTAAGCAGTTTTTATAGTGGTGACTTCATGCAGTTATTTATCTTCCTTTTTCTAAACACTTTTAGGCTGTATTTTTCATGAAACGTTATGAGTTTATTAATTACTTTTTATAATTAACTATGTAAATTTAAAATTCTATTAAGTGATATAAATTGCATTTATTTTCTACTCATTTTCAATTTTTAAATGCTTAAAATTCTTTCTTACGTTTTTGACGATATTTTGTACCATGAAGTTTTAGAACTGCGATGTTTTCTCTTTCTTTCTTTTCCCCTAGGAGGTTTCGTACCACGACATATTGGCCTTGCGGTGTTTTCTTTGGGACGTTTTCGTCTTCCATGTTTTCGGCCGACACCAGTTCTGATATCGGTTAATTTTAGCTATATTATATCATGAGTATCAGTAGCGCTGGCTACAAATGAATATGTAAGTTACCTTATTTTATCTACATATGCTTCAAAACGACATATTCCGTCTTGTTAATTCGTTGCCGAGGTTTTACAATAAATTTGGTGGGATAGGGGTGTAGAGTCATTAGGATTTTTGAAGCAGGAGACATGAAAAATGTGCAATGCTCTCTCCGGGTCTCGAACCTGGACCTCTTGAATACGTGCCGAGTGTGCTACCGTTACACCACAAAGGCATGCAGAAAGGAGGTAGAAAATATTTTATAGGGGCGTGGTCTGTTATGACCTTCACAGAGCCTAAAAAAATCTAGTGGGATTATGACAGGAGACCTTGAAGGCCAAGCAATTGGTCCTTCTCAACCAATCTAGAAATGTGCCGTTCAAAGCCCTGCTAACAATCGCGTCCCATTGAAGAAGGGTACTGTCCCGTTGCAGCAGTATGTAAGATTGCAGGTGTGCGACCTGTGGAAATGCAAACTGTCACATCATATCCAGAAACAATCGCCCCGACTGACGGCTCCGAAAAAAAATAAGAGTCTTACCACACAGTCACGAAGCATCACGCTTCACTGGAGAACATCACCTTTGCCAGAAATTCAGAGTTCTTGTCGATGCGATTCAAAATTTCAATTGCAAATGGTTTAGCCCTTGAGCTCTCATCTGGTTGAAGGGTCTGCAGCAGCTGCAGTGTGTAGCTTCAAAATAACTTCATGATTCTACAGCATACTTTCCACATCACCACTGCTCGGACGTCCAGAATGTGTCCTCTTCGTGATACTTCCCATTTCCTTGAACGTCCTGCACCACTGCCGGATGATTGGACGTGATAAGGGTGTGCGTCTGTAATGCGTCCGGAAATTCTGCTGGACATGGGTGGCAGATTTGGTCTGTATCCACCGTTTCACACACTATGCCATTTCTTCTGCTGTCCATTTATCGCCAATGTCCCATCTGCAAAGAAAAAAAAAACAGAAACAAAAGAAATTAGAGAACCGAGATCCTTTTAAAGGATTGGTATAGAACAAAACTTTAGGGATGTGGGAACATTATGCCGCAAACCTTTCTTTCTATTCCCATTTCTGAGTTATAGCTGATCAAATTTGGAAAGATCATTTTGGAACACCCAGTAATACTTTATGGACAGATTATAGTTATAGTGTTATGGTCTTTTGTATGTAGTATATGTTTGCATTGCAAAATGCTTGAAGATTTAAATTTTGTAGCATATACGTTGTTTATAAGAAGTTTTCAATCGACCGGGAAATATAAGTTTACTAAATTGCTACGTAATAGTAAATAAATTTAGTAATAGTAAATTAATCTGAAATCCTCTTATCATTGCATCTATTGGATTCTACTACAATTCAAAGTTGCACCTTTATCTGCAATGGATGTTAGATAAAAATTTAATTTTACAGCCAATATCTTAAGCAACTTCACCATGACCACGATTCACTGTTCATCGATGTCACTCTTTATTTTACGCAATAAATCTTATTCCTGTCAAATATTATCTATAATTAAATCAGTACCACCTGCCAATAGTTAATATATTTTCAATCTGTTATGTCAATTATTAATATATTTGTGAGTATTTATTTATATCAATGTATTAGAGAGCTATTTAAAGAAGAAAAGAAAGGGAATATTTCAAAAAGAAAAAGTCCCGATTTCTCTTTTATTTGAAAACATTAGAAGTAAGCACATGTGAGTAGTTGAAAAAGTTAGGAGAATTAATTGTAAACTTCCGCTATTTTACGTGAGATATGCACCTAAGAAGAGATGCTTTTGCTTAGACAATGACAGAATTTTATGATTAAATTATGGCTCATATTTACGATTCCGTCTGCATAATTGCTATGAGATAGGTACAAAATTTACGTTCCGATCCTAATTCCTTGAACCTAACAATAAAAACTCTGATGCGGACACAACATGACTTCCTAGTACGGCCTATTAAATTATACACATTTTTTGTTGGCCTTCACTTAAATTTATATCTTCGAATTTTAGTATAGATGAATTTTTCATTCAATCAGCTCAGTTATGTCTTCTCAGCAAAGCAAATATACAAAACAATTCAAAATATTTTCATTAAAAAATGTAAAATTCAGAAAAACTAAAACATCAATTAAAAAGTGTCAAAAAAGTTTTTGCAATTAAAATTAGAATTCGTACGGAAAAACAAGCAATTCGGCCTACGAGCAAAATGATAAAATGTTTAGGGCCCAAGAATTTAAAAGTTAATATTTGGCCCCACTGAACAAAAAGACACTGAAGTTGATGCACTAACTAACTTGATTCCCTATACTACTAAAAGTTTAAATGTAATAAAATAGCGGCCACGTTAGGCGTAACGAAACTTACACCTTCAAATTGTTGATATTTTACGACTACTGCACGCGGATTAACTAAAGGCATAAAATTCTTAACTGGAACAACATAATTTATTCACTTTCAAAGCAAAAAATGAACAATATTCCCATATGTAAGAAAAAAAAACAGAGCTCACAGAGACGGGTAAGAGGGTGGGTATACCTATATATATCATATATTCAAGAACAGGAATTTTGATTGCATAGAAATGTTGATCCATCATTATGACTAGGAAATTGGAGGCGAATGCAGATTGAATCTTCAGTTTTATTTTCGGCAACATGTTGCAGCTATGCACAAGTCGGCACATTAAATGTGCCTGTTTCAAAAGGCTTACATTTTTGATAATTTTGTAGCAAAAAAGCAGACAGACAGCAGCGTAGCTAGGCCAAAGCGTGGAAAGCAAGTGGGAAGCATGTTCAGGATGAAATCTCAACTCAGACTGAGTTAATTATGGTTCTCAAAGCATTCTGATTGGATGGTTAATATTGCTGTAAGATTATTATTGGCTGTTAAGAGTTTTAGTCCCGTTTACATCACCAGAATTACGTAAGAGTCATATGACATAACTTTTGTCTAGAAATGACCCAGTGCAGAGAGGGGTTACTATTTTTAGAATTGAGAAGGGAAATTAATTTACGCTGCTAATTTAATCTTTTACATATTCTTGATTTTTATTATATATATATATATATGTCTAGTGCGGCCAGTTGCAACGAAAAAAAGGAGATGTAGAACTGCATGTTATAGCAGTTCCATATACAAAATTTCAACATTCTACAGCGCTAATCGTTTTTAAGTTATACAAGATACATATATATACCAGCCCACGCACATTGTTTGGAGAGGGGTGAAAATGGATATTTTCGTCGAACTAGGATACCGAAAATGTTCTCGGTTCTTGCAAGGAAGTAAAAATAATCGTATTTAGTCAGCATCTTTAAAATGCTAATTGGTATATTCATCATTAATAATAAGGTTATTAAATTGCTATACATTCTAGTGTATCGGTAAATATCTGATACATGACAATTCAACAGCCAATTGTTTAAGTTATCAAAATATTTGTTTCAAAATGGCTTCGCGAAGCAAGCTTTAAAATCAATAATTTTTTGGCAAGAAACACCATCTTATAATGGAACTTATCTGGAAAACTTTATTTAAGCTTTATTTAAAGCTAGCTACGAGATTCTACATATGCAATATCAGAACACCTTCTCAAATAAAAGGAAGGCCAACGCCCTTTAGGGCCATTGAAAAGAACAAGAGGCCAGAGGTTGTAACAATCAAGTCACGCACTAGGAAACTGTTGAAATTAATTCCAGGGATGGCGATGACGTACGGACAGACAGAACATTTAGTTTGCCAGTACAACTTTTCCACTCACGTAAAGACAAGGGGGAGGCAAATTAGTTTTTCCCCCTTTCTGGGAGGAACAATTATCGATTAGTAGGTAATATTGCAGTATGAAATCATTGAGCTAATGTTTGTTCCTTGCGGAGGAGAAGAATGATGTGATAGTGATAAGAGTTTGTGTGTGTGAACTTTTATTTGATCTCTTTCGATAATACATCCTCCTAGCGTAGAGGTAATTGATGTTTTACCTGGCATCGCTACGAAATGGGTAATTCTGTTGCTTTCTATCGGACAGCTTATTTATTATCAAAAGAAGCAATTTTCACTATTTATTAATAATGTTAGCTTTTCGATTTCAAAGCGACCAGTTTGCTCACGGCCTGCATTTGGCAGAAAAACTGTAATTTGAGTTAATTAAGCTAGTTTTATATAAACGTGTCTGTTTATAAAACGAAGCTGTTCTTTAGATAGTTTGATATTTTGCCAGGATGATTAATAAGAGTTTTAAATTTTACTTAAATGTAAAAGCTAACAGTAAATTGTTAATTCTAGGAAGCTCATTGCCTTTGTATTTCCCATGCATCTTTACTTTAACTTCCTCTTTTCGTAAATCTCATACGAATACATTTTAGCTGCTGAGTATTTAAACCGAGGATTTAAAAAGAGTTAGAGGATTTGGCAACCTCGCATTGAAGTTGCGTATTATCGCCAGCTCTGCCGAAGTTTATTTCGGCTTCAGCCATATTGCTAGCCGACGTTTAAATACGCGCCATCAGTTGTTTGAGTCAGCTTGATGATTATTTCTGTGTAGTCTCCGACTGTATTGGTTGAATTTAACTAGAACGTATGTTATTTAAACTGCAATTAGGAGTTACATTCTGTAACTCAAGTGGTCTTTCTATAAGTTTAAGGATTTCAATAAAAATGTTATTTTAACCTTTCTAAGACTGTCATTTTTTTTCTATCCTAAAGACATAATTTGTTTGTCACTCTTGTTCGGTTTGCAGGACATTGAGTGAAGCTTCGAAACAAACAGAACCTTACAAACTAAAGTTGAAATATAAAATAACTCTATTTATTAAAATGTAAACCTGACGGTGGTACATATACTCGAAGTAACTGTGTTAATTGAAATAAAACCTTACAAAATAATAAAGAACAGAAAGAAATATTTTTATTTTATATTTTTTTAAGGTTTAAACTGCAGAATATAGATAGATATTTCTGACATCTTCAAAACACAGTGATGTTCATGTACAGTTTATGTCACGTGGTTAAGTTTGGATTATATGAGCTTCAGCTGCTAAAATGTCAAAAGAAAGTAATGTATGTGCTTAATCGATTCATAAACCTGAACCTTTTGCACTGGATTACCTTGCGGTACCAGTTCCATGCAAAAATCGTTGAAAGAATGCCTTATTCTACAGGCCTTTTGTTTTTCGAAGTAGTACACTCTGAAAGAAAAATCTGATGTGTACACCATATGACTTCCTTGTACGGAATATTAAATTATACGCATTTTTTCTTGCATTTCATTTAAACTTATTGGATTGAATTAAATCTACTTCGCCGCCAGCGCATAAACCACAATAGAATAAATGCATTCTTTAAAATTCACTCTAGTATTTGTTTACCATAGCGACACTCTGGCGCTAGATTCACTTAACAGTAATACATTTCGTTCATATTATAATTCATAATGCACAAAATGTATATCATTTAAAGAATAGAATTATCTAATCGTTGCCACATGTTCTATTCAAATACTATAATAAAGCTAGAACAATGTTTAAAAGAAATTAAGCAAACAAAACAAAAAAGAAACAGTTTTTCACAGACGATTGAGTATTTCTCATTCAATTAAATCATTTCTCACTTCACGAGAAAGCAAAAATACATAAAAACTCAAAATGTCTATATTAAAAATTACGAAGTAAATCTTAAAAACTTATTTCCTCGAAAAAATTCCAGAAAGGATTAAGCATGATTTAATTGTCAATAATAAATGAAGGCGTTATCTTTGTTGTTGCGAAGCTGAGTTTCTCTAGATTGGCAACAAATCCACTGCTGTTTCAAATGTAAACAATCAATGGCCGCCATAAAAAAAAAAGGCTTAGCGGCACTTAAACAACTTTAAATTTGTTGATAATTCTAAAAATATTGCATACAGATTTACTAAAGGCATAAAAACCTTAACCGGAAGATAAAAACAACATAATTCAATCATTTTTAAAGCAAAAAATGTACAATTTACAAACATATAAGAGTAAAGATACTGAGATCACTGACCCGAGTACCAGAGTGGATATATATATAAGTTTATATATTTAGCGTTTCAAAGGAAAACCTGAGATTTCCATTACTAAAAGAGACCAAGTAGTTCCAAGAGAGTGTGAAGAAAACTGTACTGATAAATTAGTTTCAGTGTGTAAAGAATGTGCATCGAGATTTCATCGTGCAACTCAAACGGTT
Organism: Stegodyphus dumicola; assembly: GCF_044657685.1. Classification (NCBI taxonomy): domain Eukaryota; kingdom Metazoa; phylum Arthropoda; class Arachnida; order Araneae; family Eresidae; genus Stegodyphus; species Stegodyphus dumicola. Next base: position 134,959,715 of record NC_140777.1, read on the forward strand.
AAGGTGTTTTCCACAGAAGGCCTAACAGAGTTTTACGTGCTTCGGTAACATAAACTAGTATGCTACCGAACCCACGTTAAGCGAATATCTTCTGTTTCTGAAGTAAAACAAAGTCTTGAAAAGGTTAAACAATCTTTTAAATGGCCTAAGAACTTGAAAAGAAACAAATTTAGCTTACTTCATATGAATAACGACCACTTTCAACTATGTAACTTTAAGAAACAGTCGAATTCAAATTGAAACTTAATTTAGTAGTCTAAGATTATATAATTCAATTTAAAACTAAGTTGGCTCAGAACAACTTACCGGAATGAAATTTGAATGAAGGCAGCTAGCTATAATGCAAAGCCGAATAATTACAAACTTAGCAATAGCCTAGTAACGTGGCCTCGAAAGTCATAAACTTGCTCTGTCTTAAATTCAACAACTTAAGTACTAAATCATAATAACTGATTAATTCACTCTTTCGCATCGAGAAAGGACTAAATACGCTTTCTTCAAACATCGAAAATTCCCGCTTGTACGAATTTCTCTTGGAATGATTTTTCTTCCCCTATGACAAGTCGAATGCTATAGCGTTAACAATAACCTGCTTTGCCGATGCCTGAATGGTCGGGCGTTTTGGTCGACTTTGATGCGAAAGAGTTAAAGTAATAATAATCCTATAACTTCACTATTAAAATGCTAAGCGCTTTTAAAATTAAGCGAAAAGCGCAATTTTAGGTTAGCGTAGGTTTTCAATGAAATGCTCTCGATTTCGAGGGTCTTCAGACGCAAGGTTTCTCCTTCAGCCACTAAAACGTTTTTTCCTTGAAATCGATAAAGTTATACTCAAAATCTACCCAAGTATAAGACCTAATTTAAAATACCTTTTAACCTAATTTAAAATTTTACATTAGTTTGCAAATCTCAGTTTCCGGTTTGAGGATGAGAGCTGCTTGCTGCACTAGGCAAAGCACCAAGCAACAATTCCACTAAACACAATCGTACACGACAGTATCCTTCAATTCCCCTCATTTGCACAACTTTATATTCTATGATTTTTAAAATTTCCTGTATTTAAATTCGAAGATCATTTTTGAAGTTCCGTAAGGAAATCACAGAGATGCGCTATGTTAAATGAGAACAGTGATGTTTTAATATTATTAAAACGTGTCTAGTGTTTCAATCATGTTTCGAGCTACGACGTGCGTATGACATGACATGACTTTTACGAATAAAACAAAGATCAGATACTCCGTGTTAAGTTTTTAAAATTTAGTTTGCTATCTCTGGTTCGTGAATAGTAATAACATACCTAATTATTAAGCTACAATTGCAATCTAAAGTAGAAACTATGAAAGCTTAGCCAAAGCAATTCGCATGAAACTATTTTGATCAAATTTTTCTCATAAGTGTAGACTTATGCTCCTTATCAGATCTTTCCTTTTCATGTTAAAACATCACACGTCTTCAGACACATCTTAGACACGTCTTTCCAAAACTTTTAGGCCGATACGTTTCGCTGCCGTGGATATATCTCCCATCCGCTTTGCCTACTGAGTGTCTCGTTCTTGAAAGTGTCTCATAGTATTACCATTTAGCAAAGGTAAAACGTTTAATTTGTTTTACGAATTCAATCAGTTAAAAACTTCTTAACAAACTGAGCGATTTAAATGTACTGAGCTATTTATGAATTCAAACTTTTCTTTATTGATAATAGTAATTAAAGTATACTCTTGTAGTCATTAAAAATGTTACTAGGAACATATATTATGAACATCATAAAAATAGTTCGGGTTAGCTACAGCAGGTAATCAAGAAATTTCGTGTGGTTTTCGTCACTTTTGAAAAACGGCCCACAAAAGTGAAGTGTTAAGCACCTATTTTATTCTCCGAAATAATCACTATTGACTTTTGACTAAACTCCTTTTTTCTGGTGTATAAAAATTGTGACGCAACCTTTGTGACACCGTCGCATTTTGGCAATTGCTATTACCGCAGGTCCAAAAACAGGGCCATTTATCCATGGCCGAAAACAGGGAATAGTCTGAAGGGACAATGTCCGAACAAACAGAGCGACTGAGGAAGAATTCCCAGCCCAGAGGTTTGTTACCTCTTTGGTAGCTTTTGGCATTATTGTGGAGAAGAATTCCTTATCTGTTGATCAGTGTTGGCTGTTTCTGGTGCAGTGCAGCTGAAATATTTTGCAACTGTGACGAGCAAAACTCAACTTTTATGGTTTTTCATGTCAGCCTGGTCCAGCAAACATACAACATTACCTTCTTCTGGTGAATGTCCAGTTTAGCGGCCAATGAGATTGAACCAGAAGTCGAACAATGATGTTCCCTCTTCCGGGTATCATACATGGTCCATTTTTTGTCACACGTCAAGATCTGGCTCAAGAACGAGGCTTTATAATAGCGCGACAGCAAAGAAAAAACTGATGTTCAACCGTTAGCGCTCACTTTCCTCGGACAAGACTTGATGAAGAAACTTTCTCAGCTTCCATGTTGTCCTAAGGTTATGAAGATGTGATCGAATGGTTTCCTCAGATACTTAGAACCTGTGTAGACGCTCTAGACAGGTTTGATGAGGCTTTTACTTGATTTCCTCCTCCAGCAGGATTTTGTCGAGGGTGGATGGACGACCAGCACGTGTTTCGTCTTCAGTACTTTCGTCTGCGGAAGAAGATCGGCTGAATTACTTTTGAATAGTCTGTTCACTGACGGACGTCTATCCAAACGCGGAAAATATTCCTGCAGCAGCCTTGTCAACTTTGTTTCCCAACTAGTACTTGTAAAGATGAATAGGCTTCAAAAATCTCCTTTTCCAACTTTCGAAAATTGCGCTTCCTGCAAAACCGATAGCGGAAGGTGCGATTCAGTGAACAACTCTTACTGAATACGTTTTGAAAAGGAGTGTAAATATATGACGTCATCAGAATCAAATTGACTACGCTAACGCTCCAAAAGTAACTGTTCTCAAAACTGCAAGGAATTTCTTGGTTATCTGGTATAACGTATAGCTACTGCGACTGATTTATAATATGTAGACTTTAAAATATGCACTGAACGACTTATTATAAATGCATGTGGAGCAATAGATAATAAGTAAATAAATAAATTATTTGATGGGAATAAAAAAGCGACGGAACTATAATTTCCGCTCTAGAAGTTTGCATATAAATTATAGTTCCGTCGCTTTTAACATCAAAAATTTATTTATTTATTTATTATCTATTGCTCCACATGCATTTATAATAAGTCGTTCAGTGCATATTTCAAAATCTATTATAAATCAGTCGCATTATATATCAGTGGCTTTAATCTTTCTTCCACAGACCTTCTATATTATTTCTGTCCACGGTTTCGCATGCATATGTTGGTGTTTAATGTTCATTTTAAAATTATAAAATGGAAATTGAGCCTGAAGAATAGCTTCTGACGTTTATGGAATAGAAACAAATTAGGTAACGCTAACAAAATGGAAACAAATTAGGTAACATCTGTGAAATGGAAACAAATTATATAACATTATTGAAACAGAAATACATCGTAATACCGCGAAGTCCTGTAAACAGAGCTACTATTCCCAAAGCCTCAAATTCCTACACTCAATTTAAAGAACTCATTTTATTGCATAATAACTTCTCTCTGAAAACTGGATTAAAATAAGAGATTCAGGGAAATCCAGGCAGTAAATTTAAATTTGCTGAGTAGATCTGTTAAATATTTAAATTCATTTACAGACAGCATCATCGCTAGAACACCATGAGTAAAGTTCATGTCATTTTAATCTTGTTTTTCATAAATTACATCTTAATAAACTATTTTTGTACCAAACGCTCGGTCTATTTCATTGAAATGTAAATGTGTAGGACATTCGAGGCTTCATATTCTCTCGAAAGGTGATACATAATTTTATTTATTCTTAGACTTATACAAATAGAGACTAATATCAATCCTGCAATTAAACTTCTACTAGTGTTTGAGCCAGAATCTATTTTAAATATTTTAACACCTTACTTACGAGATTTCTGGTGAATAAACTCTAATAAGTTTAGTGTCCATAGAATATTATCAGTAAATCAATAAATTGGTTTCCGTCACTTCATATACCCAAGCAAATGAATCGGATGAAGACTAATATTTCGAACTAGTTTCGAATATTAGCTAACAGGCTGGTTTCGTGTATGCGTTGTGGTTTTCGCTATGTTTAATGAGAATATAAGTTAGTTTTTCTTAGAAATGCCTCCAGGAAACCATCGTTTTTTTAGGCAGGTGACCTTGGGAGATTTTCCATAACTGATCAGATAGACAGGCAATCATTTGTTTTAGGCTTACCAGGTAGAACTTCGTGTCAAAACTAATATACAGATTTCAGTAGTGTTAAAACATAGTTTCCGAATAAAAATACGTTTCGTAATATTCAAACGTCTAAATCAAAGAAATCAGAATTAAGACGATATGTTCAAAATACTTATACATTTTACAGTTTTGTTGAAACTTCGGTGTTTCAAGTTTTCATTTTATAACTCGTTGTTGTTCTTAAATTTAATTTATTAGCACAGATACAATAATTGTAATCAATATGTTTTATTTACTGGTAAATGCTAGGTAAGAGAATAACAATGGCAGATGTAATTTATAAGGGAAGTTATACCATTATGCCATGTACTAATACCAGTAAAAGAGAAGACTATAACCTTATTAAGGTCTTATCACATATTCAGAACATTTCAAAAGAAAAACGTTGTAATTCTTCTTTTTCTCAAAATATGAAACAGCCAATGACCGCGTATAGTTTTGGAGTTAGCATGTAAAGAGGAAACTAGCTCTCCAATACAAATGACGGGGGATTCGATGCTGATAGCTGATTGGTTATTGTAAACGAGCAAATTACAGTTTCTTGTTCAAGAAAGGGAAACGTCGTGCGTCTTTCTTTCAGTGATAAAGCAGGCAGAAAAATTGTTTGAAACAATTGATGGTCTGGAATAAACAGATGCGTGATACCTGCCTTAGTATACTTATTCAAATCCATGGAAACTGAATTTGTTACAATTGAGCAAATACTTTTAGAAAGAATCGATTTTGATGTTAATATTTAATTCTGATCTGCAATTAATTATGTATATCGCTTTATCATTTAAAAGACTTCCGCTATAAAATATGAAGTCTTTTCTCCCGCGCATGTTCAAATGTAGTCGTTAACTCACTGGATAACCCACTATATTTGCTAACTATATAACCCACTATATTTGCATTTCGATTCCCAGTGAGTATCGCGATTGATTATCAACCCAAAGGGCGTTAACCCAGAAGTTCTATTATTAATTCCGTTTTGGCATTTTGCGTCGATTCACTTTCTGCGTTGTTTCACTTTTCAAACTGTTGCCACGCAATATTACAGTTGTGTATTATATTTAAAGAAATTAAAGAATGAAGAATCTGCATAAATGTATGTATGTTTCTCGCATTGTGATAAAACGACGGTACCTAGAGCCATCCAAATTTAAATAGCGTAATCCTGCACCAAATATGCGCATCTGGAAGCCTTAATTTGGAATTTGGAATTTGGAATTTGTTTTATTAGCTATTTCATATTTTTAAGACATTAAAGAATTTTTGATTAATAAACTTAAGGATTTCAAAGCGAGAAATGGCAACATTGTACGGGGAAAAAAGAATTTATTTCCAACGCGCGACACGGTGTATCGGAAATTCTAAAAATATGCTCATTTTAAAATTATTTTGCGATATTGCTGTTGAACTCAATTTTATGGTTTAAGTACGAAGAACATGAAATTTAATAAGTAAAGTTAACACACAAATGTAAAAAAAAAAAAAAAAAAAAAAAAAAAACCACCCCTTTGCACGTAATGTAAAATCTCAAAGCTTTTTGTTTTCGAGGGGGGGGATATACTCTGCGGGAAAAAAAAAAGAAAAAAAAAAAAAGGAAAGGAACAAAAAGAAACTATCTTTACAACCCTACTTTACATATCCAGGAGACTGGTAGCTCTAAAGAAATCATCTTAAGATTGAAAAGAAACTTTAGGAGTAGAAAACTGCTTTTATGTAAGCAAAGAAATGAGTGCAAACTGCTAACCAATCCACTCATGTCCTGAACTATGAAGAATCGATTAGTGTAAGAATCGATCGACGTTCTACTAATGTACTAACCGAAGAAGTAGCTAAAGTGCCTATTTGTTTCTTTTTTAACACTAATTAGTTTTATGCTTTCAGTGGCTGTTGCAGCTGTCGCTATAACAATTATGGGAAAGTTCTCACAACTCAGTAATGCCGAGTGATTGCTTTTTTCGTTTGAACGCACTAAGCAGTAGCCATTACGCGGATTATGAGATATAAAAGATCCAGTTACAGTGGAATAAAAGGAAGATAAGGCTTCAGACTCAAATTACTATTTCCAATGAAACTGATTTTCACGTGAAATAATATTGCATGTGTATGTGTATAAATAAAAGTCTTACGTGAAAGATTAATGTGATTTTTTATCATATTGTTAACGTGAATTTTGAGGCAATTGTTAAATTTTCTAGATCAAAGTACCCAGGCGTTATGGAATTTTATGATAGTGGAGACAGAAACTTTCATTGAAAGTGAAAAATGTTTCGAAGCTATGAAAATTGAAAAATGGTTATTATACCTTTTTTCATCTCAGTATATTCAAAAGCAAGACAACTTAAATTATCCACAACTGAGAAATGAAATTAGCGAGTTCAAGTTTTTATTATGTAGTGCCTTTTGAAGGATTTTCAAATGCTAAAATTTGATTTCATAGAATATACTCCTCTCGTTTTTAATTGGAGTACTTTAATCAATCTCTTTCCTTCCTTTCCTCAAAAATGTGAGTTACATCAGCTTTACGTGACTTCAAAGGAAAAAGGTTCTAGCTTGTAGGAAATCCAAATTCGTGCAGAAAAAGTGCATATCTTTCTTTTAGTCCGTCTTTTCTAGACACTATGTTTCTTGGCTATGCTGACGGTCTATCGGGAAAATTGCGACAAATTATTTTACTGAATATTCTTGTAGAGTCATTAGGTTTTGGAATTTAGAGACGTGAAAATGCGCAGTGTCCTCGCCTGTACTCGAACCTGGACCTCTCGAATACGCCCCGAGTGTGCTACCGTTACACCACGAAGGCATGCGGGAAGGAGGAAGAAAATACCTTACATACTGAAATGCATGAAAACGTACTGAAATTACATACTGAAATGCATTTAAAACACATAATTTTCAGCAAAACTGCGAAATGCATAGGCATTCTAAACATACTGTCTTAATTTCTATTTGTCTGATATACAAGTTTGAATATTACGAAATCGACTCCTAGTCGGAAATTATTTTTGAATCTGCATATTCATTTTGGCACAAAATCCTACCTGTTAATCCTAAAGCAAATGGCTACCTGTTTGTTTGATAAGTTATGGAAAATCTAGCAAGGGTTATCTGCGCAAGAAAAACTATGGCTTCACAAAGACAATTCCGAAAATAAAACAGGCTCGCATTCTTATTACACATAACGAAAACTACAAAATTATGCACGGAACTAGCCTTTTAGTTTGTATTCGAAACTGGATCAAACTTTTAGCCTTTATCCGATTCGTTTACTTGGCCATGAAAAATGACGGAAACCAATTCTGTCCTTTTGAGACTAAATTTGGCAATATCTAGTAAATAAAGTGTTAAAATATTTACAATACATTTATGATAAACATACTGAAACTCATCGGAGTTTATTTATCATTGATTTATTTATCAAAATGATAAATAAACGGTACTCGTTTATTTATCATTTTGCTAAAAATTGCTGTTAATTTTGCGTATTCCTGTTTTTCAAAAGACAGTTTTCTCCACGATTTCCGAGTATTTTGAATAAAATAAAATAATTTTGCCTGCTTGTCAGACTTATCGACACTACCTAAGTAAAAGCAAATGCCAATCAGACAATTTTCCGTTAAGCATCTCTCGCGCTGATTTGTTGTATTCAAGTAGAGTATTTATTTTTAAATTTTCATTGCCTTTTTTAAAAATAATATTCATTCTCTTTTCAAATGAGCCAAAGAAACGCTTAAAATAACCTATGGAAAAGGCGAGCGTCTGTTGAATAAATTTATTACGAAAGATTGAAGATAACCTATCTGAGCGACGAATATGTTATGATGACCGAGAGTATATATTCAAACGCAGTTATTTGAACGTAGGAATACATTTAATCTGGCAAATACAGACGTTCTGTTTAAGAACCGGAAGCTGAAGTCTATAAATGTACACACACTACACTAAATAATACTAAAATGAGAATTTTTCATTTGAATACCTTTGGTGATGTTCAAAATATTATTTTGAACCTTTCTTTTTGTTATTAAGTGTTCAGGAACAAGATTAGTTTTTGAAATTTAAATTTTAATGCTTGGCATTATTTTCTTTTCCTTCTGTTTGTGTCTACATTATATTAATATTATTTTGTGAAAAACTATTTATTTCAACTTACGAAAAAAAATCTTACTATAGTAATTTTATGAAATGTTCCACAAATATTGAGAATTAAATGCACTAAATGTGTCAGGTTTATACATGTATCTAAAATTTTTTCAGACAATTTTATAAATGAAAAGAGAGAAATTTCTCGAAAAATAGCTAGTCCGCGTACTGAAACAGGCATATTTATTACACATTTGACTTTATTACTTATATTTTAATCCATTTAATTTCTTATAACTTAATAAATACAAGTGAAAACTACAAAAGTAAAATATTGATAAATATTTTTGCTGGCAGCATAGCTGGTAAACATGAAATTTAACACATTTTTAACCCAAAATGAAAGAAAACCTAAAGATTGTGTTTTTTGATAACGTGTGTATCACCATTGTTTTTTAAATCAAATTAAACAGTATTCTGGAAAATACCACCAATAATAGATTTATTTGTAGTATTTTTCAAAATGTGGGTATCGAACGTAGTCGGATACCTTAATTAAGCTTCACTAATGTAGAATCTGCGTTATAATTTCAACATAAAAACAACTGGTGACTAGAAGGAGCAAACAAAAAATGCTTGTGGTGTTAATAAATTTGCTAAACATTCATATACAACCTTCTTCTCTTTTGTAGAACAGTTGGTAAATTTGAAAGCAATTACGATAATTCATTCCATTACCATATGATATATTGGCTGAATGAACGACTTAATACAGTCCACGTGACAGGCATAAATCACATATGCATTATGAATAGAAAATAAATAATTTGGAAGTCCGAAAAATGCAATTTTGAAAGAAATTATTTTATAAAATAAGAGCAAAAATTTAATTGTAGAGACATTAGGTTATTTCGAAAGCAAGAGAGATTGAAAAAGGAGCAAACGCCTTCGCCGGGAATCAAACCTCGGACCTCTCGAATACGCGCGGAGAGTGATGGCCATTACACCACAAAGGTGTGCTAAGAAGGCGGGAGAAATACCTTATATACTCTCCCTATTAAAGTGCGACTGGGATTAAGGGACCCAAATTCTGGTGATGGAGAATCTTCATCCACCCTCATTTTTAGTTCGGGTGCCGCTGTAGAGACATTAGGTTTTTTTTTTAATGCAGGAGATGTGAAAAATGAGCAATGCCCTTGCTGGGACTCGAACCTTTGAACTCTCGATACGCTCCGAGTGTGTTGGCCATTATACCACGAAAGCATGCTAAGAAGGCTGAAGAAATACCTTATAGACTGATAGAAGACAATTTGTTTTTCAACAAAGTATTCTAAAGATACCATCACTGAAGTCTTTCTAAAGCCCTTATATATATATTTCAAGACTACCATTCCATTTGGTGCAGTTTTTTCCTCTTTGGTCAATCATAAGAAGCTAAATCATTAACCCCTTCAATGTGCTGATAAATTCATACAGATGAAAGCTGTTGAAGGTAGTGGAATCTCATATTTTATTAAACAAGGATGGTGATACCAGTTTAAAACATGCCAGCTATAACATTTCTAGAATAAATGACAAATCATGCTCCTTCTTTCAATAAAATTGTTCCTTCATTTAGCAGCAAATTCAAGAGAAAAAATGGCTTTCTGTAGCTAGTTTCTCCAAATATTACTTCTGCAACACGTCCTTAATGGCTGGTATTTACCATTAATGGCTTGTATTCTACCTTAACGGCTCACATTCACCTGAAATGGCCCGGATACACGTACCTGTGGAGTTAAACATACACCCCCGCAGCCAACACATGCAGTTGTAGAGAATAGAATCGAGCTTGGAGTAAATTACCAACTTCCTAAAAGTTTATCTATTAAGCAGAGCTTTTCAAACACCAAGTCTTTGATGGGTCTGTTATTCAGAAATCTTCCGATTCACTTTTATGTAATTTTTCTTTCTCCTCTTCTAATTAGTTAGAATAGTTTAAAACTTAAAAATGAGATTATTCACAAAAAAAAAAAAAAAAAAAAAAAATGTCCTTCGAATACTTGGAGATTTGTAGATAAGGGACTGCACAAAAAGTAATTCGTCCTACTTTTTCAAACTCGTTGTTATGCAGAATTTGAGCATTCCTTTACTCCTGCTCTTTGGAACAGCAGAATTTTTGCAACTGTGCCTTTGGTTTAGAATTAGCTTTTGTTTGTGGTATCGAGAGCTGTCATTTCGAATAGGATGTATAGGAAGATATGCAGTACACTAAACTTTGCAGTCAGTAATCAATATCGACTTTACTGGCTGAGAAGGGAATGCTAAATTGTAGCTGAATACGTAATTAATAAGCTTTAAAATTATATTTCTTATTTTTAATTTTACTAAAAATTTAACTTTAACAATAACAAAAAAAAAAGGAAATCTAAGAGGTCTCAAATTTTAAATTATGTCCAAAGGGGCAAAATTCAGTTCACGAGCAATATCGCAAAATAATTTTAAACTGAGCATAACTTTAGAATTTCCGAGACACAGTGTCATGCGCTGGAGATAAAAATGTTTTTTTTCTGTACAACGTTGCCATAGCTCTCTTTGAAATCCTTGAGTTTGTTAATCAATAACTCTTTAAAGTTTTACAAAATATGAAATTCATCATAAAACTAATTCCAAATTTCAAATTTGTGCTTCCACGTGCCCATATTCGTAGGAAGATTACATCATTCAAAATTCGATGGCTCTTTGTACCGTTGTTTTATCACAATGCGAGAAATATATATACATTTATGCAGATTTTTCATTATTTAATTTCTTCAAATATAATGCAGGACTCTAACATTTGATGGCAATAGTTTGAAAAGTGAAGCGGAGATTCAGAGTGATTGGACGCAAAACAGCAAAACGAAAACAATAGTCCCTAAGGGACAAAGCTCCTTTGGACTAAAAATGTATTGCTTGTCTGACATTGCAAAATATATAAGAGTATAATTCACATAGCCTTTTCCAGCGGGAAGTCTGCGAAATACAAAAGAGTGGCATGATAATATTATACTCAAGCTCTGTTTGTCTACTGTAATATTGCAAAGTTTACATATTATAAAAGTGTAGGGGAGCTAGGGTCTATTTGTAACAAGGGTAAGTAGTAAAATGCCTATTGCAAGACGCACAAACACACATTAAAATTTATCAAAATTTTTGCTAAGCATGATTCGTATCATGGGCGCTGTTACGTAAGCATAGTCAATGCCCATCAAAAATAGATAGTGAGAAGTTGTGTGCATCTGTTCCGTATTAGTTAACCGGAAAAAAATATAGCGTAAAGTTTTATTTAAGTAAGTTAAATGATCTTTTTCAAAAAATTATTTTACCTATTTATTTTATGTATGTATTGCTTTTTAAAAAAGCTGCTTTTATACTTTTACTAATTTCAGTGCTCTTTTAATCACCAAAAATGCCGGAAACCGTGCAATGGGACGAGTTGTAACATGTTACACCTTGCCTCAAGATCTTGATTCTTACATATTTTCTTCTTTAAATGTTATATACAAATTACTCTTTCCATCGGCTTTTCTTTTTCAAAATGGAAAAGTCAATTTTTCACCTTCGAAGACTAGACCTCTTCTTAAGGCTTCATCTCGGAAACAGTCTGCCATAGACTGACGCAAAGAAAAATCTGCGCCGTTCTAACTGGCACATCGAAAACAGAAATATTGGGAAAAGAATATGAAAAGATATTTAATAAGTAACAAAAATGAGGAACAAATAAAAGAAGGTGAATATTTAAAGAAAAATATATAAAGAAAATAAAGATCTAAAGTGCCGAAAGAAACAGATTTTGAGCGCAAATACAGATTCTGAAGTAGGAAAATGATTGTACTTACCTTACAGAGATATCTACAGCATGATTCTTATAAAGAAGGATGAAATGTGGTAAAACTGTCCATTAGGCTTATGGTCATAATCCTGCTGTAGGTGTACTTTGAGCAACCGTCCGCAATTTTTTTTTTACATATCATACCGCGAGTTCAAACAAATTCTTGAGCGTACTTGGGTTTCTTAAATCAACGAAGTCTTGTATTTGAGGCAAAAACCTATGGAAAATAACTAGAATTACCTCTTCAACAGGCCTTTTGGCGTGCAACAAATTACAAATTTAAATTTTCTTTAATGACTCGGTTAGTTCTTCGAACTCCAACTGATACTTATGAAAAGTTTAGCTTCTAACTTGGTCCTATCTTTTACTACAGGGAGGATTTTTACGAGGGCATTTTTAGTAAATATTTCGAATTTGTAGGTGTCACTTCCTGGATTACCCAATAAGAATTTGCTGATGCATTTGTGCCAGTTTAATACCTGTACTCTTAATGCAGTGACTACTATCGTGGATTTTTTAACATCTGGTACTGGATAGAGTACAAAATGGGAAGTTAAATGCTCCAAAACGTTTTCCATCAAAACTCACTGCGTTTTTATAGAAGCTCGCATAGTATCCACAATGAAGCCAAATCCCTCCAAGCGATTAACTAGTACAGGCGGAACTTGTAACTTTGAAGGTGGGTCAAACTAAAATTTAAACTTCCTTGAGACATGGTCTGCTGTTGTTCAGGTGACACTGTAAAGAAATTGCTTTTTACTAAACGTAATTTGTGGCTATTTCTTAATAAGACTGTAAGGTGACTCATCGCTTTTGTCTTCAGAAATACTACAGAGACGTGAGGAGACCCTTTATTTTAAGACTATGTAAGATGAACAGAAGCCACACTCGGCGCTTATAAATCCGCCAGCATTTATGGTGAGAAAATAGAAAAATTGCATTCAAAAATAGAAATACATTGTAAAACTGAATCTAAATACATAATAGCCAAAGGCTACGCAGAGTAAGTTAAACGCGAAGTTGGCTCTTAAATCTTCACAAGCGTGAAACACTAGCAGCAAGTTGTAATGCAAGGCCGAAGACAAGAACTCTTATATTAAAAGAACACGCCTATCAACGTGGCTTTCACTAGACAAAACACTCTCTATCTAAACCATCTCAAACCCACACATTTGAGCTAATTTGCATTCCGACGAGAAAAAGGAAAGAGGGAAGTAAAAGTACAGATTTAAAACATAAAATAACTGGTTAAATAAATTAAATAAACTCTATACACGTTATCCTTGTTTTACTCTAAACCACTTGATATTATTTATTGCCACTCTGCCAATTAATAATAATCACCAAAATGGTTTTCAAATATTTTCGTTTTTAATGTTACTATTTCCTCCAGTGCTGTTACAGTTTATTCCAAGTCCGACAGAAATTGTAAGAAACGAATAGTTTTTATAAAATACGTCTTGTGTTAAAAAATCAACAAAATCGCAGAATTTTTAGTCCAAAGGGGCTTTGTCCCTGAAGGACTATTGTTTCCCTTCTGCGATTTTGCGTTGAATCACTATAAATGTCTGTTTCACTTTTCAAACAGTTGCCACCAAATGTTAGAGTCCTGCATTATATTTTAAGAAATTAAATAATGAAAAATCTGCATAAACATATGTATGTTTCTCGCATTATGATAAAACAGCGCTCCATAGAGCTATCGAAATTTGAATGACGTAAACCTCCTACGAATATGGGCACGTGGAAGACCCAATTTTAAATTTGGAATTTGTTTTATGATGGATTTCATATTTTGTAAAACTTTAACGAATTTTTGAGTAACAAAACTAAGGATTTCAAAGCGAGCCATGGCAACACTCTAGGGGTAAAAAAAAAAACCTTTTATCACCAGCGGACGGAGCTGTGCGTCGGAAATTCTAAAGATAGGCTCATTTTAAAATTATTTTGCGACATTGCTATTGAACTGAATTTTATGGTTTAAGTGCAAAGAACATGATATTTAATAAATAAAGGTAATACACAAAATATTAAAAAACGCCCCTTTTAATGAAATTTAAAATCTGAAACCTATTTTTTCCCCCCAAATGTGGAATGAATAGTTATCCTATAAAAACAGCAATTATAATTAAGAAATTGCAAATACATTTACAACATGTAAATATTTTCTAAAAATTGTTACAAATAACTCATCTACTCAAATATTAAAAGGATGTATGTAAAATATGTTGTTACAATTAGTAGAAATAATTGTATTGCAAATAAGAAGAAAAATGATTTGTGAACTTTTGTCTTTTTGAAGATTGAGTCTGTAAATTGCTTATAATCTATATTTTTATTTACAGGAAATATATCCCTGTTTTCAAAATATATGGACACTTTTTAAGCATATAAATCATGCAGTAACGTAAAGAAACCATTGATTAAATATTTATAATGATTATAACCCGCTTTTTTAAAATATGAACATAAAATTAGTGAGAAATACATTCTATCCATGATTGCTTTTATGAGCAATCATAGCGGTACCCCCCAGGCGCTATCCCCCGGGCTATTAGAGCCACACCGGTCTAGGACTTGCCAGACTACCGGGCCACCCAATGAGTGACCTCTCTGGGACCTCCAGAACCACCAAGTTCTTAAATTTTATTCCCAGTGGCCGAGACTGCCTAGGTACAGATCCTAGCTAGTAGCTTCGCCAGCAGTTCTCTACGTCAACTCCCGGGGGTGAGGATGAAGAGAAAACAAAAGGAAAATGCCGATGATAGCAGCTGTGTAATAATGGAGTAGAGAGACCGGAGTAATGCGGAGATAATTCACAAGAATTTTAGATGTGAAAGAAAATTTATAGAAGATGACTTGGTTTCACCTGTTTTATAAGTTTCTGTCAGACGGTTATGGAATGTTCCAGTTTTACACACATTTAAGAAAGGACTGACAGATACACGTAAATACTACCTTACGCGAATAACTTCCTACCCTACGCGAATGAAGTGTTACAGTTTTACGGACATTTCAGAAATGACTGAGTTCCTTTCCGGCGATGATGAAGTGATCGTGATTACTGACTTTGAAGTAAGAATGTTTTGCACAGTGTTTGCAGTGTGTCTTTGTGATCTAAAATTCGGCTTCTGATTAGGATCTGATGAGCAACTTCCACTGTGAAATTCCTGTCAATCGCGTCTGATTCCAAAATATTTTTTTTTTTTTTTTTGGAGTGTCTTCTTCTCTCCGATTCCTGAAATTTCATCGCTCTTCATATCATACACATGTACACATCTATTTATTGTATACACATGTAATGCGTATGTTCATCAAGATTATTTTTCAAAATATATTTTTAAAAAAATTTCATGTACCTTTTTTTTATTTATCTGCAAAATGCTAAACCTTCAAAGTAAATAACTACAGAGTGTTACAAAGTTATAATAATTTCAATTTTACAGAATTACAAATTTTAGAGAGTTTGAATAAATTTTTCGTATTTCTATATGGCTAAAACCTCTTTTTTTTTAGTACTTTTAGGTTTTTTGTTTAGTAAAAAGTGTTATTTTGTTTAGTAAAAAGTTTATTTTTGTAAAAGTGTTATTTTTAGTAACTGATTTTCGTGCTTGAAGAATTCATTTTATTGCTGGACATATTTATCAGACACACAGGCATTTTGGTGTCCTGTACGACTTATGCTGACCTTGAATTCTGCTGCCAGGAGCCTTCTTAAATTCTAGAAATTGTGCCAGCTCTAAGTTCTGCTGTCCAGTGTCACCTGTAATTCTCAAAATTCTGCCGTACTTAAATTTTGGTGATCGCTGTTCCTGTAAATTCTAAACATTTGACCGCTCCTAAGCCCTGCAACCCGGGCAGTTTTGGTTCTGCCGCCGTCCCACTGGCAGCCATCATTGATTACATCTAGTTTTAAGCATCCCCCGTGTAATATCCGATGTCGTAGTAACCGAAGAGAATCCTAATCCAGCCATACCAATATAAATGATAATCGAAAGATACGCCAGACAGAAGTCTGGCATTCAAAGACCTGGAATCTGAATGATAAGAATTATTGATTAATCAGCATTTATGCATTCATTCATCAGTCATTCCAGTGCCTGGTGAAGAAATCACACACAGCTCCTCATTCAGAAATGAAATAGTTAAAATTGTATTTCTTCCCCCCCACCCGCTTTCGCCTGTATTTTATTCTGCTCATTTCTCCTTTTTACCTTCTGTCATCTCCCTAATTAGCATTTCTTACGAATCAGTGCTCGTAATTAAGTGGCATCGCGCCAAAGATAAGCACTTCAGTGAAGTGTGAAGAACTGAATGATCCTTCTTTCGCACTACTAAAATAGAGTGTGCATTTCTAAATAATTTGAAAAGCTGGCAACTTATTTTTTTTCCAGTGATATAAAGTATAATCATCTTCTTGTCTGTAGTTTTTTGGGAGGATATTTAAAAATATGTATCATCATTTTACTATGCATTTAGAATTCATTCAAAAAATTTAAATTTCATAAATCAATATTTCAGCAATAGATGGCGCCACCAATCGAAAACAAGTTTCATTGATAAGTATTCGCATTTCATTGAGATAACAGCAACCCAGACTATCACACAACGAGAATACGTGAAGTTTTGTTTCCAGAAATATAAATTGCTGTAGTTTGCAAATGAGAAAACTAAAAGTTAAAACTTTGTCGAGTTCTCAAACAATGGTCTTTTCCTTGTACTGTGATTGATTCATATTTTTCACAAGGGGGGGAGTGCACTAATGAGGAAAATATTTTTTATGTATGAAAAACGGGAATCGGAGACATATCGGTCCGTAAGGGTTATTGTGTAAATTATAATTAGTTTATAACCTTCCTCTCCCATTTAAATTGAGTGAATGCTTTTATTGTGCCAAAAGATAGCAAAATTATTTTTAATGGTATTTCTTTAATTAGTTATAATCCAAATGAAAGATTTTCTTAGAAAAAATAATATTTCAAATCGTTAGAAAATGCCTCAATGTCAACATTTATCTCTATTATTATTAATTAAATTTCTTTTTTATATACATGCTTTACTTTTGGCGAGAGATAAAAACTATCACGTTCTAGTCATGGCCGAAAATACTGCTGCGTCGATGAATGAAAATTGTGACTTCGTGGAATGACCCGATGGAATTTCAGAAGAAGCACGATCAGCTTGATAGTTAAACATCATTTATTTTTGGACGACGAATTTCTTAGCACATATCTTCATAACCGGTAGAAGATTAGGGATATGCAATTACATTTTAAAATAATGGCTGGGCTGAGTGACACGCTGTCAGTAGGCAGGCGAAGAGGCAAAAAAATGAGAGACTATGCAGTTGGTAACTATTTATACTAGGCAGTTGCATAAAGTATAGCTACGCTGTGATTGGTTAAATTTAGGTTGTTATGTAAGGTGGAAAGATTTCTGAATTGGGAGAACTGATGAACTTAAGTGGAAGAACACCAAATTTAGTGTAGTTAATTTTGAGGTCAGCAATCGTTTCTTAGCGCAGCTATCGTATTTTGTTATATCTTACATATTATATTTTGTTACATATATATATGTAAGAAAAATAAAGACTATGTAAAAAGATTAAATTAGCTGCGAAAATTAATTCCCATCTGTATTCTAAAAATAGTAACCTCTATTTGCACTGCGTCATTTCGAGAAAAATCTATGTCATATGAATTTTACATAATTCTGATGATGTAAATAAAACTAAAACTCAAACAGCCAATAGTAATTTTACAACAATTTTAACCATCCAATCAAAATCCTTTGAGAACCAAAACTAACTCAGTCTGAATTAAGATTTCACTTTGAACATAACTCACTTGCTTTTGCCGCTTTAGCTTGACTGGGCTGTTGTCTGTGTTCTTCTTTTTTCCTGAAAATCTATCAAATATGTAAGCTTTTTGAAATAGACATAATAAATGTGCCAACTTCTTTCTGGCAACAACATGTTTACTGAAATAAAAGTTAAATATACCTTGACCGCCAAATTTCTTATTCATTATGGATCGTCGTTTCAGTATTTTAAGACATCGAAATTCTAGCTGTTCATTACGGATACAACCGCCTGCGTTCTACTACAGAAACTATTACATATATATATATATATATCTTTGTGGATGAATAGTGCAAATTACAGTGGCGTAGCTAGGTTGGGGAAAGGGGGGCATCTGTCCCCCGGCGCAGCATGCACAGGGCGCCAAATTGATGCTACAAAATTTAGAATGATATGTTTTCCATTTTTGGCCCACAGAAAGGGGCGCAAAATCTCTATTTGTAACCGGGCGCTAAAAACCCTAGCTAAGGCTCTGAATTATTCAAATTTCAAATAACTTATGCTGTTCGACAGTGAGAAAAATAATAAATAGTTAAAACATTTTGAATAACCTAAATTGTTAGTTTACATTTTGTACTTTTAAATAGCATAAAAATAAGTTCTTTCTTTATTACGTCAGAGTTAATTTAATGGATGGAAACGTTTTTGAGATGCTGATAACAATCTTTCAGCCAAACTGATATGCTTATAAAGTATTTCATTACAATTGAATGTGCAACCTATTCTCTACAACGTATCAAAGCCGAAGGGTACACGAAAATTAACATCAGAGCATCATTATCGGTCAGTAAATCTTACCTTCTGCAATACATTATCTACTGATGGGCTGATTACGGTACCGAAATTAACATCAGAGCACCATGATCGGTCGGTATATTTGACCTTCTGCAATACATTATTTACATGCCCATTTTTCAGACAGATATGTAGGAAGATTTGAGCTCTCTCATATGGGCATAAAAAATCATTTGTCGAGTGGCTTTGGCAGGCTTGCAGTTATAGTTGCTCTTGCCTTCAAAAACTGCCCATCATTTCTGTCCATGACTATAAAATATCGCAGGTATTTTGTAACACAGGTGTCTTAAGTAACAAATAAACAGAATCATGATCACGGAATGACACTGCAGAGATCTCTTCGTACTGCCATTCATAAGCATCAGTATGTTTAGCTCCTCAGAAAAGAATCAATATGTGAGGTGTTAGCTGCATCAATAAGCGATTATGTTTGACAAGAATGAGAAGTCTCATTCTTACCATTATTCTTATTATTATATTAAACATTATTTCATATATTTAGAAAAATAACATAATACTTAAAATATTTAAACTGAAACGTAAAATGACAGTTTCTTCATAAATAAATAGCAAATAAGATGGAAATAAAATCTAGTCGCGCAAAAGGGTTTGTTAAGGTTTTTCACTCTCTCGCTGAACTCGCAGTCTACCAGGCTGGTCTTACACTCACACTTCCTCACCAACCATTTTTTTTTTTTTTTTTTTTTTTTTTTTTTGTCTTTTTAGCTTTATTATTAAGCATAATTTTCGTTGCCCTTACGCCATGTACATTTCAACAGCAAAATTAAAAAGAATTTGGAAGCAACATAGTATACGTTTAGAATTCCTGGTGCAGCGTTAAGTGGCATACATTTTACTGGTATTTTTCAGTCTTTTCTCAGTTTATCATGTTCCATTTGTGACAAAGAATGCTTTATAAAACTTTTTTTGTCTTTTTATTATTATCATTTTATGTGCTTTATTTATTAAATATCAGGTTCTTGGCGCTCAAGTCACATAAAATTCCATTCAACAGCAAAATCACTGAATATTTAAAAACAGCATATCTTCAGAACTTCCGATAGACAGTCTCGCGCGCTGGAGATAAAAATGTTTTTTTTTCTCGCACAGTGTTGCCACTGCTTGCTTTGAAGTCGTTAAGCTTATTAATCAAGAAATTCGTTAATGTTTTGCAAAATATGAAATAGATAATAAAACAAATTCGAAATTCAAAATTCGGGTATTCAGGTGCACATATTCGGTTACAGAACTACTATATTCAAAATTTGACGGCTCTAGGTACCTTTTTTTTCACAACGCGAAAAACATGCATACATTAATGCAAATTCTTCATTATTTCATTTCTTTAAATATAATACAGGGCCATAATGATTCGTGGCAACAATCTTAAAGTGAAATGACGGATTGCCATGTCAAGATTAATATCCCATTGAGGACTAACGTCCTTTTTGAGATAATAGTGTAAAGAATGATGCAATTAATATAAAAAAAGTATTTTCCTTATTTTATATTTTTTTGAATGTTATTTTGCTTTTAACGAAGCAACATAATCAATAATTTTCCATTATTCGAAACAGGGCTTATCTCATTATTCACTCTAATGACTCGACTGAAAAGCCTGATGATTCAACACTTTCATTAGCAAAAGTAAATGGCAAAGCTTAGATCATTCTTAATACAGTTACTGAATTTAAATGCGATTTATCTAAACCAAATTGTCGTTTATCTTTAAAAGTTCTTATCGTGCTTTAGTATCTCTACTCATTAAAACAATGGGGATTTTTAAATTATATGCTTGCGATAAAATGTCTGGAATATTAAATATGTTTGGATATTTGTCCTTATAATTTGCTTTTATCACCGGACACAGTCTGGAGGGTAACGCAGGGCGGTGTCCAGATGAGATTAACCTTTCAGTTGCTGAGCTAAATCTTTTCTGACGATGGTAACGTTAGCTCCTGTATCGATGGCCATATTGGAGGGACATCCATTGATATGTCCCATAAAGAAAAGTCCATTACTGCTGCCACTCACTGCAGAAATCTGAACCGCTTTTAACTGGAGCTTTTTATTATCTGGCAACCTCCGTCCCTCGAGATGGCTACTAATTAGTTTCCCTGCTTCTTGCTTTGAGAGGTCTTTACTTCCGTACCTTGGGGTGTTCTGCAGCTTCTTTGTATGTGGCCTTCAGCACAGCAGTTCCAGCAGTTTAGTGTTTGTTTCATGTCATTCCTATTCCGCCTCAAAGCAATGACTTGTCTAGTTAAATCTTTTAGACATTTGATCCACTGGCTCTTGTACTTGAGCGGCTTTGACTTGCTGGCGATCTCTGCGAGTTGCTTGCTGGGCTGTCTCGAATTTCATGGCGTACACCAGAGCGCTTTTTAAGTTCTTGATATCCGTCATTCGTAGAGCCTTTTGTATTTTCGAAACCCGAATGTCATCGATGAAGTACTGCAGGGACAGTATTCCCCTTGTTTCTCTCGGACACTTCGTAAAGGCGAGGTGAGACAGCCTTTCAACATCTGTGGCGAGCTCTTGGAGTGTTTGGGTGGGCTTCTGTTGATGGGATTCTAATTGTAGTCTTTCAAACATTTCTCCCCAAAGCGCCGGATAGAGCTTCGAAATCTAACCTTTGGTTTACTGGGAGAAATTAAAGGATATTTGCTGCGTCTGCTCTCAGAAAAGCGGCGAGATGACAGACCTTATCTTGGGAATCCCATCCGTTCGCTTCCGCCTCTATTGAAAATTGCGCAATTCTGTCTTCTAAAGCTTAAAATTTCTTTTCTGTTTGTTGTTGTTTTCTGTTCTGTTATGCAGCTGATTTCTCTCTTCATTTACGCTTGTGACACTTTCATTTCTCATTTAATATCTTCCATCTTCTTTGACGGCTTTCACTTTTACTTTAACAGGAACTTGACCAGCTTCCATTTTTTCATAGCTTTCATGTCCTCTTTAACGTGTTCTTAACGCGCTTTCATCTCTCTTTTAACGAATTCTTGTCCCGAATTAATCTCTTCTTTAAAGGATACTTGGCCAGATTCCACCTTTTCTTGGAATGCAGGAAAACAGTGACGAGCTGCCTTAATTGTTCTTCCACCGCACTTGTGACTGACATTCAACCCCACTCCTGACACCAAAAAGTGTTGCACATTTTTTATGTAATTTCATAAATATGTTGATAAATATGAGAATTTGAAAATATAACGCCGATTTTTGTTGTTTGACTTCTAAATTAAATATAATGCCACGTTATTTTCTTTCCAGATGTGAGAAAAATGATCTAATAATAATCAAAATATGTTAGATATATTTTAATGTTTCTGTTTATAGCAGGTATCTTCGTTCCTTAACTTACAATGATATACGCTATGATTTAAACTGCATAATTTGGACGTTTTACGCAATTCGTTTTATAATTTACACGAAAGGTAAGAAATCAATTGTTACTATTTTTATGAATTGTAAAGGTGTTAAATAATGAAAAGCTTTTCTTTATAAATTAAGGGCCCACCAGCGGCCGAGCGGTAAAGTCGCTGAACACTGGTAGTTCGGTCCGAGGTTCGAATCCCGCGAACGGGCTGGCTGCATGGGCGTTTTCGTGGTTTTCCCCATGTGTAACGTGTATACGAGCCAGTTTCCCTTAGAAAGTCCTCCACGAAAGGCATCCCTCCCTTTAGGCAGATAGCCCTCGAGGCTTTGCCATAATCACACACACACACGCTTTATAAATTAATTATTACTCATTTTTTAAGTTTTGTGAATTGTTATGAACATAATTTGTGCATTTGATCAAGATAAATTGTTCTCTTATTAAAAATTGTTTGCGTTAACTTACTAATTTCTGGGCAGTATAGCGAGAAAGGTTAGTAAAATATCGCGGGAAGACGTATTCAAAAATTTATATAGGTATATTTTTGTAATTCAGCTTAATTCAAGGCAATTTCTTCATAAATATTGTTACGTTATTTTCTTCTGTTAACGTTATTTCCATTGTCAGAGGCATCGGTTTGTATAATAAACTGTTTATCAAAGTCTGGAGCATGAAGAATGGGTTCCTTGCATAGAAACTCTCTTAAATTTTTAAGAGCTTGGTAACATTTTTCAGATTTTGTGTATATTTCTTTCTTTTTTTTTTTTTTTTTTTTTTTTTTTTTTTGTTACCGTTTCAAAGTTCCAGTGAGGGGGGAAGCAATTTCCGAAAATCTCCATACGTACTAGCGATAATACTCTACTAGTTCTAAAAAAGCAGTACTCCTGTTTTGGTCTTAGGAGTAGGATACTCCTTTGCAGCCAGGATCTTTACTACATGTGGGGTCCGTAGCTCTAAAAAAGCAGTACTTCTGTTTTCGTCTTAGAAGTATAATACTCCTTTACAGTCAGAAACTACATGGGGGGGGGGGGGTCCGTAGTCCTAAAAATGCAGTACTTCTGTTTTGGTCTTAGGAGTAGGATACTCCTTTACAGCCAGGATCTTTACTACATGTGGGGCACGTAGTCCTAAAAAAGCAGTACTTCTGTTTTGGTCTTAGGCATAGGATACTCCTTTAAAGCCAGGATCTTTACTACATGTGGGGCGCGTAGTCCTAAAAAAGCAGTACTTCTGTTTTGGTCTTAGGAGTAGGATACTCCCTTGCCAGGATCTTTACTACATGTGGGGCCCGTAGTCCTAAAAAAGCAGTACTTCTGTTTTGGTCTTAGGCATAGGATACTCCTTTAAAGCCAGGATCTTTACTACATGTGGGGCCCGTAGTCCTAAAAAAGCAGTACTTCTGTTTTGGTCTTAGAAGTAGGATACTCCTTTACAGTCGGGATCTTCGCTACATGTGGGGTCCGTAGTCCTTTTCCACAACATGTCCTAGGTATCTTGTGCCAAATTTACATTTTAATGGTTTTAATGGTAAATTTGCCTTCTGTATTCTGTCTAGAACAAACGTTAAGAACAAACTGTGTTTAGAACACACGTCGTTTTAATTTTATAGTTTCATCCTTCGCCAAATCATCATCGCAACAAATAAATTTGCTAAAACCGTTATGATTATTAAAAGTAAATTTGTATTTCAAAAACCATTCGACATATATTCTGTCACTTTCCACTAGCAATACATCACACGGTTTTAACATCATCACCGTTTTCTCGAGATTTAAAACGTTTCGTCAAATGTAGGCAACGAGACACACTCGTAGTGGTTAAATATAGCCTGTATAGTGACAACACCCCCCCCCCGAGAAAGACTCGTCGCTTCATGTTTCCCAACCTCCAAAATGCAGCGAGAATGAACCGAGAAGATTTCTGACCTAATTGTTCTTTCAAGAGCAGAAACTTTGTATGATTGTAACTTGTAAGATGTAAACTTGTAACTTGTAACAAGGCAAACTTGCTTTGTATGATTCTAATACAATAAGTATCCATATCAGGATCATACAAGGCAAATTTTACTTAAAAGGACAAGAAACAGTTTCCACCCCTTTCAGCAAGCATTGTGTGGAAACTACTGCTCATTTGAAAGCAAGCACTTAGGGAATCATCATTGTGAATTTTCAGACAAGAGATTAGGGAACACAGAAGAATTTTTTGAGAGACTAGGAAATGCAAAAGAATTTTTTTCTATTAAGTAGAGCTATAAGGTATTTCTCCTGCCTTCTTAGCATGCCTTCGTGGTGTAGTTGTCAGCACACTCGGCGCGTATTCGAGAGGTCAGTGGTTCGAGTCCCGGCGAGGGAATTGCTCATTTTTCATGACTCCTGTTTAAAAAAAATACATAATGTCTCTACAGTGGCACCTGAGCTGAAAAAAGATGGTGGATGATGATTCTCCACCACCAGGATTTGACGATTGGTTTCCCCAATGCCCTGTCGTCCTTTAAAAACGGAAGTATATAAGGTATTTCTCCTGCCATGTCTTCGTGGTGTAGTGTAATTCAATAGTCTACAGAGTGACACTATTGATCATCTTAAGATTGACATTCTATAGCGAATTCTTACCGGTTTTCCTAGAATGTTCTCGAAGGCAGCTCAAAAGCTATAAATACCCTGCCTATAGGTATTAGAGTAGCAGTTTATCAATCTGCCTCGTAGAATGGGGAGATATAGAGATGCAGAATTGTCTCTCCCCTTTTTTTATTTGTGGAAAGTGTACCTTGATATACAGTACATCCATATAAAGCTTAGTAATAAGAGACAAATATTTTGACAAATATGTAATAATCTAACATTACTCCTTTTCAGTGGACTAACGCAAACCTGCCGTTATTTTATTTTAAAGAAAATCAACGACTAACATAATTTTTAGATAAATATAACTTAGAAATTATTAGTTTAATTGTGTATTATATAAAACAAAGTTGTCCTTATTTTATGTTTAATTATAAAGGGAACACAACATTTTGGAATGATTTGTAGTTTAAGTTGCATGAAATAGTTTATATTTATGTGTACAGATGGCGACACTATCATAGTAACTGATTTTAAATTACCTTCAATCTTTTAGTTCATTGCGTTGATCATAGATGGCAGCAGTGAAAATTTAAATTTAGTTAACACATTTTAGATGTAAAAACATCAAACTGATACAAGAAAGACTTTCTTGGCAGAAAATACAGAATTTTTAAGAGTATTGCAGTGGTAATCCAGAAGAGGGGAGTTTCAGTTCGAGTTAATTTTGGTTTACAATTATTTTGACTGAGCAAGAGACATATGCATTAAGGATTTCATAAGATCGCATGATTAATTTGAATGACGCAGTTTGAACTTATGGCGCTATTTCTAAGACAGAGAAAGGGAATCCCCAAATTAAATAAAAGAGGTTATAGCCAATTAAAATTAGAAGTTTGCTTTCATATTTTTTATCTTACATATATACGTACCCTCTATGACACCCGGTTCAAGGTCAGTTCCTTTATTCTTATGTGCTGGTAAATCGTGTATTTTTTGCTTTAAAAGTTATTGCATAATGTTGTTCTTATGTTCCGGTTAAGGTTTTATGCCTGTAGTTAATCTCATGCAACAGTTTTAAAACTGTCACTAATTTAAAAGTGGCGCTAAGCGTAAAGTGGCTGCTTTTTGTTTGCATTTGGAACTGCTAGTAGATAGTGAACTAATAAATCAGTTGATGCATGAACTTCAGTGCCTTTTTATTCAGTAGGAACTATAAACTAAACAACGGACAGCACAACATTTAAACATACTAGGAAAAAAATTTATGAAAAAAGGTGACAGCGAAATTTATCTTTCGTTAATCAATAATTTCTGAATCTCATTTACGTTAGTTTGATGCTACAGAGAGCATATTTCGTTAGTGCACATTTGTATCGCCATGGAGGGAGTGGCTTCTAGAATGGACCAATGGGCTTCCAGTAATATTTCTGTCATTTCACATGAACTTTACCGTGCATTAAGCAAGATGGTTGAAACTTTTTGCCACGCAATTTCTTGTACAGAATAATTAAAGTATCGTAGATTTCTTGTGAAAATTTTCGGTGCGAAGTTAGGTCAAATGTAAGCATAATTATATATGTAAGTAGTAGAAACTTAGCATTTTTTATTGTAGTCTATATGAAAAAGATGTTGTATTTAATAATACACAATGCTCAGTTTTATTCAAAGTGAATGAGCCTAATTTATTCCTACTTCTTTAGTGCGTTAAATTTCTCATAAATAACTGTTCGCTCTTAAAAGTATAGCCTGCGTAAGAAATACTCTTCAAACAGAATGGATGTATCTTATTCACAACAAATATTTTTAATTTATTTATACGTAACTTTTAACAATAGGTATAACCAGATCCTTTACGATCTATATTGGGAATCCTACTCTTTGTAAATCAACGGAATGCAAGCACTGAGAAAGAAAATACTAAATTCATTGTAACACTTCCAGTTATTCTCAGCTCAATAATAATAATAATAATAATAAATTTAAAAAAAACATATTAACTTGAATTCTCTTAATCCACGGTGTTAACAAATGCATAATATTCGAGAATAATTGTAGCTTGGGTCATTTTCTTGATACAAAGAGCGATAGTATGTCATGAACATTAAAATCCGAATGTCAGTGCGTGATAAGTTTCGCGAATGTGAAATCTTCAAGATTAAACAAACTTATAAAATGAAAGCACTATGAGATTTTCTACTAAAATGAAAGCAGCATTGGTACAACACGAATTTAATTTCGAAACAAATGCAAAATAAAACGTAAACAACAGCATGCGCTCATATACACAGTTTCAAAGATTTAGCGTCACAAGAGCAAAAGAAGCTCATTGGTACAGTTTTGAAACTCCTCCCTGAGTGGCGATACTGATGTGCAATTGTGAATTATGCTTACCACGATGCTAATTTTTAATGTGCATTTTAATTAGCCTTTTTCACTTCCTTATATGAAGTAAAGGAAGTAATGTAATAGCAAAAATTTTCCGTTATTATATTTGAACGAAAATATAACTTTCAACCGCTTTCGAAACCATTTTAACGATGTTTTGCATGGCATCTGTATGTACAGACATAATAAAGGATCGTTTTTGCCAAAAAAGTATTGTAAAATGGATTTAAAATGGATTCAGAAGAGATTTTTATTAATGACGTCTGTACGTACGTATGTATGTATCTCGCATAAATCAAAAACGAAGAGCCTCAGAACGTTGAAATTTTGCATATGGGATTGCTATAACATTCAGTTATGCACCTCCCTTTTTCGTTGCAATTGGCTGCACCAATTGTATTTAAATATATATATATATATTGCTGCGTTTTTCTTTTCTGACACCAGTTGTTACGTTATTTTCTTCCTTCACGTTCGTACGGGGTTCGTAGATTTGGATTGAATAACGAAGACACTTGTTGAAGTATCGAAACACACTTTATTTAGCCAATATTAATCAGAACAGCTCCAAAACACTTTTCCAGTCGTCGAAGATCTACTATAAACACTCGCTGGAACAGTCAGCGACACAGCCTTCATACTATCAGGCAATAACGGTGGAGACGGCTTAACTGCATGAGTTTGGTCTAGCGTACCCACGGGTGCAGATAAATATATCCTTACTCGATTTTTCGAAACCTGCATTATTTTATTTCCTGCTCTTAGAAGTTATATTTCTACACTTCTAAGAGCAGGAATATCTATATTAGTGAATTCTTATGAGAAATCAGAGATATTTTATATAATATATTGTTACGTTACTTTCTTCCTTTACGTTCGTACGGGCTTCGTGTGCACTTGGAGTGAATAATGACGACAGCACTTGATGGAATATAGAAACATACTTTACTTACCAATATTAATCAGGACAGCTCCAAAGTCACGTTTTACAGTCATCGTTTTACGTCTATAAAGTCGCTGGAACAATCAGAGACACATCCTTCAGGTTATTAGGATACAACGGTGGAGACAGCTTCATTTCAAAGCACCAGAGTACAGCTCCCGACTCTTCTCGGTTGTTCTCGAAACTCCACGTACTCTCGAGACTCTTCACGCTACAAATCGCGATGCACTCGACGACACAGAGAGCACAGCTCCCGACTCTTGGTTCACTTTTTCCCGGAGCTCATCAACACACTCCCCCGACGAGGCACTAACCGCGATACACTCTTCGCGACTCTTCGATGCACTCGACGACCAACTCGGCGCTAGACTTCGAGACACTCCCTCAATGACTGACTATCAGCTCGCTAGAGAAGAGACACACTAACTGACTGCGGACCAGCAGGGTTTATATAGCTTTCGGCCTGTGTTTGAGAACATTCTGGGCTAAACCGGTGAGAATTCGTTCCAGAAGGTTCTCCATCCGTCCATGGCATACAGATAATTTTGTCGCCAAATGGACGATTGCTCGCCAAATGTGGCAAACTTGCCTTCCCTTGCCATTTTATGGCAACCCTAAAACTGCTTTACGGGGAAGCCATCTTACCGCGCCTGTACATTTCGTAACTATATATTACCACTGTGTAGCCGGTGAGCTGAACTTATTTATTCCTATATGTTGGTAAATTATACATTTTTTGCTTTAAAAGTGATTGAATTATATTGTTTTCATGTTTCGATTAAGAGTTTTATGCCTTTAAGTGATCTTCATGCAATTTTTGTAGAATTATCAACAGTATAAAAATTTAAGTGGCTAGTTAAGCCTAACGATCCGCCATTCGTCTACATTTGAAACTCAATAGAATAGTGAATTCAGTCAGTTTCTGAACCTTCAATGTCTTTTTATCGAGTGGAGCTTTCGATTTTGTGGAACGAAATTTTGCCTTCCTGCCCGCTGGCCTAATTGCTTGTTTTTTCGTATAAACTCCAATTTAATTTGTAAAAATGGTTTTTTTAACTGTATTTAGTGTTTTAGGTTTTTCTGTATTTTACAATTTTTGATGAAGATATTTTGTGCTTTTATGTATTTTGCCTTATCGCGAAGGAAAAACTGAATGAAGAATGAGAATTGAATGAGGAACATATCTCTAATGAAATTTGAAGGAATACGATTAAATGAATTGCAGCAACAAATGTGTATAATTTAATAGGCCGTACAAGGTGAATTCTTGTGGTGCCCGCTTCAGATTGTTTCTTAGTAGGATTGAAGAATACTGCATTAATTTGAGAGCTCAACTGGATAGCAATGAGTTTTAATTTAAAATGTAGAGCGAACAAACGAAAGATCTTAAAAAAAAGCGCTGCCATATTCTCTTTTTTCAGACTCACGAGTAACGATTCCTTATGTTGTTTCTTTGCACATCTTATGAACAGTCATTGATTATTTTGTCAAGTGTTGAATTGAATAGAACTTTCCCAGAACGCCAGATATTATCATATCAGCATTAAGAGAAATTTTGTTAATATAACACTAGACGCTAAATATTCAGCTTTGAAAAAAGGAAAAATTAAATTGTATCCAGGTCAAACTAGCGACTTTACTGTTCAGCCATGAGAGGGCAAATACTTTTATACGCAGGGTGTGTAAGCCGTGGAGTATTTTGCAAGATACAGAAACTTGTGCTACAATTATTCTTGAAGAAGCTTAGTTTTATAGTACAATTTCTGCTCAAGTTGCATTCAGAAACATTTATTTTAGAATTTCTCCACTTTCAGTAGTTCGATATTCCAGAACAGTTACAAGTTGAGCCATGTAATGATAACTAAATACTTCAACCTCTTCATTTCCAAATTTCGAAGCTGCGCTAAGAACATTTTTGACGCTGCAGTCAAACATGAGTATCTTATCTGTGAAATAAAAGCTAAGTATTCAAAACAGATTACATTAAAAGTAGAAATAATTGAAATAATTGAACTATGAGAACAGGCCGGGATTTTTATATTGTATTTGCAGCGGCAGCGCCAAACAGGCGATACGGACTTAAAAACTGTACAGAAAAGCGCCAATTGGCGAAACAGTAAACCCGTTTGGCAAACCTACAGCCTGACGGGTAGAGAAGAATTTTCCCCGGCAGTCAAGTGGAACTACTTCAACAAATGCGTGTGTCTCTGCTTCGCCGAGATATGTGAACTTGTGTACTCGCATCTGTACTGTGCTTTGAATTTCTTAAGCCGTTATAATGTACCCGGCAACTGTTACTTTTCCTTATTAAATTTGATTATTAATTGTAACATGTCTATCTTAACTAAGATTTCGGCTTTCCTAGTTAATGTTAGGGATATTTTCTTATGCACTTGTTACTCACACGTACATCATTGGTGACCCTGTCCCTCGCTCCTTCTGTTTCGATCCCTAATGACTATCTGTCTCAATCTTTGTTAAAAAAAACTAAAAATATGCCTTATTTTGATGCCAATGCTCTTCCTTATGACTGATAAAGGCTCCACCCTATTTATTTCCTCCTCATTTTATCGTACGGATTACACGTGGTTTATCACACTTAAGGAGGATTTACAGGTATGTGGTCAAATTTTTTTAATTATCTGTGATTGGTCTTAATTATGTTTTTGTGATATGTTTTGTTCTAAAATTATAGTTTTAATTTAATTATTGATTGTTTAAAATTGATCTTTGAGTAATATTTGTGCTCACACTTTTATTGAGATATTGAATGTCTTCGTTATTTTATTCTAAATTGATACTGTTTTGATAAGGTATAGTGCAAAACATTAAGTTTACGATTTACGGTATATTTATAATTGGCAACCATGCCAGGATCGGAAGGCCAAACCAACGAGGAATCGAATATGGCGGTTCAGGAGCCACAAATCTCACACGTGGCAGTTAAAATTCCCCCTTTATGGAAAAAAAATGTTAAACTTTGGTTTATTCAAGTTGAAAGTAACTTTGCTTTAGCGAAGATTAGTAGCGATAGTACAAAATACAACCACGTGGTTTCTTCGATAGACCCTGAAACTCTTTCCGCAGTATCAGATATTTTATTTAATCCCCCAGCGACGGCTAAATATGATGCCCTTAAAGCTAGGTTAATAGTAGAATTCTCAGATTCGGAAAGCGAGCAAATACGCAGACTTATTTCTGAATTGCATTTAGGGGACGACAAACCATCTCACTTATTGAGAAAAATGAGAGAATTAGGTGGAAACTGTATAACTGACGAATTTTTAAAATCATTATGGCTGCAAAGGTTACCTTCCGAGGTGCATGCCATTTTATCAATAAGTTCGGAATCCTTAGACAATTTAGCAAAAATGGCTGATAAGATAGCTGAAGTGCGCACGCCAACGAACAACAGCGTGTTCGCGGTCCAGGCAGCTTCGGCCAGTTCCCCCAGAAACCCTAACGATTCTGGTGCCCCCCCGAGGAGCTTAAGGCCTTAAGGAGTGAAATCTCTGCCCTAAGTAAACAAGTCGAGCGACTCTCCCGCGGTAAAAACGAGGAATAATTTCCCCCGGGATCAACATAACAAAGCACGTAGTTTTTCGCGTGGGCATTCCCGAGAGCGTGTGAACAATTATTGTTATTTTCATTCGCGATTCGGTAATAATGCACGAAAATGTCGAGCACCTTGTTCTTTTCTCAGAATACTACGGCCCAGGAAAACTAGTAGTAGCGGCTGTCGATCGAAATTATCGGCAGTCGCACATGCATGTCGTTTACATGTTTACGATAACAGATTAAATTTAAACTTTTTGATTGATTCGGGCTCGGATGTTTCATGTGTGACACCGACTTCTAAGTTTAAGAAAATGCATCCTGATTCGCTTCAATTATTTGCCGCGAATAATTCCAGAATTTCTACGTATGGAACAAAATGTTAACTGTGAATTTAGGACTTAGACGAAACTTTTCTTGGAAGTTTTTAATCGCCGATGTACCAGTGCCTATAATAGGAGCCGACTTTTTAAGGCATTTTGATCTTTTAATCGATTTAAAACGAGGTAGGCTTATCGATAATACTACGAAATTAACTCGTATTGGTTCTCTTTCCGATTCTAAAAATTATTTTTCGGTAAATTTAATATCTGGTGATTCACCATATCACAGAATCTTGAAAGACTTTCCGGAAGTACTGAAGTTAAAATCCGATTCGGGTAGAGTAAAGCATAGTACGGTTCATTACATCGAAACAAACGGTCCTCCTGTGCACAGTAAACCGCGTAGGTTAAGCCCTAAGTTATACGAAGCAGTAAAAAAAGAATTTCAATTTATGATAGATCAAGGTATTTGTAGACCATCAAAATCAGCATGGTCATCACCTCTTCATGTAGTTTCTAAAAGTTCGGGCGACATACGGCCAGTAGGAGACTACCGAAAACTAAACGCGTGCACCGAACCCGACAGATACCCTATCCCGCATTTACAAGACTTTAATAATACGCTTAGCGGAAAGACAATTTTTTCAAAAATTGATATCGTTCGGGCATATCATCATATACCAGTCCATCCAGATCATATACCGAAAACTGCATTTTGCACCCCATTTGGTCTTTTCGAATTTCCGTTTTTAAATTTCGGACTGTGCGGAGCAGCTCAAACCTTTCAAAGGTTTATGAACGAAATTCTTGGAGATCTAAAATTCGCCTACGTCTACTTAGATGATATTTTGATATTTAGTGATACGGAAGATGAGCATAAATCTCACCTACGTACTGTTTTTGAAAGATTAACTTCATATGGATTGACAATTAACGCTTCGAAATGTGTTTTCGGCGTTCCGGAAATATCTTTTTTAGGCCATATAATCAATAAAGATGGTACCAAGCCTCCGACGAACAAAGTGGAACCGATACTTAACTACCCACTTCCTAAAACGGTAAAAGATTTGCAGAGATTTTTAGGATTTTAAAATTTTTACCGTCGATTTTTACCCAACGTAGCCCAGAATCAAATACATTTAACTTCGTATTTAAAAGGGGCTAAGAAAAATGATAAGACAATCCTGAATTTGTCTGAGGAAGCGCGGAGTGAATTTCAAAAGTGCAAACAGCTAATCGCTAATGCTGTTCTTTTGGCACACCCGAAGAAAGATGCCCAGTTGGTTTTACAGGTTGATGCGCCAGACTTCGCGATCGGTGGAACGCTATCACAAATAGTTGATAGAAATTTACAGCCTCTCGCATTTTTCTCACGAAAGCTTTCGCAGGCGGAAAGAAACTATAGTGCGTATGATCGAGAGCTATTGGCAGCTTATGCTGCTATTAGGCATTTTAAGCATATGTTGGAAGCACGGAACTTTTCTTTAATCACCAATCACAAACCGCTCACGTATGCATTCCGACAGCGTTTGGATAAGTGTTCACCTCGTCAGGCTAGGCAGTTAGACTTTATCTCACAATTCACCACTGAAATTCGTCATAAAAAAGGTTCAGAGAATATCGCTGCCGACGTACTTTCGCGTATAGAAGCAATAAGCATGCCTAACCCTATCGACTATGAGGAAATCGCTAAAATGCAAGAAATCGACCCAGAATTACAAACATTGCTTAAAGAGTCAAAAGTTCTACATCTCAAAAAAGTTACCTTACCGAATTGTAGCTTACCGATATATTGCGATGTGTCAACAGGTAACGCCCGTCCTTACATTCCTCCGGCATTCCGTGAGAAAGTTTTTGCCACCTTGCACAAATTGTCTCACCCCGGCATTCGCGCATCAACAAAGTTAGTATGTTCACGGTTTGTTTGGTCTTCCATCCGCAAAGTTTGCGCGAAATGGGCACGGCAGTGCATTCCGTGCCAGAAAGCAAAAGTAAGCAGGCATACTAGAACCCCGTTAATGAAGTTTCCAGACCAATCACAGAGGTTTGATCACGTCCACCTTGACCTTGTTGGTCCCCTACCTCCTTCTCAAAATAATTATTACTGTCTAACTATGATAGATATATTTACTAGATGGCCCGAAGCAGTACCCATACCAGACATAACAGCACGCACAGTAGCACAGGCTTTCTATGACCACTGGATTACTCGATTTGGTTGTCCGACTGTTATTACTACCGACCAAGGGCGACAGTTTGAAAGCGGCTTATTTCGAGCCCTTTCCCAATTATTGGGAATCAAGAGGATCAGGACGTCTCCGTACCACACACAGGCGAATGGACGGATCGAGGAATTCACCGTCCTTTGAAAGCTGCCTTAAAAGCGCACGATACCAGTGACTGGGTGGCTGCCCTTCCAACGCTGCTGATGGGTTTCCGCGCCGCTCTCAAAGAGGACATAGGAGCAACCACTTCTGAACTGGTGTATGGAAAGACTATCCGTCTCCCAGGAGAATTTTTCAATCCGACACCTCCGGATGCGTCCCCCAAACAGTGTGTGGAGGATTTAAAATCTCACTTTGCCAGTGTCCGCCCGACCGCGACTTCTAGCCACGGCCAGCGAACATGTTTCATTCATCCACGCCTTCACAAGTCCACATATGTGTTTGTTCGACACGACGGAGTTAGAAAACCACTTCAAACTCCTTATGATGGACCATTTAAGGTGCTAGAAAGACAAGATAAAACGTTTGATCTTGAAATAAAAAGGACTAAGCAAACGATCTCCATAGATAGACTGAAACCCGCTTTTGTAACCATGGACTCTTCTCAAGTTGCTTCCAAGAGTGTGAACAAAACTTCGGACAATTGTATCACCCGTTCTGGACGATTAATCCGACCCCCGCATCGGTATGTCACATTTCGTTGACACTGTGGAGGGCGTATGCAGCGGCAGCGCCAAACAGGCGATACGGACTTAAAAACTGTACAGAAAAGCGCCAATTGGCGAAACAGTAAACCCGTTTGGCAAACCTACAGGCTGACGGGGAGAGAAGAATTTTCCCCGGCAGTCAAGTGGAACTACTTCAACAAATGTGTGCGTCTCTGCTTCGCCGAGATATGGGAACTTGTGTACTCGCATCTGTACTGTGCTCTGAATTTCTTAAGCCGTTATAATGTACCCGGCAACTGTTACTTTTCCTTATTAAATTTGATTATTAATTGTAACATGTCTATCTTAACTAAGATTTCGGCTTTCCTAGTTAATGTTAGGGATATTTTCTTATGCACGTGTTACTCACACGTACATCATATTTATACTACGTCGTTACAATACGTTAATTCATCTAAAATACTATTAATTTGCTTTTTGCTGCTTTTGAATGTAAACCATTAGATGTATTTTGTTGGATATAACAACTGGGTATTCATATAGTATGCAATCTATCGCTTTAGTTGGTTATTTATGTCATAGATGGCACCACTGAAAAGCTCTTTCCAAATATGGGAATAAATACAATAAAGAAGTAAAAATGATTCTATTAATTAATTTAATAATCCATTCTTTTTTTATTCAACTAAGCTTAAAGGCTAAAGTTATCGCCAACAAGGGGCGAGTGGCCGATTTTAACGAGCTTTGTTAAAAGTTTCGCCAAACGTTCTATATTTATTGCAATTTGGCAAACATAGTCAACGTATTAAATAGCTAAAAAACACGAAGGAAACACAATTTACAATACAAAAATGAAGATATTGTGCAAACTAAAAATACAAAAATGATACATTGAACATTATACATAACGGTACTTGTTTGTCAATATACAATTAGTCAATAAAGTCTGCGTACATCAAGAAAAGTAATATCAAATCCAAATTTTAAGGTGCTAAAAGGGTAGTTTCTTAAGTTTTATTTTTTAAATATTTAGTTTCAATAAGGGACTTTGAAATTATTTAACTGTAATATTTTCATATCTAATAATTTATGCACTCTAATTTTTAAAAGATAAGTGGCCAGAAATCAAAGCCAATAAAGTTTGCGTACAACGCGAAGGAGGCGGGGGATTTCTTATCTAACTTTTAAACTTCAAACTTGAGAATGCAAAGAAGGTTACAGTTTTAAGGTCATTGATTTCCGAAGCAAATTTCACGTTGATTGGAAATTGCTATTTCTATTTTCTTTGACGAAAATGACAACCAATAAAGAAATTCCTTTAGTTACGAGACAACTAATTATCAAATTGAGAGAAGAAGGTAAAACTCTTCGTTATATTGGTAAAACCATTGGAAAACCATTTTCTAGTGTGCAAAGAGTTATTCAAAACTATCTTGACACTGGTAATCTTACTTTAAAACCACGATGTGGGAGACCGAAGAAGCTAACGCAGAGAGAAGAAAGAAAAATTCTTTTACGAATTAAACAAAATCCTAAACTTTCTGCTGCAAGCATTGCAAAAGACATTTTTTTAACTAGCAACAAGAAAATTTCTCGTGAAACTGTACGAAAAGTGCTGCGAAAGTCCGATTATCCTGGACGCAAACCTAGGTCTAAGCCATACATTTCCGAGACAAATAGAAAGAAAAGAATTGCTTTTGCCAAAACATATTTAAACTCTTCGCAGGACTTCTGGAACAATGTAATTTGGTCAGATGAAAGTAAATTTACAATATTTAAAGTTAATGGCCACCCTATTGTATAGAGAAAACCAGAAAGAGAACTGAATCTGAGAAATTAAAATCCAACTGTCAAACATGGAGTTGGCGGTGTGATGGTATGGGTGTGTATGTCGTCGAAAGGAGTTGGAAATTTTCACATTATTGATGAAGTCATGGATAAGTATGTTTATCTGGATATTCTGAGGAAAAATATACGAGACAGTGCCCGAAATTTAAACCTTTCTAATACCTTTATTTTCCAACAAGACAACGACCCAAAACGTACAGCTAAAATTGTGAAGGAATATCTCCTCTATCACACTCCAAGACAGTTGCGTACTCCTCCACCGTCACCAGACCTCAATCCAATCGAACATTTGTGGGCAAAATTGGAGAAACGAATTCGAAAACACAATATTACGTCCTGAAATAAGCTAATCAGTTAATTGCCGGAAGAATGGTCGAAATTTACATCGGATGACACTGTAAAACTAGTTCAGTCAATGCCCAGACGTCTGCAAGCTGTTTTGAAGAATAAAGGATATCCCACAAAGTATTGAAGTAATGTAAAAAACTTATATTTTGCTTTTTTTTAAAGTGTACGCAGAGTTATTGGAGGGAATTTCTGAGTTTTTTCGACAAAATATGTTTTTGAAAAAATGTAAAAAGTATTACACTGATATTATTTACTTTTTATTTAAGCTTACAATTTTAGCTAATAGAAGAAAAAAAAATGCAATGATTAAAATACATTTTTCTATGCTTTAAGTGTTTTTTTAATTTAAAATTTAGTCTGTACGCAGACTTTTGTGACTAACTGTATGTTAATATTCCCGTATCTGAGGTGAAGACGGCAAGAGGCTATAAATTAACTACCAGTTCTGTTAGAATTTATTAATTAATCTTTCTAAAGGTAGTAAAAGTAAACGAAATATCGAAAATAGCCTTCATGTAAAAACGTTAGCTATCTTTGATGTAATATAACGATAGAATTACGAGGAACATGCATTGAAGTTTGAACAACATCAATTTTTGGCTTTTATTTGAAAAATCAAATAAAAGCCAAAAATTGACGCTGTAAAGCGTTCAACAGATTTAGAAGAACAGTTTCCAGTACGAGTTAAGTCTGAAACTTTTAGGAAAAGTTATTTAAGGCATATGTAGTATACACTCGCCGATCAGCAAAAACAGAATTTGTCCAAAAAAAAAAAAAAATTCTGGCTTTCCCAAAATCAACAGTAAGCAGAGTTTTACCATCCTGGAACAAAGTTATTCGTATTTGAACAAAAAAAAAAATAATACATTTGGATCAGATGGACGAAATAATAATATGTAACATGTAGCGATTTATATTTATTTCAAATAGCCAATTTAATTTAACGTTCTTTCCTATAAGCCTTCATTTCCGTAACTGTCAATGCCAGGATATTTAAATTTGGTAGCAAGCAGTTATTGCTGATTTACGAGGCATAACAGCAGTTACTTTGTTTCCACCAGATTTCGACGCAGTTTTAACCTTAAAGAACAGGAGTTTCTGAGCCCTGTAGCGAAATTTCTACGACTTGTTAAATATCTTCGAATTTTAGTTTAGTTCTTGTGATTTGAGTTACCTCCCGAGTGAGCGTACTGTATTACCGTCAAACGTGTTGTGAATTTTAAAGAGTTTAGTAAAGGGTACTTTTAACGCTTCTCATTTGTAGTTTCTACACCTACTTCAGCTGTCACTTTGGAAGACAGCTAAGTGGTTCTTACAAACAAAAAACTAATTTAGAGCTGAATTTCAGAAATCGGATGCCTACCGTTAAGCACAGGAATAGAAACGTAATTATATGTGGACATTTTGCTGCCTATGGAATAAAATTTTTGTGTTTATCGGAAATAATATAATTAGTATAATTCTATTTATGTAAACGTGAAAGCATCTGCAGGAAAACGTAGAATGCAAAATACATTCAAGTTCTATCAAGCTAGCGATCCTAAACATACGTCCCTAAACATTCGCTTATGATTTTTATAAAACTGTCCTAAAATTATTCAAACTTCTAAATTCTCTCTGAATTTAAATCCTGTCAAACATGTAGGGAGTAAATATGTAAGAAAAAATATGAAAAAATATGGTACTCCTTCGAAAGGAATGGACCATTCTTTCATAAAAAAGTTGTTGCAGAACTATTTGGTTGTATATCGAACTATTTTATCGAATGCCATCCAGTGGCGACGAGAACAACTTGCAGTAAGTCGAGCTCTAGTTGCGATGAGGATGGATTCTCGATTATTGTGTCTCTGTAACACTAGCGTTAATTTTAAACGTTGATTCTAAATGTTAGGTGTTTAGTTTTGATGTACGTTTTGTTTCGATGCAAATTTTCTTTGTAACTGTTCCTCTGCTCTCTTAATAAATACTTTTAAAGCTAGCCGGCGCTTGTATTTGTAGAAATAGCAAACAAACAAATACAAAATGGCGCCCAGGTTAAAGGAAATGTTGAGAATTTCGGTTTGGCTTTACAAAAACCCTAAATCCCGAATTTAAATTTTGGGTGTTGGAGATCGGCTCAATCTTTTTTCCAGGTGTAAACTGCCGGTCACAATAATTTTCGAATGCGTGTGTGTATTTAATTATGGCAAAGCGCACTAGGGATATCTAAGGGGAGGGATGCCTTTCGTGGAGGACTTTCTAAGGGAAACTGGCTCGTATACACGTTACACTTGGGGAAAACCACGAAAACGCCCATGCAGCCAGCCCGTTCGCGGGATTCGAACCTCGGACCGAACTACCAGTGTTCAGCGTCTTTACCGCTCGGCCGCTGGTGGGCAATTTTCGAATGCAAAAATCGGGTTGTGCTGCTAGCTCATAGAAGACAAGTGTTTGCAGAAGAACGGTTGCAAAGTTACTTAAATCCATGTCAAAACACATGAAAGTTATCAACGAATGCCCCGTTATTTGCATATTTTTATTAAATTGTTTTAACAAATACATGTATAAACTTTTTGTTTAAAATGTCCGAGGTCTTATTTAAGTTAATTTTCAGAATCGTTTAAATAAATTTTTCTTTTTACCAAAAGTGTTTTGAATAACATTTTTCAAAACAAGCAGATTTTAAAATAGATGATCAATAGTATATATGAAAAAATGAAAGTATGTTAGTAATATTTAGTAGCTAATATTTGTAAATGAAACTGAAAAGCACATATGTCAAAAACTACTGTGAGCTACTGCTATATGTTTAAAATTTTCCTAAACACAGTGGTTCACGTCCATTTTCGGACATCTGGGGTTTCCAGTTCTATTTGCCAATATCAGTTACTAAACACTTCTGAAATAATTTCATTTTTTTCAACGTATTCTACAGATCACCTTTTTTAAAAGTTCTTATTTTGTATGAAATTATTCAACGCATTTTTGGTTAAAAAATATCCCAAACTTCAAAAAATAAACTCTTATGATTATACGGACACGTTGAATAAAGTTTATAACTAATAAATTTTAGTAAGAAAAAAGTTTATGTTTAATAAAAAATATCTAAATAACGGGATGTTCAATGTTTCTTTGGATACCCTTTAGCTAAAATTACACTTTTCTTGCACTTTTTTGCGGATTAAAAGAATCTGAAGAGAAGTTTTCAAAGGGATTTATGACTGTTGTTGGTTTTTGATATAACGCCAAAAAATTAAACAGAGTGCAGAAAGCTGTTAAGGTCAGCTCCACATATTATCAGGAACATATTTTATAGGCAATTTTCAAATATGAAATACCTTCTCTTCACCCACATAGCCTTCAATCAGTAGAACTGCATCAAGATAAAGCAAGCAGTCACACGTCTAAATCCCTGTTACTTTCCTTCGAAAAATGAAACAGGAAACGGTTATTAAGTACATTGTCGACACACATATCCGTACTAAATCGTCTGATGTATCATTCCCGGATTTTGGTCTTTGAGAAGCTGTTCAAGAGGAATGGGAATGTACCCAAACAAATCTTTAAAACCTGAAATTGCGGTGTAAAAAGATAGGGAAGAATGAGGATTATCAAATGGAACATTTAAAACACAAAAAGTTTAGGAAAAATATTTCTGTAAATGCAATTATTTGAGAGTTATTTTGAACTGGCTTCCTGCCCCCCAAAGAAAACAAACCAATTTTCTGTATTGTATTCGCATATCTTAATGCTATAATTAGTTTGCGCTTGGTAATTTTATGCAAAGGAATTACTAGAAAAAATATATGAGGGAGAACTGGAAATGCTGAACATCGTTCGTTGAGAAGCTTTAATTGATGTAAAAAGATCTTAAATATTTTAAGGATAGATTAATTATATTGTTTTGTATAAAAACCCCAATAGGAAAATAACGTTACTAACCGTACTTCAATGGGAAAAAATAAGAATACATGATACAAATTTACTTTTTTTCTTTTCAATATTAAGTATTTTACGAAATGTTATGAAATATCGTTTTCCAGATAACTGCTAAAGTTTAATGTTTAATCATTTTTATCGATGACGATAATTTTAACTTTAATATTTAATGTCGGACAAAGTACTTTGAAACTTCTGATAAAGCGATATTACAACGCGCCAATTTCCACTATGACGATATTACGTATATGTCTAGTGAGATATTGCGCTTGAATCAGCAACAGTTTTTGTCTCGGACTGTTGTTATTTACTTTATCGATACCAATTGTTATCAGCATTGTAGCTCTTAAGAAGCCCAGCCTGTGTTCCAGTCCGCATAAAGCTAAAATGTTACCTGCTATTTATGCTACCTATTTGAAGCCAATGAAATAAATTAGATTAATTTTTCTCTATATTATATCACCTTTTTGATTTTCTTCGAAAGAACAGCATGGGAAAAAGTGAGTATGAACCTTTAAGATTATTTGTAATGTAATAATTGACGATATAAATTTGATGAATGTAGAAACAAGCATAAATAATGATAGAAAATAGTGTTCATTATTGACGCTAATTTTAACGTCATACTCGGTTTCGTCGAAGATAGAATTTTCATCGTATTTCATTAGAATAACGGCATTAATTACTAATAAAGAAAAGGTAATTTTCTTTCATATTTTTTTAATTTAGACTTACAGCTTCTGATTCAGTTTGATGTTTTTCCACTTTTTTTTGTTACCTCCTCTTTTCTTTTTTAAACTCTTAATTTTCTTGATTCAATTGACTTTCTTGCATTTTTTTTTTTTTTGTTTCATTTTTGAGCTCTTAACTTTCTTGCATTTTTTTGATTCAGTTCACCTTCTTGCATTTTTTTTAAACTCTTAACGTTTTTGCATTTTTTTAAATTTAGTTGAATTTCTTGCTTTTTTTGGTTTGTTTTTGAACTGTTAACTTTCTCGCATTGTCTTGAGTCATTTGACTCTCGCTCATTTTTCAAACTTTCTTATATTGCTTTGACATTTTTTGCATTTTTCTTTTGAATTTCCTGTTCTTCTCTTATCTTTTTATCAGTAATGTATAAAAAGGTTATTTTTCCTTAGATAACTACTCTGCGTAACTACAGTCCAGCTTGCTTTCGTTGTTGGAAGAAATGATTATTTTTCAATAATAAAAACTATTAACAATTAAAATTTTTGGGAAATTTTTATCGTAACTTTGTATTATTTAAGTAAATTTAATTTCCAAGTAACTTTTAAATGTAAGCTAAATTCAAAGTAGTCACACAGTAAAAGTTCCGAGAATTTAAACATTAAATTCCTATCTTTAAAGTTTGAAATCCAGTGTAAATTTTTACTAAAAAAGTCATTCATAAATTCTGCTGGAAACTGATTCAGGTTCTGATAATTCTAAGTTCTAAAAAACTATAACTTTGAGAACTGGAATTAAGAAAATTTAGACAAATAGAACTTTCAAAGATATCGACGCAGGCACTCAAATTATAAAACTGAAATGAAATGTCAACAAATATTTTATAACTCATGGAATACATATTCCTTTTCTTTATTTTTTTATTTTTAAGGTCAGTGTATACAGGTTAGTACAGTCTGACTGATTTCAATGCTGTTGGATCTAGGTTTGAATCCCGGATAAGCTTGTGAATTTATGATGTTATTGTTTTTGCAGTATGGATGCTCTTAAAAATCGTCCATCTGAAAGTCCCTTCGAGAGGTTCTTAATAGTGAATCCCGGATAAGCTTGTGAATTTGTGATTTTATTGTCTTTGCAGTATGGAGGGTCTTAAAAATCGTCCCGCTGAAAGTCCCTTTGAGAGGTTCTTAATAGTGAATAGCAATGCGATACCTTCGGGCTTAAACCTGCGATTGAGCTTAGTCAGACAACCCTGTGTGCTTTGTTTGAATTAAATTATTCCAATATAAACATCTATTTATTATGCTTTGACATGAGTAAAAAATGTAGCTAATGTTTGTATTCTGGCTTAATAAAATTATCGTTGTGCAAAACATATCAGTGAAAATTATCGTTGTGCAAAACATATCAATGAAAAATTGCTTGCGCAATATTGGCTATAAACTGGTTTATCAGAACATGATTATCTTTTATTACAGTACATTATTTTTTTTATTTATCATTTTGTTTTTGCCTTCTATTTAAATGACCATCGTTTATTTTTGTTTTTTATTCCAGAGGCTATCCAAAGGGTTACGAAATCTTAATTTTAAAATTAAGGCCTGTTACAATTATGGCAACTGAATTATGTTCTGGAATATTTAAAATTTTTCGGACTCGTAAAAATTTTTTAAATAATAATGCAATCTTAAAACTTCATATTACAGCGCGAAATCTGAATAGTTTATCGTTACTTATTAGAAAAAATTCCAATCTGATTTTGGTATGCAAATTTTAATTTAGCGCTTGAAACAATTTTAAGGTAAGTAGTTACTAAAGGCATATTAATTAAGCCGCCAGACCGGGACAGTGGTTAGTAATTTCGATTACCGTGCTGAAAGACCCGGTTTCGAATTCCTTAGAAGGCATGGATGTTTGTTAATGTATAGTGTTATTTGTGGCATGGGGGCACTCAAAATATGTGGCGAGCTGAAAGTAATCTCGAGAGGTTGGTGGTACGAGAAGAGAGATGGGAGACCCTCAAACCCGGCCCCCTGAGGTGTTCTTTAAAATTGGGGGGAGGGAGAGCATAAGAGCATAGTCGTAGTGTAATCTGCTTGGTGCATAAGACTCTTGTCAACGACAGTCATATTCTTGCTCCTTTGCCAAGATGAATTTCAGGGGATTGTTCTGATATTAAACAAGAGAGATTCATCACAACAATATATTAATTTAAAATTAAGTTTCCAGAAATTAACGTTATAGATTACAATCTTCCATATAATATCGGCTTTTTACATGGCAAATCCATATGATAAAGAAAAAAATTGCTATTGCATCATAAATATGTTTTCTATTACGTCATAAATCAATATCAGGTGGATACTTGTCAACTGGATTTCTTAGGAAAAGATTTAATTATTCAAAGTATATTTGTTGTATTTATGATGGTTTACTTTCATGGGTGCAACAAATATCTTCCTCAAGTAACAGTTCTTATTTTTTATGTTACAAAATTTGCAAATTGGAAACAATAAACAGAACGAAGAGATTTCTTTCGAAAAATAAATAATCCTGTGAATATTAGCATAATCATGTT
Source organism: Stegodyphus dumicola (assembly GCF_044657685.1). NCBI lineage: Eukaryota > Metazoa > Arthropoda > Arachnida > Araneae > Eresidae > Stegodyphus > Stegodyphus dumicola. The sequence continues at coordinate 135,004,061 of NC_140777.1, forward strand.
AATCTTGGTGTAGATAAACTGAACAAGTAGAATCTCAATTCTACTTGTTCAGTTTATCTAAGATATTTAGTTGTCAATCTGTTGCAACTTTTGAGATGTTATTTTTTTTCCCATTTCAAAATGTGCATTCGCTTGGTTCGCTTTTTTTTAAATAAATAATATGAGTATGAATTATTTTCCCTTAGAAATACCTTTTGAGAGGCAGTTCTTAAGAAGTTTTACTAAATATATGATCCAATTTAACTTTACTTTTTCTGCTTCTAAGAAATGAGATATAGGATATAGATAAGTAGCTATCAGCTTGTGCTCCAGTTCGCGGGTCAGAAATTTTTAAACAAAAAGGAGCGTGACAGAATGTAAGGCATACATCAAATTTTTCAAAATGTAAGTTTATTACATTATGCTATCCAGAAAGGTACATTCTACTTTCGAAAATTAGCTGAAAAGATTAACTGAAAATAAAAGTAGATTCACTTTATATTGTACAAAACAAATTCCTAAATATTTATGATTTTTTATGTAAAGTTAAACCAACTTACTTCTGAAAAGTGTATGTGCTTCTGAAAATGAATCTAGATTATAACAAAATCGAAATATTAAGACTGAAAAATATTTAAAAGACTGAGGAAAACTGACAGTATAATTTTACAAATTAAAAATGCAGTTTGTTTTTCTTCTAATTTGTCTCCTTCATTTCCATCAAAGAAGGCAGGCGTAGTGAAGACTAAAATATCATTTCATTGAGGCGCAACAAGTGTTTAATGTTCAGGAACAAGTTAAAGTTTGCTGAATGTTAACTACAAATTTTAATTTCCCCCAATTTGCATAGATATTATATTGTATTATAAGAACTTCAGCTAACTGAAGCTTCATGTTTTGGTTTGTTATTTGATTAGGACAAAAGCCCGCTACGCATATTTGCCTAACAGGAAGAATGCCTTCGTGGAAGATTTTTTTTTAAGGGAAACTGGCTTGTGTTAACATTACACATGAGGATAACAACGAAAACATCCATGCAATCAGCCCGTTTGGCTAGAATCTAACCCAGATCTAACTACCAATGTTTCAGCGATTTTACTACTGGACCAGTGGGTACCTAACACTCCGTAAAAGCTGGTAAAATGTATATGAAAAATTAACAGGATGCTGTCTAAAAATATTTAAGTTTGTTTATCGAAGAGTGATAGAAAACTTGCAATCTTAAATCATCAGCGTAAACAAAACTTTTCACTCAAAATGCAGAAAGTAAAAGTAAAATCCACGTGTTCAGAGCAGTGGCAGCAGATAAATTGAGTCAAAAAGCAAAATATTGTAACCGGCTCTTACGTAAGTTTGAACACAATGATTTTCTTCCGAGTTCTCTTTTAAATATTGTTCTTTAACACCATGTATAACTTTCTTTCTTCACTTCTTATTAATGTTTACTTTATTGCTATTTACAGCGTATTATTTTTGTTTTGTTTATTTGTTCAATTTACGTAACAATTTGAATATACACGTTAACTGTGAATGCCATTTTCTTGTTGATTGTGAGGTATGAATGATTTCTCTTTTCTGTGTTTTTTCTAACTGCTTTCGGATTAACAACGGACGTAATTCCTGATTAATCAGGAGTTAGCTGTAAACAAACAAACAAACAAAAACTGTAAATGTATAATCTTATATTCAAAACGTACATGGAAAATACTTATAGGACAAACCCCTTTAAAATGCTAAATTATTACCTAATCCTCATTGAAATAACATTTCCTGGAACATATATTCTTACGCCGTTATCCTGATACATCCTGAAAACATTTTTTAGTTTGGTTTATTTGATTACGACAAAGCCTGTTCTATCTGCTTAAGAGAAAACATGCCTTCATGGAGGACTTTCTAAGGGAACCTGACTCGTACACACGTTACACAGGGGAAAACCTCATACAGCTAGCCCGTTCACTGGGATTCGACCCCGGACCGAAAACTAACAGTTTTCAGTGATTTTACCGCTGGGATGGGGCTCCTAAAATAATCAGTAAATTCCCTCTTTTGGTGTCTGTCGCATCGTTTAAGATAACTTGAATTGCCTTTAACTTATTTAAAAGACACTTCAGCGTATTTCGGACTTCATGAAGATATACGGTATTTCTCTCGTCTTCTTGGCGTGCCTTCGTGGTGTAGTGGTCTGCATGCTGGGCGCGTATTTCAGAGATCCGTGGTTCGATTCCCGGCGAAGGCGTTGCTCATTTTTTATCTTTCCTACTTCCAAAAAATGCCGAATGTCTCTACAGTGGCGCCCGAACTAAAAGGCTGGTGGATGATGATTCCCCACACCCAGGATTTGGCGATTGGGGTCCCCCTAAAACCCAGTCGCCCTTTAAAATGGGGTATATAAGGTATTTCTCTCACCTTCTTGGCGTGCGTTCGTAGTGTGGTGGTCAACACGCTCGCTGCGTATTCCAGAGGTCCGCAGTTCGATTCTCGGCGAAGGAATTGCTTATTTTTCATCTCTCTGGCTTTTCCAATTAACATAACATCTCTACAAGGAAAATTACAAAAAACATTGTTTTTATAGGCTCCTAATTTATGCTGACAATTATCGATGTAATGAGACGAATAAATTACCAAATTTATTCCCCTTTCAACAATTCCAGCTCTGTTTTCATAATTCTGTATTATGAATACATAGCTGTAAAGATACTTGTCAAAATGACTGTGAGCTAGTTTCATAGTTAATCATAATAAATCGTTTTTTTTTTTTTTTTTTTTTTTTTTTTTAGAAATTATTTTTCTGTTGCCAAATGTCAAAATAACGCAGATATTAAATAAAAATCGTAATTCAACCGAAATATATTTCGATAATTTCAAACCCAAAATCAACGTACCGCATGCTAGAGCAAGAGACGTGCCACGTATCCGTGCATATCCCATATATCAATCGTACGTGCCTAAAGGGTAAACAAGAAGCGTTAGGCTCAAGATTAACGAACAATCTGCAGTCGTTGAGTTCCAGACAATGTGTGGAGACATTTCAGAGAAAGTTTCAGTTAATGCGAGAGGAGGCGATTGCAAAGAAAGAATTAGATGAGTATTGTCAATATTATTATAGAACAAGAGTAAACTGCTATTTGGTTCATATAATTTTGATGAAACACGCTTCTTTAGTTATCATGAGTAATTTAAGAAGAAATACTGAAATGCTAAACAGAAAGTTAGTATCAGCGAATACTGCTCTGATAGAAGCTCTGATAAGTCTGATAACACTAAAATTTCTGCAATTGTTTACACATACAAACAACTACAAATTCGTCAAGCTGGCTGTTATCAATAGTTATGGTGTTTAGTTCCGTTTATATGATTACAGCAAAGCACCGATAGCTATCTGCCTAAGAGGAAGGAGCCGTTCGTGGAGGAGTTTCTAAGGGAAACTGGCTTGTATGCACTCTACACATGAGGTAAACCACGGAAGCGCCCTTGGAGCCAGCCCGTTCGCAGGATTTCGAACCTTGGACCAAACTACCAGTTTTCAGCGCTGGCCACTGAAAGGCTCTGAACTTGATTAAGATTGCAAATGTTTTTTTTTAATTAAATTAATGTTTTCTTTAAGAGTATACCGTATCTTAATAAGGAATACAAGAATAGCAAGGAACAATGGAGACAGCGAGCGATAAATCTGATCTGAATGTCTTGTTCAATGAAAGGAATCTGCTTATGATGAAGGAAACTCAAAAGTCTTTGCTCAAAATGCAACATCGCGCCGAATGGTTGGTGTCGCACATGTCGTCACTATTGTGCATGTCTTTAGTGAATACTGTCATGCCACCTAACAGTGAAAGGCAATTACTGCAAGTTTTGCGGACGTGAAATGGCAGTTATAGGTGCATCATGAACAGAGGGATATAATGATGCAAGAAACTTTAATCTTGAGAAGTTTACTAACCGCTAGAAAACCAAAGCCTTTACTAACCTGTATCCTACTAAACCCACCAGTGGCCTTAAAATACCAGAAAGCCCGTTCCCGTCCATTACCGTCCTTCCGTTTTCTGCCCTCCCCCTCCATTAATGCACAAAGAGTGGGACGATTTAAAATGACATCCATTCTACTTCCTGACAAAGAAGCTTCCATTAGCCTTTTGGGACAAGTTGTCTACAATAAACTGATACAACGCATTTGAGGAAACTGCACCTCCTACTGTCAAAATCTACTTACTACTGTACTCCTACTCTAGAGTTAGGGAAGAAAACCTCGCAATCTCGGTTGTTTCTGGCGGTTGTGTTCGTTCGAATGAATGTGGCGTCTCGGGCGTTTTAGCCTTTAAAGGGTTAATTCGTGAATAGTGGGAAGTGTTTCTGATTATTATGCTTATAATAAATAATTTTTAAACGCTTCATATTTTTTTTTCTTTTTAGAAGATCATTCAAAACTTGTGGGATTCCGATCAGTGCTTTCGTGGGACAAGAAAGTTCCAGACACGCAACTTGAAAAATTCAAGAAAGTAGTCGAGAAGAAGTTCAATCTACATTTTGGTAAGTTTAAAATTATTGCGTAAAAATAACTTGCGTCGGGAAAACTGAGCGAAATTTATATTATTTTAAAACACAAAACTGCTTGGTATACAGAAGTTTCCTACCAGATTTTTATCAAGAAAAGGTACAGTATTTTATCAAAGTAAAAAAGCAATTCAAAAATATTTTACATCTTCAACCTCTTTTAAAAAAATGAATGAATTTGAAGCTTTGTGCAAATTAAGAATTCTTTTTGCAAAGGAAAATGAAATTAAATGCGTTAGAAACGTAGTAAACTTCGATCTGATGATTTTAAAACAGATGCAGGCATTTAAACATTTAGGATTATAGGAAGTTCGATCAAATTTTGCTTATTCTGTAAGGTATTTCTCCCGCTTTCTTGGCATGCCTTCGTGGTGTGGTGGTCTGCACGCTGGGTGCGTATTCCAGAGGTCCGCGGTTTGATTCCCGGCGAAGGCGTTTGCTCCTTTTTCAATCTCTCTTGCTTTCGAAATAACCTAATGTCTCTACAATTAAATTTTTGCTCTTATTTTATAAAATAATTTCTTTCAAAATTGCATTTTTCAGACTTCCAAATTATTTATTTTCTATTCATAATGCATATGTGATTTATGCCTGTCACGTGGACTGTATTAAGTCGTTCATTCAGCCAATATATCATATGGTAATGGAATGAATTATCGTAACTGCTTTCAAATTTACCAACTGTTCTACAAAAGAGAAGAAGTTCGTATATGAATGTTTAGCAAATTTATTAACACCACAAGCATTTTTTAAAGTACTAGACGATGTTAATTAGTAAGTTGAATAGTTGGCATGAAACAAATTTAATTTTCTCTTTGCTATTAAACAAAGATGTACTCTCAGTTAAGAGAATTGCACAGTTAAGAGAATTGCACATTAATTTGAATTATGAAAATTTAAGGGACAGATCTTAATTAAATTTGGCATGAATATACACTTAAAATAGAGAAAGAGATGTGCCATTCAAAAGTTGTTTTATGTAGATATGATTATCAGTAAAGCTGATAATGCAGGGATGTTCGAAATCCACGTCGTAATATAGAACCGAAAGTGAATCTGATGTAGGTATGTTTCTCTTTCACAGCCAGACAGGTCGCGCAGTATGATTGTATATTAGACAGGAGGCAGTTGAGAAGTCCCTGTGATAGTTGATTCCACGCCAGCAGCAAGCTAGTGTGCAACACCGGGATGATTCTCGGATGGGGATGGCAAGATGAAATTGCCAGACGTGCTTTCTACTGTTAAATTCAGGAGCTATGAAGATCTGACTGGCCAGTACAGGCGGCTAATATCATCATTTTCCAAGTAATTGACCACCAGCTAATCCCTATGTGGATAAGCGTTTTGTTCCATTAACTGGAGCTCAGGAGCCATTGTACCTTCGAATAGTTTAACATAAGGCTCTAAGATCTCCTGTCTATGCTACATAGGGAATAGACGTTTCATAGCAGTAAGGGAGGGTTTATCATACACGTCCAGGGGTATTGGCTGTCCAACGTAATGTCTACACAAACCATTACACTTCCACTATTATAAGGACTTTGTGTTCCATAGTCTCTCTTTGGAACACGATACCATTAATACAGGTACGCCGAGAATAAGTGCAGAATGCAGGTACTCGTGAATAAGTGTCCATACTGAATCTCGACTAATCTGTAAAAAAATGTGCTGCATTGATCTTCGGTCTAAAGCGTGCGGTGTCTGCACCATGTTTAAATGCGTTCGTTTGTGTCCTGCAGTGAGCGGGACGCAAGCAGCGGGTCTACTGGGTATACGCTGAAAATGCCAAATAACGATCCTTTTTCTCACTGACGTGTGTTGGTCGACATTTTCCAGAGCTTCTGGATATAAATCGAGTGTCCTCATAAATTGCGAAAGACAATAGGTGTTACATTGAGCTTTGTAGCCAGCTGCGTTTGTGATTAGCCTACCTCCAATCTACCGTCAATTCTCCATCTCATTCCGTCACCCATATATCCTAGGCTACTCATTTTCTTGATATTTTACAAAATTTAAACAACTCTTGCGAGAAACACAGCAAATATCGTGAAGGAGTGCAAGCACACAAATCGTCGAAACCCCCACGTGTGCTTATGTGCCCTCTATAGCCACAGCTCCACAGACAGGTACATGTACGCAAATTTACGTATTAGACTCTGAATGTTTGAATAATTCTTCGGTATCACAATTAGTATTTTTGAAACTATACCTGTCGTAAAAATAAATATAATTTTGAAATTCTCTTACTTTTGCACACGAGTGTATTAGAGCACTACAAGAAATAAAATATCTGTTTTCATAAAATGTTTTATCCACAAATACTGAAAATCCTGAAAAATAAAAAAAAAAATTAGTTGATCATCTGTCCTTACATAAACCAAAAGTTTTATGGAAATTTCAAGTTTTTTTTTGAGGGGGGCGGGGGATAAGAATATTTGCCTTCAATATCTTTTAACAATTATGTGAGCGGTTTTGGCTCGCTCCTTTATTAAACTGACTAAGACATGAGCTGTAAAAAAGTTAAAAATTAGAATTAATGTTTGGAGTATGCACCTTTTTTTAATTAAACATAAATTAATATGGAATTTTTACGCATTTATAACAAATTTCTTGTAAACATTTTAAGATTAATCACATGCATTTTGACTGATAAATAATTTTACAAATCTACGGTAAACACATATTTTATTTTATTTTACTTCATTTACTTTTCTGTTTTCTTTTTTGTTTTTGTTTTTTTTTTAACTGGAGGTTTCAAGTACACATTTAGTTAATATATATTAAAAAAAAAAAAAAAAAAGACTAAAATAAATCTTACTTTTAAATTATTCTAGAATACAAAAAAAATTACTTTCTTATATTAATCACATTGTTTAATTATTATTAGCTACTCAAAATGCTATAAAAACATACTGTAAATTTCATTGCCTGAATTAAAGAATTTCTGACTCATATGTATTCTGCCCCAATAACCTAGCATTCTAAACCCTCTTTCGCTGTATCTTATTTTGGATGCAAGCTACTTTTGAAGAGAAAATACGTTGTGTGAAGTTCCTTCCCCTGATGAAAGACGAAGAACGGAAGTGACTTACCCCGGAAAAACCGGTCGAGGCAGGCTGGTGGGGAGAAGAAAGACTGGACGGAGAGGGCACGGGGAGTTGGACCGGCGAGCATGCCGTGTGAGAACGTAGAGAAAAAGAAATATATTTTAATTTCTTTTGCGCGCCTTGTATATATATATTGTATATAGTTTATGTTACAGTGTACTCGTTGTATGGTGTATCCATAGTGCAGTTTGTGTAATAAATTAGTGAAGAAAATGTCAAAGCGGACAACTGTTATTTTCCCACTATGGTAAGTTTACACAGAAGAACCCACCTCGTGTTTGAACGAGCGCGAGGCATGACAAATGGCGCAGTCGGCAGGATAGTGGGAAAAAAGAAATCACCAAAAATACGAAGGAAGTAAGATCGTAAAAAGTGATTTGAGTGAACGTGGTTTAAATGAAGGAAATAATTCACGAAAGCAAGGAAGATGACAAAAGATGGTCATGAAAGACGGAAAGTGGCGCGCGTAAGCCTACACGTGCAAATAAACGAAAGGGTGTATGAAACCTCGTCGTGTGAAAAGTGATCATCCGTATTACCGTGGTGATATTATTAATTGAAATGTTCGTGCAGTGTTGAAACAGTGGATGGTAAAAGTGATCATCAGCATTACCGTGGTGATATTATTAAGTGAAGTGTTATGCAGCGCGATGAGGAAATTGTACAGAATTGAGCACAACTCGTCATTTTCTACTATCGGGATCAAAGGTAAGTCCCTCTTAATTTCTTGGGAAGCACAATATATAAATGAAGAGAGCTCCCTCCCTATAATTACTATACTAACGGAGAAAATTTAAATTGTGTTAATGTCGGTTAATAACATGATGAGAATGCCAGGCGTTAAAGCCAGTAGACACTTAGAAAGTATATTTTATATGCAAATAAGGAATTATGATTAATTTTGTTATTAAGGAGATAATGTATGCTAAATGAATGTTAAAATAGTTCAAAAATATGTCAGCAGTAATTTCGAAACATTTAATTGTGTGCTCATGTTACTAATTAAGGTAGAAATTATCTACTTTTGTTGTTGCCGTGTTTTGGCAAAATGTTTTAGTCATTAAAGTTAATAGGTTGATTAAAAATTAATTAGTTTAATGGTTTGAGAACAATAAGTAAATGTTTGTTTCATTTCCAGAATATGTAAGGTATTACGGCGTAAGGCCAATGTATTCAGAACTATTTTTTTGTACTAATTCAAAAGCTAATATAATTTTTGGTATTTATGTGTTAACAATATATGGTGAAATATATGTTAATAGAAATATATGTTAAATATATGTTGTAGTAATACATGTTAATAGTAATATGAGAAAGGTATTCATGATTGTGTTCACTAATGATAAGGTTTGCTAAATGAATAATGGTAGTATTCAGTAGTAGTGAAATATGTATGTTTGCCTGTAAAATTAAGTGTTATTTATGTGTTGTATGGGTAAAGCTGTAAAAAGAAATACCAGAAGTTAATATGGGTCCTAAAAGGAGAAATAGGGTGTCAGAAGAATCTGATGAAATTATTAAGAACATGCAGGCTCAAATTAGGTTAAAGGAAATGGAGCTGCAGCTAGAAAAGTGTAAGTTAGAGGCAGATGCGGCTAAAGACCGATTAAAAGAGATGGAATTTCGGGAAAGACAATTAGAGAGAGAACACGAGATAAAAATTAAAGAATTAGAAATTCAGAGTAGAAAAATAGATAAAGGAGGAAATAAATCGGGTTCAGAGGATGAAGGGGTTTCAGATGCTGAGAGCAAGGGAAATGATTTCTTGAAACATTTAAAAATAATGAAAGGAGTTATGATTGACCCGCCATCTAAAGCTGAGGAATGGCCGTTCTTTTTCCATCATGCGGAAATGATGTTTAATCTCTATAAAATTCCTGAAGAACATAAGGGGAAAATTATTTTGCAGAGTTTAAAAACTAAAGTTAAAAGTTTGATTTCAACTCTGGGTGAAAGGGATTTGGATAATTATATTAAGATTAAAGATACAGTATTAAAAGAATTCCAGATTACCCCATTGCAACATAAAAAGAATTTAGAAAAATGTGTAAAAAGATATGAGGAAACGTATACTCAGCACATAGCGAGGGTTGAGGCAGCACTTGATTTCTACTTAGAATCCAGAAAAGTTAAGACTTTTGATAAATTAAGAGAACTATTGATTGTCGATCAAGTAAAAGATCAATTACCCGCAAATGTTAAAGCGCATATACTGTTAAAAGAGGTAGAAAACTGGTTATCTCCGTCAGAGCTTGCAAATGATTTGGATAATTACGTTGCAGCAATGCCTAGAAATTACAATACGAGTGCTCAGGAAGTAAATAAAGTGGGACCAAAACAGGAACCGATAAGACAAGGGGAAAAATTAGGACGACCAAATAAGAGTAAGGGGAATTTCAGTTCTGATTACAGGGTTGATAAGGAGAAGTACAAAGGGGTAAAAACTTTAGAACCTCAAGGAATGATGCAGGCAAATAAGAAAGTTCTAAAATGTTTTCAGTGTCAGGGTGAAGGACACATAAAGCGTTTTTGTCCAGCGATAAACCTGATAGCGAAACCCAAGAGAGGAAGCGAAAAAGAGGATACGGATGAGGTGGAAGCAAAGGGATTAAATAAAATATGCGTAGGGTTGAAGTTAGCTAACTATGCAGAAGAAATTCCGTTAACTAGGGCAAGTGGGGAATTACCTAGGATAGAACTACAGATAGGCAACGCTAGATTCAGAGGAGTGATTGATAGCGGAGCAGAAGTTACTGTAATCCATGAATCGGTAGTTCCACAAAAATATTTGGAGTCTGGAGGGAAGATATGGTTACAACCCGCCGTGGGACCCCAGGTAGAAGCTCAATTAGTTACAGTACCTATCAGTATCTGGTCAGGAGAAGAGGAGGTACAGCCTTATGTAAACGTTCATGCAGCAGTAGTGCATAATTTGAACGAGGAGGCGCTGGTGACACCTCGAGATTTTAGACTTCTCAGGGAACAAGGAGATATTTATTGGGGAGAAAATAAGGAAGAAAAACTAGTATTGGGAGTTGGTCAGGTATCGAGTAACTTGGACGGAAAGGAATCGACAGAAAAAGCCAGTCACGAGGTCGAAGGTGAAGCGGAAATAGCTCGTACTACACCGTTGGTAAGGAGTAAAGATGAGGGGGAAGTAGAAGTGGGAGGCAGTGAGCAAGTGTCAGCTGATAACCCACCCTTATCGCAAACTCAACGTTTTAGGCAGGAGCAAGCGGAATGTATTTCGCTGAAAAGCGCGTTCATGGATGCACGTAATAACAAGAATGGGTATTGGCTGGAGTCAGGAATTTTGTACCATACGGGAAGTGTCAATGGGCAGCGATGTAGTCAGTTAGTTGTTCCTCAAAGCCGCAGGAAAGAAATTGTGAAGTTGGCTCACGAAAGCTTACAAGGGGGGCACTTCGCAGCAAAGAAGACGGCGGAAAGGATTAAAATGTCGTTTTGGTGGGAAGGATTGTCAAAGGAGGTGCGGAAGTGGTGCGAAGCTTGCAAGGAATGCCAGCTACGAAGGAAAGTTAAAGTGAAGGATAGGGCTCCAATTACAGCAGTAGGGAGGCCAGAACTTCCATTTCAAGTGGTTAATGCGGACGTTTTAGGGCCGATTGAGCCAAAATTTTCAAGAGGGCACCAGTATGTGTTATGTGTTATTGATCAACATAGCAGATGGCCGGAGGCAATTCCACTAAAGGCGATAACAGCGAAAGCTACATGTGACGCTTTCATTGATATTTTCATGCGAACAGGAGTTCCGAGAATGATAGCCATGGATAACGGAACGAACTTTAAGGCTAAGCTAACACAAGAATTTTTAACTAGGTTAGGGGCCTCGCCAAAATTTTCTACGCCAGTGTATCCGCAGTGAAACGGGCTAGTGGAAAGGTGGATAGGAACAATGAAGTCAATGTTGCATCACGCGATAAATACTCAAGGAAGAAACTGGGATAAGCAGTTACCATATTTGTTATGGGCTTATAGGGAGATACCGAATTCAACTACCGGAGTCTCACCATTTTTGCTGATGTATGGTCGGGTGCCAGTGGGGCCACTGGCGATACTTAAATCAAGTTGGGTAGATGAGACGGTATTACCACAAGGAGTTGGGGAATCAATTACTGAATATTTAATTTCTCTTCGAAATAGGTTACAGGAGGCAGAGAAATTCGCTAAAGAAAATTCGGAAGCTAAACAGCAGAAATATGTTCATCATCACAATTTGAGGTCTAAGGAAAATGAATTCGAGATAGGAGATGAGGTAGTAGTACTGATACCAACGTCAACAAATAAACTTTGCTCGAAATGGACAGGACCTGGAGAAATAGTTGCGAAAAAGTCTCCACATTCATATTTGGTAAAATTTCCAGATGAATCTGTTAGACATTTGCATCAAAATAAGTTGCGGAAATATTTACAGCCTATAAATGCAGTAGGGATAATCTATGAGGCTGACACAGAATTTGGGGAGGTGCAGCACGCGCCTATTCAAAGAAACCCTAAAGTAGACAAACTTTTAGATAGGATCTATGTTTCAGAGGAATGGAAACATTTAGATAGGTCACAAAGGAATCAGTTGAGCAGATTAATCAAATCTTTCCATGTAGTGTTTGACGGGGAGATTAAATGTGCGAAGGTAGGATCCCACAGTATCAGGTTAAAAACGGGAGTTGAAAGAAAGCAACCTCATGTTTATAAGGTACCTGAGGCGTTGAAGCCACAGGTGGAAAAGCAAATTGCTGATTTGTTAGAAAGAGGTTTAATTGAACCTTCCACAGCAGAGATTGCTTACCCTATTGTGTGTGTAGCGAAACGGGACGGAAGCGTACGTTTATGTTGTGATTATCGAGGGCTTAATGCGGAAAGTCAGATTGTCCCATTTCCTATGCAAAACGCAGAAGAGCTTCGATATAAGGCACGGGCAGCACGTTATTTGTCTACGCTAGATATTCTTAAGGGGTATTGGGAAATCCCTATGGAGAAGGAAAGTAGACATCTGACGAGTTTTGTTTCTCCGAAGGGTCAGTATCAGTGGAAAGTGATGCCGTTCGGTTTGTCAGGTGCTGCCGCAACTTTCCAAAGAGTTATGAATCAAGCTCTTAGACCACATAGTGATTATGCTGAAAGTTTCATCGATGATATAATTGTCTATTCGTCAACGTGGGAAGAACATCTTAAACATTTAAGAGCCGTACTCAGTACTTTACAGACATTGAACTTTACGGCTAATTTAGAGAAATGCTCTTTTGGCAAGTCGGAGGTAAAGTATTTAGGTCACATAGTAGGCTCAGGCAGACATGGCCCAGATCCAGAGAAATTGCAGGTCATTAAAAATTTGAAGCCACCTAGAACCAAAAAGGCATTAAGATCAGTTTTGGGGTTATATAATTACTATAGAGAGTATGTTCCGAATTATGCAAAAGTAGCTAGGCCGTTAACTGATCTCACGAGAAAATCTATACCTAATGATATACCTTGGGGGTCTGAAGCCGAGAAGGCATTCAAAGAATTAAAGGATGCTTTGTACACGGCATCGTCTTTATATACGCCGGATATACGGAAACCTTTTGAAATTAACACAGACGCCTCACTAATAGGTATTGGAGCGTGTTTACTTCAACGAGATGAGTATGGGAAAGCTAGACCGATAACATTTGCTAGCCAGAAATTAACTAGCGCTCAGTCTAAATGGAGCACTATAGAAAGAGAGGCGTATGCAATTATTTGGGCTCTCGACAAGTTCGAAACTTGGACATACGGAAATAAAATTTTGTTGCATACAGACCATAACCCATTAAAGTACTTAACCGAAGGGATACCCCGGAATGCTAGATTACAGAGATGGGCATTAGCTCTATCCCGCTTCCAAGTCACTGTAATGCATAAACCAGGAGCTAAAAACTCCGATGCAGACGCATTGTCGAGGATCCCTCACGAATGTATAAGTGACCAATAATCTGAACTAAATTGAAAAAAAAAAAGGAAACTAATGTTGGTATCATATATTTTTTTGTGTGTGTTTGTTTATTATTGTAACACTAGAAACGATAATGTTCAATGCTAGTATGGCAAAAAGTATATAGATATTGTAATTTTCATTTATTATTTTTTTTGTATTATTGTGGTTACTTTAGAAAAGATTGTGTTATTAGGGTATATTAGTAAACGAATTATTCCTTAAAGAAGTGTCAGTGAGTTGATATTGCAATGTTTTGTTTGTATCGCTGTAGAAATTTGGACATGTGCAGTTTTTATGTTTATGTGTTTTAAGTGTTCTTTTTTGTGTTAGTGTTTATAACTGTAGCATGACCCTTTTTTTTTTTTGCTCTCTGATTTTACTGTGATTCCTTGTGCGGTGTCCCGGAAAAGAGGGACTACCTGGTAAGTGCCAAAATAATATGGGTTTCAAATTTTTCGACTCAGTCGTAAATATTTACAAACCAGAGGGGAGGTGTGAAGTTCCTTCCCCTGATGAAAGACGAAGAACGGAAGTGACTTACCCCGGAAAAACCGGTCGAGGCAGGCTGGTGGGGAGAAGAAAGACTGGACGGAGAGGGCACGGGGAGTTGGACCGGCGAGCATGCCGTGTGAGAACGTAGAGAAAAAGAAATATATTTTAATTTCTTTTGCGCGCCTTGTATATATATATTGTATATAGTTTATGTTACAGTGTACTCGTTGTATGGTGTATCCATAGTGCAGTTTGTGTAATAAATTAGTGAAGAAAATGTCAAAGCGGACAACTGTTATTTTCCCACTATGGTAAGTTTACACAGAAGAACCCACCTCGTGTTTGAACGAGCGCGAGGCATGACACGTTGTACAATTAAATATTTTAAATTAGGGAGCATGAGAAGAAATTTATGAAGCAGGAAATTCGGACTTTGAATAAACATAAAATTAGAAGTAATCAGGAAGCACGAAAAATCAGCAACGTCTGCTCCGGAATCTGAACTCCGGTTGGTAATCGGAAGTGCCTTCAATTACACCACAAAGATTCGCAATATGAGAGAAGAAAATTCCTTACATTCTTCTCCACTTAAAGTGATCCAGTGGCCAAATCCGTATGACAACATATTATTGTTTACCACATTTTAGTTTGGGTGGCTTAGAGTCACCACATTTATCCCGAATCAGGAAACATAAACAATCAGCTATACCGCTCTCTTGTAATGGTAATAGGGAGACTTTCGGATCCGTCCAAGTGAAAGGATACTTTTTTAAAACTTGGACTGATCTGGCAGTTTAAATGAAGCTAGGGATATACACTTGATTCTTTGTTATTATAAAATTCGTGGACCTTAAGAAATAAATCACAACGAATTGCTTATGTGTAATTAAATTAGTAATTTTTATTACATTATTTTAAACTATAATTCTTCATTATATAAATTTTTATAAAGTGTAATCTATAATTTTTTACCGTTCTGGTATCTGCTCGCCATTTATAGTTAGCATGTAATAAATTTCAATTTCAGTTGCCCCTTCTGCATCTGCGTTACACTCAACGCCAGAAATGCATTGCTCATGGGCCACATTGTTCCCCCTTCCAATTCAGTGGATGGAGATCTAAGTCGTGTTTCCATTCTTTTTTACTTCCTTGTGTGAAGTAAAAAGGAAGTATTGTTATCGCGAAAAATTTCGGGTATCATATTTCATCGAAAATATCCATTTTGACCGCTATCGAATGCAATTTAACGATGTTTATGTTTGTGACATCCATGCATAAGAATAAAGGACCACAAGAAATTATAAAAATGATTTTAAATGAATTCTGAAGAAATTTTTTTTGTGGCATCTGTACCTATTTACCTAATATCTCACATAACTCAAATCAAAAACGAGAAACCTCAGAAAGTTGAAATTTTGTATATAGGACTGCTATGAAATGTAGATGTGCACCTTACCATTTTGGTTGTAATCAGCCGCACCAAAAGTATATAAATATATGCATACATATATATCCACTCTGTTACTAGGCTCAGTGAGGTCAGTTTCTTTATTCTTATATGTTTGTAAATTGTGCATTTTTTGCTTTAAATATTATTGACTTACGTTGTTTTTATCTTCCGTTTAAAGTTTTTATGCCTTTAGGTAACTTGCCTGCAATATCAACAATTTAAAAGTTTTTTAAGTGCGGCTAAGCCTAATTTTTGATTAGCACGGCAGCCATATTTGTTTACATTTGAAACTTAGCAAAATAGTTGATTTGCTGCCAATCTAGAGAAATTAAGCTTCGCAACAACAAAGTAATGTCTTCTTTTATTATTGCGAATTAAATTATGCTTAATTCATTCTGGAATTATCATTTAAGTTATTAGCTTGTTTTTGCACAAGTGTAATTTTAATTGTAAAAATTGTTTTTTTAATTGTTTTAACTGTACTTGGTGTTTTATGTTTTTCTATATCTTTCTATTTTTAATGACATGCGACATGCGACGGAGGACGTGGGCACCACACCTTTACCATATGGTTAATTGGTGTAGCGCCACGTCCACCAGTATCTATAGTCGAACTTGAGAGCCACACGTGGGTCTCGCACGGGGCGCCGAAACCCAGCGTCCGGTATACCCCGAGGACGGTCCCACTGACCAAAAGCGCCCTCCGGGGATATTCTCCCATCCGCTTGTCCGAGCCTCTGTATTTGTTGTTGTATATATAGAAAATTACATGGTCTAACAAGGGTCATCACTGCATTTGCAAGCTGGGAAAGTCTAAGGCAAGATTGATAATGGCATTATTACATATTGTTGACAAACTATTGCTGCGTAACAATGGCATACATTATATATTTTACGTACATTATACATACATTATATATACATTACACATACATTAATCATTATTACATTATACAGTATTATATTATTACATTCATTTGTATCCTTATTGGGACCCAAATTACTTAATTTGAATTACTTAATT
Source organism: Stegodyphus dumicola (assembly GCF_044657685.1). NCBI lineage: Eukaryota > Metazoa > Arthropoda > Arachnida > Araneae > Eresidae > Stegodyphus > Stegodyphus dumicola. The sequence continues at coordinate 135,020,638 of NC_140777.1, forward strand.
AGAGAGTATTCAGATACATTATTGCATATCGTTCTTAAGGCCCGTTTCCACTGCTGCGTATGCGTTTCTCCAATCAGCGAGCGAATTCACTTTGATTGACATCTATGAGAAATATTTTGAATTTTTATGTATTTTTGACTTGCCGCGAAGAGAGAACAGAATTAATTAGTAGCGTATGCGCATTAGGTAAGTGGCGTGAAAAAACTGCGTCTTTATTATTTGTTTAATTTCTCTTAAACATCGTTTTAGATTTATTATAGTATTTGAAAAGAACATGTGATATAATCACATGGTCAGGTGATATAATTTTCAGGTGATAAATCAGGTGATATAATTTTTGTGCACTCTGAGTTGTAAAATGAATAAGATGTAATGCTGTTAAGTGAACCTAGCGCCGAAGTGTCGCTATGGTAAATAAATATAGTGAACATTAAAGAGTGGGTTTATTCTGTTGTGGTTTATGCGCTATCGACGAAATAGACTTAATTCAAAATTCGTTAACTGTTAATTCAATATGTTTAAATGAAATGCAGGAAAATTGCGTATAATTTATTTGTACAAGGAAGTCAAGGGATGTACACATCAGGTTTTTCTATACATCCAATCCAATCATGTCAAGACTTCCAAATGTATATCATCACAAGGCATACGAAACGTTGGCATTTAAATTTATTCAGAAACCTTAAAATAACATCAGTGAACTATTTTAATGCAACACTTTTCACGCAATACCTTCTGATGTATATTCTACTGCATCATATTGCTAATAAACCCTTTGAAACTTTTCAAAAAGTCATATTTTTCTGAATTTTTATTTTGGCTTACAACATAGCACTTAATAAACGCTCATAGTCAATCAGTAAACGTGGCGTTCTCCAGTAATGTTATGCACACCAGACCGTTGATTATCTATATATCCGTTGACATAGATATATGTTATCTTGTCCCTGAACAACCGAAAGCTGTAATAATATGTTTGTAACCATGTTCACAATTTCATTTATTACTTTCATCATGGAAACTATACACACAATATTCAAACAATCGCGAAATGAAAATACATAAAATGTAAAATGAAAATGCTTTGTTTAATGTTATGTTATTGAAATGCTTTTCTAACTGAATAGTCAATATTTATTTATATTTTTAAGTGCATAATTATTTTAAATGTATAATCTTCGATGAGATGAGTGTATATAAATTATATATTCTTTCAGTCAACAATAATTTTATTCATTTTTTATCCTTTAAATTTAAAAGTGATTTTTTTTTTCTGACACGTCTTTACTTCTAAGACCACTTAAAAATAAATTAATGTAAATTCCTTTGCAGATTCTTATTGGGATTTCCACAAATGGTCAATAGAAAATTCTGGAAAATTTTGGGAAGAAATATGGAATTACTTCGGCATGATCGTATCTAAACCTTATGAACAGATAATCGCATTTTTATTGAAAAAAGCGTTACAGTTATAATATTACAGTAAAGGGAAGCTAAACACTGTGATCAAAAGTCGAAATTTCTGTATTTCTTTAATTTTATTTTAAAGAGAAATAGATTTCTCCCTATATGACATGCTATGCATTCTTATTTACAAAACTGCTTGAAGGTACCGTTATTGTTTGTAAATATTCAGGATATATTAATGTATAATTTATGTATACTTAATGATATATTTAAGGAATTACAAAGATTTGATACACACACATATTTATCTACAATACACATATATATAACAACACATATATAAACAGAACACATAAGTAAGGGGTTGGACAAAAATGTGGCAACACCGAAATATAACATGTTGGGCGGTGACTAACAGAAATCCATGTGTAGGAAAACCGTTGGCATTCAAAACAGCTTGCAGTCTTCTCGGTATGTATAATTAGAGGTCTTGTACGATTTCATAGGTATCTTGTACAATTCTTCCTGTAAAACGTTGGTACGTTCAATTAACGATGATGATGGTAAATAGCGCTCACGCAGATTTCTCTTCAAAGTACCTTATAGTATTTGAAAATAATGATGATATGTGGTGGTATACTCTGGTGACCGTGATAGATGGGACAGTTTAGCCTCATGGTCATAAAACCAGCCCTGGACAATGTGAACTAAGTGAATATGAGCTCTATCGTCTTGGGATACAGCATCACATTGGGAAACAAAATTTTTACCATGGGATGGACGTGATCAGCTGAAATAGTCACATAATTCTTATCACATAATATGACATAATAATCACATAATGAGGCCTTGCACAGTAATGATGGGTCACATGGAGTATTACGATATGGCTGTCCAAACCAAGACCAAAACCCCGCCATGTTTCACTGCCGGCAGCAAAACGTTTCTATCATACGCTTAGGACAGCACTGGCCAGACGTAAACCCTCACACTGTTTCCGAGTCCCGTAAGACTCGGAAAAAGTGTGAGGAGAGACTCTTCCGAACAAATGGCAGTTTTCTATACCTTTTCGTTACAGGTTTAATGATTTCGGCGCCACTTTTTCCTCTTACAGGGATTTAGAACCCTGATGAGTAGCTTTTGCATCGTCTAAAAATACCCTGCTCGTATGGATACCAAAAATACCCTACTCCCTTCGTACTATTTTTGTGCTTACAGAGTTTTCGAGCGCGACATTGAGCTAAGCAGTCTACGGCATTGAATGCAGCGATAGAGTGCGACATTGAGTACAGCAGTCATTGTCGTTCTCTTATTTATCATCATAATCCTCCTCAATGATCGTCTCTCATGATCACTCAACACACATTTTTAACTGCTTTAAGATTTAGGGGATGTAATTTTGTAGGATTTCCTGTTAAAAATCTCAAATACTGTGCCTCTTGAAACACCAAACACTTCAGCTACCTTGTTTACGGAAGCAACCACCATACTAATACCAACAGTTTGCCCACTTTCGAATTCATTTGGCTCTGACATGACGCATTCGCTCATGCACAGAAAATTATCTCGATAACGAAAGACAGTTGCGACGTATCGAGGATGTTGTACAGGTGGCGTTAGGGACGAAACATATTATCGTCACCATCAGTTTTTTTCAGGGTGTGTGTGTGTGTGTGTGTGTGTCTATTGAGAATATGGCAAAGCACACTAGGGCTATCTGCCTAAGGGGAGGGATGCCTTCGTGGAGGACTTTCTAAAGGAAACTGACTCGTATACACGTTACACATGGGGGAAACTACGAAAACGCCCATGCAGCCAGCCCGTTCGCGGGATTCGAACCTCGGACCGAACTACCAGTGTTCAGCGATTTTACCGCTCGGCCACCAATTTTTTCAGGAAAAAACATTTCAGTTCAAACATGCATTTTAAGAGGTGTTTCCATATTTTTGTCCAAACCACACACATATATATATATATATATACTTATATATATATATGTGTGTGTGTGTGTATATATATGTGTGTGGTAGTACCTTATACAAAAGACATCTAAGAAACTACTTGAAAGGACAGAACATTTAATTACATTTAAAGTAGTTACATTTTTAACAAATAAGTTAGTATAAACTGAATAAACTTCTTCGATACATTTTTATTTACGTTGTAGAGTTGCGCGCCTCCAACCTGCACGCAACAAAGTGGTGACTGCTGAAACTGGAAATTAGACAGAGTCTTGCGAAGGGTTTAAGTCCCTTTTTATTCAACTTTAGAAATCACAAATGCGTGCTCTTGACGCTCACAAACTACGCCGACCCGGCGGTAAAATAAAAATAAGAACCTGAAAAGAAATACTAACAAGCTACTAACTACGAGGCTCTCTAAACGTAACTAACCTCACCGCGTTCTAAAATACCGCTGATAATTCAGCAAACTCTGAAGATTACGTTGAAAGATTAACAATTTTGCAGAGGCAAGCACACTGGCCGAAACGCGTGGTTCTTCAATTTCTAACTCACTACCTCCGCGCTCGTGAAGTAAGAAAAGCACACCTTCGAACTCGTTTCCTTTCTATTTAACTCAGAATACTTCCGCTGATAATTTGAATCCTTGCGCGTTCTACTAAAATTTACATACTCTGGCATTGGCAGTTCCAGGGGAAAGTAAGGCTTGACAGGAAAGATAGTTTAAACTTAAAATAAATGTTAGTTAAAATAAATATAAACCCTACATTTGCCGCTGCCAGAATTTGGAAAACTTGGAAGCAGGTCCTACAAACGACCTGTTGTAAAGTTTCTACAATTCTGAACTAACTTTTAAGAGCCTCGTTTACATAAAAAAATCTTATGTCACAAAAGGTATACTAAATTTATCTAGATACTTATTTAAATCTCTCTTCTTACAGCTACTTTTCCTGGACTTCAGCAATCAATCTTGTTTTTTTCCTTCCAGCATCTGGAAGGAATAAGTATCAGTATCTTTCTAAATACATTATAATTTACACTTTCTTGACACTGAAGAAATTTTTGTTTTTAAATGATTCGCTTTCCTTAGTTACTGCTTAATTCACATTCATTCAAGTATTCAAGCATTAATTTAACTTTACCCTGGCTCTCCACCATGTGTGGTGTCAAACGGGAATATTCGTGTTTTAGTATTGCAACACTTCCCCTAAACACAATGATTTGTTAGAATTCAACGACCAAATAGACACACCTTACTCGACATTCTAACACTCGATGAGCTACTTTAACATTCTTAAAATTCAAGTGTAGGTGGAGAACCCTACAAAATACATTCATTCTAACTTCCCCCTCATTCATCTTTAGACATGCAGGCTTTCGCACTAAAGCATGATTTTATTTACAGTTTAATACTTAAATTCGAATTCATTGCTTTTGAGCATTTAAGCATTTAGCATCTAAAATGCTCTGCTTCTAGACTAAATTCTACTTTTACATAACTTTCAAGTATTTACGTATATTTACAAAATTTTAATACATATGATTTTTACAATTTACCATAAAATGAATAAGAGAAAAATAAATTTTTACTTTACTCATTCTTCGCCAAGCTGGCGGCACTGAAACTAAAATTCTTATTAATACAAGAATACGAAGTTATTTTTATCTTCGGCCAAATTTTGGCTTTAACATAAGAGAATTAGTCTTTCGACCAACAGAAACTGCTTGTTCTTAGATTTTATACTGAAAGAAAATAATACTTTTGCCTTAGCTAAATAAAGTAAAACAAAACTAATTCTCAACCGAAACACATTGACTTTCGTCAAAATATAGAACTTTGTATTTACGCATAACATTTCGGAATAAAAGAAAAAAAAATTATAGAGAATTTTAACTTATCTTTGAGTTTTCGATGTTTGGAACTCCGTCATTCTTTTCTGGCAGAACTGTTCCCACGTTATAGGTTTCATGGACGTTAATCTTCTCCTTAATGACCTCCGAGTGTCGTCCACATTAATTTTTCGTTTTCGTCCTCTGCATGCTGGCCTCTTGGCGTAGTAGTCGTCGGGTTGCTGTCTTTTTCGTTTTTCCCTTGGATTGCTGGTCTTGGCGTCCTCCGGTCTGGAGTCATTCTTGAATTTCTTCTGTTGGTGCTGGTCTTTTCGTTCCTCCTGCTGTCTTTTGATCTTCGGGAACGGCGGCCTTGTTTGCACCTGACTCTCTGGCCGTGGGAGCGTTCTCCTTGATGTATAATTTCTACTGCAATACGTTGTAGGTGGTGTTTTCCTCTTTACCAAGGTTTCTTTACGCGGCGGCTTTGCGTTCTTGTTTTTCTTAAATGCTGGAGTCTGAAAGTTTTCGTTTTTTCTTTTCGGTACCGTCGTTGTAGAAGGGCTAGGTCTCTCTTCAGTTCTCTGCTTCTTGGGTGGTGGAACGGGTGACGTTATTTCTGGACCTTCTACTTCTTTTAGGCTTGAGTCCTGCAAGAAACGTTTAAGGATTTCAAAATCATTTTGATTATAGTATTTTTTCACCTGGTCGGGACTTGCTTTACAGATTTCCCCTCTCTCGTTCTTAAGGTACAATACGACTCCTTTGATTTCCTGAATTACATAGGGGCCTTCAAATTTTGGAGCTAACTTTGCAGTAAAATTGTCTGGGGCACTTGATAAAGAAAATTTCCGCTTCAATACTTTATCCCCAACTTTAAAATCTGCTTCACGGAGTTTTCTATCGTAATATATTTTTTGCTTATTTCTTGCCGTATACGAGCTTTTAAGCGCCTGGTCAATAAGTTTTTGCACATCTTTCTGTTTAAATTCTTGCTCTCTTTGTTGCACAAAGAATAATTTATCTAAAGGCGTAATTAACTTTCGGCCTAAAAATAATTCTGCTGGGGTTTTTCCCGTAGTATCGTGATTTGCCGTTCTTAAAGCATAAGCTAACTCATTTATGTAGCCATCCCAGCGCTTGTGATGTGTGCTAACGCAACTGCGAATTATTTTTACAATGCTTTTATTAACTCTTTCTGCTATGTTTGCCTGTGGTCTATACGGAACTGTAGTAAAAATATATTAGTATCTGTGGTAAAAAATAATTATGGCACCATATGTGGTGAAATATTAATTGAGAAAAGCTATAAGTAGTGAAAATATTTATATTTTTTAATTTTTTAGTAAGTAATTATCAGCGATGAAATTACAACAATGATTAAGAGTACATCACGTTGTTTCCGCAATAACCCGAATGACAGGGATAAAATATGTGACCCACAGAGGACAGCAAAATAAAGTACTTACCCCAAAGTATGACAACTGTATGTTACCAAATCAATTATATTTTATTCTTCATCTTTGATATTGAATTAAGTATTAATATAAACAAAGGCGAATAAATTTGAACATCAAGCACGAGTGATGCGCATCACCAGAATTAACGTTGCACTCAGAATAAAGTCAATCTTTCTTGATCCACTCGAAACAAAGTCTTGGTGTAAAAGGAACAATCAAAATTTGATGGCAGTCATTAAGCATACTTGATCAATCCTGGTATTTCTGCATTTTCTTCTTTAGATCAGGAAGTTTCAGGTTTCACAAACACGTGCTGCGAAGATTTCTCAAAAGGAGGAAGAAGCCGAACAAAATTTATCTTCTGCAGCAATGTACAGGAAACAGGAGTAATTATTTTCTTGAATCTTCATGTAAAAATCTCACTAAAAGGATTTTCATCTATGGCAGATAGCATCGAAGGAACAGCAAAGCGAAGCAGGAAAATGGCACATCATATTGGCCAGGGAGAGGACAGACCGAAGCCCGTCCTACACCCCCGAACGCCAGCAGCAGAAGAGGAAAAAAACCGGTCCAACAACTGCCACCAAAGGCTTGGACGATACGATGACAATTCTTGAAGCGATATCGTCTGATGGTAGATGCCGGCTTGCTAGCACATTCCCTCCGGCCAAAGAAAAAGCACAGATCACCGCATGAACACTGCACTTCACTGACGCTGAGCACTGTATGATAAATTTCACCGAAACACAGTTCATTGCACGATAAATTTACTGACGCACAACACTGATTACAAGTATGATCTGGTATAATAGTTAAATCAAATGAAAAATAGTCAAAAATTATTTTATCATAATTTCACTGTCTGGGATAAGTGCTACACATATGAAGTACAATCAAAAATTAATAACTGATACATATCATACAAGTTACTCATATAATTACAGCATACACTTTCATTACAATCTGTAGTCAAGTTACAATTTTCTCTTTGTAAATGGAAATTGTAAGCTAATGCCTATTTTTACATTCATACATTTTCACTGTTAAAGACAACTCTGCATTAATGATCATTTTCTTGACAAGTTTCTAATTATACAGATTCTATAAATTCTTCTGGATGACATCAATTTGCCCTTGAAATTACTAAATTCATCTAGACCAATTACTCTACAATTGCATTTTTTTTACATTAATTTTCTTCTTCCTCTTTTTATTATTGTTATATATGTATATATATTTTACTACTCAAGCTTGTTTTAGTAGCACAATTTTCATGTCTAGCTCGTTACTTGTAATGATCACTAAGTGTACTGCACACTTTTTTTTTTTTTTTTTGTAAATTCCACGACATTAGTCAACCCGGACCAGCCTGCAGCCAACCAAACGTGTGAGTGAAGGTGGCCAACCGACACCCACACTGATCAAGAAATCTCAAAAAAAAAATTCTTTTGTTGGAAATAAATCCACTAATTTCCTAACACTTACAAATGTGTGTATGTTTTCTATTTATTTATTTTTTCTAACTTAGTGAACAAGAAAAACAAGCTCGATGAAATAAATGTTCTTAATTAATCAAATTGAACCTTGGATCAACTCTTTTAAATAATTTGCTACAATGAATTTTTGTAGTTTTGTTGTCTTCGATGTTTTGAATTAAGTAGTTTTTATTTCGAAAAATTTTTATTATTTTGAAAGGTCCATTGAATTTTGGCTGAAAAGCATGAGGTGGTTGTAAAGCCTTTAAAAATACCTCATCTCCAATATTAAATTTTGGTGGTTCTCTGCCTTTAACAACTTTATTTTGAGACTGAAAATATTTTTCTTCGTTTTGTTTCACTAATTCTCTAGTAGCTTTAATGTGTTCTCTCTGACGTAACAAAGGATTATCTACCGTTGCCGGTTCATTATTTGTATCTAGAGGTGTATTGAGTTCTCGCCCAAAAAATAACTGTGCGGGAGTAAAACCTGTCACTATGTGTTTAGAATTGTTGTAATATAGTTTGAAAAAAGCTAATCTATCTGACCATTCGATTACCTTATTGGATAAAGAAGCTATGCTTTCTTTCATAGTTCGATGAACTCTTTCTATGATTCCTTTAGACTGTGGATAATAAATGGAGCTTTTTCGGTGTTCAATATTGAGATCTTTTAGAAATTTTTCAAATTCAGCTGAACAAAAATTTGAAGCATTATCAGATAAAATTACTTTTGGAATACCAAATTTTGAAAAATAAAGATTCATACACCTTATTATTGTAGCAGAGGTAATATTTGCCAGAGGAATAGCTTCTAAATATCTTGAATAGTGATCAATAATAGTTAGAATGAAAAATTTCCCATCATGTGATCTGGGCAATTTACCCACAATGTCAATTGCTAACATTTCTCCAGGTGCTAAATCAGATTTTTTTATATTGCTTGTAATTGTTTTACATGACCTTGGTTTATTCTCCAAACACTGTTGACATTTTTCACAAAAGTTTTTTGTATCTAAAAACATGCCCTTCCAGAAATACTTTTTCTTAATGAATTCATAAGTTTTACTAGTACCAAAATGCGGAGCATGAGCAATCTCTAAACAAGGTTTTACTAAAGAATTTGGAAGTAGAATTTTATTTTCTAAATGCCTTGTCTTTAAATGATGCGCTCTAGGTCTTAATTTTATCATTACTACACCATTTTTTGTGTCAATAAAATATTTTCCACAAGTATTAGCTTTATTATTATTAATTTGGCTTAAGATATCCTTAATAGTTTTGTCATTTTTTTGGTGATTAACTATATTTTGGATGCTTAACTGAGTATTATCTGAATGAAATAAGTTGATATTGTTTACACTATGAGATGCTTCAGGAACTCTAGAAAGAAAATCTGCAGGATTGGAAAAACCAGGTATATGTTTTAGAGAGTAATCAAAATCCTGTAAATACAACAACCATCTGGCAACAATGTCAGGCTGCTTATCCAGCTGCATATGAAAAGTGAGTGGTCTAGCTTATGGCATAAATATTCGTCACCGGAATGAATCATCACATGGAATCGCCGTCGCTTTGTCTTGAAAAACCCTGCCCAGAAAACTGCCGATATTATCGGCATCTTATCCAGGATCGAAGCAAAATACGAGCTGCTTAATCCGGTTGTACGTCAAGTTACAAATTTAACATCCTGTGATTCCGCTATCTCCAGTTCGCGAGAATGTCTATCAGAATTCCTCAATATATGCTGTTTGTAAATATTTTTTGCCCAAAGGAACATTAGCCGAAATACTCTCGAAAGTTGTATGTGTGCGTAAATAAAAAAAAGTACACTTAGCGTAATATAAAATCTGGACGCTTTCAGATTATTTTAACTCTTTTTTTTACTTTTGTTATAAATTGTTGGTGCTCAAAATGTCAAACGGAAGAAAATGTTAGGAAGTACTCCTTTGAACTTTAATGTTTTAAATTATTGTCTCTTGACGAGTCGATTTGAAGCATTAAAGTATGAATAATTAATTTGCATTTTCATAGTTTTAATTTCAAATGTTTTAAAAAATTTCATTATTTACTAAACTTTTAATTTCCATTTTACTTCTTTCTAAAATTTACTAGTCCTAATATTTAACTTTTAAATTCATTTTAAACACGTTTTCTAGGATATCGTATTCAATTATATTCTGATTTTAAATTGTAGCTTATAAGACGTAAGAACTATCAATATTTAGTGAAAGAGTTTGGTGAATGCGAAACTGAAAAAATTTATTCTTTGAGTTTTAAGTAGAGATATGCATTTTCAGGTAAGCTGAAAAATTTTAAATCGAATTTCTTGAAACAAGGTTTGCTTCAGAGAAGTAATGAATTTTAATCCAAATATAATCCAATCTAGTACCAAGTATGAATTATTGGGAAATGGCTGATCACCAGTTTTTCCATCTCTTTCTGTGGTATAAATGGTTGAACATTTTATTATGTGAAGATAGTTCTATGTTATTGTGCCCATCCGGCATAAATTTGATTGAGCCAGATAAACTACTGATCTCAGTGGTATTCGATAACTAAACATATGTTAAATAAAACTGCGCTGTCTCTTTGAGGCAAAGCGGTGGTTATTAACAAATATAAGATCACTGTTTGCCATTGCGTTGTCGGTGTTTTTCGGAATTTAGATTTGTAATGCGACTGAAGGCAGTTCAGTTAATGTTGAAACTTTCACTCAGTTTGATCGGTTTGTAGAAGATAAAATAACTATAGTGGGCATTTTCAAATGACGTTAACAAGCATCTAATTGAAGTTATAATACAGCTCCGCGCGAATAGTAGTAGTAAAGCTTTCCTAATTCGTAACTGTTGTGCATTTTCCTACTTTAAAGATGAAGGTCATTCAACTATGTTTTTAGCACTGAAATAAATTTAGGACATTATTAAAAGTGGCTATTAGTTTAAGTAGCTTGCTGCTGTACATCGCCTATTGTCTTAAAAGTAGTCAATCTTTTGTAAACTGTGGGATGAATATTGCACCCATAATGATGTGTCAATCAAATATTGCGTCTTCAGAATTTCTTTATTCGACAATAAAATTATGTTGACCTCGGCCACGTCTGTTTGGATGTCCATCATTTCATCTACGCAATAAAGCCTTCACAGTTCAATGGAAAGAACCATCAACAAAGCATTCCAGCTATTCCAAAATTATTTCGTAACGGATATTTTCTCACATACCTATTCCCAAACGGGTATTTTATCTAATATCCGTTTATTAAATTCAAGAACGGGTTCCGCTTCAAATTCAGAAACAAACATTGAAATTATAATATAGACGTTTTCTTTTTATATTTGAAATGAAATAATTTCCATTATAGTTGAATCGAATTATTCTATTTCTCGTCGATAGCTGCAAACCACGATAAAATAATACCACACATATTATAGAAACAACGAAATCTAACTTTCAATACATTTATTTTCCATAACGACACTCTAGCGCTAGGTTTCTTTTTTACAGCGTAACATATGAATTGCAACTTCGATTGTGGAACAAAAATCAAGTTTCTCACAGACTCTAATTCAGCGCCGATTCTGGTGCCGCATGCGCTATTTGACAAGAATTTCCTCTGTCGCCAAGTATTTCTCAGCTAATACAAAACAATAGTGATGATTTCAGCGAACTCACATATTTTCGTATTTAGAATAAAGGGCTGAATTGCAATGCAATATAATTACAATTTCTCGAATTAATAATCTTACTCGGTTCAGAATAAATACTGCCTAATTTTGTGAACGCAATTATCAACTCGAAAATGGTAAGATAATTTCTGGTTATGGAGAATTATATTTCTTATCACGGTTTCCTCTGAAATAATTTTGATATTTATGATTAAATATTTCAAAATTCCTAATGCACTTAAATAAAAATATTAAGTGGAATTAAAATTTCAGTTCACAAAGAGATGTAGACTATGATCATATCACAGAGGTGCTAAGCAAGATAATTACTACTTAAATATAAATTACTAAACATTAAAGTACTACTATAAAATTACAAAACTATTAAAGAAAATAAATAAGTACATAATTAGGATTACTACTTAAAAGCAAATTTTAAAGCTTTTTTAATTACTTAATTATTTTTGAATTTTCAAGATCTTTGATGTTTAAATAAATATTTCAAGTGAATAAAGGTTTTAAAAGTGTTCTTTTTGCAAGAAATACATCAATCAAAATCAAGAATCATTCAAATACAAAGAAAAGGAAAATTTTGTATTTGGAGATTAAAATAAATATCCGTATGAGTATCGAAGGCAGGTACATATGGCAACAGTTTAATCAATAAGACTTTAGATTTTTGCTTAAACCTAAATATCTGTTCTTAGCTACATGTCGAGAATTAAAAAAAAAAAAAAAAGTCTACTTAATTGTTTTCGGGTTACACATTTCGTTACCTCAGAGTGCTCGAAGGTAGCCTTTGTGTAGTAGATGCTTCGTAAACATCATTCGAGTAGACAGTGTCGTATCTAAGTTACGTGCCACTAAATTCACAAAGGTAGATTTATAATCATGGCAACTAACGGAACGGGTTGAAGTTTATTAAGAATATTTATACCCTTGTACTTTGATTGGTTATTCTGGCAGACAGCGGTAGATGCACTATTCTCGCTCTTTACAGATTGCTGAACGTAAGTGAAAGCCCAAAAATGAAGCTTTTCCAGTTTCGATAGCCTTGCAAAAGCAACAGACAGATGAAGACCTGAACTTCGGTGATCAGCAAGCTATGTCTGGGGCAGCTGTAGAACAAACCCTTACCGAAAGAATTAAATATATTACTTAAATTATATAAATAGTACTTAACATTAGTTGAAAATTTTTTCACACTGTGAGCAACAAGTTTAACAAATGACAGACATATTTTTTTAGTTGTAAGGTAATAACTGCAGCCTTTGTTTTGCTACTGCATTTTGGAAAGGAACTGAATATATATCTAGCATATCAAAAAATACAACTCGTTTCCATGCCTTCAAGCGTATATAAGAACTTCCATAATTTTCCACATGCGCCGTAATATGCATAGCAGCTTCTTTGAAAACGTGTTTTTGGAATTTCTCCAAGAAGGATCGTAGAAAATGAATCAAATATTCAAATATATAATAGATTTAAATAATATTCAATTGCTCGATGCAGAAAACATGCGAAACAGATTGTTTAACCAGATGCTTGTGTGCTAAATTATCTTAATTTAAAAAGATCTTAATTTAATTTAAAGACAAGATTCTAATCGCCCATCCCTTCGAAGGAGACAAAGGTTCCGTCCCTTGTAGTGACTAAAGACTAAAGGCTATTAAATAAAGCTCTCGTCATTAAAAAAACATTCGTGTAAAATTTAAATGTTTAGTACCGGTTTGTTTAGATTTCGAATAATCTGTACGGAATTCTAAGCCATTTAGTAATCTGGCCCATTTCTTACGGAGCAAAATGTATTTCTAAAGGTGGAAGGAAAATATAAAGATCTAAAATGTGAAGTATTTATTGGATCGCTAGAAATTTCGGACTCCCCATTGTTCACCCTGATAAATGTGTGGAAGGTAAGAAATTAAAATTTTTTTTTTTGCATTAAATTGTACGTTTATTTCGATTTTAATCCTACTTCCCACTTTTCTTAATCAACCTTCATCCTCCCAAGCAATAGTCACAAATGTGCAAGAAGTGGCTAAATACAGAAGTACTCCTTCGCTCCATAACGTAACTGATAGGACATTTGCTTGCACAGCACGGTAAGAGCCTGTTAGCTGCATTTATAATTCTCTGAGACTTTCATTTTTTGGCTACAGAAATATACGATTCTTTAAATACAATCTTGTTCTAGGAATGATTTGGATATCTACGTATTCCTCCTGTGTAAAGGAGAATTTTATCTTACTTCTGTTTCTTTTTTTTCCTTTTGGACTGCAGGTTTTGGTCTTACCATATGAGCTGATAATTTGACCGTGCAATTTAAAGTCTTCCGTTTAACCTAAAATTCATATTTAATTTTAAGGCTAAACTTCGCATTTCGATAAATTAACCATTTTAACACGCAGATTTATGATTCCTTTAAAGCACGTTTCTGCGACTTTTGCAAAATACGCTCTGTGAAAAGGCAACTGCGGTCGTCTTTTCATCTCCTAAAATTAGCTTGCTTTAATTCTCTTCAAATTTAAACGTTCAGGCGATGCGTTCTAAGTAATTAGAATTAGATAGTAAAATCTATTCAAACGATTACTTTATCTCCTCTATCATATAGCTTGTGAACGTGTTATGCCGCTACTGAAGAACTGCAGACGACTTTGAGGTGAGGCACGTGCAATCCAGGTATAACTACTTCCCCATTTCCCGTAATACGTGCCATTATGAACATAAGGAACAGTTTGGAGGGTAAAAATGAAACGAAAGCGTCAAATAATTCGTTATTTCCACTGAAAGTGTGCGGGTGCGAGAAATATTTTCTACAATTGTAAAGGTCTCTTCGAAATGACAGCTGTTAGACCTATTGGAGTTGAATAAAATTTAGTTGCATCAAAACTTAAGTTTCTCACGTCTTCGTCTGCCTATGAGTCGATCCTTAGTCACTGTTTTTCGGTAACAGTGATATGAAATTCCAGCGTTCAGTACTGAACTTTCCAGCAAGCTGTAAAGTAATGTAATTGTTTCTCTTGTTTTGTGATTATGTTAATCAAAGTCTGCTTGTAGTACTGAAAAGCGAATTTTCACTAAAGAATCTTATATTCTTCCTTTGGTGTTAGATGTTGTAATGCATAAGTCTATCCTCAGATTTAAGGTACGAGTAATATACAGCACATCTGTTAGTATGCAAATTATAAAGTAGCCAAATAGGAGATGTGACGAAGATAGCATAGGGAGAAAAACTAATTTTGCTTGCTAAATTCAACGGAAAGGAAAATTAGCCTAATTATATCTACATGGTAAGGGGGGCTCGCTCCAATGCCAATGATTTCAAATTACGGAGTGCCTATGGTTTAAAACCATTTACCTCCTAATCAGAATTAAATAAAGTGACCAGAAATAAGAAATTTGCATAAGTTAGTTTACTTGATGCAAGCTAGAGGGAGCCACATATGCTCGACAAAGGTTAGGGATAGAGATAAATATAAACAATTGATAAAATAAAATATTAGTTTTTATAATCCTTTTACAAAATTTTTAACATTTTGCAACAGACCTGGTGAGTACACACGATTAATTATGCCGTTTCCTAAAAACGCCGAACCGTTCAGGGGGTTAATTTGGTTACTGAGATAATTATAACGTGATAATTTATTCCTGCTATATTTATGCCAATCATAAGCACTGAAACGTTTTAGAACGTCATCTTGCTCTTAAATCGTAATAACATTCATTAACCCTGCATTATCCGATATTAATTATTAAATCAAATAAAAAACTGAAACTTAAAAATATTATTAAATACCATTTCTAGCATTAAAAAAATTTGCATGAAATGGTAGTACATGTATCATCCCCTGAATTATCGGAGATACAAAACAAGATTAAAAGTCAACAATGATATGTACTTAGATAGAACCCTGTAGCTAATTCCTATAAATGTTTAGATGTTTACATAGATAAGTCCTTCAACTTCAAAGATCATATTTCTTACATCTTAAACAAAGCAAATTCAGCCTACATGGCAATTTATTCTATTATCGGCAAAAAATCAAAGCACAATCTAAAAATAAAGAAAATGCTTTACATATCTCTAATTCGACCGATCATGCTATATGCAGTGCCGACCTTGGCAATCTCCAACAAAACTGAGCGCAAAAAACTGGATATACTTCAAAATAAAATTCTACGTAGCATTGTGAATGCACCTTGGTACGTGAGAAAATCTGTAATTCATAACGGCCTGGATATTGCATCTGTGCATAACTTTATACTGATGACAGCTCACATCTTCGAGAAGATGAAAGATAGTCAGTATAACGCAATTAAACAAATGTTGGATTATGATCCAACCATTGAATACACTGTCAAACGCCCAAGGACAATTCATCACAATTCGTCATGGTTGTAACTTGTAAATTTTAATTTTAAAATTTACTTGAACTCTGAATGTTTTTCGCACTGACCACAGGTCATTAACTTTGCTTAACTTTCTCCGATCGAGAAATTGGACTCTATCCCATTATTTGTGTTACATCTTATACTTATGTTAATTAAAAACTTATTTTATTCAAGATTTTTATGTTTCATTACGGCCTATCTAGCTACTGCATACTTCTGAAGGACTTTGAACTCTTATGCCATTAACAGCTTCGAACTGTCTTCGTTTCTTTTGTTGTGTTGAGATGAGAAATTATAATAATTATGTTGTCATTCACTTCTTTCTATCAATTAGCTATAATGTTGCAGGTATTTTGCAGAAATTTAACTTTCGGTTCGTTTATTCTCCCATCAATAAAATTCCGAGTTCCATACTCAAGGACCCCATTCCGAACATGAATTCCTGGGGTATTTGCAGGATTCCTTGCCAGTGTGGCTTAATTTACATTGGCCAAACTAAGAGAGCCTTAAACTTTCGCGTTAAGGAACATGAGACATATGTTAGAAAAAAGTCTTCTGTTGCACAACATTGTTGGTCCGAAAATCCCACTTTCAATTTTTCTGCTTCCAAAAATATTCAAAAAACATCTTCTATTGTTGAGCTGCATATTCTAGAGGCATTTCACATTCAAAAAAATCTTTCTGTTCTAGTTAACGACCTTAATTCTAATCCATTTTTGCCTTCAGCCTTTAAAGAAATTATATGTTAGTTCTGTTTTCATAAACAGATGGCGCCAGTGGCTTATCTCCTGTCCAGGCTTTCTTATCTCACCTAATCATTATACCTTATCTCGTTCATTTGCGCTTTTGCAGCTGAGAATGATGGTTCGGTAAAACCATCGAAACTAGTCCTATGAGAATTTGAAAATATAACGCTGATTTTTGTTGTTCGACTTCTAAATTTATAAATACAGCATACTAAAATTTGTTGTCAGTACGGAAGATCTATTTCTGCAAATATTATGCGAAAAGGGGTTGGATTTAGAATTTTCCAAAAGTCAAATATGAAAAAACACGTTTTGTCCGCTCGTTTTTGAATTGACCAGATGTCACATGTGGCCATGTCTTGGCGCTTTGGCGTTAAGTCCTGTTCACCAAAATACGGCAGACGGTAGTGGTATTGGTAGGTAGCATTATTCAGGATTAGTCAAATACTTGTAGCGTGGATAATTCCCGCCATTGTTCTCCCTGAAAACTGGTAGTGTTGAGCCCACGCGTTCGGTGGTAGTAGTGGTTATAGAGAACAATTTTAAGTCTCCTGTCTCGGATGAGCTTAAATTTACCTCTCACAGATGTTCGAGTGGTCACCTACCGTCTGCCTAATATGAGGACTACTCACCTGTGACCGCTCTGCGTAGGGCCAAATAGGCGAAGCATGTATGACAATTATTATCGCCATCATTATTATGTAATATGTTAAAACCGTTTTTGCTTCGTAACTTAAAAAGCTAACAATTTTTTGCATAACAAATTTCCCTTTGGAGACCCGAATCTGAATAGTCTGAATTGTAGGAGAAGTAGTGAATTGGATAATATATTTGTTTTCAGAGTGGTCAGTATTCGCGTATAGTAAGTTTAAAGAAATGAAATTGTTTTACTGATTTAGTGTAATATCATTCTGATATTATAAATGCAAATAACGTTAAGATACTGCGCATCTGTCGGTTAAAGAGCGCTTAAAACACCTTCAAATGCTGGTAACTGGACATGATTTCAAATCCAGGCTTACTTGTTGGTTTTACCGATGTATAGCATTAATACGCCCTGGATGGTATTAGAAGCCCCCTCACTCAGGGCAGATTTTTCTGCAGACTGAGAGCTCTTCTGTGCTTTTTCTTGTTAAAAGAATGTAATTTAACTTAAAATATTATGCGTCACACGCTTTGAAATAGCAGGAGTAACGGTGCAATATATTCTGAGTGCATATTTTAACATGATAATCAACTCAGCCACTAATTTGTGATCGCGTTTCTCGTGACGTAAGAACAAGAATTAAACAGAACTGATTCAGACATAATACGTCTCAAACTTTTCTTAGGCCCCACCAGCGGCCGAGCGGTAAAGTCGCTGAACACTGGTTGTTCGGTCCGAGGTTCGAATCTCGCAAACCGACTGGCTGCGTGGGCGTTTTCGTGTTTTTCCCCATGTGTAAACGTGTATACGAGCCAGTTCCCCTTAGAAAGTCCTCCACGAAGGCATCCCTCCCCTTAGGCAGATAGCCTTCGAGGCTTTGCCATAATCACACACACACACAAAGTTTTCTTATTTTTTTGTATTTTATCTTAAGGTACACACCTTTATGGTGGACTAATTTGATGAGCCCTTATGTGTGAGGCCCTTGTGGGATTCCGTGATAAGCTGTAGTAAGAACGGAATTAATTCCAGCTGTAAACAGAATATGCAACCAAAGCATCAGAACTGAGTTTTTTCTCTCCACCTTTCGCTGATCAGCGCGATTATCGTGCGTTCCGCAAGACTCATTCCAGCTGTCTGTCTAACTAACCGCGTAGTTGCCCTACGTGAGATAACAAAATTTTTTGAAAGAACAACGAAAAACAATTTCGCATTCTCACCACCACTATTTCAAAACGAGCCAAAAAATTGGCTTTACGAGAAAACTTTCGCATACGGAACAAGGAAAAGTTTAGGTGTAACGCAGGCGGAAAATCTCAAGTTAACGAATTTTATTCCTATAGCGGTGATTGTTGATATATTATGCGTGCATTTATTTTGAAAGATACGTTCTAGAACGTATTAAACTAGGAATGAAATTGTCTCGCAGTTAATAGTATTAATAAAAAAAAAGAAAAGAGCTAATTCACTACAATATGGTTTTATTAACTCTTAGTTGCTTAGAGAGGAATTAGAGTCATTATGCGACATTATCTATCAAAATTCTTCTTGATTTGAACTCTAAAATACAAGTCACTCCGAAATTTGAAACTAGCATATCACTACCATTGGCAATCAATTACCTTTTTTACTTTTAGATTAGCCATCCATTACCTGCCAATTAAAATGCAGTGACTCTTAAAGAGAACAATTCTGATAGCGACAAGCAAAAATTCAACCTTATACCTTCAATGACTGAAAGTTATTTTTTTATTGGTACCACCGGTTAATGTGATTACATTATATTTGTTTTTCATTTTAAGCACTTTTGCTGCGTCGTACTGGTAATTTTCCCTACGGCATTCGAGTTCAAGTTCCAAATCAACTACGACGTAAGCGCTACGATACCCATACGAGATGGATTCATTTACAAACGACGCAGCTTAAAAAAATTATTACGTATTTTAGAATAGAGAGGGTAATTTTAAAATTATTGCTAATTATAATTATGATTTTCACTTACATATTTTTATCTCATAATTTTTATTTACATCTTCGCATAGCTATGCTCAGTCAGTGACTCTCGATTTTAAGTTAAATACGCTTTGCATTACTTTGTGTATAACAGTCTTAGTTTAAATACTGATTATACTCTGTGATACTGTGAAGAGTTGTACAGCTATGTTTTTTGGAAACTTCCAGAATACTGAGATGTTTCTTTTTGAAAAATAACTTTTATCAACCTCTCATCGTACCTAAATGTATTCAATATATTACGAACCCGTAACCACACAACAATATATTATCAGAAGAAAACGATATGTAAAACATATCTTAATGCTTTTGAGCAATATTATGCTTTAACTAAATTATATGTGGATCCTAAGATCAATATGTTAATCAGCTGTTAATTATATTTGAATTGTGAGTTCACTATATTAATCATGTGTGAGTTATGTGTTGATTATGTTTGAAATGTGAGATTAAATCATGCTTCTTTCTTCTTGTAAAGCATTTCATGAAATGATTGCGACTTTGAAATAAATGTTAATTTTATCATTTGCGATGTTCAAAATATTTGCTAAAAATTGTTTAACGTTACATGTGTTCATTTCTATTACAACAGTGTCACGAAATTATTATTTTGCTATTATGATACCTTAATTACCTCCTCAGGATTTATGTATAGGTGCTGCTATTCGAACAGAGGATATCTGTGTACATGCTAATCATTATCTCTCTCTCTATATGTGTGTATATATAATATATATAGTTACAACATATATATGTAATATAAAAGGACTTTGCGATACTGATGGTATTGAATATATAAGGTTGAATCCGTAATGAAGTACAATAATTTTAATTGAGCAAAATGCTAATCTATAATGAATAGATGACTGGCAGCCGAGGAAGATTAAATCTTCACTTTATTTCCAGTAAATATATTGCGGCCGCAAAATACTTGGCACATTATTTGTGCCTATAAAAAATGTTTGCATTTTTGATAGATTTTCAATAAGAAGAGATCCGTCGTCAGCAAACCAGCTACTCGGAACAGTGGAAAGCGAGTGCGTTATCCTCAGGATGAAATCGTAGAAAGAATATAAGATTCTTTAGTGAAAATTCACTTTTCAGCACTACAAGCAGAATTTGATTAACATAATCACAAAACAAGAGAAACAATTACATTACTTTACAGCTTGCTGGAAAGTTCAGTACTGAACGCTGAAATTTCATATCACTGTTACCGAAAGACAATGACTAAGGATCGACTCATAGGCAGACGAAGACGTGAGAAACTTAAGTTTTGATGCAACTAAATTTTATTCAACTCCAATAGGTCTAACAGCGGTCATTTCGAAGAGACCTTTACAATTGTAGAAAATATTCCTCGCACCTGCACACTTTCAGTGGAAATAACGAATTATTTGACGCTTTCGTTTCATTTTTACCCTCCAAACTGTTCCTTATGTTCATAACGGTACGTATTACGGGAAATGGGGAAGTAGTTATAACCTGGATTGCACGTGCCTCACCTCAAAGTCGTCTGCAGTTCTTCAGTAGCGGCATAACACGTTCACAAGCTATATGATAGAGGAGATAAAGTAATCGTTTGAATAGTTTATACTATCCCAATAAAGGACTAATCTCTTCGCAGAACGCATCGCCTGAACGTTTAAATTTGAAGAGAATTAAAGCAAGCTAATTCTAGGAGATGAAAAGACGACCGCAGTTGCCTTTGCACAGAGCGTATTTTGCAAAAGTCGCAGAAACGGGCTTTAAAGGAATCATAAATCTGCGTGTTAAAATGGTTAATTTATCGAAATGTGAAGTTTAGCCTTAAAATTAAATATGAATTTTAGGTTAAACGGAAGACTTTAAATTGCACGGTCAAATTATCAGCTCATATGGTAAGACCAAAACCTGCAGTCCAAAAGGAAAAAAAAGAAACAGAAGTAAGATAAAATTCTCCTTTACACAGGAGGAATACGTAGATATCCAAATCCTTCTTAGAACAAAACTGTATTTAAAGATTCGTATATTTCTGTAGCCAAAAAATGAAAGTCTCAGAGAATTATAAATGCAGCTAACAGGCTCTTACCGTGCTGTGCAAGCAAATGTCCTATCAGTTACGTTATGGAGCGAAGGAGTACTTCTGTATTTAGCCACTTCTTGCACATTTGTGACTATTGCTTGGGAGGATGAAGGTTGATTAAGAAAAGTGGGAAGTAGGATTAAAATCGAAATAAACGTACAATTTAATGCAAAAAAAAATTTTTAATTTCTTACCTTCCACACATTTATCAGGGTGAACAATGGGGAGTCCGAAATTTCTAGCGATCCAATAAATACTTCACATTTTAGATCTTTATATTTTCCTTCCACCTTTAGAAATACATTTTGCTCCGGAAGAAATGGGCCGGATTACTAAATGGCTTAGAATTCCGTACAGATTATTCGAAATCTAAACCAACCGGTACTAAACATTTAAATTTTACACGAATAATTTTTTAATGCCGAAAGCTTTATTTAATAGCCTTTAGTCTTGAGCCACTACAAGGGACGGAACCGTTGTCTCCTTCGAAGGGATGGGCGATTAGAATCATGCCTTCTCCGGGATTCGAACTCAGGCGCATCGTTACGGCAGTCAGAATGCCTAACCACTATACCGGCGGAATATGTTTGTCTTTAAATTAAATTAAGATCTTTTTAAATTAAGATAATGTAGCACACAAGCATCTGGTTAAACAATCTGTTTCGCATGTTTTCTGCATCGAGCAATTGAATATTTTTTAAATCTATTATATATTTGAATATTTGATTCATTTTCTACGATCCTGCTTCGGAGAAATTCCAAAAACACGTTTTCAAAGAAGCTGCTATGCATATTACGGCGCATGTGGAAAATTATGGAAGTTCTTATGTACGCTTGAAGGCATGGAAACGAGTTGTATTTTTTGATATGCTAGATATATATTCAGTTCCTTTCCAAAATGCAGTTGCAAAACAAAGGCTGCAGTTATTGCCTTACAACTAAAAAAATATGTCTGTCATTTGTTAAACTTGTTGCTCACAGTGTGAAAAAATTTTCAACTAATGTTAAGTACTATTTATATAATTTAAGTAATATATTTAATTCTTTCGGTAAGGGTTTGTTCTACAGCTGCCCCAGACATAGCTTGCTGATCACCGAAGTTCTTGTCTTCATCTGTCTGTTGCTTTTGCAAGGCTATCGAAACTGGAAAAGCTTCATTTTTGGGCTCTCACTTATGTTCAGCAATCTGTAAAGAGCGAGAATAGTGCATCTACCGCTGTGTGCCAGAATAACCAATCAAAGTACAAGGGTATAAATATTCTTAATAAACTTCAACCCGTTCCGTTAGTTGCCATGATTATAAATCTATCTTTGTGAATTTAGTGGCACGTAACTTAGACACGACACTGTCTACTCGAATGATGTTTACGAAGCATCTACTACACAAAGGCTGCTTCGAGCGCTCTGAGGTAACGAAATGCGTAACCCGAAAACAATTAAGTAGACTTTTTTTTTTTTTTTTTTAATTCTCGACATGTAGCTAAGAACAGATATTTAGGTTTAAGCAAAAATCTAAAGTCTTATTGATTAAACTGTTGCCATATGTACCTGCCTTCGATACTCATACGGATATTTATTTTAAACTCCAAATACAAAATTTTCCTTTTCTTTGTATTTGAATGATTCTTGATTTTGATAAGATGTATTTCTTGCAAAAAGAACACTTTTAAAACCTTTATTCACTTGAAATATTTATTTAAACATCAAAGATCTTGAAAATTCAAAAATAATTAAGTAATTAAAAAAGCTTTAAAATTTGCTTTTAAGTAGTAATCCTAATTAAGTACTCATTTATTTTCTTTAATAGTTTTGTAATTTTATAGTAGTACTTTCATGTTTAGTAATTTATATTTAAGTAGTAATTATCTTGCTTAGCACCTCTGTGATATGATCATAGTCTACATCTCTTTGTGAACTGAAATTTTAATTCCACTTAATATTTTTATTTAAATGCATTAGGAATTTTGAAATATTTAATCATAAATATCAAAATTATTTCAGAGGAAACCGTGATAAGAAATATAATTCTCCATAACCAGAAATTATCTTACCATTTTCGAGTTGATAATTGCGTTCACAAAATTAGGCAGTATTTATTCTGAACCGAGTAAGATTATTAAGTCGAGAAATTGTAATTATATTGCATTGCAATTCAGCCCTTTATTCTAAATACGAAAATATGTGAGTTCGCTGAAATCCTCTGAAATCATCACTATTGTTTTGTATTAGCTGAGAAATACTTGGCGACAGAGGAAATTCTTGTCTAATAGCGCATGCGGCACCAGAATCGGCGCTGAATTAGAGTCTGTGAGAAACTTGATTTTTGTTCCACAATCGAAGTTGCAATTCATATG
Source organism: Stegodyphus dumicola (assembly GCF_044657685.1). Taxonomy (NCBI): domain Eukaryota; kingdom Metazoa; phylum Arthropoda; class Arachnida; order Araneae; family Eresidae; genus Stegodyphus; species Stegodyphus dumicola. Next base: position 135,044,652 of record NC_140777.1, read on the forward strand.
TTACGCTGTAAGAAAGAAACCTAGCGCTAGAGTGTCGTTATGGAAAATAAATGTATTGAAAGTTAGATTTCGTTGTTTCTATAATATGTGTGGTATTATTTTATCGTGGTTTGCAGCTATCGACGAGAAATAGAATAATTCGATTCAACTATAATGGAAATTATTTCATTTCAAATATAAAAAGAAAACGTCTATTTTATAATTTCAATGTTTGTGTCTGAATTTGAAGCGGAACCCGTTCTTGAATTTAATAAACGGATATTAGATAAAATACCCGTTTGGGAATAGGTATGTGAGAAAATATCCGTTACGAATTAATTTTGGAATAGCTGGAATGCTTTGTTGATGGTTCTTTATATTGAACTGTGAAGGCTTTATTGCGTAGATGAAATGATGGACATCCAAACAGACGTGGCCGAGGTCAACATAATTTTATTGTCGAATAAAGAAATTCTGAAGACGCAATATTTGATTGACACATCATTATGGGTGCAATATTCATCCCACAGTTTACAAAAGATTGACTACTTTTAAGACAATAGGCGATGTACAGCAGCAAGCTACTTAAACTAATAGCCACTTTTAATAATGTCTTAAATTTATTTCAGTGCTAAAAACATAGTTGAATGACCTTCATCTTTAAAGTAGGAAAATGCACAACGGTTACGAATTAGGAAAGCTTTACTATTACTATTCGCGCGGAGCTGTATTATAACTTCAATTAGATGCTTGTTAACGTCATTTGAAAATGCCCACTATAGTTATTTTATCTTCTACAAACCGATCAAACTGAGTGAAAGTTTCAACATTAACTGAACTGCCTTCAGTCGCATTACAAATCTAAATTCTGAAAAACACCGACAACGCAATGGCAAACAGTGATCTTATATTTGTTAATAACCACCGCTTTGCCTCAAACAGACAGCGCAGTTTTATTTAACATATGTCCAGATATAGAAATATTTTATCTAAAAATGTTCAACCATTTATACCACAGGAAGAGATGGAAAAACTGGTGATCAACGATTTCCCAATAATTCATACTTGGTACTAGATTGGATTATATATGAATTAAAATTCATTACTTCTCTGAAGCAAACCTTGTTTCAAGAAATTCGATTTAAAATTTTTCCGCTTACCTGAAAATGCATATATCTACTTAAAATTCAAAGAATAAATTTTTTCAGTTTTGCATTCACCAAAGTCTTTCACTAAATATTGATAGTTCTTACGTCTTATAAGCTACAATTTAAAATCAGAATATAATTGAATAAGATATCCTAGAAAACGTGTTTAAAATTAATTTAAAAGCTAAATATTAGGACTAGTAAATTTTAGAAAGAAGTAAAATGGAAATTAAAAGTTTAGAAAATAATGAAATTTTTTAAAACATTTGAAATTAAAACTATGAAAATGCAAATTAATTATTCATACTTTAATGCTTCAAATCGACTCGTCAAGAGACAATAATTTAAGACATTGAAGTTCAAAGGAGTACTTCCTAACATTTTCTTCCGTTTGACATTTTGAGCACCAACCATTTATAACAAAAGCAAAAAAAAAAGTTAAAGTAATCTGAAAGCGTCCAAATTTTATATTACGCTAAGTGTACTTTTTTTTATTTACGCACACGTACAACTTTCGAGAGTATTTCGGCTAATGTCCCTTTGGGCAAAAAATATTTACAAACAGCATATCTTGAGGAATTCCGATAGACAGTCTCGCGAACTGGAGATAGCGGAATCACAGGATGTTAAATTTGTAACTTGACGTACAACCGGATTAAGCAGCTCGTATTTTGCTTCGATCCTGGATAAGATGCTGATAATATCGGCAGTTTTCTGGGCAGGGTATTTCAAGACAAAACGACGGCGATTCCATGTGATGATTCATTCCGGTGACGAATATTTATGCCATAATCTTGCACTCTCCACATGCACACGGCTACTTGCCACCTCACTCTCGTATTTCGCTTCGATCCTGGAATAATATCGGCAGTTTTCTAGAAAGGGTTTTCTAGACAAACTGACGGCGATTCGATGTGATGATCCATTCTAGTGACGAATATTTATGCCATAAACTTGCACTCTGCACATGCGCACGGCTACTTGCCACCTGGCTCTCGTATTTCGTATCGATTCTGGAATAATATCGGCAGTTTTCTAGGCAGGGTTTTCTATACAAAGTGACGGCGATTCCATGTGATGATCCATTCCGGTGACGGATATTTATGCCATACTTTTGGACTCTCCACATGCACACGGATACTTGCCACCTGGCTATTAGATTCGAGATACTTAAAATTTAAGAACCAGGTCAACAATGGATGGTCTGTTCCGGAGCAGGAATTTTCAGCCGCAGAGATAACGATGGAAATATTCTACGGCTTTAATTATGCCGAGCAAATCGTTCCCATTGACACGGCAATTCCTCTCCGGCTTAGACCAGCATTTATTCCAGTATTGTATATTTTTTGACCGTTTATTTCTTGGAAAAAATAGCTCCGATTCTCTCGTTCCTCACATCTGTGTGAAGGTTAAATGACTTGTCGAGATGATGATGCGGCAGGATTGTCAGATATAATGCTTCCTTTAGTTTGACAAATGCATCCTCACTTTCATTTTTACAGAAGAATTTTTGCTTGCTTTCTGTTAGATTCTGAAAGCTTCTTGCGATGGAAGGAAACTCCTATAGAAATCTCCTGTATTATGTGCATAGTCCCAAGAAACTTCTCTGTTAATGGATATTTTTCAGCTGTCTCCAATCTCTAACTGTTGACACTTTTTCTGGATTTATACTCCTATCTATGGCAGAGAGGGCATGTCAAAGGTACGTCATTGCCTGACTGAGTAGCGTACATTTAGCTGAACGTAACTTTAGATCTTTTGTGGGTCATTTGGATGTATAATTACTTGACAATACCCACTCTTTAAGCCAAATAAATGTGACCAAAGCAATTAAAATGCAACGATAATTTGCACTTAATGGAAAAAAATCTCCATCACTGTCTTATCAGCTACTGCGGACCTACGGCATACATGTGATTCGAAATTCTAATCTTCTGCTTGATAATGTGTTTACCAATTCGTTTCGCCTCCCCAATTTCAAAGATCGAAGTGCTCGCAAAACGCAGCCTGCGGTGAAATTTTCCAACTTTGATGTTACCCAGAAAACACCATACTAATTCTTCCTAAAAAAGGGACAACGCCCTCGAGGGAAAAAGTGCCAAACAATTAAAAAGGCAACCTTCCTATAACACAACTGGCTAAATTTTTCGGTTGTTTACATTGCTACAGATTTCTAGAAAAATTATTTCTTTTAATCTTGCGGTCTTAGTCCACATTTTTATATAGAACTTTGAAAGGAGTAATAAATCAGTTATAAATTAAATGTGCAATACAATGCAAATCTCAAGACCCGACACTTGGCTCGAACGTACTAAAACAGTGATAAATTGTTTTAAATTGAATGGTAAACTACGAAATATTCTCTTCTTATAGCTCTGATGCGACAGTGTGCAAGAGAGTGAAATTTTTCCAGTCCCTCGCATTGCGGGTGAAAAGGAGCGGGTGAAAAGGAGTGGCGTTCGCTCTCACCATTGTAAATATTTCGTCACCGAAATACTGATGATCTTCAACAAGCACAACCCTTTTACCACGAGGAATTGGTAGAAAGATATAAGAAGTGACACTTGGCAACTTGTTTCGTTTTGAATACTCACTGTCAAGAGTGATTAAATATTTATCTCCCTCTTGTAGAGTGATCTGTGCACAGCCACAGATTAAAAGTAGTAAATAAGGATTTGAAGGTGAAATAATAATAATTATTATTATACTGAGTAAATAATAATTATGTTTCTAGTTTATGATTAATAGGAAAGCGCAGCATGGCAGGGCGAATGCTATCAGAACCTGATGACTTGAGTAAAGTTTCAGATTTGTGTATTGTCTGTGTCCGCATACTTTAATGCGACATTGATGTCATGCGAATATTATTTAAAGAATAAAAAAATACGTATTTTCTTCATTTCCATATTGTCGTGATAAATGTTTTAGAGAGTTCGCAATTATTAATTTACAAAATATGTCTTAGGTTTAAAATACAGTAATGAACATTTTAATAGTTTTATTGTTAATACCTAATACATAAAATGAAGCAAACACGGAATGTTTATTGAGTAAATTATGACACCGGTGATTACTGTGAATATGAAAATGAGCTGTTCACTCATTGTTCTCTGACAGAGGTCTCGAAAGGTGCGGGTCGATAAATAACTTTCTCGAGGTGATGTATACAGGACATAAAAAATTACAGTAGGTAAATCACTAAAACTGGTGAATACTGATGGTACGATCATGGCACGAACCCAGGCAATAAGATGTCTGCTTGGTTGATTTCCTCTTACATTTAGGGAGAAGACCAGATATCTTTCGTTAGAAGGTCCGCCAGTAAGGCACCACTCCCTCTTATGCATATAGCGATCGTTTGCTTAACCGTATTTAAATAACTTAACACCGAATACTGCGTGCCAAACACGACTCAAACAGCAAGAGAAATAGACCAGGACATCCCTAAAACTTTCCTTAACCCATTAATAAAATGCAAACTGCTGAACAGCTAAACTGAGCAAACTTTCTCTTGAACTAGCCTTTATAAAAGAACAAACTATGCGTTGGAAATATTGCTCAAATTTTTGGAGAACTGCGTCTAGTTAACAGAAAGCACAGTGAGTCATATGTCAACACAATGTGGAGCAAATCTGCTTTACATAACCGCAAAACTTCATTTAATAATTCAACTAACATAAACTATTATTAGTCCGTTCTAGATTAAAACTGCATTTTTCAGCAAAGACCAGAACTGAGAGTTATGAATTCATTTCTCAGATATTTAAAGCAGAGTTTTATTACAAATTTACATTATTGGACAAAACTGTACAGAAGATGCAAAAGTCACCATTTATTTTTCCTAACAATAATTATTTTCAAATTATTTTTAAACATATTACAAAAATTTGCTTTGAAAGCAGTTTTTTGATTCATGGATGTACGTCTGATTAAGTTAAACAGTTAAAATTTATACTATGTATTAGGTATACCTACATAATTTATATTATGCATGTGTGTATTTCAATTTATATTACATATCAAAAGCGGAAGACTTGATAGTTAAAATTTTGCACGTAGAACATATATTAATTTGCATGTAAAGTATCTTTTGAAAGTTATAAACAGTAGGCTAATAGGTTTATATTTTATTTTTTTAGCAGAAATCTTGATATATCACCCAAAAATAAATTCACTGTTATGTGCCACAGTTGTAAATATGTTTAAAATAATCTCCTTTAAATAAACACACTAATTAATTAACACATTCCTTTTAATAAATTTTGATTGAAGAAATACATTAGAGAACAGCGGGAAAGAATTTCTTTTGTGCGTTTAACTAAATACAGCATGCTAAAATTTGTTGTCAATACGGAAGATCTATTTGTGCATATATTATTATTATTATGCGAAAAGGGGCTGGATTTAGATTTTCCAAAAGTCAAATATGAAAAAAAAAAAAAAAAAAAAAAAAAAAAAAAAAAAAAACGTTTTGTACGCTCGTTTTTGAATTTCCGAAGAGGATGAAATCTATTAGTCATCGGCCACTCGTGCACTGAGTGTGTTAAAGAAGAGCTTTTGCAAACGTTTTCCAGATTTTTCAGATTTTCCAGATATCTTCCCATTAATATTTATAGCATAGCAGTTTTCAAATATTTCCCATTTAGCTGACAGTGTTCATTGTACTGGCACGGATCTAGTCCCTAGCGAGCTTGAGTGTTTCACTTGTCCAGATGTCACATGTGGCCAAGTCTGGGCGCATTGGCGTTAAGTCCTGTTCCACAGAAAACGGCAGATGGTAGTGGTATTGGTACGTAGCATTATTCAGGATTAGACAAATCCTTGTGGCATGCATGGTTCCCGCCACAATTCTCCCCGAAAATTGGTAGTGTTGAACACACGGGCTGGGTGGTAGTAGTGGTTATAGAAAAGGACTTTTAAGTCTCCTGTCTCGAATGGGGGGCCCGGGTCGGTAACATGATTAGCTTAAATTTACCACTCAGAGATACTCGACTGGTTACCTACCATCTGCTTAATATAGGGACTTCTCCCCTGGAACCGCTCCGGTTAGTGCCGACTAGTCGAAGCATGTATGACAATTATTATCGCCATCATTATAATGTAATATGTTAAAACCTTTTTTGCTTCGTAACTTATAAAGCTAATAAATTTTTTTCATAAGAAAACTTTATTTTTTTCTTTGGAGACCCCATATCTGAATAGTCTGAATTGTAGGAGAAGTAGTGAATTGGATAATGTCTTTGTTTTAATAGTGGTCAGTATTCGCGTAAAGTAAGTTCGAAGAAATCGAATTGTTTTACTGATTTATTGTAATATAATACTGATATTATAAATGCTGTAATGAAATGTTTTGAGTGTTTCCTTTAAAATAACGTCTTCAGTATAAATGCAGAGTGTTCAAGACTTTTATTGCTGCAGTTTTCTGGTCAAAATGTAATATAACGCTAAATATGTTTTTTTATGCGTAAACCGCAACATCATATGAATACGAACTGGAGGCAAATAGCCTTTAGATACTGAGTTACCGAGTCAGTTACCGAGCGCTTAAACACCTTCAGATGCTAGTAAGTGGACATGATTTCAAATCCAAGCTTACCTGTTGGTTTTACCAATGTATGGCATTAATACGCTCTGAATGGTTTTAGAAGCCCCTCACTCAAGGCAGATTTTTCTGTACTGAGACTGAGAGCTCTTCTGTGATTTTTCTTCGTAAAAGAACCTAATTTAACTTTGAATACTGTACGTCACACGCTTTGAAATAGCAGGATCAACGATACAATACATTATGAGGGCATATTTAAAGATGATAATCATGTCAGCCACTAATTTGCTATCTCCTTTCTCGTGACGTAAGAACAAGAATTAATTAGAACCGATTCAGAGATAATGCTTCTCAAAGTTTTTTTTTTTTCCTGTATTTTATCTTAAGGCACACTTCTTTATGGTGGACCAATTTATGAGCCATTATGTGTGAGGTTCTTCGCGAGATTCTGTGTTAAGAGCGAAATTAATTCCCAGAATATGCAACCAAAGCATCAAAACTGAGGTTTCACTCTCCAACTTCCGCTGATCGCCGCGATTATCGTGCGTTCCGCAAGACTTATTGCAGCTGTCGAATGTAGTTGACTCTACGCGGTTAGTTAGACAGAATGAGATGACGAAAATTTCCTGATAGAACAACCCTAAACATTTTCTCATTCTCCCCAGCACTATTTCAAAACGAGCCGAAAAACTGGCTTTACCAGAAAAGTCAGATGTTAAATCGCTATTTTGCCCAAGTTATGCCACTGTTACATACTGCCACATTGGATGCCATTCAACACTTCAAGTGTACAGGTTTATTCCAATATTTGGAATTTTTTTTTTCACTTTTAGGATTCCTACTAAGGACAGTTATAGATTGGCAAAGACTTCAGGGTCGTATACCTGTTGAATAAGTGAAGACCTAAGACCTCCGCATTAACAATAGAGTAGTATAATTTTATATGTCTATGTCTATGTCTTATCACTTAGTAAGAGGCAATCGACCATTAACGGCCTTTACCAATATATGACACTTGACTTTTAAATGCTTGAAGAATCGAGTAAGTTGTATCCAATAATATGGAAGTACTTGTACACATGCTGTGCTAGAACTCAGAGATTACTAGCGATGGAGGCTCCTATGCCGCCGTCCGTAAAATAAGTAAACTTTGAACAAAAGAGGTGCTCGTGTGGCGCCATCTATTAGTAGTGATCAAAAGCATTTTAGTTGACTGGAGCCCTAGTTGCGCCATCTCTTGCAGGATGTATTGTAAGGCATTTTTAAAATTTCATAAAAATTATTCTTTGGATAAGCAATAATTGGCAAGTAAAATGATGAAAAACACAATTTGCAGTACATTGAAACGTTTCACAAGAATAAAAACTATTTACACACAAAGTCTACCTGCTTTGGCTGAAACAAAGTCCACAGTGCTTTGTAATTTGATAAGTAAATCTACAAGTAAAGAAAATGAAATAAAATTTTGGTACAATTTCAACAGAGACGGAAAATGTTAGGTTAACGAATTTTATTCCTTTAGCGGTGATTGTTGATATATTATATGTACATTTATCTTGAAGGGCACGTAGTAGAACGTATTAAACTAGAAATGAAATTGTCTCGCAGTTAATTATATTAATAAAAGGAGAAAAAGCTCATTCACTATAATATTCACTACAATTAACTCTTAGTTGCTTAGACAGGAAAAGTCAGTATGTGACATTCTCTATCAAAATAAATCTTGATTTGAACTCTAAAATCCAAATCACTCTTAAATTTGAAACTGGCATATAACTACCATTGGCAATATATTACCTTTTTAGTTTTAGATTAGCCATCCATTACCTGCCAATTAAAATGCAGTGACTCTTGAAGCGAACAATTCTGAAAGCGACAAACAAAAATTCAACCTTACACCTTCAGTGACTGAAAGTCATTTTATCGGTACCACAGTTAATGTGGTTACATTATATTTGCAAATATTGATCTTATTTTTTATTTTAAGCACTTTTGCTACCTTGTACTGATCATGCTTCTGACGACAAAATTGCCTCAGTAATATCAGTAGCTAAAGAGAAACAAAAGGTTTCAGTTCTCGAAATTTTAAGTTCCGAATTTGCTACGTCGTAAGCGCTACGCAAGCCATACGAGATGGATTCATTTACAAACGACGCAGCCTAAAAAAAATTATTACGTATTTTAGAATAGAGTGGGTAAATTTAAAATTCTTGCTAATTATAATTATGATTTTCACTTACATATATTTATCTCATTATGTTTATTTACATATTTTTTAATCTTACGCATAAAATTTCCTTGCTACTGCATTAATGCTTTCGCTAAGAAGTATTTTCTATTGCCAAGCCTGTTTCCCTTTGAAGGGTGGATATGTAAGAGTGAACTCATACTAGGGAGATATCACAGGGCTATGTTTTATAACTCATTCAACTGGCATGAAATGGATATTTCGCATAGATTTTAAAGGAGCCGCTATGCTCAGTCAGTGACTGACGATTTTAAGTTAAATGCGCTTTGCATTACTTTGTGTTTAACAATCTTAGTTTAAATACTGATTATACTCTGTGATACTGTGAAGAGTTGTACTGCTATGGTTTTTGGAAACTTCCAGAATACTGAGGTGTTTCTTTTGGTAAAATAACTTTTATCAACCTATCATCGTACCTGAGTGTATTCAATCTATTACGAACCCGTACCCACACAATAATATATTATCAGAAGAAAACGATATGTAAAACATATTTTAATGCTTTTCAGCAATATTATACTTTAACTAAATGATATGTGGATCGTGAGATCAATATGTTATTCAGCTGTTTATTATATTTGAATTGTGAGTTCACTATATCAATCAGGTGTAAGTTATGTGTTAATTATGTTTGAAATGTGAGATTAAATAGTGCTTCTTTGTTCTTGTAGAATATTTTATGAAATGACTGCAACTTTGAAATAAATGTTAATTTTATCTTTTGGAATGTTCAAAATGTCTTCAAAAAATTTATTTAACGTTACACGCGTTCATCTGTATTATATGAGTGTCGCGTCATTATTATTTTACTATTAAAATACTTCAAAATTCCTTTCTTAGGATTTATGGGTACGTGTTGCTGCTCAAACAGAGGATATTTGTGTACATGCTAATCATACCTTCCCTCGGTTCTTCTCTCTTGCTCTCTCCATATGTATATATAATATATTAATATATATTGACAACATATATATGTAATAAAGAAGGACTTTGCCATCCTGATGGTATTGAACGTCGAAGGTTGAATCCGCAACGAAGAGAAAGAATTTTAATTGAGTAAAATGCTGATCTGTAATGAATAGGAAACTGGCAGCCGAGGCAAATTAAATCTTCCTTTTATTTCCAGTAAATATATTGCGGCCGCAAACAACTTGGCACAATATTTGTGCCTATTTAAAAATGTTTGCATTTTTGATAGATTTGCAATAAGAAGAGACCCGCCGACAGCAAACCAGCTACTCGGAAGAGCGGAAAGCGAGTGCCTTATGTTCAGGATGAAATCGTAATTCAGACTGAGTTGCATTATTTTGTTATGGTGACAAAATGTCACGGTACCAATATGTTATGTTAAAAAATCACATGGTACCAAAATTGTTTCCTTTCCTACTCTGTTGACATAACACTTAAAATTTTTTAACAGTAATATACTAATATCAATAAGCCCTGTACATTTGCGTTGTGTTTTCGGATTAACCCTGAAATCAACTTGAGAATGAGACGGGTGAAGATCATGAACACACACACAAAAATTTAACCTTTGAATGATCTAGAAAAACTTATTTATTTAACTATTAATGCCAAGTATAAATATATATATATCCATTAGTTGAAAAAAAATATCAAAATAGATTCAACAAAATTTGAACTATTGTTTTACACATCAAACATTCCAAGTAATTATTTTTTTTCTTTTTTTACATCCTTGTAATTACTATTAAATTTAATATTGCAAATCTGGTAAAACATACCAAAATAATCTATAAATTTAAGAACACTACCCTCCCCGGGGAGAAAATAAAAAAAAAATTAACAAGTTACACTTTCCATTTCACACAGAATTCCTCAATACAACAAAAATTATTGCTTAATATTGCACTCAATATCATCATTTAAATACTATTATTGCACATAACAATTTTTATTATTTAATGTTTTTTTCTTAGATTAATTAAAATAAGGTTTAACCGGATAAAGATAAGTAATGACACATTTACTATTCTACAAACAAGTCGTCCTGAGAAACAAGAATGCTCTAATACAAGCACTATTTCAAATCATCCTCACCAATGAGTAATTCAAAAAAACATTCAAGTAAATAATTTCCTGAAGAACTTAATTTTCTTAACCATTAAGTTAAGTTACAATAATTTTAATAAGGTTATAAATCTTTATTCCATTTAATGCTTTTACTTGATTGATACACCAAAGAAAAATGATTTCTATAGAGTTAGGATAAAGTTATCAACTATAAAAAAATTTAGGGGTCAACAAATTAACAAATTAAGTTAATTCAATCATTTTAACTGCAGAAATCTATAATATTTAACTAACCAAGAATTAACCAAAAAGAAAAGAACTTATCTGTTAAGGAGCATCAAACAAAAGAAAACCATCGAAGCTCATGAGGAATGCTGGCAGCCTGTTGAATGAAAAAAAAATGTTCGTCGAACAGTTTGCATTCATTACGGTAGCCTAGAAGTTCTAGTAGATTTTAGGATGAACAAATGAGGTTCCAATACGGCAAGATAAGTGAAATACAGTGCTGGCGGCCTGTTGAATGGAAAAAATGTTCGTAGAACAGTATGGATTCATTACGGTAGCCTTGAAGTTCTAGTAGAATTTAGGATGAGCAAATGAGGTTCCAAAAACAACGGTTGTAAATTAACGCTCTGGTCTCGAGTGAAGCGACGAATCAATGGTGCGCATCATTTTTCTAGAAATTTACTTCTGTATATTTTTCTTGAGATACACAAACACACACAACAAAAAACTGATGAAAGAATTTCGATTTTTTTTTTGAAGACATAGATGCCCATACCTACGGCCCGCGCTCACAGCGCTTAGCCAAGAGGCCCGTAGGTCTATCGGGGCGAAGCTCCATTTTCTTCGTCGGAGTCAGCTGTCGCCTCCGGCCAATTCAAAGGGCAAAAGAAGTAAAGTGCAAAAAGTGTCAAAAAGTGTGCTCGTCCCACAAAACAACCCGTTAAAAGGGAAAGCGCCGGACTGCCAAGTTGGCGCAACCCATTTTTCGCCGAAAGTTGAAATAGTTGCAACCACAGCATACCCTCATGTTATCAAACTCGCCAAAACCACTATTTTGAAACCTCAACGGAAAATCTATGTCGCCAAACCCTCGCCAAATAAACACCACCTGCGACCGGGGGAGATTAGGAATTTCAACAACCCTGCAAGGGTCCCAACGAAGGAACGCTGAAAACTCGCAAAAAGTGACTTTTCAACTGGAAAGAAGGCATTTCATCCCACTTTAACTAAATCACAAGCGAAACGAAGAAAATCTACTAATTAAAGCTCATAACTGAAATGCAATTAAAGTTAGAAAAATGAAAGTTATGCCAAATTAAAGAGCTAATTTTTCTGAAACTAATGATATTAAATACTAAGAAATCAAATTAATTTTTGACATGAAAAACTGAGTTTATTACGTAGAAAAAAATATACTTATCCATTGTTTGCGTGTACAAGATTGAAGACGCAGTTCGCTTAAATTTGGAAAGCCAAAATATATTACACTAGAATTAATAGGCCCAAAAAGAATATAACCAAACTAGCGTAGCTCAAATTTTGAATAATTACAAATTAAAATTTTGATTTTTATGAATCACTTAATTAAATTAAATTCGCTACACAACAATTTCATTGCTACATTGCGAATGATTTTTTTTAGTTCAATCCAAAATGAATCCACTTGATCTTTGCACCATGAAATACTTCAAATTATTTATAAAGATCTTCAACAAAGTTGCAGAAAAAAAGTATAAAAGCAATTTGTTGATAATTCTTTTGCACGGAATTTAGAAAAAAGGTTAGTCATCACACAGCTTTTTGGAAAAGCATATAGAGACATTAAATTTACCGGTAAAACATTCTGAGACGATTATGTTTTCTAGCTGATTTAACATGCATGAGATGTATGCTTCGCGTAGCATTTAAAGGAACCTCTCAGTGACTGTCGATTTTAATTGAACGTTGTACTGTGTTACAGTAAGAAAGTGGTGTTTCAAATCTAATCGACGGAACTGTAACAGAATAAATTTAAGGAAAACGGTTCCTATATCTGCAAGAACAAATTTGAGAGAAATTTTCTATTATAAGAAAAATATTAATGCATTTTCTTCTTAGAAGTGTTACACGTTTACCGAGCCCGTTACATTGTTGTAGTAACAATGAAATTTATTATAGGAATTGATGTATTGATTTCCTTTTGTTGTAACGCACTTATAAAGTAAACGTGGCTAGAAACTCCAAGCGGCGGTGATGACTGATTCTCGTCTGTCTCTTTTTAATCTGATTTTCGTCTATTGATATATTTTCTACGAACAATTTTTCAATAAAGATGTCGACAGTGCAATCAGAAGATTAAAGGAGCACATCTCAAGGTAAAATGCATGTAAGGAAAAAAAAAAAAAAAAAAAAAAGGACAGTTTCAAATTTACATTTTATTGCGGAAGGAATTCTTGCTCAGGAACAGATCAGGCATCGTTGACCTGTCTCTTAAATTTCAGGAATCCCGAATCTGATAGTCAGGTGGCCAAGTAACCATGTGGATGTGGAGAATCCAAGATTATGAAATAAATATCCGTCATCGGAAGGGATCATCACATGGAAAGGTCGATGGCTTGTCTGTGCCTTGACCATGCCTTGACCATTGGAGGGACGAACACGTCAAGAAAGACCAGCTGGAAGCAGGCGGCATTAAACTCTTAATTTATTTAATGGAATCTTTAAATAAAATACCTACCCGGCAGCACATTCCTATCTAAAAACCTTTTAAAAAATCTATGATTCAGAGAACCTAAAGTTTTATTTTTCATTTTGCAGTTTGTTCTTCCCTTTGAACCCCCGCCCCCAAAAAATATATATATATGTGTGCAAAATAAAGATTTTTTTTTAATGATTTTTAATGCCATATACTAATAATATATATATAATGAAATGATACTGCGCTCTCTGGGACTCACTCCATATTCCAAATGGAGTTTTGTATCGGAAATTTGAGTTAGATGATTGGAAGGCACACCGATGCGGATGGTGCTTCCAAGATCCCGGATCGCGGACTTGCTAAAAAAATTGCATAGCAGTCCAACAGGAGGAATAATGAAAACTTTGTACATAGTTCGAAAACGGTGCTACTGGAGTAATGCAAGATCTGACGAGCAAAATGGGTGTCAATCATGCGATGCTTGTCCAGGTCGGAAAGGACCAATGAAAGGCAGCCGAGGGAAGAGGCAACGTTACAGTGTAGTAGCGCTCTGACATTGTCTCTGACATCCTGGGATCTGTGACATCCTGGGATCTCTGCCACCAATAGCTGATGACAACAAATGCATCATCTTTGTCATTGATTAACTCTCCACGTGGCCTGAAGCGTATCGAATTCCTGATCAAAAGGCTGCCACTGTAGTTTCAAGTGACGACTGCCTCTACTCTGTGATGCTGGGAAAAGAGGTACGACTATTTTTGTGAAATGTTCCAGAAATCTGAAATTTTTCTTCTGATAACATAAACTTTATCAACCTATCATTCGAGCTGTATGCATTCAATCTATTACGAAGGCATACGAAAGCAACAGTATTAATATGTATATGTAGGACTATAAATGTATAGTTTATAAATGTATGGATTATAAATATCTGTTTCACTTTTCAAATTGTTGCCACCAAATATTATTGCCCTGAATTATATTTGAAGAAATTAAATAAGGAAGGGTAATGAATTTATGTCTTCTCACACTGTGGAAAAACAACGGTATCTAGACCCATCATATTTTGAATAGCGTAGACTTCCATCTGAATATGGGAGCCCACCAGCGCCCGAGCGAGAAAATCGCTGACCACTGGTAGTTCGGTTCGAGGATCGAATCCCGCGAACAGGCTGGCTGCATGGGCGTTTTCGTGCCTTAGAGAGTCCTCCACGAAGGCATCCTTCCCCTTAGGCAGATGGCCCTAGTGTGCTTTGCCGTATTCTCAATGCACCAACACCATCTGAATATGGGTGGGAAAGCCCCAGTTTAGAAATTTTTTTATTGTCTATTTCACATTTTTTAAAACGTTCACGAATTTTAACTCAGCAATTTTAGAGTGAGTAGTGGTAACTTTGTAAGGAAAAGAATATTTTTATCTGCAGCTCGCGAGAGTGTCTATCAGAATTTCTAAAAAATATTATAATAAATAAATTTGTTTGAAATATTTTTTCCCAAAGGGACATTAGTCGAAATGCTCCCGAAACTTGTCTGTGTGCGTAAATGAAGAAAACTCACATTTAGCGTAGTATAAAATCTGAAATGTTTCAGATTTTGTTTTAATTTAAATTTAGTCTTTGGTTTAATTTTTGGTGTTCAAAATGTCAATTGCAACAAAACGTAAGAAGTACTCATTATTTGTTTGAAATTTAATATTTTAAATTATATCACTTGACGAGTCGATTTGAAGCATAAAAGTATGAATATTTAATTTGCATTAATTGCAAAGTTTTTAATTTCAAACGTTTTTAATACTTTCAGTATAGTCTAAAATTTCAATTTACATTTTACTTCTTTCTAAAATTTATTAATCGTAATATTTTATTTTTAAATTCCTTTTAAACACTTTTCTAGGATACCATATTATTTTATTTTCTGATTTTAAGTTTTAACTTATAAGACATAAGAACTATTAATACTTAATGAGAAAAAAAGAAGCTTGTACTGTTTGGTGAACGCAAAACTGAAAAAAAATTATTCTTTGAAATTTAAGTCGAGATATGCATTTTTAGTTTAGTTGAAAAATTTGAAATCGAATTTTTGGAAACAAGCTTTGCTTCGAAGAAGTAATGAATTTAAATTCAAATATAATCCAATCTGGTACTTAATATGAATTAATTCGAATTTGATGACCACCAGCTTTTTTCATCTCCTTCCGTGGTATAAATTCTGAAAAATTTTAAGAACTTCCGAGAACTTGGCTAAACAGGGTCAATTTTTTAAAGGAAACCGCGTTGTCTCCTTGAAGGCAAAGCGGTGGTTATTAACATACATTTGAGATCGCCTTATCGTTAGCGGCTAGGCTGCCACTGTTGTTTGGCATTTGCTTTCGTGATGTATTTCGGACATTCATAATGCGAGTGAAGACAATTCAGTTAATTTTAAAACTTTTACTCAGTTTCATAGGTTTGTAGAAGATAAAGCTGCAATAGTGGTTATTTTCCAAATGGCATTGTCAAACACGGAATTGAAACCATGCACAGTCATAAAGAAATTTTAACACAGCACCCCGAAATAGTTTTTTTTTTCCAGTGGCAGATGTGAACAATTACAAGTGCACCCCGAAATAGTAGTAGTAAAGGTTTCATAATTAGTGACTGTTGTTGCATTTTCCAGTTTCAAAGATGAAGGTCTTTCAACGATGTGTTTAGCTTTGAAATAAATTTAGGAACTTAATAAAAGTGTTTATTATATTAATATGCAATATTTAATTATAATGTATTATAATATATAATATTTGCTTTAAGATTAGTCAAGCTTTTATAAACTGTGGGATGAATATTGTACTCATAAAAATGTGTGAATCAAATATTACGTCTTCAGAATTTCTTTATCCAACAATAAAATTATGTTGACCTCGGCCACGTCTGTTTGAAATTCCATCTACGCAATAAAGCCTTCACATTTATTACAATGGAAAGAACTATTGTTAACGCATTGCAGCTATTCCTAAATTATTTCGGAATGGATATTTTCTCACATACGTATTACCAAACGGATAATATATCACATTCCCAAACATGTATTTTATCTAATATCCGTTTATTAAATTTAAGAACGGGTTCCGCTTCAAATCCTGAAAGAAAGTCGGAAATAATAAAATATAGTTTTTTCTTTTTATATCTCAAATGAAATCATTTCCATTATAGGGATGATTTCAGATATATTCGTATTTAGAATAAAGGGCTAAAGCGATGCACTATAAATACAATTTCTCGAATTAATAATCGTACATATTTCAGAATAAATATTTCCTAATTATGTGAAGCTATTATTAAAAAATGATAAGATATTTTCTGGTTATAGAAAATTATATTTATAATCACGGTTTTCAAAGAAAAGAGTTTGGTACGTATGATCAAATATTTCAAATTTCCCATGCTTTTGAAGAGAAACATCCAGCGGAATTAAAATTTCCGTTATACCATCACAAAGAGATGCAGAATGCCATTTTACAAAGGTATCAAGCAAGAGAATTACTACTTAAGTATAAAGTACTTCCTACTGAAAGGAAATAAATTAGTACCGTATTTAATTCATGCTCCGATAAATTCACAAAGATGCATTTATAATCAGATCATCTATCGGGATCGATCGACATTTATTATGGAATTTTTAAAATTTCAAAGAAAGAATTAAACATATTATTAGCACTTTGCATGAGTTTTTTTACACTGTGAGCAACAAGTTAAAAAAATAACATACATTTTATTTTTTAGTAGATAACTGGAGTCTATTGCTTTGTTACTACATTTCGGAAAATATAACTCTTTTTCTATGCCCCCACAAATTCCACATGCACCATAATATGCACAGCAACTATCCTTGGAAACGTTTTTGGGAATTTCTCAGATGCAAAATCTTAGATAATGAATCAATTATTCAAATATATTACAGATCTGAATAATGTTTTATTGCATAAAACATCCAAATATATCGCATAAGAAGATGGTGGTGTGCTACGTTCTGTGAACTCAAGTGAAGATCTTAATTTAACATATTCCGCCGATATAGCGGTTAGTGATTCTGACTGCCGTAACGATGGGTCCGAGTTCGAATCTCGAAGAAGGCATGATTCCAGCTGCCCGTCCCTTCAAAAGAGGCCACGGATCCGTCCCTTGTAGTGGCTAATGGCTATTAAACTAATCTCTCGGCAATTAAATAAATATTCGTGTAAAGTAAAACGTTTAGTACCAGTTGGTTTAGGTTCTGAATACACTGCACGGAATTCCAACCATTTGGTATACAGCACCATTTCCTCCGGAGTAAAATATATATTTATAGAGGTGGAAGTAAAGATCTAGAATGTGAAGTATTTATTGTATCGCTTAAAATTGCAGATGCCGAATTGTTCACCCTGATAAAGGTGTGAAAGGTAAGTAATTTAATTTTTTTTTCTCTAAATTGTACGTTAATTTCGATTTTAATCCGACTTTAGACTTTTCTTAATGAATCTTCATCCTCCCAAAGAATAATCACAAGTGTGAAAGAGGTGGCTAAACATAGAAGTACTCCTTCGCTCCATAATGTAACTGATAGGACTTTTGTTTGCACAGCACGATAACTAAGAACCTGTTAGCTGCATTTAGTTAACTGAGAATCTTTCATTTTTTGGCTGCGGAGTATATGATTCCTTAAATACTGTTTTGTTCTAAGATGAATTGAGTATCTACGCTTTCCTCTGTTAAGGAGAATTTTACTTTCTCTTTTTTCCTTTTGGACTGCAGGGTTTGATCTTGTTATATGAGCTGATATTTTTTAATACAATTTAAAGTCTTCCTTTCAACCTAAAATAGATATTAAAGTATAAGAATAAACTTGATATTTCGATAAAGTAACCGTTTATGCACTCTTATTTATGATTCCTTTAAGATAATTTCACAAACTTTTTAAAATATACTCGGTGCAAAAGCAGCTGAGGACGTTTTATGATAACCTAGTAATAGCTTGCTTCATTTCTCTTCTCGACCTTTAAACGTTCAAGCAGTGCGTTTTGTGAAGGGTAGTCCTTTATTGTGATAGTACAGACGATTTAAAAGATTACTTTATTTCCCTTATGAAATATCTTATTGACTTGGTATTTTTCAATTGAAGAACTGCTGAGGACTGTAATGAGGGGAGTGGAATCAAGATTATAACTATTTTCCCACTTCTCGGAGTATATACCTGAGTGAACAGAAACATTTCCAAGTTTGGAGAAGAAACAAATTAAAGGAAAGTATCAATATGTTTCTTATGTCCACTAAAAGTGTGCAGATAAGAGAATTTTTTCCTTTGATGGTAAAAGTCCCTCCCGAATGACCGCAGATCTTTTGCTTGGATTCGAACTAAATTTAGGCGTAGGAGAAGTATGTAGATGAAACTATGTAGATGTAAGTATGTAGTGTGTAGATGACACAATAATTGTTATAATGTCATGAATCCACAAATTGAACCTAAGGAACCTAAACGAGCCGAAGGAAATCCCACACCATATTTCATTTCTACCATCACCAACACCAAAATAACCAAAACGAAAAAAACAACACACACAAAAAAAGAAAAAAAAATGAAAGGTTTTTCAGATTTTAACATGAGTTAACATGAGTTTTTTTCATGTTAACTCATGAGGGTTTTTTCAACATGAGTTTTTCTCAACATTTTGCGTGTTACCTTTATTTGTTAAATTCCATGTCTCTTCGCACTTAAACCATAAAATTCAGTTCATAAATAATGATATGATAATATGATAAAATAATTTTAAATTGCCCATATGTTTGGAATTTCCTACGCAGTCTCACACGCTGGAGATAAAAATACTTTTTCTGTAAGCGTTGCCCTTTCTCGCTTTGAAATCGTTTAGTTTTTTTAATCAAAAATTCGTTAAAGTGTTACAAAATATGAAATCGATAACAAAACAAATTTGAAATTATAATTAGGTCTTCCCCATGCCCATACTCTATGGAAGATTACGTTATTCAAATTTTGATGGCTCTAGGTACCGTTGTTTTATCACAACGCAAGAAACATACATTTATTTATGCAGATTCTTCATTATTTAATTTCTTCAAATATAATACAGGGCGATAATATTTGGTGGTAACGATTTGAAACGTGATACAGTATTTTAAAGGTTTCGACGCAAAATCTGAAAACGAAAACAATAGTCCTTCAGGGGAAATTCGCCATTTGGACTTAAAGAGATCAATAATAACCGCAGACCAGTCGCTGCTCTTAACGCTAGTAATATACCTTCCGGAGTCTCAACTCCAGTGTTGTAACAGGAGAACAACATGTTGCTCTCCCCTCTTTTATAAATTTATAGGTACCCGAAGAACGAAATTTTATTCTAAATTGTAACGATATTCTTTCAGGAATCATACAAATTTCTAATCAGTCTGGTTTTGACCAGAGAGTGTTGCTGTAACTCTCAAAGCCGCTCTGCCACATCTTAGAGTGGCTCACTCTGGAGCTGACACAGCCTACTATAACTCTAAGAACTATATTACGCTCCAATTTTACGATTCCCCTCAGCATGAAGATTCAATACTTTTAACGACGTTATAAAACTCTGTTTATGGAATACCAATGATATCATACCTAATCTTAGCGAATTCAGAGTAAAATCTGTATGAAAAGTGTTTTCACCCTATTCTTATGCAAGAAACCAAACTCCAGCCAGGGAGCGTTCTCATGCTTGCAAATTACAATTTTTCTTCATGACAGGCAAACTGTCAGTCGGCTGGAAATGTATCATTGTGGCACATGTATAGATATTAAAGACCATACCCTTCACAGAAGGATGAATACACTGAGTCTGAACAAACCCGAAGCTAATATATCGAATTTTTTTCCAAATTCAACTTCAGTAATTGGGATCTCTTCCAAAGGTTTTAAAATCCCTGAGGAAGATATTAACAAACTGCTCTAAACTCTCAACAATATTATTATTGCTGGTGATTTAAATTTTCATAATCAGTTTTGTCGTTATAAAAATTCGAATTTTGTCTTATTTTCCAGAATGGGATGAAGACATCACGCGACCAGTTCTTCTAATCACAATATCCAAAATATATAAAGTCTCTAACGGCTAGTGGCAACAATCTTGGGCGTGAATCTGCCGGGTAACACAAGCAGAAAACACTGATTCCGTTCTTTTTGTAGATGCAGTGGTAGCTCCCACAGACACGAAGAAAGCCGAGTTCTATTGTTAAACCTTTAACTGTCATGCCCGAGATAATCTCGGGCACAGCACTAGTGTTCGAAAATGTCACGCCCGAGTATTACTAGGGGTAATTTTTTTTGAGTGCATCGTATTGTTATACCCGAATATATATTGGGAGACGTTTATTTCGGCTTCATCTCTTTGTCAAACCCGACTGTATCTCGGGAAAAGTTAATGTGCGCTCAGTTCAATAGATGACAGCACTTTACTGAAGATTTCAAAGGTTAGAGGTTATTTGGTTCAAGGTGCATGGGATCTTTTTGTTGTAAAATAGCGTCCAGTTCTTTGAAACGTTATATAGATGATTTAGATTCTTCAACCGAAGATGAAGGATGTGTGTTTGATGAGCAGTATTCATGATACTTCCATGGTCAGCCTCAAAAATAAAAAATGGAGATATACTCAAGCCGAAGATTGTTTCTAATTACGGTCTAACTATGGGTGGTGTAGATCGCTGTGATCAGGAAATATCCTTTCATCCAACAATTCGAAAACGTCAGATAAAATATTATAAAAAGATACTTTTACATTTACTAGACAAGGTACTCTGGAACTCATATTTTCTCTATAAAATTGTAGTTAGGAAACGTATTACATTTTTATCCAAGTTGTAGAAGAGTTTTTCATAAATATGATGATGCAGCTTCTGGACAAAAGAATGTTGGCAGACCACTACAATAGATAACCCTGCCCGTCTTACTGAACGACATTTTATATCCCATTTTCCTCCTATTCCTGCGAAACGTGAGCCTACAAGATAGTGCAAAGTGTGTTGTTCGAAAAAGGATAAAAATGGGGAAAAGATAAGGAAGGAATCACGATTCTGGTGTAGTGATTATGGAGTTGGTTTGTGCTTGGAAAAGTGTTTCCAGTTGTACCACATAAGATTGAATTACTGAACTACTAATAGGTATTCACTTATATTTATTTATGTTTTAGAAAATAGTTAATTTTTTTCATTTTTAGAAAATAATGCTCCACTAGAAGCGAACTTTGCAACTGCCATGTTGAGTGACAGCTGCCTCAAAGAAAATATGCAGTGGCTACAAAACTTTAAAAATTTTACCCATGTAAGTCAAAATATCAATTTTTAACTTCTTAAGTATATTTTATTTTGTACTAAACATTTGGTTTTTGAAATAAAAAAATTTGACAATTTGTGTACCCAAATCATCAAAATAACTTGACAGTTAAAGGGTTAACAGTCTCCAAACCCAATTAGCACTCCATAGCGAAGATACTATATTTCGCGAACAACACTTATACCTCCCCACAAGATGTCGAACGTTTCTTAAACCCATCTTTCAAGAGACTAAAAGTTAACTTCGCTTTTTGAGGTTAGCACTTATATTGCTAAACCACAAGCCTAAATATGCTCCTTGACTTAACTCTACCTCCAATCGTATGATAAAAAACGTTAAGTCCAAATTTGTTTTTTCCTGTAATAATGGTAATTACTAAACTGTCTCTGCACATTAACAATGAACATTATTATTCCCATAATAATGTTCATTGCTAATTAACTACATCGCTATATTTAAAGAAAACAGAAATGTGAATTAATATTGCCTATTCGAAACCTGAGCAGCACCATTCAAACCCTCAAAATTAACTAACTCTTATCTTCGTTATCAAATGCAACACGAATTTACGTTTCCTGAAAACATCAATGTTTTCCTCCGAAACGAAAATAGCAATATTATTAAAAAGTTTGGATTCGAAAAAAAAAAAAAATACTATGCGACTCACCAGCTTCTACGAACAGTGGAATACATTCACGTAGGCTTCATCAATAAAATGCTTTAAGTTTTAATTTTTGTATATACTATATATACATAAGATGTAAGAAATATAATTTATGTATTAACATAATACCGAAGGAGAAGCGAACTCGCTCTGTTTGGTGAATGAAAAACTGGCAAAATTATTTTTAATTTATGCTTTCTTACTTTGGATGAGTAATGTGAAATTGAATTTTTGCGACTAAGTTTTAATTCCCAGAATTAAACAATTTCATAATCAAATTTAAGCCAAGTTTGTTGACCACCAGTTTTTTTCATACTATCTTGTGGTATAAGAATTTTAAAATGAGCTTTTGATGACACGCGTGGATTATAATGTTGTTCTTTTTTGAATAAAACTGCTTTGTTTCTTTGAATCAAAGTGGTGCTTTCGAAAATGTGTTAGCTGACAGTTTGCTTTCTATCTAGGTTGGTTTTAGAATGATTTTGGCTGCTAAACGTATTCACGTTGCGTTTTGTCACTTTGATTTGCAACGTGAGTGATGGCAATTCCACGGAAACTGTAAGAAAAACAAAAGTCACTAACCGTAACATTTTCCTAAACAAATATGCTTAAATCAGCACGGTTCTTCAATGAATAAACAATAATCCAACCAGCTGTGCATATTGAAATTAATTCTTGATTCCAAGTCGACCTAATTGATGTACAGTATAATCCTGATTGTGGTATGAAATTGATTTTAATATATAGAGATCATCTTGCAAAATTAGTCCTACTCCGAAGTCTGCACGATAGAGCTTATAAAGTAACATATCGTCTTCTGGATATTTTCACAATTTTTAGAGCCCTGAACATTCTCCATTCCGACAATGAAGGGAATTTTGCAATCAGCTCATAAAGAGTTTATGTGAAATGCGGAGTGATATAAAAATAGTTCAGTGTAATTCAAGACACATTCAATAGCAAGGTTCTGTCGAACGGGCGAACGAAGACGTTGAAAGCATGTGGCCAACACGGATGTAAACAAACAAGACATAAAAGTGGTCGAAGGATTAAAATTTGTTCAATCAATGAAAAACAAAGCATATCACGAGGGAATCAAATTTTCACATTATAAAGCTATGTTTGGTTGTCCTATGAAGCCGAGACTTGCTAACTTAGTTTTGCCATGTCATTTGAATAGTAACATGGCCACTGAAGAGTACGTAAAAAGTTATAAATATTAATAATGAATGCAGGGTTAATACAGAAGACAAAGACACTAATCTCGAATGAACAATTGATTTAGAATCGCAAGATAATAATAATAATACATGTGAAAAAGGATCATGCATAACGATGGAAGTAGATACTGAAGTTCAAATTCTAAAAAGAAAGAAAGAAACAGATATATGCTCTGACAAAACGAGTGCGATTATCAGCAAAGCTCAAAATTTGAAAGTGTTTCGAATGGCATCTAAGGAAGGACTTCAGAAGCAGGTAAAAAAGATGAAGATTGCAGCTACTAAAATCTTTCCGAAACGTAGTGTAGGATAAAATGTTGAAATAAAATTACCTGATATTTATAGATCGAAAATGGAATCAAAATTAGTAACAGCCATTATTAGAGATATTAAAGATGATGAGTTTTATATTCTTCATACTACGCTTGATAAATTAAAATCGTTGTATGCAAGAAACCAGGTTAACTTTTGAAAAGAAAATGTTTCCAACATCGAAGAAGTTCGTAAAGGAGAAATAAGTGTACATGAAGTAGTAAAAATCTTTCTTTAATTGGGGGAGGGCAAGAAATCAGAAAATGCAACGGTTCAAAGAAGTGTACTACGAAGATGTGTTTCTGCAAATCAGCTGATCTACTTGGTAATTCAAAATGCCACAACAATCAACCTTGTTGTAACAGGTAGTAAGAAGTATTAGATGTATTCAAGAAAAACACACTACATTTTTCTTATCTTTTAAATTTCGTAATTTTTAGTTTTATTTCTTTTCTGAGCTATGAATTAAATGTTTTAACTGTTGCCAAAATTATTTTTAAAAATTATTCAAATCTCTTCAGTTGTTATCAAGTGAATTGTACATTAGTTCAGCTTTTTCACATGGGATCTTATTTGTGAAATGGCAAAATATTGTATTTTTTTATTTCTTGTAACTGTTTGAAAGATAATTGTAGGACAGTTTTATCAATATAACCTTAAATCAGACCTTATTTTGAACACTTTTGCAATTTATGCTAACAATTCAAAAATTGAAGTGTTTTCCAACCTTTTCGGGACACACTGTATACATTATATCTGAGAATAGAAAATTCTATCATAAGTAATCCCTCGTTTCGGTCTTTTACCGGAAGGCGTTGGTTACTCCTTGGCTTTATCGCAAAGGCTCGGTAAAAGGCCGAAATGGAATAATATTAAAGCCTACTTCGGACTAAGCCACAGGTAAATGCTATGTTTTAGACCTAGGAAAACTTCTTCTGGTTTTTACCGTAATATAATGTTCGTAGAAGCTCACCAGCTCACCAGTCGTGCACCGTTGTTTTTAGAATCCAAATCTTTCATCAATAACGATATTTTGGTTCAGAAGTCGTTCAGACATTCAAGCAGTACGAATCTTTGATAACGAACATAGGAGGCTCATAGGTCTATAATTTTGAGGGTTTTGGATTTTTTGACTTGCCAGGTTTTGGAATAGACACATTTAGAGCACGTTTCTAGCTTTTCGGAAACTAAAAATGTAATAGTTAATTAAATAAAGAATAAATAATAATAAAAAAATAAAGTTAATTAGCAATTTTATGAAAACACGAAAATTTAGTGGTAAGTCTTTTAAACATACCAACTTGACTTTAGAGGTCCACATAAGTGGACCTTCGATTTTGAGTAGCTGGTTAGATTCCAGTATCATTCACTCAATTTCAACCTGATCATCATGTCTGTGAATTTTTCAGCTTTTAAGTTTTAAGAAGGATAGCAGCAGATGTGCGTGTTTTTGAAAAAAAAATCAGAGCAACAAGCGGATTGTATTGAAAAAATGGCGTTGTCGCAAAACCTTCGAAAACACGAGTAATAATTAATTAACTAACAATTTATTTATAATTTAAAAGTGCATATTTAGAAAGACTTAGGTTACAGCTTTTATTTAACGTGGTTTTTTTGTTGGTTAAAGTGATTTTTTATTGCACTGTATGGAAATGTATATGGTCCACAAACGTGTACGTTAATCCGCTAGATAAATTAGGCTCACCTGTTAAATTTTGGGGGGATATTTCTGAATGTCAGTTGCTGTTCTTGAAGTTTATGTTTCCGAAACAGCCCATTGATTACATAAATGATTATACAGAACTAGTATTTAATTGTAATGAAAAACAAATTATATTTTATAGATTTTTTGGATCTTTTCTTACCTCCTTTTTAATTAAAATGCAATTTTTATAATCTTGGCGTTTTATTCTCCATATTTCTAGACCCTTGAGAATAAAGCGAGTCCATAGCTATTGTTGAGCTAATTTAGTATTTTTAATATAATTTATTTTTTGTAATTACTTTGTTCTTTCATGATATCAGTTGTAACTGATATCATTTACAAACTAAAATTAAGTTTTCCTAACAAATAGGGGCCCACCAGCGGCCGAGCGGTAAAGTCGCTGAACACTGGTAGTTCGGTCCGAGGTTCGAATCCCGCGAACGGGCTGGCTGCATGGGCGTTTTCGTGGTTTTCCCCATGTGTAACGTGTATACGAGCCAGTTTCCCTTAGAAAGTCCTCCACGAAAGGCATTCCTCCCCTTAGGCAGATAGCCCTCGTGTGCTTTGCCATAATTAAATACACCTACACACACCACACCTAACAAATAGGAGCAAGCGGTGTAATAGATGGTTTTCAATGCAGTTCTGTGAACGTAAGATATAATATATTTTACTTTAGACATTTTAACTCCTGAAAACATAAAATGTCTTCTGCAAAAAACTGATTTGTCAGAAATTTCTGATAACAGTGATGATGAGTGGCCTACCTCTGTCAACAGGGAAGATAGTGTCTGTTCAGAATCACGTTTTGATTGAGTTGATGAGAATACAAGTGAAAATGTCTCAATTTCGTTTAGCATTGTAAATAAATTGAAAGAGTTGTATAGAAGAAAAAATGTACGATATTTAATACAATGTAATGCATGCACAAGCAATATACTTTTGGATCATATTTTTAAATAATTTCAAGCATAGAGAAATGTACAAATTAATCAGTATAGCTACTAAAAGTCGAGCCTACTGAAAGACAATAATTATTTAATATTTTGAAAAGAAATAAAACTTATTTTAAATATACTTTCCTGAATCTAATTTTTATGATGCCAGGTACGTTATTATTATTATTATTGCAGAATGACCGAGAAATTTTTATGCTTGCAGGGTGACTTTGAGAATGCCCTACAGTATCTTTCACCATCGGCTTCGTTTTTTGAATACCTGAGGGCTGAATGTTTTGAAGAAAAGAGCTGCCCAAACTAATTTATATTCCACTCAGTTCTCCAAACATTAATCTGTAATGAAAATGCAAATAAAATAATTCGACTTGCTCTTCTCCATATTTGGATCGACACACTGAAATTTCTCTCAATCAAAATTGTATTTGTCAAGAGACTTATCGATAGGATGTTTCCTTGAAACCTTCGCAAGAGACTATTCACTTTGCGCCCAAATCTGCATTTTTCAGATAATTTAGTATCCTGCTATCACAAGCAAAATAATCTCACAGGTGCTAAATCTATCATGGAATATCGCTTGCTAGTCCCATCAGCGTTGTGCA
Source organism: Stegodyphus dumicola (assembly GCF_044657685.1). NCBI lineage: Eukaryota > Metazoa > Arthropoda > Arachnida > Araneae > Eresidae > Stegodyphus > Stegodyphus dumicola. Next base: position 135,072,073 of record NC_140777.1, read on the forward strand.
GATATGAAAGAAATCTAATCACTAATAGATGAAGGCTCAAGACATCCTTCAAGCTCCAATGTGGAAGAACACCTCAAGAAGCAGAGGAACGTAATTGCTCAACCAGGTAAAAGACTTGTGTCTGTATGGTGTAAATAACGTACCAAAATTCCTACATGACAAAAATGCATCCAAATGTAGAATTCTTGGCTGTACATCAAAACAAGGGTCTTCTGTACCAAACGTAGAGTACATTTATGTCTTTTAAAAATAATTGTGTTGAAGTTTCATAGAAAATAATGTGTTGCTAAAGATAAAATAAAAATTAAATTTCCTTAAAATATAATAAATTTTATAAATTAGGATGTTGTTGTGAATTTCCTTTGGGTATCACATTTTATTTCATATTTTAATCTAATGGCTGCTTTAAATATTAAAATTTATAATTATTAAAATATGAGATTATTTACTTATTTGTATCCAGAGGTACACATATGTGTACCTAAATATTTTGCTCCCCAAATATACTTGTACAAAAAAAAACCCTGTTTGTTTTCCATCTATAGACAGAAAGAAAGCAAGTAGATAGAAAATGGGGGTTCACCTGCACGCAGTGTGGGGTGTGGGCGTGGCCAACGACGTCACACAGAGGGCGGGACCAAAGGCAACGTCATCACACTAGGAGGCGTGGTCACGAGTGGAGTTGAGGTGTTGGTAGATTGTTGATTGAGTTGTAGACCTCCTGCTTTTCATTTAAAGTTAGTTTTTTATATTGGCAACGGGAAATATTTTCTGCATCTTAATTTTGATGATATAGCGATGCTGCCCTCTATTAATGAAAAAGTGAATGATATGTTTTAGAAATATATTTTTACGTCTGGTGTTAAAATTATTCAATGCGCGACTCTGAAAACAATGTAAAAGAAACAAATATAAAAAAGACTTTCCTTTAATAATAGTTCATCATGTCATGAAAATGAAATTACAAGATAATTTGTTTTTATTAGTCAATTTTATTCTGATACTTTTATCCTTTCTAGTTTTTCATGAAAATTTAACTTATTTCTCAGGTTTTCTGTTTCATAATAACATATTCATTTACTGTCATATTTTTTTAATACTTAACACGTTTCTAATTTGTAATATTTTATTTAATTTCCACATACTATTTTTTTCATACCTTTCATAATTTCAGAATACCTGATTTTTAACTTATACGTTATATTTCACAAACGTTCCCGCACGTGCTGTTTATTTGTTACATTACTTAATTTTAGATGCAATTTCACACTTTTTTTTAACGTTATAATGTTCAATATATTCTGAATTTTAACTTCATTTACTTTTCATTTTATTTCATTTTAACTTCATTTCTTTCATTTTTTTTAAACCATTCTAGTATTCTATACACACTTTAACTTAGTGGTATGAAATTGTATTTAAAAAGAAACGTTTATTTTTCATGATCTTAGTTCTTTTACTAAATTTTCTACAGAATTTCTAATTTCTTTCACGTGTTTAACAATATCTTCCTTACATTACCGAATATTTTTTAAAAAAAACTTAAGTCTATAACTGTTAATTGCTTTTCTTACGTTCATGATTTCCCTTCTGTGTTTATATTTCTTAATTCTAGCTTAACTTATTTATTATAATGTTTTTATTTCTGTCTCATCACTCGTAATTCCAACATTTTATCCCTTTTTATTCATTTTAACGATATGGATTGTTTTCATTTACTCCATATTCAAATATTTCCTTACAATTTTTATAATACTTGTTTTATTCCTCGATCATAATAGATCATCTACAGGTTTTACTCAGAAATTTCCATTCACAACTTTACAGTTTAATACCATTTATATCTAAATGTATTTCTTTCTCATATAGTTTTATGGTCTTCAAAGTTTCTAACATCATATTTAGTTTTAAATCCCGATTACCTTTAAGTGTGTTGATAATTTTCATTTCTAATTTTACAACCACGTTCAGTGTTTCATCCACACATACCAAAATATTTCTTACATTTTCTGATATTTAGTCTATGTCATATTTCAGTACTTCAAATGAATTTACACTGCTCACACTATTATTTTTTCATGTTTTAGAGACACTGACTATACTAATTTTACTATTTTTCCTGCACTAATTGCATCTATGTCAGCACTCATGATAAACTAGCAATTGTTTTGCATCACATGCATAAAGAAATTCTTAAAACCAACTTTTTCAATATCGTACTCAAATTACTGTTTTCCAGATAGGAATTACCAGTATTCTTTGGTTTTACTCTGTTACATCTTTTTAAACTTTAACATCTTACTTTTAATTCTAACATACATCTTTTAAACAGTTTTTTCTTTTAATGATATCCTTACCTTATTTGTTCAAATTAATTCTTTCATTCACCTTCTTTACTACCTTTCAGTACCTTCATAATTCACTATGCAAACGCAATGTCTTTCAATAACATTCTGTTTAATAATACCACAAGTTTCCTTAATTGACAAAAAGCGAATTATTTCTCATTTCAAAATAGAACTACTATATTTTTGCACAAACATTTCCTTTATCCATTCAAGCCACCCCTTAACCTGTAACTGATGTAGCGATAGGAAAGGAGATTCTTATCATATGCTCTTTCGACATTTGAGGTTTCTAGAACTTCTTTGACAAGTATATCAATACCATCAGAAAATATACTTAACACTTTTACCCAGTTTAAAGGCAACATACTGTTATAAGAATGGTTTTAGTTAAATTTATAACACAAATAAACGCATTTTGTGCTAAATAGGCATAAACATTTAGATTCAGAGTATTTCTTTTTAATCCGATGTAAGACTTGAATTTCATTCATGATACGGATTGTCTCTTGATTTTCTTTTTGTTTACATTACACTAATAGAAAATTTTTATTTTACAAGTTCAGCTTTTAATGAAATAGAAATAAAAACTACGATACACCTGCTGATTTTAAGAAAAGGAACTTTGATATATTTCTGGAAATGTAAATGCTTTTAGAGTTTTCTTTCAATAGCGTTGATTTTCATTACTTTACTAACTTCAATAATTCTCTTATTAGCTAATACGAATGAAAGAAGATTGTCAAAAATGTGACACAGTATAATTCTTACGAACATATGTACCTTTACCAGCATACAGATATTACCGATTGAAATGAAGAAAGATACAGATATTTTACTCCAATCTACATTAAATTAAAAAAAATATTTAAACTTTCATACATTCCAAAGAATAAACGAAAACTCAATAGATATTGTCATGTTTGTATATATGAGATAAAAGTTTTATGAATGGTATTTAAAGTAATGCTTAGAACTTCATAAAAGCGAACATTCACTATGTTAATACACATATCATCAGTTATTTACATTAATCAATGTAATATTAATCATTACATGTACTATATGCATATATATTTAAAGTTTAATTGTCTTACAATTGAATAATTAACTATTGAGAGAAAGAGGTTCATATCTTACACTATTTAATTCACATGGAACAAATTTTTCCATCAACCACATTGAACCAAGTTTTTTAAATTCACCAAAGCTCTTTTATTTCTGCATTTTCACACTCACGACACATTTGAAATGTGACTATTGATTACCATTTCAAACACCGATATCATAACTCAGTGTTAACTCAGTGTAACTACATCATAACTCATTTTTTCCCTACTAACTACAATTTTATATATTCAAGAAGTACATCTAAGACATGATCATTTTCTATGTTCTAGCAAATCGATTCAATTGCGAACATACTATTAAGACTTGCGATTTTAGAAGACTTGCATGTATTAACGATGTCAACGTTTCTTCATTTTTATAAGATTCACATCAAATCATGTCGCATTCGAATGTGGTGTAAGAGATCACTTTTTCTTTTAAACACTTGTAAACAATGGATGCAATTTATAAGAAGAGAAGTATCATGCTGTTTCAAAACATCATCATCAGCATATTTCTGTTTTTTTTGACACCGGCAAAATTAAAAAAAAAAAAAAAAAAAAAAAAAAAAAAAAAGGTTCGTGAGATTTTCTTCAAATTCTGTTTTACTTGAAAAAATGTCCGAACATTCAATACGATGTAAAGATTCATATTGTTTTAAATTCTTATGCTCACTAAATATTTTTTATCACGATTTACTCTTAAAAGTAACTTTATAAGTTTTCATATCCTTTTTACATGAAAAGAACTTGTGATTATTCACTACAAAATTCTAAGACGAGAAGCTTCGCGACTTTTCAAACTACAAACTTAAATTTCTTAGGACATACACTACATCTGATGTTTCTTTCATGAGATTTCAAATATCTCTTCAGATTACTCGTATTCAAGAAACCTTACAAATATATCACATAAGTTCAGCGAACAATCGCTTCATAAACTATTAAATTTTCAAGACGAGTGAATCACTTGAAGCATATACTGCACTGTAAACATACAATACTTAAAAAAATTGTTATAAAAAATAAAAATACATTCATTTCACCAAGAAGCTTTTCTATTTAAATACATTTATTTATTTCCAAAGAACAAGTTTCTGTATTATACATAAAATATACGTAGAATTTTCTTTCATTAGTTAATATCAAATTAACAACAATATCCATTTACTGATATTTGATATACATGTTTGCTTTAAAATTAAAACTAAAATTTCAATATATTTCTATTAAAAAAAACATAAGGAAAAAAAAATACTCATAACATCAACCAAAGACAGAAATTTAAATAGAATAGCTGTACTTATATTAGTGCATTTTTATAATCTTCATAACATTTCGATTCAAAAAACCTATTACAAAATAAATGAAACATTTTTTTCTGCCTTAAAGAATCTCTTATATTTTTAAAATTAATACATAAAAATATATCTTCCCCAATATATTTAATTCTATCCTCAACACTTATTATAATGCAATCATGTCTTGTTTGTGAAGGATGATTTACAATACAACCTTCGCATTTAAATAGTTTTTTAATCCTGAATTTAATTCAGTTTTGATAGAGTTTATGAGTTCTTTTAAAAAGTTCATCATCATCACTTACCATATCCGAACAATTGTTTCTACATTTGATTTGCAACGGTAAAATAATTTCAAAAATACTTTTATATAAAGTATTAGATACATCAGGAATAATTTCTTTTAATTTTTTTTAAAATATCACAGTTTACTTTTAGGTATGTAGGTTTTAGTTTAAAAGAATTTTCATCTTGTTTAAAAACTTGTTGAAAAATACACTCACCTTCTTTGTTGAAAACTACCAACTCATTATTGCAAATGATGCTGGCAGTCGTATAGACAAGATTAAATTCATATATTTTTGAGAAAAATTCTTGCCATGTTGCAGGAGTTATAACAACACCGCGTGTAGTAGGGTATAATATTTTATTTTGTTCCACACATTCACGTAGATGAATGTTCATTCTGTTTTCAAACTGATTTATGGACACAAAATATCCCCAACCAAGAGTCCACTGTGCAATCAACTTCGAACTTTCTTTTTTCTGTTCTCGATTATTCGGCATGAAGATATTTTCAGGAACAGACTTCATATATTGGGCAAACCAGTCATCCTCTGGAAGTTCATCCTCATTATCTTCCAAGCGTCGTTTTTTAATTTTCGAAATTTTTATGTTTCGGAATGTGATACTAATTCTAGGATCTTTAACGTCAGGTTGAGAGGGTATTCCGTGCATCCAAAATTGATTCGTTGGGGGTTTCATTACAAGGAGAGTTCCATGAGTTAAGTCCACGCTTCGAGATGTGAAATTTCGCCTGGTAAATACCATTTCACGTTTTGCACCTAAACTGATGATAGGTATATCACTTTCAGGTTCGAGACAAGTTTCATTGTCTTTATGCGTTGAAATTTTCGCCACTCCGTCAGGATAATAGTTCAATAAAGCAAAATTATATTTTTTGCCAGTTATCCTTTCAACATAATCTTTTACATTTAGAAGAGTTTGAGTCCATGGTTCTGCACAAATGCTCGTTCCAGAGAATTCGTAACTAAGTCCTTCATCACCAAAACTGAGTACTTTTCTTCGTGGAACGTACTGAGTCCCATTAATTTCAAAACTAATATTTTTAAAATCATAATTTGATTGTTCATCTAGCAAAATATCAGCTTCATTTCGTGAATAAAATTCTTCGTATAATTCCACATTTAACTCTGTATCACATATATTCCTCATATTCGCTTCTGAATCTAACGACAATTCTGAATGATATAGAAATACGTAGCATTCTTAAATAGCAAAAATTATCTAAAACATACATTAACGAAATGATTTCATCAACACTTATCGTAATACATTCTTGTCATGTCTTGTTTGTGAAGCCAGTCTTTCCGGCGTCATATGTGTAAAAATAATCATGATAGGATAGTGGGAAAGAGTTATAGTGTCCTAATGTTGTTATACTGAACCTCGATATTACATATATGCATAAGGAGAATCTTAAAAGCATCATCCACTTATCATGATAGAGTAATGGAAAATTTCTAAAACTCTGATAATCATACGCGAAAGAATGTATTATCTTAAGGTTATTGTTGCTATTCCAAATTTGACAGTACATACAGAAGTGAAGGAAGATCCTTGATAAGCGCTGTAGACTACACGTTATCATGATAACGTGCAGCACTTATCAAGGGTCTTCCTTCACTTCTGTATGTATTGTCAAACTTGGAATAGCAACAACAACCTTAAGATAATACATCCTTTCGCGTATGATTATCAGAGTTTTAGAAATTTTCCATTACTCTATCATGATAAGTGGATGATGCTTTTAAGATTCTCCTTATGCATATATGTAATATCGAGGTTCAGTATAACAACATTAGGACACTATAACTCTTTCCCACTATCCTATCATGATTATTTTTACACATATGACGCCGGAAAGACTGGCTTCACAAACAAGACATGACAAGAATGTATTACGATAAGTGTTGATGAAATCATTTCGTTAATGTATGTTTTAGATAATTTTTGCTATTTAAGAATGCTACGTATTTCTATATCATTCAGAATTGTCGTTAGATTCAGAAGCGAATATGAGGAATATATGTGATACAGAGTTAAATGTGGAATTATACGAAGAATTTTATTCACGAAATGAAGCTGATATTTTGCTAGATGAACTATCAAATTATGATTTTAAAAATATTAGTTTTGAAATTAATGGGACTCAGTATGTTCCACGAAGAAAAGTACTCGGTTTTGGTGATTTTGGTGATGAAGGACTTAGTTACGAATTCTCTGGAACGAGCATTTGTGCAGAACCATGGACTCAGACACTTCTAAATGTAAAAGATTATGTTGAAAGGATAACTGGCAAAAAATATATTTTTACTTTATTGAACTATTATCCTGACGGAGTGGCGAAAATTTCAACGCATAAAGACAATGAAACTTGTCTCGAACCTGAAAGTGATATACCTATCATCAGTTTAGGTGCAAAACGTGAAATGGTATTTACCAGGCGAAATTTCACATCTCGAAGCGTGGACTTAACTCATGGAACTCTCCTTATAATGAAACCCCCAACGAATCAATTTTGGATGCACGGAATACCCTCTCAACCTGACGTTAAAGATCCTAGAATTAGTATCACATTCCGAAACATAAAAATTTCGAAAATTAAAAAACGACGCTTGGAAGATAATGAGGATGAACTTCCAGAGGATGACTGGTTTGCCCACTATATGAAGTGTGTTCCTGAAAATATCTTCATGCCGAATAATCGAGAACAGAAAAAAAAAAGTTCGAAGTTGATTGCACAGTGGACTCTTGGTTGGGGATATTTTGTGTCCATAAATCAGTTTGAAAACAGAATGAACATTCATCTACGTGAATGTGTGGAACAAAATAAAATATTATACCCTACTACACGCGGTGTTGTTATAACTCCTGCAACATGGCAAGAATTTTCCTCAAAAATATATGAATTTAATCTTGTCTATTCGACTGCCAGCATCATTTGCAATAATGAGTTGGTAGTTTTCAACAAAGAAGGTGAGTGTATTTTTCAACAAGTTTTTAAACAAGATGAAAATTCTTTTAAACTAAAACCTACATACCTAAAGGTAAACTGTGATATTTTAAAAAAAATTAAAAGAAATTATTCCTGATGTATCTAATACTTTATATAAAAGTATTTTTGAAATTATTTTACCGTTGCAAATCAAATGTAAAAACAATTGTTCGGATATGGTAAGTGATGATGATGAACTTTTTAAAAGAACTCATAAACTCTATCAAAACTGAATTAAATTCAGGATTAAAAAACTATTTAAATGCGAAGGTTGTATTGTAAATCATCCTTCACAAACAAGACATGATTGCATTATAATAAGTGTTGAGGATAGAATTAAATATATTGGGGAAGATATATTTTTATGTATTAATTTTAAAAATATAAGAGATTCTTTAAGGCAGAAAAAAATGTTTCATTTATTTTGTAATAGGTTTTTTGAATCGAAATGTTATGAAGATTATAAAAATGCACTAATATAAGTACAGCTATTCTATTTAAATTTCTGTCTTTGGTTGATGTTATGAGTATTTTTTTTTCCTTATGTTTTTTTAATAGAAATATATTGAAATTTTAGTTTTAATTTTAAAGCAAACATGTATATCAAATATCAGTAAATGGATATTGTTGTTAATTTGATATTAACTAATGAAAGAAAATTCTAAGTATATTTTATGTATAATACAGAAACTTGTTCTTTGGAAATAAATAAATGTATTTAAATAGAAAAGCTTCTTGGTGAAATGAATGTATTTTTATTTTTTATAACAATTTTTTTAAGTATTGTATGTTTACAGTGCAGTATATGCTTCAAGTGATTCACTCGTGTTGAAAATTTAATAGTTTATGAAGCGATTGTTCGCTGAACTTATGTGATATATTTGTAAGGTTTCTTGAATACGAGTAATCTGAAGAGATATTTGAAATCTCATGAAAGAAACATTAGATGTAGTGTATGTCCTAAGAAATTTAAGTTTGTAGTTTGAAAAGTCGCGAAGCTTCTCGTCTTAGAAATTTGTAGTGAATAATCACAAGTTCTTTTCATGTAAAAAGGATATGAAAACTTATAAAGTTACTTTTAAGAGTAAATCGTGATAAAAAATATTTAGTGAGCATAAGAATTTAAAACAATATGAATCTTTACATCGTATTGAGTGTTCGGACATTTTTTCAAGTAAAACAGAATTTGAAGAAAATCTCACGAACCTTTTTTTTTTTTTTTTTTTTTTTTTTTTTTAAATTTTGCCGGTGTCAAAAGAAACAGAAATATGCTGATGATGATGTTTTGAAACAGCATGATACTTCTCTTCTTATAAATTGCATCCATTGTTTACAAGTGTTTAAAAGAAAAAGTGATCTCTTACACCACATTCGAATGCGACATGATTTGATGTGAATCTTATAAAAATGAAGAAACGTTGACATCGTTAATACATGCAAGTCTTCTAAAATCGCAAGTCTTAATAGTATGTTCGCAATTGAATCGATTTGCTAGAACATAGAAAATGATCATGTCTTAGATGTACTTCTTGAATATATAAAATTGTAGTTAGTAGGGAAAAAATGAGTTATGATGTAGTTACACTGAGTTAACACTGAGTTATGATATCGGTGTTTGAAATGGTATTCAATAGTCACATTTAAAATGTGTCGTGAGTGTGAAAATGCAGAAATAAAAGAGCTTTGGTGGATTTAATAAACTTGGTTCAATGTGGTTGATGGAAAAATTTGTTCCATGTGAATTAAATAGTGTAAGATATGAACCTCTTTCTCTCAATAGTTAATTATTCAATTGTAAGACAATTAAACTTTAAATATATATGCATATAGTACATGTAATGATTAATATTACATTGATTAATGTAAATAACTGATGATATGTGTATTAACATAGTGAATGTTCGCTTTTATGAAGTTCTAAGCATTACTTTAAATACCATTCATAAAACTTTTATCTCATATATACAAATATGACAATATCTATTGAGTTTTCGTTTATTCTTTGGAATGTATGAAAGTTTAAATATTTTTTTTAATTTAATGTAGATTGGAGTAAAATATCTGTATCTTTCTTCATTTCAATCGGTAATATCTGTATGCTGGTAAAGGTACATATGTTCGTAAGAATTATACTGTGTCACATTTTTGACAATCTTCTTTCATTCATATTAGCTAATAAGAGAATTATTGAAGTTAGTAAAGTAATGAAAATCAACGCTATTGAAAGAAAACTCTAAAAGCATTTACATTTCCAGAAATATATCAAAGTTCCTTTTCTTAAAATCAGCAGGTGTATCGTAGTTTTTATTTCTATTTCATTAAAAGCTGAACTTGTAAAATAAAAATTTTCTTTTAGTGTAAGGTAAACAAAAAGAAAATCAAGAGACAATCCGTATCATGAATGAAATTCAAGTCTTACATCGGATTAAAAAGAAATACTCTGAATCTAAATGTTTATGCCTATTTAGCACAAAATGCGTTTATTTGTGTTATAAATTTAACTAAAACCATTCTTATAACAGTATGTTGCCTTTAAACTGGGTAAAAGTGTTAAGTATATTTTCTGATGGTATTGATATACTTGTCAAAGAAGTTCTAGAAACCTCAAATGTCGAAAGAGCATATGATAAGAATCTCCTTTCCTATCGCTACATCAGTTACAGATTAAGGGGTGGCTTGGATAAAGGAAATGTTTGTGCAAAAATATAGTAGTTCTATTTTGAAATGAGAAATAATTCGCTTTTTGTCAATTAAGGAAACTTGTGGTATTATTAAACAGAATGTTAGTGAAAGACATTGCGTTTGCATAGTGAATTATGAAGGTACTGAAAGGTAGTAAAGAAGGTGAATGAAAGAATTAATTTGAAGAAATAAGGTAAGGCTATCATTAAAAGAAAAAACTGTTTAAAAGATGTATGTTAGAATTAAAAGTAAGATGTTAAAATTTAAAAAGATGTAACAGAGTAAAACCAAAGAATACTGGTAATTCCTATCTGGAAAACAGTAATTTAAGTACGATATTGAAAAAGTTGGTTTTAAGAATTTCTTTATGCATGTGATGCAAAACAATTGCTAGTTTATCATGAGTGCTGACATAGATGCAATTAGTGCTGGAAAAATAGTAAAATTAGTATAGTCAGTGTCTCTAAAACATGAAAAAATAATAGTGTGAGCAGTGTAAATTCATTTGAAGTACTGAAATATGACATAGACTAAATATCAGAAAATGTAAGAAATATTTTGGTATGTGTGGATGAAACACTGAACGTGGTTGTAAAATTAGAAATGAAAATTATCAACACACTTAAAGGTAATCGGGATTTAAAACTAAATATGATGTTAGAAACTTTGAAGACCATAAAACTATATGAGAAAGAAATACATTTAGATATAAATGGTATTAAACTGTAAAGTTGTGAATGGAAATTTCTGAGTAAAACCTGTAGATGATCTATTATGATCGAGGAATAAAACAAGTATTATAAAAATTGTAAGGAAATATTTGAATATGGAGTAAATGAAAACAATCCATATCGTTAAAATGAATAAAAAGGGATAAAATGTTGGAATTACGAGTGATGAGACAGAAATAAAAACATTATAATAAATAAGTTAAGCTAGAATTAAGAAATATAAACACAGAAGGGAAATCATGAACGTAAGAAAAGCAATTAACAGTTATAGACTTAAGTTTTTTTTAAAAAATATTCGGTAATGTAAGGAAGATATTGTTAAACACGTGAAAGAAATTAGAAATTCTGTAGAAAATTTAGTAAAAGAACTAAGATCATGAAAAATAAACGTTTCTTTTTAAATACAATTTCATACCACTAAGTTAAAGTGTGTATAGAATACTAGAATGGTTTAAAAAAAATGAAAGAAATGAAGTTAAAATGAAATAAAATGAAAAGTAAATGAAGTTAAAATTCAGAATATATTGAACATTATAACGTTAAAAAAAAGTGTGAAATTGCATCTAAAATTAAGTAATGTAACAAATAAACAGCACGTGCGGGAACGTTTGTGAAATATAACGTATAAGTTAAAAATCAGGTATTCTGAAATTATGAAAGGTATGAAAAAAAATAGTATGTGGAAATTAAATAAAATATTACAAATTAGAAACGTGTTAAGTATTAAAAAAATATGACAGTAAATGAATATGTTATTATGAAACAGAAAACCTGAGAAATAAGTTAAAGTTTCATGAAAAACTAGAAAGGATAAAAGTATCAGAATAAAATTGACTAATAAAAACAAATTATCTTGTAATTTCATTTTCATGACATGATGAACTATTATTAAAGGAAAGTCTTTTTTATATTTGTTTCTTTTACATTGTTTTCAGAGTCGCGCATTGAATAATTTTAACACCAGACGTAAAAATATATTTCTAAAACATATCATTCACTTTTTCATTAATAGAGGGCAGCATCGCTATATCATCAAAATTAAGATGCAGAAAATATTTCCCGTTGCCAATATAAAAAACTAACTTTAAATGAAAAGCAGGAGGTCTACAACTCAATCAGCAATCTACCAACACCTCAACTCCACTCGTGACCACGCCTCCTAGTGTGATGACGTTGCCTTTGGTCCCGCCCTCTGTGTGACGTCGTTGGCCACGCCCACACCCCACACCGCGTGCAGGTGAACCCCCATTTTCTATCTACTAAAGCATATAAACTTCGATAATATTTTAAAAATAACTTTGGGTATGAAGAACGTAAGTGAGAGTCGTGGTAAATAAAGAGATATTACAGATTGAGCGTTTAAGTCCAAGATGTTTAATTCCGCAAAGGCGACGAAGATTTGCTTATATTTAGCTTTGAAAATCTAAAATTCTATGATTCTACGCTGCCCGGGAAGAGACAGATGGCCATCTTAAGTAATAATACGTAAATAATTCATAACGTGTCTGTATTTTGTTTCCTTCACCGTAGAAATTTGGTAACATTTTATGGCTTCTGTTATTAGTGTATTTGGAATGTTGCCTAAAATTGTTCCACTTGCTGGGTAAATTAGCTGCTTTGATTAGAAATTTTAGCATTAACAGAAGTCACGAAGATATAATAACCTGTTAAATTTGCTAAGCGGTCAATGTCCTTATAACGTGTTTCGTTTATTTCTTAAGTAACTCCTTATCACCATCAATGGTTCGGATAATAAAATATTCATAATAAACCAATCAGCTTCGATAAAGGTTTTCCCAGTCCTGCGGGACCAACATCCCTTTTACTCGCATAAAGGAGAAACGCTGAGTAAGTACTACATGACAATAATTTATGTTACTCCATTTATGACCAATTAGAATAGGTACAATCCACAAATTTAGTTACAGTAGATTTCCGATTAACGGAAAACGGCATCCACGGTTAGCTAAAGTCATAGTTATAAGAACTGAAGTTTAATAAGACGAAGAAAGGAAGATTAATCTACATTATAATTAACAGATAATAATAAATAATACACCCACATTTTACATCAGTATACTTTGAAAAATAAGTTAATTTTTTACGTAAATTCATCATTCAAGAAAGAAATACCTTTCAAATTAGAAGAGAAAAATTTTGCTTACATTATTTTTATGTTTCGATCGGGTTCTATATGAAATGGAAAATGCACAGGTACATATTTAATTTAAAGTTCGGATTTTTCCGGATTCAAATGGATAACGAATAACAGGTTTGGGTGGATGATTTAGCAAACACTTACGTATTTTAGGCTATATACTGTTGTAATAACAGCGCAACGACTGCCTTACCATCAAGCTTTACGTGAAATCTTTCTCCTTCGCTTGTCTGGCACTGCACACACTGTTCCAAATTTTTCTTTAAGTCGCTATTAACATGCAATATGTGCATGCTGTATTCCGGCTGTCCTGATATGGGTGCTTCTAAGAGCGCTGAAGGTGAACAACTGCATGAGCTGGCCAGTGCAGAAGGCTGATATGGGCACAATTGTCCTGAAAAAAATTTATAAGAACAAGCTTTAACGTAAACAGTGTAAAAAATGTACAAAATTTTCGTGTTTGGTTCTGTTTATAGTTATGGCATAGTACTCGATGTATGCCTTTGTGGAGAATATTCTAACGAAAAATGGCTCAAGAAAGTGGGGATAACAAGGAAAGCACTCATGCAGCCAGACCGAGTTACTAGCTTTCAACGACTTTACCGCTCGTTCGCTGGTGGCCTTTCGATTTGATAGGAAAAGAAATTATACGATGTAAAAGAGCAAAACAAAATAAGCAATGTTTTTGTATTAATAATACAGAGGAAAAGAAAAGAAAGACACGAATCTAGGCTTGTGTTTCACCTCAGTTACTTGGTTACTTAGAGTGAAACTTCAAACCAGCAACATTTGAGTTAATTTCATTTGAGCACGTGCGCCCACCTACCTAATGAAATCCATATTCAGCCCTCGAGGAGGGACGTGAAATAGCTTAGTAAATGAAGGGGTCCAAAAATTCACAGCTTGATTTAAGAATCAAACGCACACTTTACATTACGCTTATAAGACCGATTTTGCTGTATGCAGTGGCTGCATGGGCAACTGCAAATAAGACGGAGAGAATAAAAATAAGTGTGCTACAGAATAAAATACTCAGAGCTATTACAGATACACCGTGGTTTGTGCGAAATCAACAAATTAATGATGACCTGAAAATTCCCTGCATTCATGATCAAATTCTTGTCAATGCGCATAATTTCTTTGCAAATATTCAAAATTCACCATACAGCGCCATTAAAGCACTTACAAACTATGATTCTACCTAAGAAAGTATCGTAGAAAGACCGCGATCTATCCACTACAATCCAAAGTGGTGATTGTGTACATACTCTACATATTTTTGCCATATCTACTAGTATTTAACCAAGAATTGTGTTTTGTGTTTATCTAGTATCAACTGTTTTTTGTGTCACTTAGGACTTTGTGTTTACCCAGAGTGGAACTGTTTTTGACAAAGCCTTAGGACTTGTGTTTCTTCATAAAATTTTTTAATTACTATATTTTTTAATTACATTACGTGAATAGTTCCTATCATTAAGATTGCGTTATCATCTGTTGTAACTGCTGTTTTTAAACTCATTTTATATTTTGGCATTTTTGGTAGAAATTTTGCTTCATTTGTATAATTTGTAATGGGAATTTTTAACTCGTTCCTCAAAAAGCGAAGTTAATCTTCAAATGGAACTGAAACCAGCGAAATCTGAATCTTTTTTTTACACCAAATAATGTAATAGTAATCCTTCGAAGGATCACGAAGGCTGTAGAGTAAAGACCGCTTTTTGTTGCCCGATAAGCTGCCCATAGAAGATATTAGAACCCTGAAAAAACTTTCAAATGCCTTGGCATCTGTAGAATTTTGTACAAGCACTTGAAATATTACAAACTATTATTGTATCACTACAGAACACAAATAAAAAAATTAAATTGTTATCAAATTTTACTGTAATTAAGAGAAATAAAAATAAATGTTCACTTAATATTAAAAATTAAGGAAAACCGCCTAGGTGGTGCGATATTTTTGTAAAAAAAAAGTGTATCAATCTAGATGATAAACAGAAAAAAATAGATCTGGAGGAAAATACACATCAGGGGGAGTCTGGTCTCCATATATTTCTCTGGATGGTTTGTCGTCACTGGCAGCTGCTTACACCAGCTGTGTTGTGAACAGATTATTATGAACATAGGTCATATTATATGATCGGCAATATCCTAGAATGAAAAACATACGTAATATATATATATATATATATATATTCATTATAAAGACTGTGTCAGTCACTTTCGACAGTTCTTCAAGACCATATTCCCTACCTTCAAATAGAAGAATCCATCGAAACTCCTAATTTAATTAAATAAACTTTAATAGAGTGACAACAGTTTTTAACTTAAAACACAAAAATTGATTTAGATGTTGAAACTTCGAGAACGTTCAAGAAATAAGGTAAAAGTGGAGACACCATTGTCCTCCTGTACTGCATGTTTGCTAATCAGATGAAAAGCGACGAGAGATAAAAGTCACACCGTGCAAAAAAGAAAAAATATAATATAAAATATAAAAAAGAAATTCAGCAGTCAAAATTAGATTACGAAGTTGCGATCTTTAAGCACATGAGAAGGAAAAGATCCGATCCAATCATCTTGTGGAATGATTTGGTAACTAAGAACTTCTGAAAAATTTGCATCATTACAGTTTTGAAGAAACGCTTGCTTAGTTATTATGTATTCCACATAAATAATCGGTCGAGTTTCAAGTCATCGTTTATCAGTTCGTTTCTCTCATATTATTTTTCCATGCTACATGAATTTTGTGGATTTCTGCATTTGAGTCCGACAGCCAGGCTGCACAAACATACATAGAAGTGGCCTTGTAATACGTAGATGTAGTATTGACTTTTTTTTGAAGAACCGTGCAAAAAATTTCTCTAGGACTGTAGAAAGATGGCTGAAGATGGCAATCTTATGATGTACGAATAATTCTCTAACTGAAATGTGAGCATAAATATTAAAGTACGTTGCACATTATCTATCGAGCAATAACAAAAAAAAAAAAAAAGGAAAAAAGGAAAAGAGAAAAAAAGAGCATTTTCGTCGCACTACAGATTACCATAGATATTTTAATAACTATACCAGATTTTTAGAAAGAAATTTTAATTTATTAAAATGAATAACACATGCAGGATATGTATTTCACTGATTAATATTTAACGAAAGAGAAACAAACATACGCTGTTTACTGAAAGAAAAGCTGGGTAAATTTGTTCTTTGAGTTTTAAGTCAAAATATACATTTTCAGATTGAGTGAAACATATGAAAACGAATTTTAGAAACAAGCTTTGATTCGAAGAAATAATGGTATTTAAAATGAAATATAAACCGACACTAAATGCTTAGCAAATTTTATTGTCAAATTACTGACCACCAATTCTTTCGTCACTTTCTGTAGTATAAAATTTTGGAAATCGCTTCTCTTACAGTAAAATCTGGTAATGTACAGGAATTTTCATTAATATAACTGCATTGTCTCCTTGAGGCAAAGTGGTGGCTTTAAAGTATATGTTAGATATTTGTTGTTTAGATTGTACTTCGCTGCCCAATGCGTTTCTGGTTTTTTTCGGAACTTTGATTTGTGTTATAAGTGAAGACTCTACACTTAACTTAGAGTTTGGAGACAGTTTAAGAAAATTTAAAAACTTATCTCTACTTTTCTGCCCTCTAACAAATAGGTGTTCTTAAACCAACATGGAGTTTCAATTGACATACAACTAGCAATTCAAGAGTTTTGGAAGCCTTTTACGAAAAATGAAGTTAAGCTAGACATGAAACAGAGCTTCCTTTCATTCAGGAATTTGTTTAATGCTAAATGGAGTGATTAATCAATAAATTCTCTTTTATAGCAGTACAGATTATTATTAAACTCTTCCAAGTATAAATTGGGATTTCAAATAGAATTTTATATATTTACTTTGCGTGCCAAATTCACCATTTTATTTGAGAAATGCTAATTTTTATTGAAATGATGATTGGCAATGCCAAGAATCTTCAATAGTATTCAAATTTTCTAGACTAGCACTTCAAATAAAGCTAAAAGCAAGCATAAATATTTTACACAAAATTTACCTCTCGACATCACTTTCAACATCAAATATTCTCGAAATCTTTAACCAGGGGAGAAAATGTCCCATATGCCAAAAAATAATAGCTTTCATTTCAGAGTATTTCATTTGCTGTAGAAAGACACAGTTTTATTTTTTAAAATAAATCAAGCGGTTAGTCGGAATATTTAAGTAACTGTGCTAGCAATGGCTGTGTATACAAAAGGAATTAAACGAATGTTTAATTCATTTTATATACTTACTTAATAATAACAAATTATTTAATTTAACATTTTTTGTAATGAGTGAAAACTAAATATAACTACAAAAATACTAAAACAAATAGAAAGGAAACCGTATTTTTCCAGTTCCAATACTAATAATGTCCGAGTTAGGACTAATTTCTTTCAATTAAGTGATAATTTAGTTTCTTTGGTGTGTAATATTTATGAACAATTAAATTCTTGAGTTTCTGGACAGTTTAAAATTTTTTGTCTCGCAAGACATTAAAAATAGCAATACAATATAACAGTTTTCTTCAAATATTTAAGTAATCACAAATTAAAAGCTTCATTTAGGGCATAACATTTCTTTTTAGAAATTAGAGACATTTGCGTAATTAAAATGGGTCTTTCATTTGGAGCATTTAACAAGGTTCAGTATTTGAAGTCGAAGCTTTATCACTTGTACACTATACAGAAATAACTAGTTCAGTGTCGTGTTGCCAGACTCTTAACAGCTGCTCAACTATATATTATCAAAATGGACATTAATTTAGATTACAGCTCCGCTATATTGTAAGTTAATAATTGCGAATTGTAAGATCTTGGATCATATGAGCCCAGTTTTCTATACAGGGTGATTCTAAATTGTTACAAATTAAGAATAATATTACTAAGTGAATATTATCAACCTACTCCAACGGCAACGCTGAATGCCGAGATTAGCATGAAACGTTCATGCTGTGTTCCGGCAGTCAGAACTTCGTGTCCCATAGAAGGGTGCTTCAAGTAGAATGAGCGCAGAACAGTATGTCCAGGAGGGCAGGATAGAAGATGGCAAAGGGGAAAAATTGATACTTTGATTGGATTGGATTATTTAATTATGGCAAAGCACACGAGGGCTATCTGCCTAAAGGGTGGGATGCCTTCGTGAAGGACTTTCTAAGCGAACTGGCTCGTATACACGTTACACATGGGGAAAACCACGAAAACGCCCATGCAGCCAGCCCGTTCGCAAGATTCGAACCTCGGACCGAACTACCAGTGTTCAGAGTCTTTACCGCTCGGCCGCTGGTGGGCTTGATACTTTGATATCAATGTATTCAGCCATTCATTAGATAATTAACTTGTTGCGATCGTTTACGAGGTTGACATCTTGCGAATCAAAGCTGTGCATTTGATTGTTTGCCTTCAAAGTGAGCACGAAGTAACACTGGAATGCCAAGTTTTCGGTTTTTTCCTTTTTGTGCACTTTCTGTGAGTTTTTCATTAAACTTACTAAGCACCTTTTGGTCTCATTCATTCGCTTTTCAATACTGTTTTTTTTTCTTTCTTTGAGAACACACAGACTCCCCTTGCACCACATATGTACAACACGGGGCTTACAGAAGTAAGTTAATTAGAACATTAAAGGTTACATGTATAAATAAACATTAAAAATTACATGCATAAATAAAGCGAACAAAAGCAGAGAACAGCAGTCTGGACTTCACGAAAACAGATAAGTTCACTGGCCAAGTCACTCCGAACATTTTCAAATCGTTCTGTAAGCATAATCTAGGGCCATCAAATGTAGGGCACGAGAAAATCGAATGCTCCACATCCTGAGGAACTCTTTTTGAACATTTATATAAATTGTTTGATCGTAGATTAAAACGAAACATATAACTTGCAAATTTACCGTGACCAGATAAAAACTGAGACACTTTAAAATTTAACGAGAGGAAATACTCGGAATTCAGTCTATGGTAAATAGATGGACGGAACTTTTTGGTGACTTCAGCATTACAAGATGAAATGTATTCCTTATTACACATAGCTAAAAGCTTTTTATAATGAAAGGACTTCCAATAGCTCTTTGGAATGCTAATGTTGATATCAGTGGGTAAGTTTAAGGCATCTTTAGGTAAGAAATTAGCTCTTTCATTTCCGTAGAAACCATGATGAGCACGCACATAAGCAAAGCAGATACCAATACCTCTAATTCTAAGTGAACTAACAGTTACTAGGGTTTCGATAACCAATTTATCGCAGCTGGTAATACTGTTCAAAAGTTGAAGAGAAGAAAGAGAATCAGAACAAATAAGGTACTTTGAGGATGTTGTCCCATAATCCTGGATCCATTTGACGGCAAGATAAATGCACAGAAGTTCTGCTTGAAAAACTGTACATTCATTCCGTATACTGTGAATTCCGTATTCCGTATTCCAATACTGTTGTAAGATCAGGTTGGAATTCCAATATTCCTCTTTTCTGCCTCTCAGAGCGGAATGCGACCCAAAGTTCTATGGTAATTATTGCTCATCTGGATGAGTACTATAATCCCTCCTAATTTGTAAACACTATTTAGAATCACCCTGTATAATCAGACAGACAAAAGGTAGATTAGTGTTTCTAATGAAATGCAAAATATTACAAGCAGCTCATTTATCCTATATATTAAAACAAAATGGAAAACTTTATGTACGATTACCCGATCATATCTTATTATGTAAATGATTCATGATGTGTTATCGCTCTTAAGAGCACTGTGTGTGTTTAGAAGAATGTCATTATGTGTCGAATTCAGCTCTCTGTGCCTTAGACATGGAGATGCAGGGGTATAAATCAGATTTCTGAAATTTAAGATGTACATTTTACATGAAGTCAGTGAGAACGGAGGTATTTTAGAATACCATAGTCCCTCGTATTACTAGTTTTTCTGACTTGCAATTTAACTATAAAGCCTATATTTTAATAAGTGGATAATCATTCACATAAATTGATTTCTATTTCCACTTTACAGCTGTGCATAGCTTCTTTTTTTATCGTATATTGTAGGCATCAAAGCATTCATCTTAAAATCGAAGAGCTACGGTAATTATCCTTAATGATAGAAATTTGAAAACAATTATACGCCCGTTTCAGTGGGAAAACTATTAATATAGAAATTGTAGGTGCTAAATTATGTTTAATTTTTTCTGAAAGCACATCCTTAATTTTGATTCCATTTCTTGTGAGGTCTTCTGGTAACGTTTACCAGCTGAATCAGATCTGAATTTAACTGTCTATTGTATAACAGTGTTTAGATTGTATAACAGTTCTTGAAATGGCAAAAGTGGGAGATCATTACGCTTCAATGAAAGCCGCTAATCTTTCGAATAAGACATGAATTCGTTTTAAAGGGGAAAATGTTAAGGGAAAAAAGAATTCTAACCATGAAAGCAAAATTATGATTGAGAGTCATTTTTATTAAAACTAAAATGTTACAGCAAACGGAAACCAGAATTTCTTATTTGCTTTAAGACTATTAATTTTATGTATACTGCGTTACACTCTTTCCACGAGAATTTTTGATGGCGAAATTTTACTCTATTTGGCATAAATTTCTTTGTATGTCATAAATGCATTACTTAACAATGCACCCGCTCTCTTCCTAAAATCAGTTAGGCAGAGCTTCAAATGCTTGGACTTTAAATATCCAAAACACATGTCATCTACAGGTTTTTTTTTCTATTTCTGTATCAAATGAAAGAAGAATGTTGAAATTATTTTTTAATTTTTTTTTTACTTGATTGTAGAATTTGTACTACTTGATTGCAGATTACTCGCTAGAATTACTGGTATTATTTGAAGCGTCTTAGAAACATCAGAGTTTGAGCACATTTTCTCAAGTATACACAGTCCTCGTGTGCCTCATGAAAACTAGCCTGATAGGTTGACCACATATTTTAGTCTCTGTGGGTTGAAGCAATAATAATTACTTCTCGTTATTTGATTTTGGTTCAATTATTATGTAACATAATATGTGTTTATTTTCAAATAATGTGTTAACTCAATCCCTGATCGCCCGAATTACTTCGTGTTGAGAGAACTATCACGCAGTGATTGGCCCGAGTTAACTCACTGTCCTCAAGCGCTTAACATGCAATTAGCATGAACGCTAAAAGTAAATACCCACAATTTTTACTGCAAAGCAAATGTTCCTCTCTCTAGCAATTAGAGATATAGTAGCACTAATGAAGGAATTTCCACTTGAGAGTCTTTCATTGAAGAACAAAGTGCCTCTATATTCTTCTTCTGCTTATGACGCTTTATAAGTTGACACCGCGGGGTTGCGTTTAACACAATGGATTTTCTACAAAACGGAATTTATTTCTTTGAGCTTTCATTTTAAGGGCTTAAACAAACATGCTTATACTATGAAATTTCTGTAGCCACGCAAGAAGTACTTGTTTTGAAATGTGAAGTCAAATAACAGTCAGTTATTTTCTGTAACTTTGCAGTGTACGTCACATTGTATTTAAGCTGATAATTTAGCTTTCAAATTATGTTGTCACTCTTTGTTAAGTATAAATTTTCGTACTTTTTACCCTGTTAATAATTCTTTTAAATATTAATATTGCTACCTGACTGTCTGTTAAGAGACATCTTTACTCCTTTGCTATCGTTGACTAGCTAAAATCCGGTAATGCGCATGCGAAAATAATTTTTTCCTTAGTGATTTGATGGCATTTGATTTGCATTTCTAATGCTGCTAACTGAGTGGTTATATTAATAATAAATGAAATTAAAATTTCAAAAAATATTTACTTTTCGTCATTTCCTAGTTTCCGTCTAAAACAATTGAAAAGAGACGAAATCTTAAAAGAAAATGTTTTAAAGCAGTTCACCTTATTAATAATTTTGGAAGTTCTTTAAACATTTTTTTCCAATGGTCTTTCCGAAAATGAGATGGCTAAGCACTTTCGGTTACTGAGTATTTCTGTTTTCTCTGAGACAGATAAACCTCCAGTTGTTAGTCCTAAGTGTTTTTATTTCAGTAGTATAATTCTTTTCTCTAATTATCATTTCTCTTGTTTCCTACGCCGCCTAAGACTCTTTTTTGTATATTTTAAAATGTTTGCAAATGTAATGACTCGAGTTACCATTAAAAATTTTACATTACTTATAGCTTCCAACTGTGACCAAAACTCTGGTCTTCCTTCCTGCATTATAATTAAAACGCTTCAGAGGAGAAAAAATTACTGTTTTTATTTTGCTATAAAAAGATTAATATTAGCATATCGAATTTTGCATTTGTTTTTTTTTTCTCTAATTTTAAATTTATGTTTCACATAAGCTCTTTCTCTCCCTTTTAGATTTGTTCAGGTTATGTAATTTAACATAAAGACTTTCACAAGAGGACATGCTGCGGTTGAACAGAGAAGCCAAATCCTGGGATTAAAATGTTCGCCATTTGTAATTGAAATGTTAATGAAGCCTGACACTGAGTATTAAACTAACATATCGAATTTCAGAGTTTATTTCTCGGTTTAGTTAGGTACAACTGATTTTTTTTACAATGAGCTTTATTAAAATAGGCTTATATGGAGTACTTTTCACTAATTCACAGTGTAATAAAATTGTGTTTGTGTAAGAAATCCAGAGGAAGGTTTTTAAAGAAGACCTAGTTTTAGTTTTTCGAAGAGCAAATATTTTCAACTAATTCTTTGGGAGAGGAAGCTAACACTTCAATTTGTAACGAAAATGAATGAAAACTTTTTTTCCGTGTTGTGAGTATTTATTATATCCTAATTACGTACAAAAGTTACTTTTATATCTGGGGATAGGCATAAAAATTCTAGTCGATCTGTTGTTGCCTCTCACATTCGCATGAATGTTTGATCCGCAAAAGAAAAGGGTTCTCTTTTAGCCACATTTATAATAATGTGTGTTTAATGATAGCAAGGAGAAATATTCAAATCACGATTTTCTTGAATTATTTCCTTATAATAATTAATAAAGATAACAAGTGACAGTAATGGCAACAAAATATTGTTTTATTTAAAAACAGTTTCAATAAAGTGAGATTACAAGTCTGCATTTCAGAAAAAATAATTTTGAGAATGGAATTGCATAATGCATTTGCAAAATAAAGAATACTTCCAATTTTGAAGTTCATTCTCTCAATATGGTTTAAGAGAAATTAGTTAAATAACGTTTAAACATTTTACATTTTCTAGAATCTTTGCAAATCAAATCATGTTTCAAAGGAAGAGGACAGTTTAAGCTTCAAAGGACAGTTAAAGAAGTACAAGCTTCTTTTAATAGTTCAAATGCACAGTAACCTATAGGAGATACATCAGGGAACTTGATTGGGATGGATTTAGAGGTATGGCTTGGAGTCTTGTCCTGAGGAAACTTAACAGAGTGAAGATTATTTGGATAAGGAGATGGAATTCCTTCTTTAAAAATAGGTGCTAAAACATATTTCTGATAGTAATTCGAATTAATTTCGTCTTTTTTTCTACTTTCCTTATTTTGGTTTTCTACTATAAGAGAATCCAGTAATTACCTATACCTTTAAAAAAACTTCCGATGCTTTCTCGGAACCCATATTTTCAGTATTTTTCTCCTCTTTTTCGGTAGTAAATGGATCTCCTTTTATTTCAAGCAGATAAGTATATCCACGCCTTATCAATAGTAATTATATATTTTCCTTTTTCACCTAACAAATAATTTTCATACAGAAATTTGCACATTGCCTTACGCTGAGAAACATGTTTCGGCGTTAGGCGTTGAACATCATGTTTTATTGCTTGTTTGTTTGTTTGTTTGTTTGTTTTGTTTTCATTAGCTTTAAATCAGATTTTATAATTGATTTTATAATTTTGTTCACAGTTCCTACAGAGATATTTAAAGATTTTTCAATAGTTCTTTGGGAGTGGGAGCTAGATTTTCCTTTAAAACATGAGATACGACTGTAGATTTAATAAGAGTGGAATACACCATAAGTGTGGTATGGTATTGATCGGTATGGCATTTTTTCCTTTTTTCCCAGTCAGATGTAAACTTTGACGTTTCATATCAATTATGTAGAAATAGTAAAATCATGTTTTTCACATCTTTTTTAATAATTGAATAAGAGTATTTCTCTTCTTACAGCGTGAAAATATATTTGATGATATATATATATATATTTGATCCATCGTTTATTTTCAACGACATTTTAAAGAAAAGAATATTTTTAATGCTGCAGACGATAATTAAACCTTATTCCAATTTGATACCAGTCATGCCTATGAACATAAACGCCAGCTTGCTCTATAAGTATTTATTAACAGAGCCCAGAATATGTTAAAAACAAAATGATCAAAACAGAAATACTCAAAATAGAATACAAAAATTTAAAAATTGACTTTCATGTAATATAACAAGATTTCGAGAGTAAATACAGTATAGAGAGTATAGATGTTACAGTGAAACACCGAAATCTGGAGAATGTCGACTTTCACCGGTGAATGTCAACATTCACATAGTCTCTTGGTGTATGTCCGAAATATTTTCCAAATACTCTTATTTCTGACTTACACCGGTCAATGTCGACATTAACCGTGTACTAATGGTGAATGTTGAACATATAACAATATTATATTTTCTTCTCCGTTATTCAGTCGCGAATAAACGCACTTGAGACTTGAAATAAGAACTTAAGAACATGAGAACCTAAAACACACAATACATTCAAAATGAGAAAGGAAAATAATAGAAGTTAAAAACTTACTTAATTATACAGTACGTTCTAAATGAGAAAATAAAATAACAGTAGTAAAAAACTTATTAAATTATGTGATTCAAATCTTATTTATTGCAACAAGTTCATGACCTCTCTTTTCGACTTTCACCAAAGCATATCTGTGATTGTCGACATACACCGGTGAGGGTCCGAATATACAAGAATGTAGTAAAATACTCGGTCCTTCACCGACGTATTTGGTGAATGTTGATATTCTCCGGTGAAAGTCGACATTCTCCAATTTCGGTCTTTCACGGTAACATAGATATATTGAGATACAGCATAGATATATTGAGATATTTAATCATATTAATGATTAAGTATCTCAATAGTACAAGTATTCCGTAGTAATGCATAGATTTCAGATTCTTTTAAATTTTTCCCCAAGCATATAAATACAGGATAATTTTTGCATTTTTGTATTGCTATGATCAAATACGACAGATAGATATAAATAATTACTTTTTCCAAAACATTTAAGAGAATAAAGATCAATAGCGGTTGCAAAGGATGTTTAGACATTTTTGGAATAATTTCGAGGGCGTTTAATTAAAGCTTAAAATGTAAAGAGTTTCTTTTTAAATATTTGATTTGACAGCATTTTTTCTAGACTATAGATCTACGTTTATATTGTAAAATTGTTCTCCAGTTTTTAAAATATTCAAAACTAGCACATAACACATAAGCTTTCCGTCACATGCGCGTTCCAAAATAGCAGCCTTGAAAGGAATTTTGAGTAATATCTTTAAAAGTCCCTACGATATCTGGATAGTTACCAGGCGTCTATCTGGTCCAAGACCATGGATTAAAATTTACAGAGAATCTTTTAAAAAGTGAGTAGAAATACATAAAGATTATAATGGGAAAAACTACAGAGAGCCACATGGTTCGAGATAGCCTAGAAGGAAGAGTAATAATGATATTATTTTTCTCGTTGTTTTTTATAATGTTTTTCTTTTTTATATACACAACGCAAACATTACGGTTAGAATATCGATTAATGATAATGGAACTTAAATCAATTAATGCTAATGGTACTTAAATCATAAAAGTCGCAATTCATGAATGTACTTTTGGAAATATATGCACGGCAGAATACATTTCTTCGGTTCAGATGCGATTTGTAAAGCTAACAGACTGATCCAAGCTCCAAGTGAAAGAAATCAACTTAGGGGATGAAGAAGGAGAAGGAGGCTGTGACCAACTGTCACTCGAGCTAACAGACTGATCACCATTAGTTTTAAGACGACCTATTACTTCGCTTCTAAGAAAAAAATCTATACATAAAATTTCTATAACCACCGATGGCTGAGTAAAATTTAAATTATTGGGAATTTTCGTGTTGCATCTTCACTTCGGTTTGTAAGAGTGATTTTTCTCGCAATGCTACTTGCCATCTAAAATGTCAACTACTAGTTGGGCAAATAGAACCGATGACTCTGAACACTCCACTCATTCGACCGCAAATAATATGAGTAATGAAAATAAGACTAAACGCGAAGCACCGTTACGAGCATCTGAAATAAATGACTCACTGCAAAAATTGAAATCAGACCCAAATTGGGCCAACGATAAATCTAAAGCGAAAATAGTCACTATTTTAGAAAGAGACCGAATTGCAACAAAACAAAAGTGTCCAGCTTTGAATAAACCTACCGAAGATTTATTAGAGAATTTTGCAAAATATTTGCCCCCTCTTGAAGAAGAAACTCAAAAACGCCAAAATTCTATTATGGAAATCATCAAACTTAACACCCAGGAATTAAACAGAAATAAGGATAACAACAGCAAACGGTAAAGCCATCAAAACGCGCAAGAAAACATAGCGGGTAGTCAATGTAATGAGTCTTCCAATTAGCACTTTAAATGGAAATCAAAACCTTGATCAAATGGATAATGACAGTACTCCTGTCACACAAAATAATAGCAACACTCAAAGTAATTCCAGCTCACAAAGCTTTAAAAATGAACCATAAAAATATCGCCAATTATCATAACTAGCAATGTTACAAATAAGAAACTGGTTACAAATAAGAAAGGAAATTAAAGAAAAGCTCGGAGTTACAAAACTCGAATGTAAGAAAGAAGATGATACTTTAAAACTTCAGCTTTACACTGCAGACGACTTTCCAAGTGTTCAAGAAAAAAATCACTAAGGAAAAGATCGAACTCCACACTTTTCTCCTAAAATAAGAAAGAACCATAAAACCCTTATTAAAGGACTGACCCTTGAAATACCGGTCGAAGACGCCAAACAAGAGCTCTTAAACCTTAACATTAAAGTAATAAAATGCCAGCAACTACAGAGAATGAGAAAGCGTCCCAACATTTCAGCCTGTATTTTATCTAGAAATCCCTAGAGGTCCCGACGGAAAGAGAATTCATCAAGTTACACATATAATGGATATGCGTGTCAAAATTGTCGGATATAGATCTCAGCCCGGTTCTGTGCAATGTTTTAAATGCCAGTGATACGGGCACACACAGAAAGCATGGCATAATACCGCTAGATGTGTTCGATGTCTCGAAACTCATAGAAAACCGATCATGGCATGAACCCAGGCGAAAGGATAGCTGATTGGTTGATTTCCTCTTATGCAGGGAGAATACCAGAAATGTTTCGTTAGAAGGTTCGCCAGGAAGGCATCACTATCTCTTATGAAAATAGCAGTCGTTTGCTTAGCCGTATTCAAATAATTTAACACCGAATACTGCGTGCCAAACACGGCTCAAACAACGAGAGAAATAGCCCAGGAGATGCCGAAATCTTTCCTTAACGCATTTTTAAAATGCATACAGCTGAACAGCTAAAATGAAAAAACTTTCTTTTGAACTAACCGTTTATAAAAGAACAATTCATGCACGAGAAATATTATTCGATTTTTTTGGAGAACAGCGTCTAATTAACATAAAAAACAGATAGTCATATTTCAACACAGTTTGATCAAATCTGTCTTTCATAACCGTAAAATTTCATTTAATAATTTAGCTAACATAAGCTACTGTTAGTTCGTTATGGATGAAATCTGCGTTTTTCAGCAAAGGCCAGCATTTAAAGTTATGGATTCATTACTCAGATATTTAAAGCATAAAAAATTTACATTTTTGGACGAAACTGTGCAGAAGATGCAGAAGTCACGATTTAAAAATCTTTTCCCTAACAAAAATTATTTTCAAAGATACGACAAAAATGTTCTTTGACATTTAAAAGCAGTTTTTGTTTCCTGCAAGAATGTCTGTTTAAACGAAACTGCAATAATTTATATTATGTGTCAAAAGCGGAAGATTTGATCCATAAGATGGCGCATTTCCAACATATAGTAATTTGCATGTAAAGCATCTTCTGAAAATTATAAACAGAAGGTTAACAAGTTTATATTTTATGTTTTTAGCAGAAATCTTTATACAACACCAAAGAATAAACACACTGTTATATACCACAGTCGTAAATATTGTTATAAATTTGGTATTTAAAAATCTAATGTTAGTTCAATTATAAATTAAATGGTTTTATTTTCCGCGCAGTGCAGCGCGTGATGAATATTAAAAGAAAGCTAAGCCGAAAAATTAAAACACAAGAGCGCGTGCATGAAACATTTAATAAATATCTCTTTTTGATTTCGAGAAATTACTAGAAAATTCTCGCAAACGATTTTAAAATCTTATAAAAGGAGGAAAACCTCTCAGTTCGCATTTACTTACTTAGTCTGTTGTTGTTTAGAAAACTGCTCTTGTTGACTGTAGCGAATTTGCGGATTAGCTTTCTTTATCTGTTTATAATTAAGTTCTTTTGAACGTTTTAGTAGTTAAAAGATATCTACTGTGATATATTGTAATATTGCAAGAATATTTGAGAAAATTTAAACATTTTTGTTGTGATAATAATAAATTTGTTCATTATTCATCGGACTTGTGCATTCATTTCGTAACGAACCCGTAAGCACTCAGCAATATAATTATAAAGTTTTCAACACATTCCTTTTAATAAATCTAGATTTAGGAGATACATTAGAGAACGGCGGGAAATAATTTCGTTTGTGCTTTTAGTTAGAGCATGCTAAAATGTTTCATCAATACGGAAGATCTACTTGTGTAAATATTATACAAAAATAGGTTGATTTAAATTTCACAAAAGTAAAATATGACAAAACACGTTTTGTCCACGCATTCTAGAATTTCCAACGAGGACCAATATCAGTCAGAGACAGCATCGTATACTGAGTGATTTTAAATAGAGCTTATGCAAAAAGTTTCCAGATTTCTTTCTTACCATTGATATTTATGGCAGAACAAATTCCAAATATTTCGTAAAAATTTAAAAAAATGTATTTAACAGAAAACATGTTTGGATTGATTAAGAAAAATCTTATATCAAATGAAATTCGAAACAAAAGTACAATTGAAAGTAGTAATAATGATGGTAAGTGTCTTACCATTCGCCTACACTAAACATTTTAATTCTCCACGAGTATGTTTCGCTTTAAATTACCTAAAGATGCATACTTGAGTATGTACTAAATATACCACTTGAATGTTGTTGTTTAGACATATGCTCTGAGTGTTTATATATAAACAGGGTACAAGAGATTTCATGACGCCTTAAAGTCAAGAAAGATTACTCTCCGTCCTTTGGTAAATTTGTTAAAATAAAAAATTGTTTAGATCACCGTAATGATCAACAAGTGAATTTTTAGTCTACGAGATTTTATTTTTACTTAAAATTCTCAGTACTATCTAGAATACCTGCGGGAAATAAAGTATGCTTTGTCTTCTTGCATAAAAGTCTCCGCTGTGCAATGCTTGATGGAGGCATTCTGTCAGGTGGAATTTTCTTTTGATATTTCAAACTTTTAATAACTTTTTAACTTATGAGTGTCTATGCCCGTTTCATTATTTTTTAAAGCGTAACTTCATGATTTATGGTGATGAATTCAAACCAAAAGTTCCAAACACTGTTGTGTAACATTGTTTCCAAGATTCGGTGTATATGACAGATCATTCAATTTATCTAGTTTATGATTGCTTCGGTGAATATTGCTTCTGGGCAATTAGATACTTGAAGAATGAAGCAAACCTTAGTCTCACGGGGTACATACCTTTAAAATTCTCTTTTCACGTCGAAATTTATTTCTGGATTTAGTCATTATTTTTTTTTTTTTTCATTTTTATCTGAAAATATGGTACTATGAATTCATGTCAGATAATTATGTGACACAGATCACAAGTAAAGAAGCATTCCTGTCTGTTTCTCTGGCTTCTCCACTTTCAATCATCTGGCTCGCAGAGTTTCAGTGATATTCAATTATCTGCTCTAGGATTCAAGATCATAAAATTGTGAGAAAAGACATATGCGTTTAATCTCTGTACACACGTTTTTCGCTCTGTCAGGATCGTAATTGTCTCGCTCTCTAAGGAACTCGAGACAAAGTGTCATTTAGTGATTAGAATCTTTCTCGGTACTCAGAAATCATTTTCTTAAAACCAGGTTTCTATTCGTTTCCCAGAAAAATAAAAATCTCATATTTTCATCACTAAATTTATAATCTAAATGTAAATTTGCACTCAGAAATGCTTTTTAAAAGAAACAGTATTTTAGGTTTTTCATTGCTGAAATGTTCGAGTGCTTCCTTTAAAATTTCGCCCTGGTATAAATAGCAACCTGACTACTTTTGATCCCTCACCAATAAGAAAGTCGCACACCAAACATACGCTATAAATCATTCGGCGCTCGATTTTTAAACAAGTGACTTACTTTGTTACTCGTAATTAAATCTGGTGATTACTTTTATCTTACCGCCATTTGGCTGGCAGTCTTTCTTGTACTGGTTCGCAGCTATACCAGCTATACCTTAGCAGTCTCGACAGCGGGGGAGACCAACGCGAGACCAACCAATTCACTTGTACAGGTGTCAGATGCCGCCCAGGTTGGGCGGATTAGTGTTAAGAACTGTTCCAGAGAATACGGCAGACGATGGCGGTATTCGTAGGTAGAAATACTGAAGATTAGCCAAATCCTGGTGGCTTGCATGTTTCCCGCCACTTTAATTCCTGGGAACCGGGAGTGTTGACCCCATGCGCTGCTGGTAGTAGTGGTTACAGAGAAAACTCTTAAGTCTGCTGACTCGGAATGGGGCCCTGGGCCGGTAGCATATTTTTTTTTTTCCTTTGAGAACATGCAGACTCCCCGTGCACCACATATATACAACTCGGAGATGCTCGTCTGGTCACCTACAACTTGCCTAAAATAAGGACATCTCATCTGGGACCGATCCGTATAGTGCCGAATAGGCGGGGCATGTGTGACAATTATTATTATCATCATAATTATATAATGTATTAAACCCTTATTACTTCGAAACTTATAAAGCTTATTTGTATAACAAAACTTTTTTTTTCTTTGCAGACCTTTCTTTAGTTTCAATTGCAGGAAAAGTAATGACTTTTATGAGGTATTTGTTTTGAGAATGGTCAGCATTCTAGTAAAGTAAGTTTGAAGAATTTGAATTGTTTTACTGATTTAGTGTATTATAATACTGATATTATAGATGTTGTGATGAAACGTTCGAGTGTTTCCTTTATAATAGCGTCTTCAGTATAAATACAGACAGAAGAACAGTTTTATTGCTACAATTTTCTGCTCAAAATGTAATATGATGCTAAATATATTTTTTATGCGTAACCGGTAACATCAGATATTGCTGTACATATGAGCAGAAAGTTGTGGCAAGTAGCTTTTAGATACTGCGCATTCGGTCAGTTACCGAGCGCTTATAAAGACCTTCAAATGCTGGTAACTGGACCTGAATCCAAACCCAGGCTTACTTGTTGTTTTTTCCTATGTGTGGCTTTAATATGACCTAGCTGGTTTTAAACGTCCCTTATTGAGAGCAGAATTCCCTGTAGACTGAGAGCTCTTCTGTGCTTTTTCTTGTTAAAAGAACCTAATTTTACTTTGAGTACTATGCGTCACACACTTTGAAAAACCAGGAATAACGGTGCACTGCATTCTGAGGCACTAATTTGCGATTGCGTTGCTCGTGACGTAAAAGTACCAATTAATGAAGTTTCTGTCTCCTTTCGCTGATCGCCGCTATTGTAGTGCGTTCCGCAGGACGTGTTCCGGCAGTCGAATGTAGTTGACTGTACTGGGAGGCTTAAAATAGTTTGACAGAATGTAAGTCCAAGTAGAAAATATGAAAGCGACGAAATTTTCTGAGACCGAAATAACAATGAAAACATTTTCGTATTCTGCCCATCACTATTTCAAAACGAGCCAAAAAATTGGCTTTCCAAGAAACCTTCAACTAGCACATGTAATTTACAAGAAATTATTCCAAAATGAAAATTCACGAGTACACCAGTTTTATTTCTTTAGCGGTGACTATTGATTAATTATGTGTATATATGTTTTGAATGTGTGTATTAGAACGTCTTAAATTAGCGATGAATTAATCTCTCACTTAATAATAATAATAACATAAACAGGAAAAAGTTAATTCACTACAATGTGTTTTTTTTACTCTTAATCGCTAAAGTCAGGATGAGTTATTTTGCGATATTCACTTTAAAAATAAATCTGCTTCATTTGAACTATAAAATCGAAGTCACCCCAAGCATTTGAAACTTGCATATCACTATCATTGGTAGTCATTTACCTTTTTAGTTTTGAATTAACCGTCAATTACCCACCAATTAAAAATGCAGTGACTCATGTAGCGACCAATTTTGAAAGGCGACTAGCAAAAATTCTACCTTACCCCTTCAGAGACTAAAAGTCATATTAGCACTAGCGTTAATTGTTCTTTATTTTTCATTTTAAGCTCTTTTGCTACATTGCACTGCTCAGTTTCACGACGAGGGGGAAAAAACTCTATATATCTCAGGAGCTATAAAGAAGCAAAAGGTCTCAAAACTTCAAGTTCCGAATCAGCTACGTCGTCAGTGTTACGCTAATCATACGAGATGGTGGTGGTTGTGGTGTATTTAATTATGGCAAAGCACACTAGAGCTATCTGCCTAAGGGGAGGGATGCCTTCGTGGAGAACTTTCTAAGGGAAACTGGCTCGTATATACGTTACACATGGGGAAAACCACAAAAATACCCATGCAGCCAGCCCGTTCGCGGGATTCGAACCTCGGACCGAACTACCAGTGTTCAGCGACTTTACCGCTCGGCCGCTGGTGGGCCCATACGAGATAGATGAAGCTATATATGACGCTGTCTAGAAAATTTATTATTTATGATTTATATTATATATTATTATGATTACTTTATGATTTTAATTTACATATTTTATATCCTCATAATTTTGGTATGCATATTTTTTAATTTTACATTTAAAATTTCCTTGATACTGCAGTAATGCTTTTGCGAAAAGTCTTTTCTGTCGCCAAGCCTGTTTTTCTTTGAAAGTGGGGGGATATGTAAGAGTGAACTCAAAGTACTGAAATATCTCCGGGTTAGCTTCGCTCTTTAGATGAACCTTGCATTATGTTGTCTTTAAAATTTTTAGTTTGAAGTGTACTACTGTTTGTACTCTGTGGTACTGTGAAGATTTGTATGACTATTTTTTGAAAGAAAGTTCCAGAATTCTGAGGTGTTTTCTTTGGTAAAATGAATTTTATCAACCTCTCATCGGAACTGTGTACATTCAATTTATTACGAATCCATACCCACGCAACAATATTTTATCAGAAGAAAATAATATTTTAACATCCCGGAATGCTTTTGATCAATATTATGCTTCAACTAAATTATATTTGGATCGTCAGATCGATATGTTTATCAGCTGTGAGTTATATGTTAATTATTTTTGAACTGTGAATGCACTATATTAATCATGTGTGTGTTATGTGTTAATTATGCTTGAAATGTGAGATTAAATAATGCTTCTTTGTTCTTGTAAAATATTTTAAGAAATAATTGCCACTGCGAAATAGAAGTAAATTTTATCATTTGCTATATTCAAAATATTTGCAAAAACTTTATTTAACGTGACATGAGTTCATCTTTATTACATCAGGGTCACGATATTATTGTTTTACCATTATGATACCTCAAAAATCCTTTCCTTTCCTTCTCTCTTTCTGCATATGTATATATAATATATAAATACATAATGACTACATATGTATGTAATAAAAAAGAACTTTCATACTGATGGTATCGAAAGTAGAAGGTTGAATCCGTAATAAAGAGCAAGAATTTTAATTGAGTAAAATACTATTCTATAATGAATAGGAAACTGGCAGCCGAGGCAGATTAAATCTTCATTTTATTTCCAGTAAATATATTGCGGCCGCAAACAACTTGGCACAATATTTGTGCCTATTTAAAAATGTTTGCATTTTTGATAGATTTGCAATAAGAAGAGACCCGCCGACAGCAAACCAGCTACTCAGAAGAGCGGAAAGCGAGTGCCTTATGTTCAGGATGAAATTGTAATTCAAACTAAGGTGCACTATTTCATTGCTACATTGCGAATGATTTTTTTTAGCTCAATCTAAAAGGAATCCAATTGATCTTTACATAATGAAATACTTGAAATTATTTCTAAACACCTTCAGCGAGGTTGCAGAAATAGGGTATAAAAGCAATTTGTTGATCTTTTGCAGGGAATTAAGAAAAAAGGTTAGTCACTATGCAGATTTTTGGAAAAGCAAATAGAATCATTAAATTTAACTGCAGTCTCGAAACCCAAATCTCAATTTACATTGGAAGAGTTACGAAACGGGTAAACCAATATGAGACGATTATGTTTCATAGCTCACTCAACATGTCCAAGAAGTATGCTTCGCATAGCATTTAAACAAACATCTGTTCTCAGTGATCGCCGATTTACTGTGTTACAGTAAGAAAGTTGTGTTTCGTATCTAATCGACGGAACGATAAGACCTGACAGAACAAATTTAAGGAAAACCGTTTCCAGTACAGTTTTACCAGACCCGTTACATTTTTGTAACAATTAAATTTATTATTGGAGTTGATTTATTGATTTCCGTTTGTTGTTATGCACTTATAAATTAAACGGGATTAGAAAATCCGTGCTGCAGTGATGACTGATTCTCGTCTGTCTCTTTTAAATCTGATTTTTTCGTATCGTTATATTTTTTAATAACCAATTTTTCAATAAAGATGTCGATTCAGTTAAATCATACGATTAAAGTAGCACATCTCAAAGTAAAACGCATGTAAGAAAAATAAAAACAGAAGTTCTAAATTTTGCATATTATTGCGCAAGAAGTCTTGCAAACCTTTCGTCTAAAAGAACAGGTTTTAAAATAGCAAAAAATACTAATATTCACCAATACTAATAATACCAGCTTTGTAACAGTATACTCATAAAAACGATAGTAAATAAGTATTGTTTTGTTAACATAACTAAGTTAAACCTAAATAAAAGGTTTTCTTGGCTAACATTTCATTAAAATAGAAATTAAATTACAAAAATTTAAGGCTGAATCCTAGGACATGCTGGAGAAATCAAGACATTCTTTACTTGTCCTAGGCTTGGACACGCCTTTTTATAACGTAATTTTGGCTTGGTCTCTTTCTAGGAACTAGTTACAGTCCACCATAGCTTCATATTTGAAGAAACTTTAAATTATATTTGAACTGAGTAGAAATGTTAGCTGTACAATATTACTGCGCGAGATTTTTTTACTATAAATTTACTTGCTGTCGTTAACATTAAACACAACGATTTAACGTTCAAAACTTAATTATTAAAATTAAATTTACTAAACGATTAAAAGAATTCGATGAATAATCTAAATTTATAATTGCACCTGCTCGAAATGCAAAAAAACGAATGCCTCAAAATAATTTTGATAACTTATCAGGAATAAATATTTCAATATTTTAAATGAGTACGTCTAATATGACGGATTCCTGCAATAGAGATGAAAAGAGCTTCATCGCATAGAAAGACCGGCGAGTATATACTTCTGTTCCATATTCCACAATAAAATAAATTTCTCTATGCTTTAGTATTATATTAAATAAAGATTCTTGAAATAAAAAACTTTGCTCATCAAAACAAATACATTTTGACTATATGAAGCATTTTATTTAGAATTTTTAAATGTAAAAAATTAGCTACCCTGTTTTCAGCAATTTAATAATAGGATTTTCAAACAAACAACAGGAACAAATCTTCAGAATATCACTCTGAGGTTGCCCATACCGGCAAAACGCACTTTCTCTCTATTCTCGACGGGTTCACCAGCGGCCGAGCGGTAAAGTCGCTGAACACTGGTAGTTCGGTCCGAGGTTCGAATCCCGCTAACGGTTTGGCTGCATGAGTGTTTTCGTGGTTTTCCTCATGTGTAACGTGTATACGACCCAGTTTCCCTTAGAAAGTCCTCCACGAAGGCATCTCTCCTCTTAGGCAGATAGCCCTCGAGGCTTTGCCGTAATTACATAACCTAACCTAACCTCTATTCTTGACTCTTGATCTTTATTTTTAGCTCAGAAGGGCTCTAGTCTCGGAACGAGATTATGCGCCGAATCACTGTAATAGGCTATATCAGTATTCCAAATTAGCAATTAAATGTATTATCTTTCTTTACTACATTTAAAGAAATTAAATGATGAAAAATCTGCATAAACGTATGTATTTTGCTCGCATTGTGAAAAACAAAGATACCTAGAGCCATCAAATTTCGTATTGGTTTTTGTGCACTTCGTAACTGGAGGATAAGCGTTATCTGAAAGCGACTTTCCGCCAGTTCTTATTCATATGTACAGCAAAATCTAATGTTACAGTTTACACATGAAAACGTATTTATCGTCTATTACATTTAGAGTCAACAATTGTAGCAATAAAACTGTTCAACTGCCTGCATTCGCACTCAAGCCGTTATTTCAAAGCAACCATTCGAACATTTCATAACAGCACTTATAATATCAATATTAATACACTAAATCAGTAAAACAGTTAAATTTCTTCAAACTTACTTAATTCGAATGCTGACCATTCTCAACACAAATACCTTATATAAGTCACTACTTCTCCTACAATTCATTAGAAGGTCCTCCACGAAGGCATCCTTCCCCTTAGGTAGATAGCCCTAGTGTGCTTTGGCATAATTAAATACACCAAATACTCCTACAATTCAAACTATTCAGATTCAGGTGTGCAAAAAAAAGTTTTGTTTTGCAACAAAATCTAAATTTAAAGGTTTCGAAGCAATAAAGGTTTGGATATATTACATGATAATGATGATAATAATAATTGTCATAATAATTGCCTTTCATTCGGTTTGTCGTACGGATACGCGTTTATCGAATATAATTTCAGAGGATAGTCGAATTTTAGTTGGATGTACGTTAGTTATTTTAAACTTTATGACATATAACCGCTGCAGGTTACTTTAATCTCTATAGCATTGCACATTTTATTACCGCTATAGGCTGTTTTTAACTTTATGATATGTACCTTTTCTTATTGTAAAAACTCGTATTTGTTTAATAATTGTGAGAGTTTATTCCTACATATTTTTTTTCATCAAATGACCATTAAAAAAAGCTTGATATTCGCGGTTTTCAAGACCCTTTGACGAATTCATATCGATTCCTACAGCCAAAGGATCCTCCTCTATACTTGTGTTACGTCGCGATAGCCTCGTATGTCGCACTTCAGGTGTATAAATACACTTTCAAATTAAACGCCTGTATACATTTCAGAACTACTATGAGAAATATGAACTTATAAGAAGAGCTATTACTGGATACAAGATATAGGTTACATTTTTTTTTTTTTTTTTTGGTTAAACAAATCTAAAGCGACCGAATATAGTTTCGTGATTGTTCACTGTATTGTTGCCACGGTTGAGGGATTAGGGTTACCATCTCGGTAAATCTTGAAAGAAACCTCATTCTAATGATAAACCTACTCCTATCGGGCGGAGTATTTAACGTAATCTGCGTGAAACGTTCTTCAGACTCCAAGAAATGTTGCAAAGGGAATTCTTTACGGCTTCAGATGCGCTTCGTGGTATATTTATTGTTTGTCTATGAAATCCTTGATTTCTTTAAGAATATCAACCGCATGTAAGCCTGTTGAGCTGATGCTTTTTTCTAAACATCAATCTCGCGATTGAGTGACTGCAGTAAAAATGCAAAGTATTGGAATTTGTAAAATAAACTTGAAAATTAATACATACTTCACATCAACAATAATCAGATAATAGACTTGCTTAACAGATGTATTTCGCGCTAGAGTTTTCTTTTCAGTCAACGTCATAGAAAAATGTATATTTCAGTGTTTTATAGGCATGCTCATGCTTTGCCAGCAGGATCGCCATTTGCTAGACAAGCTTTATTTACGCGTAGATGAAAAATGTTAGAAAAGTTTTCCTGTCTGCATTTTAATCTCCTTGGCAAAGCATAAGGTGCAGAGATAATTGAAACTGATCTCAGAAACAACGTACTGTCAACTACTGAAGAGCCCAAGGTCGATATCAATGCCAGGATCATTCGGAGCTTCTTCGTCGAAGGCGCCTCGCTTCTGTGACTTTTCACTTTGCGCATTTTCGAATGTTATTTGTTTGTTATCATTGCGTATTGCTTTGATTGCTTATAGCCAGGCAGCAACAGTCCCCATTCCGTTATTTTCTATGCAGTCACCCAGAACATTTTTGTTGTATTTGAGAGGTTGACTATGTCTTCTTGGTGTAACCTGATTAAGAGTTTATAGCTATTTTTGACAACAAAGAATGAGACAAATTAAAGAATTTCGAATCTTGTCGTGGTCTAGGACAACACACCCTGCGGGAAGAGGCTAATACCAAGCTAGAGAAAATAGATGTAAAAATTCATAAGGGCATGCAGCCTGAGTTCTTGATGAACACTGAGTCGGTTAATAAACCTCGACTATTGATAAGTGATAATTAGACAATGGTTTAAGGGTCAACTAGAATAGGTGGAACTAAAAAAAGAAGACTATCTTTGCACAAGAGCCTTTATTTCGTATGATTGTTTCACAAGCTCTGGAATGGAGGTTTCTATGCAACTGGGAAAAAGAACGGAATTCAACAAAAAATAATATTGAACTCTCCTTTGATGAGTTTTTAAAAGTGCAAAAGGCAGATGAAATATTTATTTCGCTGAAACGTGATAAAGAAAGAGAAAGAGAAGAGCATGTTTTTTTTTATTATATCGAAATAAAGCCAGAGGTTTTTTGGAGAAGCAAAATCAAAATTTCTAGATGTAATAGATGCCACGAAACTTAAAACCGGTATCAAGAATGTAAGGAAAAAATCAGAGGTGGTATACTGGTTGAATGCATGCATCAAATGCACACGAAAACTTTAGGTGTATAAATAAAGTTAAATGCTTTATGAAAAGACGAAATTTAATCACCGTTACCGGCTGAAATAATATAAGATTATTACTTACAATGCTGAAATGACTCGTGATAAGAATGAAGGTGCTATCAAAAGACAAATTAAAAGTTTTGTGATGGTGCTTTTCAACTTTCTATAAAAATTTCTATAAAAGTTAAAAATGGTAAATTGCGTGGCTTTGCTGAAGTGCATCGAGGAAAATATAAACATTTTCTTAAAACTGGAAAATTTAATTTGAAATGGTTAAGAGAATACTTGACTGAAGAATATCGTGAAGAATTTATCTTGACGTGATAAAATATTTTAATGCCAAGGTTATGGACATTTTATCGGAACGAAATCCAATTTTCTCTATATATAAGATCAGGATAAAAAGAGCGGGAATATAGGAGTGATTTTGAATGCATGGATTGTAAAAATGCCAATGTTAAATATACATTGCGTCTTTGCGTAAAAGTCTAATGTCTTGACAAGATATGCGTCTGCTTTAAAAGATAAATAGACTTCTTAATCAGAAAACCAGATTATGGATCTTAGAATACGGAAACATCTTAAGAAAGATAAAAGCTTTAGAAGTATTCATACTTCTGAAAAAGATGTTTAAAAATATTTTTGTTAAGTGTGAATGTGAAATGTGTTTTTTTACTATTTGATGTTAGCGAATTTGAATGAAAATTAGTAAAATAAAAAATGAGCAGAATTGCATTTTAAACGAAAAAAAAGTATATTTTGTTGACTATTACGGACTAATTTGTAATTTATTAAATGTAATGAAAAGCTTTTCTTCAAATATATTTGTTATATGAGATGTAAACGTACGATTGCGTAGTATTCTGAGTTTTCTTAGTCATGATGTACTTGCCTGTTGTGTATTGAACTACTGCATATCAGGTTTATATATTTTGGTAATCCACCAATCCTGAGATCGAACACTCAAACAAATTTCAGTCCCTCCAACTAGATGATGAAATGAACTAGGGAATAACAGACAGTAATCCTGAATCAGATCATGCAACAGCAATGAAGACATGAGGAGTATCACGCAACAGCCATCAAAACAGAGCCACTAGCAATAAAGATAGGAATCGGATAACGAAACAGCAAAAATGACATGAGAAAATAAAATCTGTAAGGAAAGCTGTTAATAAAATTCAATCTCTTATTATTTCGGATTTACATATTAACTGGGAAAAGATGAAAGAAAATATAGACTTATTCTTCAGCATATATATATAGAGAGAGAGAGCCCTTAAAATGGAAAACTTAAATTTTAAACTCTACGATGCCGAAGATTATAAGAAAGCTACAGGTTGCAGACTCGAAAGGAATATCTATTTACTTTGTTTTTAAACCCAAATCCTTCATAGTAACGCGCAGTTGTAGTATACTAAACAAGAGGAATAATAATTTTTAAGCAATCTGAAGAGCTTTGTGCTGAATGTGAAATGATACTTGCTCTTTTAACAACTTTTACATGTATAGAGATTAACTATTGTGTTTTCTTATTAGATTACTGAGCGTACCAGCGGCCGAGCGGTAAAGTCGCTGAACACTGGCAGTTCGGTCCGATGTTCGAGTCCCACGAACGGGCTGGCTGCATGGGCGTTTTTGTAGTTTTCCCCATGTGTAACGTTTATACGAGCCAGTTTCCCTTAGAAAGTCCTTAGAAGGCATCCTTCGACTTAGGAAGATAGCCCTAGTGTGCTTAACCATAATTAAATACACACACACACACTCTTATTAGATTACTATAATACATATGTTTTAAATATTTATGGAATATTCTGAGGAGGGTAGGAAATGAAATGTTCGCAACTCAGTAAATAGAATATTCGCAAGCTTGTCTATCAGCACCATGGAATCTGCTATCAGAACAAATGTTTAGACTTGATAAATAAGCACGTTATATAATTTATGTTAAATAAAGACCTTAATAGCAATTAATTAAATTATATTAACACAATTTAAATTTACGACACAACACATATAAAACTGCAGAACGATTGAGATTTAGACCTGTTATGGCTTATATTTTTCTAAACATTCTTTAAATATTTTCTAATACATTAGTCATGACGTAATCACCATGTAATTACTTTATTTCTTTAGCGTGCTATTTTTCAATTGCTGACTTATAATAACAAACTCTAAGAAATATAGAAAAAAAAGGTAATTTCCTTCAGTTTTGCAGACACATATTTATTACTAGTGAATTAATTTAAACTGATATTTATAAGAAAAATCACGAAAAGGTAATTGCACATTATATTGACTATTACAACAAATAGCACTCAAAACTTGACATGCCTTAAAAAGACATGCAATGTTTCCCTTTTTAGCCCTTCCTTCAATCAGGAGGCCCACCTATATGTTCTCTACACTTTATATCTAATATGAAGTTATTGGTAATGAATTTCTGGACAAACCTCTCAAGGCCTTATGCGCCAAACACAGGAGACATTAACAGGTAACAGGTGACGGAGGACGGGGACGCTTGGTGTCTAACATAGGTAAGCAGGCATGTGTCCCGCGTCCTCCCCTATTTAGAAGCATTAACTCCCTGGAGCCATAGAAGGCTCCACCGGGAATTTATAATGATTTGAAACATAGAGGTAACAGTATCATACTGGAGCGGTTTCAGATTTACATTGGTGATAGAATAACATAATGCTGTGATTGTACAAAGGTGCATATAAATATAAATAAACATAGAAGAGTAACAGAGAGAGAAGGCAGGAGAAAGAATGACAGTAACAAAATGCGGTACTTACAGTACTTACAAGTTCACAAGACTGGAGCAGATACACAATATTTACAGATACGCTGATGCTAGTTATTACAAGTACACAATTCCTACATTAGCAAATACGTAATACAGTTTCTAACACATGCGCAAATACATCATATACATGCATATACATGCGCAAATACATCATATTTACAAATATGCTGGCACTAATACTTACAATTGCATGATACTTATTTAAAAAAAAAAAAAAAAAGCAAATTCGCAATTCAAAAGCAAGTACGCAATTACACATATACAAATACCCTAATGTAGATACATTAAAAGCAGATACACATTACAGTTACATCGATTATAATATTGTATAGAAATCGTAAATAGGGGGACAATAGCTATGCATGTTGACATTCCTATTATGTAAATAATTATGCTATTATAGAAATGCTGGTGTTGTGGATTATTCTGGTAATACACCGATATAAGTGCTTACAATACAATACTTACAGGTGTCAATACTGGAGTAAATGCATGATTTTTACAGATACGCTGATATTAATATCTACAGGTACACAGTTCTACGGAAGCAAATACACAATACAATCGAGAATACGCAAATACAAGATATTTACAAATGCGCTGTCACCAGCGCTAACAAGTACATGATACTTACAAAAACAGATTCGCATTACAAACGCAAATACGTAGTTAAGGAGACATTAACACCAAGTCGGGCTATATTACCTGGCTGCTTCTAGAGCGCCTTAGCATGATTCACAGCCTCCCTCGGACGACTGTGCCGGCGGGGCGCCAACGCACCGAACAGCTTGCAGAGACTTCTCATGTTCATCGCAACAATTCATCACACTGCGGGCTGCGTGGGGAGTGGTCCCCCCGGCACAGTGCTTAATATCTACA
Source organism: Stegodyphus dumicola (assembly GCF_044657685.1). Classification (NCBI taxonomy): domain Eukaryota; kingdom Metazoa; phylum Arthropoda; class Arachnida; order Araneae; family Eresidae; genus Stegodyphus; species Stegodyphus dumicola. Next base: position 135,115,496 of record NC_140777.1, read on the forward strand.
TGAGAGCGTCCCTATAGCGAAGGCAACAGACACGACAGTACTAGTACGGTCCCTGCCAAGCCTGCAACTACCATAGGATAGACCTATGGTTCTAGTCCTGTGAAGTCTGATTATATACCCAAAGAGACCGACGCTGTCAGGACACAAGTCTAGCCAGTGGTCTGAGAGAACCCCAGGGCTCCTCCCATAAATGGTCGGTTCCGGAAATTCCCAACAGTCGATCCCCTGGAATCGGTTTGCCCAGCGTCATTAGATTATACGAGCCAGGGCTTGGACCAAGGCATCGTATAGTTTCCAGCGGGGCCACGAGGAGGCTGACGCTGAGCTGTGGGAGACGCAAGCAGGCGAACCTGAAGCCATTCCCACAGCCCCTGCCCATGGATCAAACGTCGGGTTTCCTGCCTTCCTCCACTGCTTACGACAATGTCCCGCGCACGGTTCACGTCGCTTACAGTGTTTTCCAGCCGATTCCAGGCATCCGACCCCCGGGTCAGGGAACCGGCAGTTCGGGCTTTGGATCAAACAGCAGGTCTCCTCCCGCTATGCGGTCGGTTCTGGATATTTGTCCTCGGGTCCGAACACCACCCGCTTAAACCCAGGAGACAATATGAAGTTGCTGATTTAAAGTGCCAATTGAAAGAACTTCACACCTAGAGATAAGAACACATGAACTAAGTCTCACTCGTAAAGACTGAAAAGAAAATATTAAAATTGAATATTGATCAATGAACGAATCTTAATTCTTTTGTCTGTCTAAAAAAGTATACAATATTCCAATCATCTCTTAAAACAACGATAACCTACTCACCAGTCTTTTTCTACGTTTTGCATGATATAAAAGATTTTTAAAAATCGGTTTTTAGCACTCGTACAAACTTACTTTGAACAAAACTGCGTTGCTTTTATAAAGCAAAGCGGTGGATGTATATTGCACTGTAGGCATTCTGAGACCATAAAATTTGAATAGCGTAAAACTTTCATAGAATATAGGCGTGCGGAAGCCCAAAGTTGAGTTTGAAATTTGTTTTATTATGTTTCGTAGCAATTCAACGAATTTTTGATTAACAAACTAAACTATTTCAAAGCGAGCAATTGCGACACTGTACGAAAAAAACATTTTTATCTCCAGCTCGCGAGACTCTGTATCGGAAATTCTAAAGATATGCTCATTTTAAAATTATTTTGCGATATTGCTGTTGAACTGAAATTTATGGTTGAAGTGCGAAGATCATATTTAATAAATAATGGTAACACAGAAAACGTTAAAAAAAGTTCCTTTCGACGTAATGTAAAATCAGAAAACTTTCAGATTTTTTAATTATTATTATTATTTTTTTTAATTTTATTTTGCTTTGGTTAGGACACTATTCCGAACTTCCTAGTATACTTGCGAAGAACATGATATTTAATAAATAAAGGTAACACACAATATGTTACAAAAACGCCCCTCTGGACGTAATTTAAAATCTGAATCCTTTCAGATTTTATAGCCGAAAGGAGCGTTAGCTCAGGAGGGTTGTTAGTTTCGTTTTGGCATTTTGCGTCGATTCACTTTCTACGTTGTTTTAATTTTTTATTTTATTTTATTTATTTATTTATTTATTATTTTTATTTTATTTTATTTATTTTTTTTTTTTTTTACTTTTGGTGCTCCAAATGTCAAGTGGACGAATTGAAACGAGTCTTTACTCTTTTTTTTTTTTTTTTTTAAATTTTAGTGCTTTGAATTATTAGCCCTTTACGAGTCCATTTGAATCATTAAAATGAATAATTAATTTGCATTTTCATAGTTTTTAGTTTAAAATAGTTCTAAAAAATTTCAACATATTTAACATTTCAATTTACATTTTACTTCATTCTATAATTTATCCTTTTAAATTGGTTTCCTAGGATACTATATTCTATTTTATTCTGATTTGAAATTTAACTTTTATGTATATATATATATATATATATAAGATGTATATTTATATTATTAATATTTAACGAAAGAGAAGCAAGTTTATATTGTTTGATAAATGCAAACCTGACCAAACTTATTCAGTCAGTGTACGTATTTTCAGTTTGAAACCGAATATATCGAAACAAACTATTATTCGAAGAATTAATGGATTTTGAAATTAAATACAATCTAATATAATTAACTGCTAACCTGCTGACCGCCAGTTTTTTCTTGCCCTTTCGCAGCATAAAACTTTGAAGACGCTACCAAACTTAAGAGAAAATGTTTTTCAAAAACCTCCTTCTTTTAAACAAACAACTGTGCGTTGACTCTTCGGGGCAAAGTGGTGATTATAGAATAATTCTTAGAAGGAGGCGCAATTAATGTGATACCTTACGCAAACTAGTGGGTGAAGGAAAGGTTTTTCCGGTAAAGAATAAGGAAGAGATAACCATGCATTTGGAATGTATATACATGCATGCATACGCCTTACAGCATAGTTCTGTACTTGACCGTTCCCATCAGCGGAATTGTTTTCCTATTTCCATATGTTTATGTGGGTTTGTTCCCTCTTGATGAATTTTCTGCCTTTTCTAAAAGTGCAAACAAATATGCGTGATGGCAATCCATCACGCTTTATAAAATGAGCGGAATTTTTTCTTAAATTCTAAAATATTTATCGAGAGTTTTTTGCATCGAATTAAGTATAAACCTGCAAGGTTTTTCAACTAAAAATATATATACAACTCAGAATATATTGCCCTATAAACTCCGACGAAAAATGTATTTGTTCTGGGAAAATTCGCCTTTGAAGATGGATTTTCTTTAAGCTCCGTGGATAAATTTTTAGTAAGTATACATGACAATTTTCCATGTTACGATACTATGAATAAGTAGAATAGGTAGTATTCCAAAAATTCATGGTCATGATATACAGGTCATGATTTCTCAATCGAGAGTAGACTTGCCATTAAAGAAACAAAGCTTCTACGGTAAGCAAAATCTTAGTTACCCGGACAGAATTTTAATAAGACACAGAAAGGACGATTAATCTATATTATATTTAACAGAATATAGTAAATTCATCTAAATTTCTAAACAATTCATATAAATTTTCAATTAAATTAATTTGGGAGCTAAGTTAATTTTTTTAAATTGAGTCAGGATTCAGAAAAAGAAAACCTTTCAAATTAGAAAGCGAAAATTTTGTTCATATTGTTTTCTTTATTTCGATCGGACTCAATGTGAAACAGAAGATTAGTAGGCAAATATTTAATATGTATTTGGGGTTCAGTAATTTGGTTTCAATGGAGGATTTAACAATACTTATGTATTTTAGATTCTGAACGTTTAAATTAAGCATATAGAACTAAAATATGCGAATAAAAAATCTTTGGAATCATAAATATTTTTTAATTATCAGCTGTTACTTTTCGTTATCATGCTGATTTTCTACCTTTGGATTTCCCGTAGAAATAGCTTCATTCTGATAGTTTATGACAGTAGTTTTTCCTACGTTCCGGCAAAAGAAAGCAAAAATTGAAATGGAATACAAATATAAAATTTTAAATTATTATTAACCCAAAAGGAAGCTAGCGCAGAAAGGCTATTAGTCTCGAAGTAGCATTTTACTTGGAATCACTACAAACGGCTCTATCACTTTTCGAATTGTACCACCGAATATGATCGCACTGTATTCTATGTAAAGAAATTAAATAATAAAAAATGAACGTATGTATTTTTCTTGCAGTGTTAAAGATCAGCGTAACCTAGAGCCATCAAACTTTAGAATAACTTAGTCCTTTGTTAAAATATGGGCATCTGGAAGACCGAATCTTTGAATTTCGCTTTGTTTTATTATCTTTATCACATTTTTAAACTTTTAATGATTTTTTTATCAAAAAACTCTACGACTTCAAAGCTAACAGTGGCAACACTGTAGGGGGGAAAATTATTTTTATTTCCAGTACATGAGACTGTGTATCGAAAATTCTAAAGATGTGCTGTTTCTAAATATATTACCTCAAATGTTCTCGAAATTTGTGTGAATGAATGCATGTGTGAATGAAATTTGTATTCATGAAATTTGTATGCATGTGAATGAAAAAAAGCCTCCGCGAGCGTAATATAAAACCTGAAACCTTTCTGATTTTTTATTACTTTAAAATTAATGAAAAAAAACTTCCTTTGGCGCATACCTTCAGTTTTTTTCCTACAGCAAGAGACCCGTGTCTTATTATCTTCTAACTCCATTCCTCCTTATTCAGAGCCTTTGCCTCATTCAAACTGCTGTTTAGTCTTGACTCTTTTTTTAACACAAAGGCCTGGGTCAAACGCCCTGTATTTGTAATCGGTATCTGATCCTGTTTGCATTTTTCTTCATTATAGATGGTATTGATTATCTCATTATTGATCATAAATATATAAATAGATCTACACATTCAATTCCCAGGTTTTTTTTTTTTTGGTTAATTTCATACAACAAGATATAAAGTTTCTTACACTTCACGTTTTATTTTTAAAAAAGTATTATTTCCAAGAAATGTTTTCTGGGAAACTTTGCATACACACTATTGTCTCCAGACAGATTCCCTTTTATTTGGCTTTGCATTAAAATTAGAGATATGAATTCAAACCTTCTCATATAATTATTTGAGAAAAAGTGATAAAGTATAGGAAATACGTTCTGTCTAATTTGAGCGTTGCAAAGTGTTTTATATAAAATATAATTTCGGAGGTTCGCTTAATGTTGCAAATATTTTGCTTGTAACGAATTAGTTACAAAGTAGTTTTGCGCTGAGTCGTGTGGTTTCTTCCGAACATGTGCTGTACCACTACGGTAGTTAGATACCAGGGTACATTTGCACACTCTGATACCACTTCTAAATCCATTCTTTAAAAGTTGCTAAATAAATTTGAAAAGGTAACTTGGTGAGTTAGAATAAGGATTAAAAAAAAAGGGCTATTCAGTTGGTAATTCAGAAAGCCGGTGAGATGGGGACAACAAATGCAACTTACCATTAAGCGCTACTGAGAAAACAATAAAATAAATGCAACATATACACACAAATCGTAATTAGAAATCCAAAAACACAGCACAAAGATGAGCATATTCACAGATGACCCTTTTGCTGATGATGGGTGTCTTAGAGTTTTAAACGTTTAAATTTCGTGGTTCTTTATATCGCGGAAGACGCAAGAGCTGCCCATCTTTCAGTTTTTTAACCTAAATATTTTTTCTAAGCAATATTTGTTTTTTATTTTTCGAAGTAACGGAAGAAATATTACAGCTTTTTCTTACAGAATCCCTGTCTATGTTCCCTTTCAATGACAGAGTTAATCCTATGTTATTTAGATAATTAATAAACAAAGGCGAAGATCTTATTGTTATCGCATAGTCCTATATGCATATATACGTATTTGATGAAATATATTTTTCTAGAAATTTATTCACTGAAGTAAAAAATTCCATATACCATTTACTAAAATTTCCTCCCAGTTTATATCAATCTATGTCAGGATACGAACATTTCATTATTAATTTAATAGAGTTCTTTTGATAGCGAGAACATAATAAAGCCCTCGTACATGAAACTCAATTTTTTATAAAGGGCATATTTATAAAGTTATAAAGTTATATAATATATATATTTATAAAGGGATCCTTTAAGCATGAAAGATGAAATTTATACTTTTACGTTTCAATAGTAAAACATAATCGTTAGTGAACATAATCAAAAGTGAAATTAAGGGAATATTCTCCCAAGAGTATACAAATAAATAGTTATTTACAGCAATATGTACTTTGTATTGCTTTTGCATATGATATAAATATTCGTTGCTTTCTTCGTCCATTTTGAACCCTAGCCATTTTAATCTTAGCCTAAACCTAACCAAATTTTAGAAATAAAAGTGGGTGTAGCAAGTATTTTATATCTTAATCTCTTTTCAAACTGAAATAGGATGTAAATTTATTTTATGTGAAACTTCAAGCTACTTTCGTAATAGATGTTTTGTTCATATGAGGTATTATAACCAGTTACAGAAAGAGTTAAGTCTTCTGTACTGAATTCAATATTCGTCATAGAGTGTAAAGAAGGACTCCAATCTTCAAATATCGTTTTGACTAGAAGTATCAGTGCGTATTTTGTGCTTGCAGTTATAAAGGGAACAGGGCTGATTTAGTGCATCAGTTTAACGTACAGTATTACCAGAATTATAATCTGAATTAACACCAGTTTTAATTGTATAATTTTAAAAAGACAGGAATTATTTGGCACCGCAACATAATACTAATTACTTTTCTATAATAAACAAAACTTCTATTTCAAATATTGGTAGTACATATAACATTACAGATCAAAATAAGCACTTATGGTAACTTTGTGTTACTTCGGACATCCGTTTATTAACATTGGGATCCGGAAAATGTAGAAGATTTCTTTTTATTGGTTTTGTATTTTTTTAGTTATGCTTAATTTTAAGTCATTTTGTAAAAATGTTACATTATCAATATTATATTGATAATGAAACAAATTAATTATGAGTGACATATTAATTATCAATATTAATTTGTCACTATAAGTAAACTGAATTACATTGTTGAAGTCATTATTTATACAAACCCGTTTGTAGCACAGTTATTTAAATCTTGTTAAATAACTTTTAAATTATTTAAAAAAAGGCTGAATCTTTCTTCATCAAACGAGATGTACTGGATAAGGGAATTGATTTTATTTACCATATACCCCATTATGTCCATTGGATAAAGATTCCGGAATATTTGATACTGAAAGGGATGCTGAGAGGCACATTTTGGGAGGCATATTTTTATGCATTGCTTCTGTTTGTAGCTTTATTTGCAAGCTAGTCTAAAGAATTTTAATTTCTGTAGACATTACGATCCATCATTACAATAACCAGCGTCAGTTGTTAATTAAAATGCCGAAATTTGACGGCACAGTAAGTACAAGTTCTATCAGAAATCCGAATTCATATTTGGGAAAGATGAATAATAATAATAATATCTAGTGGTACTTAATAGGGCTTCTTGGTGAATCATTCCATTCAACATTTAGCCTTAAATAAATTCCTGAATGAATCTTAACTCACTTTTATATCCAACTTAATTCCTCATTTTCTGAAAGAAAAATGTCTAGACTACGGTTTTTGAATTTTATTGCAATTTCGGGCGATTTTAAATTAGCAGAATTTTCTTCACTGACATTACAAATAAAAGTTCCGAATTATATCGCAGACACATTTAGTAGCCAACACCATTCTTAGGAATAATTAGCTACAGAAAAAGCAAAACAATAATCTAATGTTTTCCTAAACCACCGCTTTGCCTTAAAAAGCAACGCAGTTTTATTTAAAAGCTTCAGCACGCCATTTCAGACACACGATTAATCTTACAATTGTTTCCAATTATTTATACCTCAAGACAGAACGAAAAAACTGGTGGTCAGCAATTTGGCAATGCTTTATGTTACCTATTACACTGTGTTCCATTTTATTTTAAACTCCGCTTTTCCTTAAAAAAAATTCGATTTTAGAGTTTTCATCCAAAGTGAAAATGCATATATATATATAACCCAAAAGAAGAAATCTGCCTAGTCCATTCTCTAAACTGTGTATGTTTTCTTCCCTTTCGTTAAAAATTAGTAATTAAAATACATATCCTGCAATTTATATATATATATACGTACATATATATATTAAAAATAAAATAGTATCTCGAAAAGGTTTTTAATAGATTTTAAAAATAAAACATAACTAGCTATTAAATTTTAAAACCAAGTAAATTGTCAATTGAAATTCTAGAATACATTAGATTTTTTTTATAAATATTTTAAACTAAAATGATAAATAATTATTTAAATGTATTATTAAAATAATAATATTAAATATTAATAAATATTTAAATAATAAATTTAATAATATTAAAATTTTAATATTATTAAAATAATATTAAAATGCAAATATGTATATGTATATTATTTCAAAATAACTCATCAAGGGGTAATAATATAAAACATTAACATTCGTAGAAATATGTTCTTTTGGCCACGCGTTTCGTTCCACTTGACATTTTGAGCTCCAACGAATTCAAAAATATAAATCTTAAAATAAAAATAGCATCATAATAATGATAATATACATGTATATATAGAGAGATGTAGATAACTAGATGGAGATAAATAAACGTCTCAAATAGATAGATACGCATAGGGAAATTCAGGCGTTAATCTAGAATAAATGTAAAATTAATTACAAGGACAGTTACGATGCAGAGTATTTTAAATTTTAAGATTAAAGTCCGAATATGCAGCACTCAGCTAAAAGGCAAGTTGCCTCAAGCAACCGGAAGATTTTCCAATTTTAAAACTTCATTCCCCTTAGGAAAAGTAAGCAAATAAGGGACTTGAGGTCTTTGTAAAAGATATCTCTCACGTAAAACTAGGTGTACTAAAAACGTACGTACATACTTTGGATGAGGTGGTCGTGGCATTGCCCATTTTCTGTAATGATAACTTCGTTCTTAAACTAAACAGTAAATCTTTTTTTAATCTACCAGATGAAGTACTTTATCTACAATACGAAATACAGCATTCTGTAAATAGAAAAAATTGAATTTAATTCACAGTTTTTCACATTTTAAACATGCTTTATATTAATGGTTGTTTTTTTTTGCCTCATTTCATAAAACAGGTACTTATTTTTGGGATAACTTCTCTATGCGACCCCGTGGCCGTCATTCGCCCAGTAAAAATATCTGCGAACATACCAGTGATTTTGAGGATCTGAAAAATTCAAATAAATCTTATAAAACGAGCTTTTTGTGGGGGAGGATGTAAATATTAGATTTGTTAAGTTTTTCGATTGTATGTAGCCGTTACGAAAGTCTCAAAGCGTGTGAGGGCCTCTCTTGTAGCGACATCAAATGACATTAAAAAGGTAATATAGGGCTTTCATAATGATTCATACGTTAGTAATACATGCCCGGAAGAAAATAATCCACTCAACTCAAAAGGGTTTTGTAGCTAATTCATTTATAACGTTAGGTAAGTCTTCGAAATTATATTTTATCTAATACATTTTGTAACTCTCAAATTAAGGAGAAATTTTCGCCCCATATTTATAGAGGCCGCTGCCTTTCCACGCCCAATTTATCGTTGTTTCTCAAATCATAGTATGAGAAGGTTTGAATTAATATCTCTAATGGTAGAGAAAAACAAATAAAATACGCTGTCTGCATGTAATAATGTATGCAAAGCTTCACGCAAAAATATTTCTTCACATTTTCAAAAACATTTTTGAAAGCCATTTTGAAAAAGGAAAATGTTAAATGTAGAATATATGTATTTTGTTGTATGAGAATCAGAAACAAAATCTAATAATGGACTCTTTCTATATTGCCCACCAGCAGCCGAGCGGTAAAGTCGCTGAACACTGGTAGTTCGGTCCGAGGTTCGAATCCCGCGAACGGGCTGGCTGCATGGGTGTTTTCGTGGTTTTCCCCATGTGTAACGTGTATACGAGCCAGTTTCCCTTAGAAAGTCCTCCACGAAAGGCATCCCTCCTCTTAGACATATAGCCCTAGTGTGCTTTGCCATAATTAAATACACACGTTTCTATATTTATTAGTAGTAATGCGATAATCAATACCATCTATAGTGAACAAGAATGCAAAACACAATCAGATACCGATTAGAAATCTTGGGCGCTTAAACCAGTCCTTTTATAAAAAAACGTTAAGGGACGAATTAATATGATTCCTACAACAAACGATCGTCCCCTAGACGTGTGTTATGTCGCGACAGACTCGTATGTCGCACGTCAGGTGTACAAATATATTTTCAAACTAAACATATGTCCACATTTCAGAATTAGGATGAGAAATGTGAACTTATAAGAGGGGCTATTAAAGCATATGAGATATAGGTTACATATTTTTGGTCAAACAGTTGGAAATAAATCTACAGCGACCGAATATAGTTTCGTAATTGCTCACTGTATTGTTACCACGGTTGAGGGAGAGGGGTTACCATCTCGTTAAATCTGGAAAGGAACCTCATTTTAATGAGTTTGTTCGCAAGGCAGAGCCAATAAACTCAGAAATCCTGATTAACTGATGCGTCGTAGAAAGACCCTTCCTGAAGCCTTATTGCTCATTTGGGAGAAATCCTAGATGTAGTAGTAGTCTGTTATAGAAGAGACCTTCGAGTATCTTCCCTAGTAAGGAAAGGATGCTTATAGGGCGATAACTTGGATGTTTGCCCGGTGGTCTTTTGGGCTTGGGATTGAGAAAGATATCAACGTGCTTCAAACAGATGAGAAATGCGAGTTATTAAGACAGGCGTTGTAGATGCTCACAAGCGTGCAGATAGTACTGTGTGGGATGTTTTTCAGCAGTTTATTTGTAATTCTGTCGTTTCCGAGGGCTTTCATGCTTTCGGAGTGCTTTATAATTTCCCAGACCTCTCTGGGAGTAGCAAATTTAATGGTATTGTGCGGAGTAGGAGTTGCAATCCAGTCTTTAACGTTACCAGTAATGGCGGCGATCGAGCCTTGATCGGAAGGAGTATCGTTCGCGATGAACTGCTCGGATAAGTGACTTGCGAAAACAAAATCATTTTTTTTGTTGTTTTGTGAAGGCAAAGCCGTATTGGCTTTTGATTGGCGGGATGATCTATGAGGGTTTCTTGATTCTTCTCAGATAGTTCCAGAATGAACTGTCTTCTAGATTTAAATTTTAAATTTTTGCATTCCAAGTTTCAGTGCGATGATCTTAAATTTTGAACTTGGTTAGTCTATTAATTTCAGTTTTTATTGCAGAGTTTCAAGTGCGGTTAGATTGTTTCCGTTTCCTGGTTATATTTCTCAGGGTGATGATTGATCTGATGTGTGAGGAAAAGGTGCCGTGAGTGTAGGAGTCGATCTTCTCTGTCGTGGCCTGAATTAGGAAATCATTCAACTTTTTCTGAGAATTTTTTCACAGCCGTGTCAATATTCTCTGGAGTCCTTAGGTTAACAATATTAATTGGTGATGTCAATGCAAACTTATAGAAAAGCTTCCAATCTGTTATTTTCCTTGGGTGAGTAAAATTAAGTTTGTTAACACCGAGCCTTGCTAGTACAGGTACGTGATCCGAAGCTAGATCCGTAATCACTTCCATAGAGAAGGGAAGATTGAAGTTTGCAATGAAAATGTCCAAGATATCAGAGCGTCTGTTGAGGATGTTTGGACGATAGGTCGGCTGATCTGGTACAAATATAAATAGGTTCGTTTTCCACGTAATGGTGAATTACATTCCCATTTGCGGTCGAGTTGAAGTCGCCTCCAATATTTGTGGGGGTTTGATTACTGAGATAGCATTCCAGGTCTTCTTCTGTGATGCGATTGTTAGAGGGATTATAAATTGCGCAGAAGCTAACGTTGTCTAGTTTAGGAATATTTACATTTGAACATACGATTTCAAATGATTAAATGCAGAAGAAAAACCCTTTTCAAAATTTAAAATAGATTTTAGTAATCTAATTTATCTAATTTTCTTTCAAGTCTTGCAAAATGATTTAGAAAGTGTGTCCAGTGAGGGTACAATCATTTCTCTCGAGCTATCTATGACTTCGACAGAAAGATTCAGCAGTCTTTGTAAAGAATATCTTCTGTCTTTCATAATAACCCCCAAAAAATTAAAAAAACCCTACCAAACGCTTATCACTTTTAAAATTTAATAGTGCTAAAATACTATAGTTTATTATTAAAGTTCTTAGAAATTCCAATAATTCAAAAACAAATCTACTATTCATTAAAAATTAGGTAATTGTCAAAATCCAGTTTTAAAAAATTGCATTTTATTCTTTCATATAAAAAAACTTCATTCAGCCATCGATTTCAAAGGAAAAAAAAAATTAATGTAAACTTTTTATAAATTGAGCTCTTATTTAAAACTTATAAATCTATTTATGAACTCAAAGGTGGAAAATCTAAAGAAAATTTATTTAAAAGATCTGTTCATCTGTATCTGTTGGTACAAACAGTAATAGTTTCTGAAATTTTCCCCTTGTTCGGTAAATGAAAATATGCGCGGAAAAACGGTTTCAACAGAAAATATATATAGAGATAGATAAAATTGTAAAAAAAATCGTTTCTGCACGTTGCCTTTTGTAAGCAATGTGAACACAGAACTTAGACACGATAGTTTATCAAAAATTTTTTAAAAAAAGGATGCATTTTTGGACCATAACGACAGACACCAAGAGTTTAGCTAAATAAAAGCTTGAATTACAGATTAACATCGATGACACTTCCTTACCCGCAATATATGTCAGCAGTAAAAGCTGTTTTACAGACGATAGCTTTTCACTAAATTTCAGAATACTCTTGAAATACTTGCATATTCTGCTATTTCTTCTGTACAATAAAATGAAGCTTTTTCAAGCGTGGGTTCAACTACATAAATTTACAGCTCTATCGATTCAAACTGAAAACCACATATAGCTTTCTACGCTTAATGAACGCGGCTGAAGGTATTCAACGTTCTAATTTAATGAGCATCTTTTTAGACAAGAAGTTGCACACAGTTGAGAATTTGATTCAGAACGTGAGTTCCAATTACAACCTAATCCTAACCTAGCTAGTATGCGTAAACGTCTGGACTGAGCGAGAACATTATGAAACAAAACATAAAATAAGGAAATTAACTTGAAGCTAACTGTTTAAAAAAATAAAATTACAAATGTCGCAACTCTGGCATTAGGTCTGAAATAATGTGTCATTAGAACCTGTAGCGCCTTGGTCCTATAGCCTTTTTCTTGTAGTATCAAACAAAAGCCAGCATTGGAACAAAAAACAGGTTTATTTCTGAAATATAACTTTGATTTAAGACATTTAAAATTAAATTGAAGACCATTAGTGCGTATAAGAATAATTAAAGCATTTTCAAGTTGTGCGCCATCTACAATTCTTTAAAAAAAAGTATTATCAAATAATTCTGTAACTTACTATTACAGTAACTTTAGTTTTAAAACAAGTAGTGGCTAGGTAACACTACGTCTTTACAAGAAATTCATAGTCCACATTTTTATAGTTAACATATTTTAAGTTTGGTTATTTGTGTCTGTCCGTTAGTTCAAAATTAAAAGGACATTTTAAATGGGCTATAAAAAGACGATTTTTTTAATAATTTAAACATACTGTTTTTCAGTTTATTAAATACATTAATTAAATTTTCTAAAACATTTAGTAACATTTCATTTAGTCAAATGTTTAGAGGCATTTTGCTACGAAGTGAGAGACTGACGACATACCAGCCTACGCATGGATTGATTTCGTGTATTTAATTATGGCAAAGCATTCGAGAGCTGTCTGCTTAAGAGGAGTGATGTCTTCGTGGAGGAATTTCTAAGAGAAACTGTCTCGGAAATGCGCTACAGATGGGAGAAAACCACGAAAACGCCCTCGCAACTAGCCCGTTCGCTATTAACAGTGTTCAGCGACTTTACCGCTCGGCCGTTGGTGGGAACGAAGATCACGCTGGGAAGAGCGTCAACGTCCTGGTACTTTGATGATGATCACGAATAAACGACAGCTAATTTGAACATATAAATGGTATTAAAACAATTGAAATACCAAAGTAATAACAATTTTACAAAATCATATGACTTCAATTCATACATTACGTGTATAGAAAATCTATGAGAAATATAACATTCCGTGTAATATTTATATTAATTCACAAAGTTTAAAGCTGTAAGTTGCATGATATTTTATTGCTATTGTGTTTTAACTTTATATCGTAACACCACTGGTAATATTGTCCTTATCATTATGCACGTTGACAATTCTCGCAAGATAACGTTTTAAATATGCTGCGCCATCAGATTCTTTTTTTAATTATCATTTCATCGAAGGAAATACAATATTTTTCTAAGACTTTAAAAATAACGAATTCTATTCATCTTCTGAGGACATAGCCCTGTTGTAATGCTGCAGGAGTTACATCTGACCGGAAAATCATAAGACGATATCACAATACCAGCAAGAACATAATTTTTACTTTATGGATCCATAGCCAAAAAGAGAAATTTCCGCTACGCCATCAGATTATCACAAGAACTGTAACAGCCCGAAAGGAGTACTGCTAGCCACAGCACTCGTCCACCTATCGAGGACTGTTTTGTCCGGGTGAGAGTTGCCAATGTAACTGATAAGGAGAGAGTTATTCAGAATGAAGTAGTTGCAGCATGTACTCCAGTGACCAGTACTAAACGAAACCGTAACACCCCGGAATCCGTCTTCTCACAAAGCATTAATAAGAGTTATTGCAAAATGCACAATCAACTAAACGATGAAGAGAGGAATGCTGCCAAACATGTCAGTTAAGAAATTCAAGTAATTTTTCTCCCGCTCATCTTCTGACGTGGGTCGAACCAGTTGAGAATTGATACCGGGCTTCATCCACCAATTAAGCAACATCCAAAACGTCTACCAGTTTCTAAACAGGAAGAGGTAGAATCATTTCTAAAGGATATGGAAGAAAGCGATGTAGCATTTAAAAGTCAAGTATCATATATTGGTAAAGGCCGTTAATGGTCGATTGCCTCTTACTAAGTGATATGACATAGACATAGAAAGCGATGTTATCAGTAAGTCCACGGGCATCCCCCAATGGACCTTGTCAGAAGGAAAGACGGTTGAAGAAGATTTTGCATTGACTATCGCCAGTTGAATGACGTAGCAAAAAAAGACAGCTACCCCTTTTTCAGAATTTGACGATATTCTGGACACTCTTTTCTGGAAGCAAGTTGTTTTCGACGCTAGATCTAAACAGTGGAGATACATTCGATGACCGAGAAACGATCACCATTTATGATATTAAGCATTTAGCTCTGATAACTGTAACATACGTCTGTGATAATTTATAACAAACTTCTAAATGATGTGAATGTAACACTGCAGGAACTGGCAAATTTATAGTTTTCTCTGAAATCCATTTCGCACTTCCGCTTGGGTTCTCTATTTTGGGTAATAGGCATAAAATCTTTCGCGGCTGCATCTTAAAATGATCCAATATTATGCTTATCATGAAAAAATAAAAATTTCTGTCGAATCTTTGTCTACCAATTCCCTCTTGCAAAAGTGTGATACAAAGATTTTCAATAAATGTGCCTCACATCCGCATTAAATTCCATGATGAACTCTTTTAAAAAAAACTGCTTTGTCACTTTCAGGCAAAGCGGTGGCTATGAAATATATTGTTGATCACTCTCCGCTGTTCCTTAATGTTGCAGCAGTAGTTTCAAGTTTTTGCGTTTTGATATACCTGCCATCAATATTTAGAACTTCTGATGCTGTTATATGCTATACTTCCTCAATCCCAAATTAGTTGCATTTTAGTTTGAAAATTTTGTCTCAAATTAATTGCTACATTTCAAGTAGGAGTCATAAATAACTTTCGATTCAGTTAGTAAATCCACAAAAGTAAAATTATACAATGTTATACAATGAACACAAATAGGTAATGTAACTAAATTTTCATTGTCAGTTTTTACTTTTCAGAAATGTAGCACATATATTAGGACAATTTTTCGTAGCAAATTCACAGGGTTCGCGCGCTCTTAAAATTCACGCCCCATTTTGTAAGGACTCTACGCCAGTATATCCGAAAGATCATGTTTATATGATTAAGGTAAAGCTTCGAGGGCTGTCTGCCTAAGGCGATGGATGCCGTCTTGGAGGACGTTATATGTGAACTGGCTCGCATACACGAGACAGATCATTGAATTCACAATTTATTAGCTAGAAGTTAGTTTTACGCAATTACTGATGGAAGAGTCCTTACAAAATGAGGCGTGCCTTAAGGGAGTCCGAACCCTGGATTTTTTAAACTAATTTGGTACTGATTTAAGGAGGGAATGCTTGGTAAGTAAATGTTGATTGATAACGTAGCGCTCTTAAATTTCTGAAAAAAATATACAAATGATTTCGTAAGATCTTCAGTATCAATAATCAGTACAAAAGTATTCAAATGTAGGAACTAATTTGGGACAGAGTTATAACGTGTACTTTCCTATATTATACTCAAAAGATTTTGTTTCTTCATATGTTAGAAATGCTTATGGTCCGACTATGCTACTATGCTTATATAAAATAATGTTCTTTTAATCACCATCACCTGCACTTGTTTCGTAAAACTGCTGTCATGGAATGCTTTTTTACATGCTTCTACAGCATGGGCACATTGTAAAAATAAAATATAAGGCATTACCAATTTATAAACTCTGAAGATTTTAGTTCTCACTTTTTTTTCCTTCATGGATAATCTTTCTGATGAAACTCACTATCCCTGATATTGTCTGAACAATAGTAACATTAATTTATTGGCATTCTTTATTTCACAACAAGTACAGTAAGCCATTTTTTTATTGTCACCTTTCAAGTGATCCTTTTATTCTATTGCGTCTAACTATCCATGCCTAAGATTGAGAGCTTGGTTTTTATATCACTGTTTAGATACCTTTGTTACGAATCTTGTGTTCGGTTAGGTATTTTTAGTAGTGCTAAACATAGAAAATGCCGTGGTCTACAAAGCTAATATTTATTATTGAGATATCCAGAGATACAAGCACAGATAAGTAGAAGCAGAATAATACTAAGTACAAACAAGGATAAGCGGTTACAGAGGTCATATATATAACTTTATAACAGATCATGGTTTAACAAATCATAAACAAGACACAATAAATAACCAATCAAAAGTAACGTACAGAATGAGATTTAAGTTTCAGAATAACTCGGACCTGGCTGAAAGCTAATGTATGTATCGGACGTGACAGAAAGCTATACTTCCTTTTAACCAGTAAGAATGCGATTACAAATATCTCAACACTCCCCCTTAATCGCACATTATACATAACATAGAAGAATTACACAATTTTTAAACAGCTCAATGATAGCAGTTCATAGAATTTTGTTTTTTAACAAAGACTTAGTTAACATGTCTGCAATTTGTAAACCTGATTTTACATATTCAATTCTAATATTATTTTCCTTAACAATCTTACGAGTGAACTTTAATTTTGTATCTATATGTTTCAACCTACTTGAAAAGTTTTCATTAACAATACTTTTAATACATGATTGGTTATCCTAAAAAATATAAACATTTTTATCACTGGAAATTTCATTTACTGCATTTTTTATCCATAAAACATCTTGAATACCTTTACATAAAACAATTATTTCAGCTTCTGTTGATGAAAGTGCAATACACTTTTGCTTGTTACAGCACCACATAATAGGACAGTTTGAAAACATTATAAAGTAACCAGTAATTGATTTCCTATCTTGAGTATCTCACCCCCCCCCCAATCTGCATCTACATACAAACACAAGTTTGCCCTTTTCAAATCACCCTTGGTGCTACTTTGGTAGACGGTTGCACGGATTTTGGCGATTTTTTGGCGACTTTTCTTTTGGCGAGTAATACAACTTATGGTAAACCCATTGCTGGATAAGTTATTTATGGTAACCGATACTTTGTTGTCATTTTATTAAAAAAATAATGCGTTTTATTATGCACAACTTCCATGTTTTAAATATTATTTATGGCTTCTAAATATTAAAAATCAATTTAATTTAACATTTTTATTTGAAATAAAAATTTTGTTGTTTATAATATTTTATATAATTTTATGCTGTTGATGATGTAATCAATGACGTTACCTTACTTAAAAAGTAATTGGTTTTATTAATATCTATAAATTTAATCTAAAGTTTTAAACATTATTTATGGCTGTTAAATATTAAAATACAATTTATTTTTGCATTTATTTTAAAAATTATTTTATTATGAATGATTATTTAAATAATTTTAATTCTATGCGTGATGTAATCAGCTGCCTGATTGGTTACTGAATATTTGGGCATTACCACGCCATTTTAAAATTTTATTATTCATCTCTTCGAATTCGTCAGATTTCAAATGGAATGGATATATTCGTTTCGAAGATGAATGTTGGTATTGGTAATTACCAAGAATTATTGGTATTGGAATAAAAAAATTTCCCTTTGAGACCTTATTTTGGCCAACCTGGCTTTCCTAATCAAAGGTTTATTTATAAATTGTTAATAGCGTCAGAGGAAATTTATTTAAAATTTTTGGAGGAAATGACTACCTCTTCAATGAAATGCGAGATATGTGGATAACAGATGAAGATGATTAAAAGAGACGATTCAATTATGATTTCGATTTTTTTGTGGTACTTATCAATAAACACGACGTTAAGTTACTCAAAAAATATAAGTACATATTTTTCTTTTATTTTGTAATTGTATACTGCAATTTTTGTTAAAAAAATTAATACACTATTTTCAAAAATTGCTGAGATAATTATTGTCACATATGTTTTAATGCTAATTATATTTCATATAACGTATTTTAAAGTATTTGAATTTAATAATATTCTAATTCTTTTAAAAGTTGGTAGGATGGTTTTTAATTCGATATTCAATTTCAGTAATATTTTATCAAATTAAACGTTTGCACAATGTTTTTATAGCCGTGTTTTTATTCTTTTTCTTTTTTTTTTTTTTTTTTGCTAAGTAATAATAGCCTTACTTTAGTATTTTATACTCATAGTAAATGTATTTATTTACACTTGCCTGCCATCTTAAAAAACAACATTTTCAACAAAAAATTAATCCAACTACTTTTAACGATATTTAATTTTTTTTTTAAGTTTCGAATACTTTACTATGCGTAAAAACAGCGTTTTTCAAGATGGCTGACGATTGCAAAAATCGCGCCAACAATTGCGCCAACGTAAATCGCCAAAAATCCGTGCAGTCGTCTACCAAAGTAGCACCTCACCCTTTTTGTATATCAATTTTAAATTTAAGGTGTTTTTCAAGTACCTAAGAATTCTTTTTAGAGCACACCAGGTAACATCAGTAGGATGCTCCTGCAGTTGGCTTAAGCAATTTACTGCAAAAACAATATCTGGCCTTGTGATATAGGCTAAGTAAAGTAAAGATCCAATTAATTCTCTGTATGGGCCATGAAATGCATTTCCTTTCTGAAAATCAGCTGCTGTAGATTTTGGTTCAATGGAAGTTTGGGCTGTTTTACAATCAGACATTTTAAATTTATCAAGTAATTTTCAATATATGGTTTCTGATCTAAATATAAACAACCAGATTCAAATTTCAGTCTAATGCCTAAAAATTCTGAAACCCTTTCAGATTTTGACATTTGAAATTCACTAGACAACAATGATATTATAATATTTGTTTCTTTTACATCTGAACCTGCAATTAATAAGTCATCAACATAAAGAGCCATAATTACTTCCTTACAATTTAAATTTCTAATGAAAATACATGGTTCAGAGTCCAATTGCTTAAAATCTAATTTAATAACATAATTAAGAAATTTCTGATACCATTTTAGCACAGATAGCACAGATAAGTAGAAGCAGAATAATACTAAGTACAAGCAAGGATAAGCGGTTACAGAGGTCATATATATAACTTTATAACAGATCATGGTTTAACAAATCATAAACAAGACACAATAAATAACCTATCAAAAGTAACGTACAGAATGAGATTTAAGTTTCAGAATAACTCGGACCTGGCTGAAAGCTTATGTATGTATCGGACGTGACAGAAAGCTATACTTCCTTTTAACCAGTAAGAATGCGATTACAATTATCTCAACAAGTAGAATTATAATTACATTTTTTTTTTTTTTTATATTCCGTGAAATGCAGCACGAGATATATTTTAAGAGAAATCTACGTCCGAAAAGTAAAAATACATGAACACGCGCGTTTAATATTTAACAAATAGATATCTCGTAATTTATATTTAAATTGAATAAATGTAACCGTAATTCTACTCTCTTGGTTTTTAGAAATCTGGAGAAAACAGAAATGACCAGAACTTTCCCGTTACCGATTAAAGAGCCTTAAAAAGGAAAGGTTTTCTTGTAGTACTTCCATCGGCTCTGAAATAACAGGAACTTTCCCATGACTCTTGGGAATAACCCATTCCTTTCCTTTGTCTTCATCAGTAGGTAGACGTTTTTCTTCTGTGCAACGTTTTTTCGCTTGTTCATCACCCTTTTTTATCTTCTATTTCGCAAAAACTCCAATAACATTTTAAATTCCATGTGCTTTAATGAATTTCATTAATTCATGGAAATTTGCATCCTCTTTGTCCTTCTGCGGGACTAGAACACTGCTTCTTTCTGTGTCGGACATCGCTTTTGAATGCCTTTCTCCCTTTTCGTTTCTTTGGGATTGCGGATGTTTCAGGAAATCATCTCGTTGTGGAAAGACAGGCTGTGACATCGTAGAATTCTCAGGATCAGCGTAATCGCTGAAATCATCCTCGTCTCGAGAATTAGCTGTCCTAAAAGAGGACATTTTAAGTGAAACCCGAAGGTAACAACTGCAGTAGTTGAGCAAATTATTAGACTGATACTGGAAACAGAGCTATGTGTAATACGTTTAATAGCCACTTAATGATTGACAAGTAAAAATGGAAATGAACGCTGATGATCAAAGGCCTATACGATACCGCGACATTAATGGAGTGGGTTATTTTATTCTAGAAATAATGACGTTAACTGCTTCTTACACAGGTCAAAAGGAATCTGAAGCGTCTCCAATCGCTAAATAGAAACTTAAAATGTATCTTTTTGTTCTTATTTTTAAAAACAATACAGTTGCTAAACCAACCTCCATCGCAAATATTTCGATAAAATGTATAATTCAAGAATAACATTGATTTTTATTTCCTTATTCAAATTTGGAACTTTCTTGTCATTTTGTACCATCTTATTTATTGAAATAAAGCCTATAATTCCATTTTCATTTGGAAGCACTGTTGCATGATCTCACGAGCGGAATAGTAACGAAATGTGAAAAGGTAAGAGATAGAATTTTGAAAGCGATGGGAAGAGAAGGATTAGAAAATTAATGTCAGTAAATCAAGAAGAAATAATATTGTTAATATGAAATTATTCAGAGAACACCGGATTACTAAATGAAGAAGCTTTGTGGACAATTAATGCAGATACAAAACAAAAAAATAAATAAGTGTCCTTCGGTGATTATTTCTCCTTTTCAAAAATACGATTCATGTCCCCTGAACAGAAATTTCAAAGCTTTTTCGATCGGATATGTTAAATCATACAGGAATGAACGCAGAAACGTAAACTTTCCCCGAATATGGGCATCTGGAAGACCAAATTTTGAATTTGTTTTATTATCGAGTTCATATTTTGTAAAACTTTAACGAATTTTTGTTAACAAGGATTTCAAAGCGAGCAATGGCAACGTTATGCAAAAACAACATTTTTATCTCCAGGGCGCGAGACTGTATTGGAAATTTTAGAGATATGCTCATTTTCAAATAATTTTGAGATAGAGCTCGTGAACTGAATTTTATGGCTCAAGTGCGAAGAACATGATATTTAATAACTAAAGATAACACACAAACCGTTAAGAAAACGCCTCTTTGGACTTAATTTAAAATCTGAACCCTTTCAGATTTTTTATTAATTTTTTTTAATTTTATAAATTTTGGAGGATTTTGTATTTTTTAAACATATATAAAACACTAAAGCAGAAAGAGGATAAGAAAGATTTTACGAATTAATAAGGATCTTTGACATGTGTGGCTAAATCAAAGAGCTGTAAAGTTGTCGAAACGCTTGGAAATATTAGATCATCTTATATATCATAGACCATCACTCATAAAAAGGGTATATGACCCTGAGGCTTGTGCCCTACTATATTTGTTCCATCTGGGAGTCCTAAAAAGAGAAGAGTAATCCAATAAATGTGCAAATCTATGCACTATTTGTTCTGAAAACTTCATATATACCAGAGGAGAAATATCATAAAATATTGTTTAACATTTATTACTGGTAAGAACATTGGAACATCAATTTAATTTTTAGCAATCTATGCAGTACGAAACCCAAGATTGGGAAAGTCCGAACTTCTGAAAGTCTTCATTTTCAACGTATTTCCTCTCTTTCATTTCTACCAATTAGCTATATTTCCTGTATTTAAAAGAATAGTGGAATTGCCTGTTAATTTGACGATGACTGGGGTTTTGTCACTGCAGTTAAACGTCTGATATATCTACTTCATTTAGTGTCCCTTTTCAAAATTTCGTCTTAAATTCCATTAATTAGACCATTTTTGTCAAAGTCTCGAAAATAGCAATTTATTTCCACCAATGGTTATTAAAAGTGTCGTCAGAACACACTCATACTTCTTACATGGCCGCAGACCACAAGCATAGACCTTATAAGAAATAGACTAACCCAAGCGGGTTTCCTCCCTTGTCTGAGGCGTTGCCGGCTGTCACCTTCATCACATCCGGAGGAATGGGGACGACTTCCAGAAATTTACATTGATTGCCTATTGCAGCATGTATAATTGTCAAGAGAAAGCTAGTTGTAGCGTCTCATTTCACAAATTAGAATTTCTACATGTTTTTATTTTTGAAATTGAAATTAATTTTTAAAAATGTAGTATATTTATCGAGCATAATTAACATTCCAAATTATTATAAAGCTATTGCATGCTTTCAGGACTGGATATTTTTTTAGCTTTTCGTATGCTGTAAGGAAATTTGTAACTACTTCTTTTAGAAAATAATATTTTAAATCTGAACTAATAGAAAATTTCAAACAAGCAATTTTCTCTTGCAATTTTTATGCTTTTTATTGATGTAAATAAGTAAAAAATATTAAAATATTTGAAAACGAATTTTTGAAAGTTTTGTTTAAAATTCTAAATTGTGCTGCTTTTTTAAAATTATAGATGAGTATTATAGCACAATTTCTGTAAGGGAATTTTATTTCAATTATATTTCATAATACATCATCGTGATAAACACTTTTGACTCCTTAATAATTTTTATACATTTAATTCTAATATTAAAATTGTATTTAACCATAATAATTAATTTTGCTTGCATTTTATAATGATAATTTTTTAAAATTTATTTTTAGTTCTGCATAAGATTTTTTTTATTTATCGTTAATTTAATTTATTAGCGCATGCATGAATATATGTATGTTTCTCGCACTGTGACAAAAACGACAGTATCTAGAGCCATCGAATTTTGAATAATGTAATCCTCCACGCGAACATAGGCATCTGGACGGCCGAATTTCGAATTTGTTTTAATCTATTTTACATTTTGTAAAATTTTAACGAATTTTTGATTAACAAACTCAGCGAGTTCAGAGCGAGCACTGTACGGATATGCTGTTTTCAAATGTATGTGGTTTACGGGCGAAAAACATGATATTCAATAAATATAGGTAACACACAAAACTTTAAAAAAAGAGTGCTTCTAGATTTTATTTTATCTTTTCCTTCATTACCCTCAGAAAATTTTATGCTCCGAATTGTATGAATTATTAAAATGACTAATCCACCTTAATGTTAATAATTTAATGATCATATAATCAAATAAATATGATCGTTTTGTAATGTTATAGTTTCGAAAATCACTGCCTGAAAATGCTCATTAAATTTTAAAAAAAAATCATCAGATCTTGTTTAATTTTATCTTATTTATTTCAAAGCATCGCGTACTATCAATCTCATTTAATTTTACTTTATTTTTAAGCAAAATTAAGCTCATAAATTTTGTGCTTAGAGTTTTTAGTGTTTTACCAAAGTAAAGATGTTTGTACAAAAATTACGCGTGAAAAGTGCGCGAAATGCAGTAAAAAGTGCTTTAATGAGATATATTAAATCCTATTTGGAAAAAACTGTGGCTTTCATAATCTCATCATTATACAACGTATCACATTTAATAATTAAAAAGAGTTATGTGATACAAACGCCATAGGTTTCAGCGTTAAAGTAAACCAGATCGTCCCTACTCTTTCTTGCCGACATGTCGGTGCCGCGTGCCCCGCCCACTGGGTTAGTCTATCTCTTATAAGGTCCATGACCACAAGGTGTTCCTGGGCAGAAGTCCTATCCCGAAAATCCACTCCTAAGAACTCAAGCTTTTACAAGAGAAGGAATTGTGATTCGCATCATTAAGCCTATAAACTCAAGAATTATGCTAATATTTTGCGTCTCTTACAAAGTTACGAAAATGAACCATTGATATCCGCTAGATATTATACATGATATCCGCAGAACATAATACAAACTGAACGGTAGGCGGAGCTTAGAATGGAAACAGGTGTAGCAATAATTTGACATATGTCTTTTTAAACGAAAAGAGTGCAAATTCAGTTTCTATTAATAGAAGTTTTGTAATATGAGATACTCTATTGTAAATAAGATGTAAAGGTATTTTGTTTTAATAAACAATAGGAAATGCTACTAACTCATTAAAGAAACATATTTAATATATCAACAATCAATCATTAATTACAAATTAATGCTTTCTGAAAATCTTAAGAGTAAATCTCTGATCTCATAACACAGATCATTTTTACTAAATGCCGTTCTTTATCAATAAAATTAGTTCTTATGCAATTAAAGATATGCTTCCTAACTGAAATCTTGATTTATAAAGGATTAAGGACATAAAATCACTGCCGTTTGGTGTCTCTGCCAAGTTTTTCTTTTGTATATATTTAAGTTTTCAAAACCTAATCTATCCATGCATTAGATACCACAAAATATTAATTTAGACGTTAAACAACAAAAATAAGCGTTATATTTTAAAATTTTCACAGGACTAGTTTCTATGATTTTACCGAACCATCATCCTCGGCTGCAAAAGCGCAAATAAAGGAGATAAGATATAATGATTAGATAAGATGAGATAAGAAAGCCTGGACAGGAGACAAGCTACTTTTGTTTGGCGTGTTATTGTATCTTAATCAGAATAGACGTTTAAAATTAATGTTTTACGCTAATTTACCTAAACAAACTAATTTAATTAACCAAGAATGTAAATGGCATATTAATTTTTAAGGGTTATTATAATTAATTTTGTTACGAAATGTACAGGCGCTGTAAGATAGCTTCCCGGCAAAGCAGTTTTAGGTTTGGCATAAAATAACAAGGGAAGGCAGTGTTGCCACATCAAGCAAAAAATTGCCCATTTGGCGACATTTAGAGACAAAATTGGCGATATCCCATGGAAGGATGGAGAACCTTCTGGAACGAATTCTTACAGGTTTAGCCCAGAATGTTTTCGAACACAAAACGAAAGCTATATAAACCCTGCTGGTCCGCAGTCAGTTAGTGCGCGTCTTTCATCGAGTGAGTGTGTCTCGTCTAGCGAGTCAATCCCTGCGGAGGCGATCGCGTTGACAGCCGGCTAGCGAATGCCGAGTGGGTTGTCGAATGCACCGAAAGAGTCTCGTAGATTATCGTGGTTAGTGCATCGTAGAGAGAGGGTGTTGAGCTCCGGAAACGACTGAACCGAGAGTCAGGAGCTGTGCTCTTTGTGTCGTCGAGTGCATCGCGAGTTGTAACGTGGAGTGTCTCGAGAGTACGTGGAGTTCCGAGAACGACCAAGCAGAGTCGGGAGCTGTACTCCGGAAAGCAGAGTTGGGTGCTTTGCAGGAAGCTGCACCGTGATAGCCTGATAACCTGAAGGCTGTGTCGCTGATCGTGTCAGCGTGTCTATAGTAGTTCATCGACGACTGTAAAACGTGTTTTGGAGCTGTCTAATTGCGTATTGTCTAAGTAAAGTGTGTTTCGATACATCATCAAGTGCCGTCGTTATTCACTCCAAATCTACAAACCCCGTACGAACGTGAAGGAGGAAAATAACGTAACAACTGGTGTCAGAAGAAAAGAGAAAAACGCAACAACTGGTGTCAGAAAAAGAAAAACGCAACAATTGGTGTCAGAAGTGGGATTTGAGGGTGAATGCCAGTGACAAGACCAATGGAAGATCTATTAAAGCAGCTCGTGACTGCCTTTGCTGAATTCCAAGAAAAGATGGAAGCCGGACAGGAGAAGTTGAAAGCCGGATATGCTGATATAGAAGTCGGATATGATGAGATAAAAGCTGGATATGAAGAGATGACAGCTGATATGAAAGCTGGACGAGAAGAAATAAATGACGCGAAAGAAGCTTTTTATTCTCTAGTGCCTGGAGGGGAAGTGGGAGAAAGTGAAAATGAGACTGTTAAGTTCGTCAAATCTGTTAGTGAAATTACGAAGTCGCAGTTCGCAAGAATTGAACCATCTGAAACCATCATCATGCATGTGATGCAGAGATGGAAGAGTCTAACGTAGAGCTTATGCAGGGTGCACCAGTATTGCAAGAAGATTCTCCCATTTTACAAACTGAGTATGTATCTCCTAATACAAGATGAACAGACACGAACTTGATTTTAAGCGAGGATTCAGAATGGGATGCAGAATTTGGAGCTGGTTCCCAGGAAACGAAAGAAAATAAGCACGTACCATCTACTAAAAGTATCGCGGTGAACTGTACACGTGATGCGAACAAACTTCAGAGTAGTGAACAAACTGTTTCAGATTTTCCTGTGGATGAAAATTCTGAAAGGACTGAATCTTCAGACTGTATGCAAAACAGAAATGTACTTGAAAACTGGAGTGGAAAAGTATTTGACCCGGGTATATTTTAATGAAAAGACTGAGACTGAATTTCATTATGAACTATAATTTTGGGATGTTTTTAATTTGTGTATATAACTTGAACATAGTGTAAGCATTTGTTTCCTTTAAAATTGTGATGTGTCTAATTTGTGCATATAACCTGTATACAGTGTAAATATTTGTTCCTTTAGTTATGTTATTTTTAAGTTTTAAAAAATTTTGTATCAAATTTGGCTTCTGACCAAGGGTTGTACTGCCCGGGACGTGCAGTCCTTGGGAGGGGGCAGTGTTACGAAATGTACAGGCGCGGTAAGATAGCTTCCCCGGAAAGTAGTTTTAGGGTTGCCATAAAATAACAAAGGAAGGCAGAGTTGCCACATTTGGTGAGAAATCGTCCATTTGGCGACAAAATTGGCGATATCCCATGGACGGATGGAGAACTTTCTGGAACTCATTCTTACCTGTTTAGCCCAGAATGTTCTCGAACACAAGCCGAAAGCTATAAAAACCCTGCTGGTCCACAGTCAGTGTGCGTCTCTCATCGAGTGAGTGTGTCTCGTCTAGCGAGTCAGTCCCTGCGAAGGCGATTGCGTTGACATCCGGCTAGCGAGTGCCGAGTGGTCGTCGAGTGCACCGAAAGAGTCTCGTAGAGTATCGCGGTTAGTGCATCGTCGAGAGAGTGTGTTGAGCACCGGAAACGACTGAACCGAGAGTCAGGAGCTGTGCTCTGTGTGTCGTCGGGTGCATCGCGAGTTGTAACGTGGAGAGTCTCGAGAGTACGTGGAGTTCCGAGAACGACCAAGCAGAGTCGGGAGCTGTACTCCGGAAAGCAGAGTCGGGTGCTTTGCAGGAAGCTGTGTCCACCGTGATAGCCTGATAACCTGAAGGCTGTGTCGCTGATCGTGTCAGCGTGTTTATAGTAGTTCATCGACGACTGTAAAACGTGTTTTGGAGCTGTCTAATTGCGTATTGTCTAAATAAAGTGTGTTTCGATACTTCATCAAGTGTCGTCGTTATTCACTCCAAATCTACGAACCCCGTATGAACGTGAAGGAGGAAAATAACGTAACAACTGGTGTCAGAAGAAAAAAGAAAAACGCAACAACTGGTGTCAGGAAAAGAAAAACGCAACATTATCATTATTGTTAGTGAAAATTAGTTGAAAAGAGAATTTCGCCTGTCTTGCAAGGTAAGGAGGATAAAGACCATGTGAAAGATCCATTTTAGTATTAATTCAATTGCATTTTAATTCCCTTATTAAGAATTTTGTTTTAGGAGTCACTACTTTTAATTTACAGTGTCTTTGTTATTAATTAAGTCACGATCTTTACAAGTCACGATCTTTACAAGTCCCCCCACAAGAAGCACATTCGTCACCGTAGAGACAATGCTGCTCAGAGTTCATTAAGAGAGAAAGAGTTAACTGCTAACCTTGACAAAGCATCAGCATTCCCATGTGAAATTCCTTTGCGGTATGTCACAGTCTGCCCATTTTAGAGAATCGCCTATCTGTAGATCACTGGGTGGTCCATTGTCGCTGCTCCAGCATAGCCGCTGGCTACGCATTATTTCCCTCTTCTTATCAGTTTGGCTACATTTTGGCAAAAACCGCAGGTTTCGTCTCGCGCCAATGTACTTAAAAATCAAATAGAGGCCATCTCTTTCTCAATCTGTCTCATAATTTTAATGCTAATTTTTTTAGTACTGACTTTTGCTGTGATTAAAATGTCAGCGATTTTAAACGCTAAGTTTACCATATTTAGGGTTTTTTAATCATAACAAATAAGAATAGATTAATATTTTAGATTTAATGCCCTTCTAGAAAATAGGTAAAACCGCTTTTATCGTTTACTTCCTTTTCATACTTATGAATAAAAAGATTTTATTTTGACATTTTTTGTGGAGTGCATAAAATCTTTAAGAACTGTTAACTCTTTCAAAGTGCTTCTATTATGTAGGCAAGTTTGTCTGATTTATCAGGAGATAAATAAGAGACAAATGTATGCATAATAATTTTTGTGATTTTCATTCATTCAGTGATTGCTTTCAATGATTTTCATTGATTGTAAATTAAATAAAATCAATTTATCTTTAGACCCTCTTTTAGGGTAAGATCTGCCAAAAAGTATTTAAATATCAGTAAAGCTGACGTTACTTCTAAATTGAATCAAAACATCAGTTACATTGTATAAAATTTCGGCCAGTTTTATTTGCTGGAATTCTTATACTCCTCAAGAGATAAAGGATATTCAGACAAGTTAATAAAAAAATACCTTTAAAAAATTTTGTTATTTTGTCTGTAATAAGGTGTATGTCAACTTACTATTAAATGTATGAAAATTAGGATTGGATGACAGAAAAGAACGCGAACGCTATCTGCTTAAGGGGATGGATGCTTTCGTGTAAACCTTTTTAAGAGAAAATTGCTCGCATTTACGTTCCTGGTGGTAAACTCCACATGTAATCAACCCGTTCTTCGGGTTTGATTGGATTAATTTTGTTCGCTTACTGAATTACATCAAAGCACACAACAATTACCTGTATAAGGGGAGTTATGCCTTCGCGGAGGACTTTCTAAGAGAAGCTGGCTTGCATTTACGTTACACAAAAACCGTGAATCCAACTATTTAGCCAGGATTCAAACACAAGCGAGCTACAAGTGTTTAGCCAACTTTACCGCTCTACTCAAGAGCCCGTAAAAATATTGATAAAGGAAAAGTATTGAAATAACCGGTTTCATTTACTAACCTATATTTCTCAATCGACAGTACATAAATTGCGCATATGAGGGGGATTATCTGTGAATAAATAAACTGTATTGCACTTTTCTCCACTATTTCATATTACGATGGAATTATTGCATTTCAAAGTTATTTCTCATGAATTAATTTTGCTCAGTTCATGATTTTTGATATTTTCAAAGAGAAAATTCAATACTATAAATAAAAAAATACACGAGAAGATACTTTATGCAAAATTTGGCTTAAACGGTTTTCTTAATTTTGCTTTGAAAATATTCCAGGGTAATCGTTTTCATTACTGGAAGAAATATGAAAAACAGATTTACTACATTGTGTCAACACCCAGTATATCCTTATTCTTTTGAAAACGTGAAAGATTACTCTTTCTAAAATAAATTAGAAAATATATTATGTGCAAATAGAATATTCGTTGAAAATGAAATAGACTTCAACCTTTGGATATAACGATGGTTTTAGACGAAATTTCTACTTTTGAAAAGAAATTGACGTATAATTAATTCTTCATGAACATTTAAAACTGTTCTCAAAATTCTTTTGATGATTGCATGTATAGTTCACGGATTTTTTTCTCTCCTAGCATAAACAAAAGCCAATTTTACAAAGAAAAATTCTCGTTAAAAATATACCTTCTTTGCCTGATAGTCCAATGTAATATTTGTTAAAGTTAAATGATTAAACGCAACCAATGTATCTCGGATTTTGATTTTTATATTATAATAACAAAATTATCGAAAAAAGCAGATTTAAATCTCTGTTATTGTTATGTAAAGCTTTATTATTGCTGTAAGTTCATCTCAAAATCTAATTGTATTGAATCTCATTCTAATCACCTAATGGTAATAAATATTATTATTAATATTATTTCATTAAATTAGTCATTAACATTATTTTATTAATGAAAATATGTTATTAAAAATCGCATTCCAGCCTACAGACTTACAAATCTAGTCCGTATTTACTATATTTTGTTAAATTTTGTTCTCGCTTTCTAATTTCTAATACGAAAATACGCGAATATAAATGAAGAGTGAAAACAAAGTTAAAAAATTCACAAATTATTTACGAGATTGATTAGAAATAGTGAGCGAAATGTAAACATTGCATACATTTTGTTCTAAATAAATTGTGCACTGGATATGCATCCAGTACTGCATATTTATTTATGCACTATTTATTTAGAACTTCATTTAAATGAAACAAAATTATCAACGAAAAGATTGCAAATCTAGCAACCCCTTCACTATGGGACGTAAGCGTCCGACTAACATGTAAATTTTACTTCATCCATGGAGGGGGACTAACGACCTTTCTCATTAGGAAAATGTGAAAGAGGGGGCAAACCTGTTTTAGATCGCGCCGGTCTGAAGGCTATATTATGAGAATTTTGGCCCGGTTTTAGAAGGTTAAATCACACTAATGAGAGTCAGTAAAGAACAACTAATGTCGGCAGTATAGTATTTTCTATGAAATTTTAGTCTATACAATTCGTTACACAAAGTGTAATTAGCTCACTAAAGCTACTTGCAATAACAAATTTTAATCTTAGAAAATAGTATATACACTACTGTGAACGTTCATGTCTTGTGAGAATAAATTAATGCTATTAGTTTTTCTTATTTTAATTGGATAACTTATAACACAAAATTCTTTTAATATTCACTGAACTATTCCGAAATTAAAAGTTCAAAATCAGAAGTTTCAAAAATAAATTTCTGAATTTTCGATCGAATAGCTTATTTGTCACCCTTTCTATTTCTTCACCTGACACAAATGCCTCACCTTCCCCACCCCCGTCCGGCCCTTCTGAGAAACAAATTTAATGTTTTTGTTTTTTGCAGCTGATTGCGTGCTTTGTTTCAAATATCATATCCTGTAAATTTGCTTCACTTTTAGCATAATATATTTATAATTGCTACCAAAAACATTTTGGTTTGATTTCAGTGTAGAAAAGCGTCCGTAGGGCCTATGTATCTACCTAGAGAAAGGAATGCTTTCGTGGAAGACGTGTTAATCACAATAGACGGATTTATACAATTAAAACGTAGCGTGCCATTTTGATACAAGTTGCAGGAAGTCCAGATAGCAATTGAAAGATCCATCAATCTAAACCCGCAGAGTGTCGTTACTTTAGATCACTAGATTTTTCAAGTTTCTAGTTTCAAAAACATTTTTAAAGGTCGAGTATAAAGAAAATTAATTTAAGATATTCGTTGCTTCCGTACCGGTTCGTAATGCATATAATACACAAAATAGTAATAATATTTTGACAGAATTTATTTTCCTGGAGAAACTATTTACAGATCTCATTAGACAAATCTACTTGTAAAGGTCTTCTCTATACAACAGAGCACAATATCAGTAGTTACAATTAGTAGTTACTCCTTCAAACTACTTAAAATGTTATTATGTAATTATTAAAACTACTTAAATGTTGGTAACAGTTATATATAGGAATTAAGCACAGATAAAGTATCAGGTTAATTAGATAGACAGGAATCACAGGAAAGACTTCTCAAGACGGCTTCGTGTGGCATTCGAATGTTGCCGCCGTATTACTAAATTCAAACGATATTAGCTTAAACTAGCAGAGTTGTTGCTCGGTAGTAAATGTCGTCTTTTCTCAGACATCAAGATGTTTCTCTACCTGTCTGTATCCGCTCTATAAGTCAGGTGTCGCAGACCACTTGCTTCCAAAAGAAATGTCTAGAATGTAGTCAATTCTGGGATCATAGTAGCTGTCTTTCTTCGTGATACTGAGGTCGTACAACTGGCGATAGTCCAACCACAATCGTAATAAACTAGTCTTCTTTCCGACTAGGACACTGGGAGTGACGCAAGAACTCACTGAAACCTCGCTTTTCTGCATTTTCTTTTGTATCTTCTTCCTGTTTAGCAATCGATAGACGTTTTTGCTGTTGTGAGATTATTAGATGACCACGCGTATCGATTTTATGCTGCCCAAACTGAATAAGTTTATTATACCTATATCAGAGGATAAACAACAGGAAACATCTTGAAATTCTTCAACAAAACTCTCTTCAGAAGTGCTGTATTCAGCAAAAATTTGAAACTTAAGGTTTCTAAAGACACAGAGGGAGAGGGACTGTTGGTTCGCTTAAGGGGTCTCATACATCTTAAAATCTCAAAAAAAGTGATTTTTCAAATTTTGGCTCACTTTAAAGCTAATTTTTTTTCTGCTTATTTTGACACCACTCCCAAGGATATAACTGCAGTAGTTTTTTCCCTATGACCAAATATAAAATTTAAGTCAGGCGTCATTTTGTTGATTTAAAGGGGCCATTTTGTTGATTTAAAGGGCTGGCGCAGCTGGCGTCAGCAATGAGGCTGTCTGTTTGGGTTTCAACACGGATATTTTGTAAACATTTTTTGCACAACTTGTTTTATAATTTGTATTTTTGCTTGAGTTTTTTCTAAGTTGTGTGTTGAAATCTAAATCCAGCTTTGGATTAGCGTGAAGCGTGATTGTTTACAAGCTCTTTTGCGATTTATAAATTTCTTTTGACTTTTTTGAAGGTGTTTTTATTATAACATTGCAGTTTTTGTTTAGTATTTTTATCACCTGATAATTATGGAAAATTGTGAGGAAGATGTAAAAAATAAAAGATCTTCTGGTACTCGACCAAAAAAAAGAAAGTTACAGGGAAATCAGCATAATGTTACAATGAATAAGAAGTGTGGTGTCAGTTCTTCGTTTAAAAAATTAAATAGTGACACTGTTTTGCCACCAAGAGATAAACATAATTTTAGAGCCTAATTTTAGTGGTTGTAGACTATTTGATTTGGATATCCTATTTCAATTTATGGAAAATAATTTATGTTGTAAAATTTGTAAATGTAATGTTCATTTAAGTGAACTATTTCATCATGGTTTAAGCTCAAAATTTGAGTTACTATGCTCAAAGTGATCATGTAAAAGAACTTTTAGAAACTCTCATATGTTGGGTGTCCGAAAAAATATATCAGAGCTAAACAGAAGATTTACTTTTGAAATGCGAACTCTTGGTCAAGGGAAAGCTGCTATGCAGAAATTCTGCTGCGTTATGGATCTCCCTCCTGTGATTGCACATCGTTCTTTCAAATTCGTCGTTAAATGTGACTGTAAGTGGAGACGGTACGTGGAAGACTCGAGGACATACGTCTTTGGTTGGAGTCTGTTCCGTAATAGGGTCAGAAAGCAACACAGTAATCGATACAGAAGTACTGTCTTTATATTGCAAAGGTTGCGAGTCATTTCTAGGAAATGGCGTAAGTGAACACAAGGCCTGTTTGGAGAATCATGCTGGTTCTTCAGGAAAAATGGAAATGATTGGAAAGATAAAACTTTTTTCATGTTCCATGGAAAAAAGAGGTGTAAAATATACTTCTTATATTGGTGACGGTGATGCAAAAACGTTTGCAGGTATAACTGACGCCAAACCATATGGTTCATTAAATATAGAAAAATTTGAGTGTGTTGGACATATTCAAAAACGAATGGGAATATGGCTACGCAAATTAAAACTTGAAAGAAAAAAAGTAAAATTAAATGACGGTAAAATCTGTCTGGGAAAGGGAGACTAACAGATAAGTTAATAAATGAAATAACTTCGTATTATGGTAATGCGATTAGAGAATATAATGAGTCTGTTAGTGATATCAGAAAAGCCATTTGGGCAATTTACTACCACAAAATATCGAGTGATGAAAAGCCGATTCATGACGTTTGTCCTACAAATGAAACCACATGGTGCAAATACAATATAGCTAAGCAAAATAAAGCTGATTATAAGCATATAAATTCTGAACCAGTCGCTGTAATGGAGGCAATAAAGCCAGTTTTTATAGATTTGTCACAACCTTCGTAATTGAGACGTTGCCTTGGCGGCAAAACACAAAATAATAATGAATCATTTAATTCCTTAATTTCGAAATTTTGTACAAAGACATGTCGTGCTGGTAGTAGGATAGTTCAAATTGCTGGAAATGAAGCAGTGATTGCTTTTAACGAAAGGTCTGTTGGTAGACATTCTGTAATGAATGAGCTACAGCTTTTTAGAAGTAAGTTTTCTATTGAAGGATTTTTACAAATTGATAACAAGAGAATAGATAACGCAGAAAAGAAAGGCTTGTCAGAAACAAAACAACAGCGTAAACTTGAAAGGCAGCAAAAAATGTCAGAAGTGCAGGCCTCCATAAAAATGATGGGGATGTTTATTGTGCTGGTGCGTTTTAATTTGTAAATAAAATTTTAGCAGTTTAGCGTACAATTTGATTTAAGTCGTAAAAGGTTTTTTCACCCATGTTAAATAAAATATATATGATACAGTATAATACATATCATATGCTTAAATGCTTGAGTTTATTTAACTAAACTGGTTATATAAAAATAAATTATTTGTGCAAATATGCTACATGTATTTTAATATACGGCTATCATTCTGTCATGGTAATGTATATAGTAAGGAAAATTTAACGTGTATCATACTAACAAAAGCTTATGCAATTTATTAGGATTTATACTTTTTAAATATATTTTGAAAATAAATATACTATGCACTTTATTATTAGAAAGTTATATACTGAAGTATTGGCATTAAAACTAAAATTTCTTAAAATACGGTTTTTCGCAGTTGTATACATAGCATTTAAAGTATGCTAAAGTTACCCTGTGGAAGAACTATTAAATGTTTTATATGTTTGATATACAGTAATATATTATAGAAAACTTTAGCTAAGACATTTGGCTATAAGTAAATTCTAATTTGTAAGGAAGTTTTAGTTGTATCATTCTTAGTCGGTATGTTGTACTTCGATGAATGTAGCAGTTTAGCATACAATTTCAAATAAGTCGTAAAAGGTTTTTTCCCACCAATTTTTAAATAATATTGTATAATATGATACATTTCATATGCTTAAATGCTTGAAAGTATTTAACTGAAGTGGTTATGTAAAAAGAAATTATTTATGCAAATATGCTACACCTATTTTAATACACGGCTATCATTCTGTCATGGTATTGTATATAGTATGGTAATTTTAATGTGTTTCATATTGACAAAAACTTATGCAATTTATTAGGATTTATGCTTTTTAAATATATTATTTTGAAAAGAAATATACTACGCAATTTATTATTAGAAAGTTGAATACTAAAGTATTTGCATCAAAACTCGATATTCTTAAAATGCGTTTTTTCGCAGTTGTATACATAGCATTTAGAGTATGCTAAAGTTACCCTGTGGAAGAAATATTAAATGATTTATATGTTTGATATACAATAATATATTACAGAGAACTTTACCTGAAACATTTGCCTATAAGTAAGTTCCAATTTGTAAGAAAAATTTTAGTTGTATCATTGATTGCGTAGAAGTTGCAAATCATTTTTAGTTGATATGTTATACTTTGATGAAGGCAGCTTATTTTACATTAATTATGCTTATACCAACTATTGGAAATTGTATAACATTACAGTATCTCTCAGAAAATAAGCTTTTTATATATTTCATAACAAGAAAAGTATTTAAAAAAATATTTACATTAAAACTTGATTATCTCAAAACATGAATTTTCACTGTTGAGCGCATGATATTTTAAAAACGGTTCTTGGTACACACTTTAAATTTAATGGACTTCTTTATATGAGAATTGTCATCTAACTGAACCAAAAATATATTGAATATTTTAATAGTCAAAAATTTTATGCATGGAAATATTAAATTTTTTTTATTAAAATGCATTGTATAAATTGAGTTCTAAATAAAATGAGAATTTAAGATGAATTTCTTAAGATTTTTGGTTCGCAGTAGTCTTTAGATGCTATACAAGCTATATATTAACTATGAAGTTAAAATATATAACAGAATGTTTTAAATTGTGTGCGCAAGGTGGGAGTATTACGTGAACATATAAAAAATTACCTCACAAAGAAGATTAAATTATAAAAACATTTGTGGAAACACAAACTATTTGCTTACTAATTCACAAAGCAGCTGTGCTATGTAGTCAGCTGTAAAAAACTGGAAGTAATTGCTTTAAAAATAAATAAGCTATCCCAATTCTTACAACAAGATCATGTTCAGAGATTTTGAGGGTTTTAAGGTGTACGAGACCCCTTAAGGTAGTTCAATGGAGAACGTGATGCAACCACTTCGCATTCCGCAATGACTTTCGGTTTGGCACTTACGTTTCAACCGTCACCGGAATGACGGCCTTGATAATTTAACGAAAGCATATATTACTGTTACTCCTTTCGTGCTCTTAACGTTCTTAACATATTTCATAATGCCTTACTGGAAATTTCTGTTTTCAGCTATAATCCTGGAAGGAAAAGTTCTGTTCATGCTGGTTCTATCATCTCGACTTGAGGTTTTTGGGAGTTTTTCGAAAAGCCTTAACTTGTTTTTAATTCCTAATAGGATTACATAACCAGATGCTGAATGCCATTTCATATTTTTAAAGTAAAAAAAATTAAAACAATATTTCATTAGAAAGACTAATCCGAGCAAGGGTCGGTACTGTTTGCCACATAAGCCATGTGATGGTTGTCAAAAATTCCAAACGGGACATTATCGTATAAGTTTTCATCGATGTCGCTTTTATCACCGAATACTTTCAAGGCAGGGCAACGTTCAGATTCGTTTACCTTCAATCGTTGAGCCAGAACTTTTCGGATGATGGTAAATTACTCCTGTATCGATTGTTATACTAAAGGAACTCTATTTGTATGCCTCATGATTGAAAAGTCCATTATTGCCACCAACCATAACAGAAATCTGAAAGGATTTTATGTGGGACTTCTCAATATCTGGCAATCTCTGGCGAATTCCGCTCAACATCCACGATTTGTTTTCGTGACTTCTTGCTGATTAGCAGCATTATCTTCTGTGTCCTAATGTCTTCTGCAGTTCTTTCGTAAGTGTTCATCACCACTGCAGTTCTAGCATACTAAGGTCGCTTTCGTCTGACGTCTGTTCCGCCTTAAGGCACTTACTTAAGTGGGTAGACTGCCTGGACGAGCTGTCACTTGTCCACT
The DNA here is from genome assembly GCF_044657685.1 of Stegodyphus dumicola. Classification (NCBI taxonomy): domain Eukaryota; kingdom Metazoa; phylum Arthropoda; class Arachnida; order Araneae; family Eresidae; genus Stegodyphus; species Stegodyphus dumicola. The sequence goes on from NC_140777.1 coordinate 135,152,820, forward strand.
AGCTTCTGGGTTGGAGTAGTTCCGATTGGGCAATGGTGTGTGCAAGTTTCTGAAAGGACTGCCACGTTTTTCATGGCGTACACTCTAGACATTTTTTAAATCCTTGAGATCCACTATTCGCAGTTGTTTCTATACCTCAGGTTCCCGTATGCCACCGAGGAAGTATTTCATGGATAGTACTTCACGTATTTCTGTTGAGCAGTCAAAAAAGGAGAGATGGGAGAGCATTTCGATATCAGTGGCGAGCTTCTGGATTATTTTGGTGAGCTTCTACTATCGAGATATTAACTGCAGCCTTCTGTAGCCTTTTAAACACTTCTTAGTAGAGCTTTAGCGTACCGGTACAGCATCAAAATCTAGCCTCTGGTTTTCTGGAAGAGTGGGACCGATATCGTCTTCTTCTATTCTCAAAGAATTTGCGAAATTTCAGGTTTTTCTTCGGAATCCTACCCATTTCCATTTGGAGCTATACAGAACTGAGCCTTGTACATATGCCGAATGTTTTTTCCATCACACGTGTAATGCATGAGAAATGGGTCGGAAAACATAGGTACCAATTTAAAGGTATCAGAATCGTCTCCAGTAGTCATTATGAATGTGTTCAAGCTGTCAGATTCTTTGGCGACAACAGCAGAAACTCTGTCATCGATTTGTTGTTCGACATCAGAAACTCTTCCTTTGATTTGTAGTTTGACAGCATTAACTCTTTCTTTGATTTGCTGTTTACCAGCAGAAACACGTTCTCCAGTTTCTCTAACTCTCCTTTCGACCATGTTATTTCTGCTTTCAAAATCCTCAAAAATCTTCTACTGTTCTCTTTTATTTCTTCTTGACAGGCTTAAGTATCAATTTTGGATAGATTCCATCTTTCCTTGAACTGATATTATTTCCCCTTCCCCTCTTTTGTTGGACGCATTTATTTCTTCTGTAAAGGATTCAACCTCTCCTTTTATATCTTCCTGGAACGCAGCAAAGACTGTCACAAGCTGCCTCAGATGCTCCTCAATTGTTCTTGTCACTAGCATTCTGTCCTACTTCCAACACCCAAAATTGTTCCTGGCATAAAGGTTCGTAAAGCATGCGGAAGAGCTGGTAGCTTGTTAGAATTTATTTGTCCCGAAAAAACACTAAACAATTCTGGAGTTTTTCGAAAAGTACGAGTAAAAAAATATAATTCCAAAAATATTCGAAATATAAAGGAACACTGCTAGTAGTTATCACTTTAAAGTCCTGAGGATGATGAAGAAAATACGATGAAAAGCGCACGTAAAGAGCGAACTTAAATCTGTCAACACTCCTTATTCTATGCTGAACTGCAAAGTTCAGAACTGAAGTTCATTCTGGTCTTATCTCATTTTCTCACTCTCCATACCAAAAGCCCGAAACTGACAAAACTGTTGGACGTTCGAAATTTTGGAAGAGAAAACAAATGAAGCCACAAGGAAAAATCTACATGGCTTATAATGATTGTCACATTAAAAAAAACTATAAACTGTATTTATAGTGGTACCTCGATATACGAGTGCCCCAACATACGAGTGTTTTGAGACACGAGCTACCGAGCGAGCGATGTTTTTGCTTTGAGACGAGAGCAAGATTTGAGATACGAGGAATCGCACACTACACCGCTGTACACGACCGCAACATGCGCGCGCATGTTGGTGTCGTGTGCAGCGTCCAACAGTTTCTCCCACCTCAGACTAGTCCTCAGTCCTCAGTCTGAGTGCTTGTTTCCCTCGTTTTGGAAGCATTTTTGATAAGTTGGGTTCGCGTTTTTTGCTTTTTGTACATTTAGAAAACATTATCATATTTATTATTATAACCATGGGTCCAAAGAAGAAGATGATGTCTATTGAATTAAAGCGTTAAATAATAGAAAACCATGAGCAAGGTGTGCGAGTAATTGACTTGGGGAGGATGTACGGGCGTAACACATCAATGATATTTACTGTGCTTGAACAAAAGGAGTTGATAAAGGGTATAACGCCAACTAAGAGTGTTACAATAATTTTTAAGCTCCGACCTCTCTCCGTCAAGAGATGGAGAAACTACTGATGGTGTGAGTGAGAGAGAAGCAGCTTCAAGGAGGAAACTTAACACAAAGCATCATATGTGAGGAGGCACTATTACGAATTATTTACGAGCGATTTACGGTTATTTTCTAAAGAAGACCCCACACACTTCTACAAACGTGGAATCGGAAGACTCGTTTAAAGCCAGTCGGGGCTGGTTTGACAATTTTAGGGAAAGGACCGGCCTTCACTCCGTCGTCAGGCATGGTGAGGCAGCAAATCCGGATGTGAAGCAGCTGATTTTTACATCAAAATGTTTTCCGAACAGATAGTAGCCAAAGCATACATCCCCCCAGCAAGTCCTCAACTGTGACGAGACAGTGTTTTTCTGGAAAAGGATGCCGAATAGAACTTACATAACGGCAGAGGAGAAGATGCCAGGTCACAAACCCATTAAGGATAGATTAAATTTAGCAATTTGCGTCAATGCGAGTGGCGACTGTAAAATCAAGCCTCCGCTAGTATACCATTCGGAAAACCCCAGAGGCTTTAAGTCATATAATATTTTAAAAGAAAACCTGCCAGTTATAATTTTAAGAAGATATGTGGAGGGCAAATCCGAAGGCGTGGGACAGAATGAACTTCTTTGTGGAGTGGATAATTCTGGTGTTCTGTTCTGGTGTTGGCCTCGACAATGCCCCTACTCACCCATCAAATCGAGAAGATGATTTACTCGAAGAGTTCAAGTATATAAAATTTCCCTACCTACCACGCAACACCACTCCTATCCTGCAGCCCATGGATCAGCAGGAGATTTCTAATTTTAAGAAATTGTACACCAAGCACATTTTTCGCCGCTGCTTTGAGGTGACAGAGAACACAAACCTTACCATTCGAGAGTTCTGGAAAAACCACTTTAACATCGTGATGTGCCTAAGAATTATTGTTCAGGCCTGGCTGGGTGTTACAACGTCTGCATGGAAGAAGCTGTGGCCTGAGGCTGTAGCTGAAGGAGAATTCGAAGGATTGGAACCCAAAGTGTCAGTGGTAGAGGAGCTTGTTTCTCTGGGAAAATCCATGAGTCTGGAGGTGGAGGAGAGAGATGTGAACGAACTCGTAGAGGAACAGTCTCAGGAGCTGACAACCGAGGAGTTACACGATCTGCATTTGCAGCAGCATACGGTGGTTCAACGAAAAATTAGTTTTGAAGAGGAGCCAGAGATGGAGGAGGTTATCCCTACAAGAGATATAAAAGAGATCTTGAGAATGTGGGATAAAGTTGTAGAGTTCGTGGATAAAAATCACCGCGAAAAAGTTGCAACTAGTCCTAAATCGGAGTTGTTCAACGAAACTTGCCTAACTCGATTCCGCAATACCTTGACAAGTAGGAAGAAACAAACCTCCTTGGACAGTTTTTTTAAACGATCTGCGGGTGAAAATGAGCAGATCATGACAAAAAGAGCGAAGACCAGTGACAAAAATTAAGCGCTTCCGTAGGCACTTTTTCTTTTAATTATGTTTTTATAGAATATGTATTTGTTATTTATAAATAAAGGTTTCTTCTTGTTTTTGAATAAGAAACTACATTTTTCTTATTCAAAAACACTTAAAAAACAGCTGAGGTCGTGTTTTGGGAGCTGGAACGGATTAATGGCATTTCGATTACTTTCAATGCGGAAAATTGCTTTGAGATACGAGCAAGGTTACGAAACATATTAAACTCGTTTGTCGAGGAACCACTGTACTTAATTATATAATCGTTAGCAAGCAGATAGTAATAAATAATTTTAAAACTGTGCTGCTATCAATATACAAATTATGTTGACTAGTATAATTAATTTAGAATTATGCGAATACATATAATATAAGATGATGTATGTTACTACAGATACGTGTTAATATAATACATATATAAGTCTGTGCATATATATGAAATCATAATTCTTTTTATACCAGTTAACAGTTAGAATTACTGAACAACCATAAAGGTTCCCCAAGAATGAAATATGGTGTAACAATGAACACTTAGTTTAGAAATTCGATTCTATTATATATTGTTGTAAAAGTCATTGTAAGAGTGAAAATTCTTCATTCTGCCTTAATGCGATTTTTTGCGTTTAATGCGTTGTTTGGTGATTTTATGATCCCGAATTATATTGATGTGATATATTAATACTGCATCTGTAGATATACGTTTTTTGAGAAACGAGTCAAAGCGATTGATTTTTTGTAAAAATTTGGATTTATCCTTATTCTATTGACGTGCACCAGCACTGAATTGAGAATGGCTTGTTCTATGCTTCGATGGATGAAGAAGCGTTTGTAAGTAATGAATATTATGAACGTTTGAACATATTTAAATGAATAGTATTAAAAGTATATATTTACTTATATCATATACTAATAGTTTATGGTAAATTTTTCATTATAAATCTCATCACAGTTTCATTTCTCATTCTATTGCATTTCTATAGCGGTACATAAATTTTGTGGTTTACATATTGTAGATTGCATCAGTTTTGCAGCGCAATTTATTCCTCGGTATGTTACTTGTAGTGTTATTAGAAATTCCATTATTTTTGTATTTTTTCTGCAATTGGTAGTATCTGATTAGAAATTTATGTTTATTTATTAAATTTATGTTTTATTTCAAGATATATATGAAGTTGCTTATATCAAGTGTTAAATAAACGTTGTTATTCGGGCAATAGCGTTAGCTCTTTCGAGATAGATAAATGCAATTCTTATTTCTTAAATACTCAAGATATAAAGACACACTCGAATAGTAGATTCACTCACTTTACGTTTTTTAAGGGTTATATATATACATTAAAGCGTGTTCAAAACAACCATTGACGAGTAGTCTTGGCGTAATTCGTATTCATACCAAGATTATCCATTTCTCAAGGCAATAATTTTTGTTATTTTTGCTAAACCGTTTACGAAAATATAATTTTCCGAATCCTGAACTCTTATGCATGGAAAGGCAGCTTTTAAGATATTTGTTTTGCAATTTGATGCAAAATTCGTATTTTTAAAACACTGATGTATATGTTCTTTTTTTAAAATTCTGCCAGTATATAACATTATATAACATTCTTGTGTTATCACCATTTATAGTTGTCGCTTGCTGTACAGCCTGCTGAATACATTTTACTTTCTAGGTATCTACAATTACATCGTGTTGTTTCGGTACGAACAGGGCCGAAGTATTCATCACTTAGATACATTTAAAGATAATTAATTAATTTTTTCTGATTTTGATATCTATAATATATAGACAGGATTATTGATAAGAAATTTAAGAAAATAGTAAATGAAGAAGTAAATAGAAGAATTTCTTTCAGGTATTGTGAGATGTCAATAGTCTACGAGCTCTACGTATACAGTGTGTTGCTCAAAGTAAACTTCCTGCATTGTGAAGAGTACTACGTGTATGTCGTGATGCGTTCATGCGAAGCTTGTTTCCTCGTATGAGCTCTGCCTCTTCGAACCGAAATTGTTTGTAATCTGCAGCGTCTTGAGTTGTTTATGCAGCTTCTTGAGCTGTTCTGGTATTTCCTGTCGAATCTGACGATGACGCGGACAGTCTTGCATCCTTCGTTTACTTGCGACTTCTTCCCGTCATCGCGCATATTCTTTTGACGTTCCGCTTGCCTAATGGGCCTCCGTTTCGCTTCTGCTTACCTTTCCGGAGCACACAGTGATTCTTGGTTTTCTGAATGTCTTTTGCGTCTGCTACTAGTTTCTGATACAGTTTGAGCAAGCGAAGTTTCTTGAGTTGTTGCTTGTCTGCTGGAACTCCTATTCGTTTCTTCGTCAGTTTCTTGAATGCGTAACCTTTCTTGTCACTATGCTTGCCTGCTGAGTTTCTAGTTGTATCTTCATTCATTTTTGAAGCATGCAAGTTTTATTCTACTTGCCTGCTGAGTCTCCTAGTGCTTTTTACTTCATTTTTTATGTAGCTCGCTGTAACATTTGTGCTGTCTTCTTGCGTTCAGACATTTTAGTAAATTATGTAACTGTAGTAAAGTAACATTGCATCTAAAATATGTTAAATACCTACAGAAGTTTAAACTTCTACTCAGAAAGGAGCTATACAATAAAAGAAACTAAATTTTTATAAATAAAATTAGAATAGCATAAAATGCATAGAAACATTTCATTATGAAGAAAATGTATTCAATCTTTCCAAGCAACCAGCTATTGGTAAATAAATTTTTCTTGCCAAGTCAGGAAACAAAGAACTTTGACACTTGGGGTAATACATTTGAAGTTATGATTTAAATTTATTTTAATATAACAAATTTGCAAAATCTCAATAAAAGAATTAACGTAGCGATAGCATATCGTGTCACGTATCTAAAGGTGAAACATAAAAGTTGCCAAAAGCAGCTATTCATTTAAAATACTGAAATTAACGAAATACTTTTCGACATACAGTGACGTTATATGGAATCACGTGCTTTCTTCAACTCAGAATATAACCGTAAATAATAACAATAAGTTTCGAGTTTGGCAATACTATTTATTTCATATTTTTTTAACTTAAAAATTTCTCTTAAACAATACGATTTGAGAGTGAGAAGAGCCATCATTTTTCTAAATAAAGCAATTTGATCTCCAGCGCTTTCCGAAATTTTAGATAACATCTCTAGTGATAGTCGTAGGAAGATAACAATAGTCGAAAAGTTTTACCAAGAATTTTTGAAATCCGAGGGTACCTCCTTCTAAACTCAAATCTCCCCCCCCCGTTCCGGAGGATATGATGTTACGAAGAAAAAAAAAAACAAAGAGGCAAAATCCCACATATATTTAAACTGCTGATTCCTGTTTACAATATTCAATTTCCTTTAAAAACATTAAGCTTCATTTAAATAAAAGGAAAATAAATTCACACATTTTCCCTAGCTTTCAAGCTTTTATTGTATTTTTAAATATTCTTTTTGTCACTGTTGCGCAAGTTTTCCGCGGCGTCATTAGGAGCCGTAGGTCGAAAACATATAAGAATCATTGCTGTAAATAATGATCATATGATAAATTGCATACATATGCGATTCTTTTGATTAGAATTTGAGTACAATTCTTTATACATCAGCTACTATGCCAATTTATGTAACGACAAGAATTATTTTCAATGATTATCCGATGAGAATGATTCTTTACAATGATTATTTGATGACAATGATCATTTGCAAAGAATATTAAAAGCCGATGACTACGATTACTTAAATAGAATATGCATGTCATTCGATGACAACGATTATTTCCAAAGAATCTTCGATCACGTCACTATTGTATATCGCTATACTTCTGGGGTTGGGGGGGGTTGTGTATTGTACTACGGCCCTGTAATTAAGCGTTTTAAATGACATCAAAAACGTTAGTAAAACTTAGGATCCTTACATATTACCCGCCAGAGTTAATTAATTTGAAACTGAGGTCTAAAACGACCTTGTTGAAAACTTTTAGCTCTAGAATCTAACGCGAGGCCAATCTTTTACAAACATTTCTCTCCAGAAACTAGATATTAAAAAGTCGTTTTTACATTATCATCTCTATGGAAAAGTATTTTCATCTGTACTGCATCTATAAACAGGAGTTTCTTAGTTGAAATCTGGTTCCTTATGGAAGGAAAACTAGTTTAATGAAATGTTACACAATCAAATGGCAAGTAACATGAATATTTATATTTCTCCTTTAAAATTCTTATTTCATTCATGACGTTATTTAATTTTCTACCCGTGTTCTCTGACTTGTGTTGTAAAGAAAAACACCAAACACGAGCGTGTCTATGAACAAGTGTTCAACACTACCGCCTGCAATCAAAACACTAACGTCTTAAAATTCAACATAACAAAACCTCAGAACACACCTTATATTCATCTCTAAACCCTGAGGTACTATTCTGAAAAGTGGCTAACTCTGAAGTGTAGCGTCAGAGATCCTAACTACATTCATTCAACCTCTATCACATATTCACAATAATTTGCTCTTTTTACAGTCACACGAATAAGTTAAAATTTTTGGCATTACTCTAATATTTTTACTTTTAACATATCACAATATTTCTTAACTTTTAAGATAACAGTTCGCATTGTATATAAGGACATATTAACATGCGGTTAATTTTACGCATTTTAAAACATACATTAGTAGTACATTGTTAACTTCTATTCTTTTCCAAGCAAGTGCCAATTCTTCTGCATTGAAATTCTACATTTCAAAAGTCTTTCAGATTAAAACTTCTTTCTTGACAGAATCTTTTAAATAAAATTTTATACAATAATTTTTACAATTTTCTTAAGGTACCTTTCTCAAAGATTATCAATGCTTTTTCAATATTCAAGTATTTACACATTCCTATAATACATTAATTTTAGTTTTACTCGCGAGTAATTGAAAAACAATACCAAAATAGGTAACAACTCCTTTCTCGCCTTTTTGGCGATAAAGGTAGGCCTCACATGAGGTAAAAATTCTTGAATTCTGCCACTTGCAGTAAGATTGAAAAATTAACTTACGGTTTCAAAGTAACATAAAGTTTTACTTATCTTTGTGATATTCAGACATCCTTTTTTCTGCCCAGTCCTGGAAGGTGGCGAAGACTACGGTCTGGTTGATCTTCCTTCTTGTGCGGGTTCGCCCTTCGGTTCCTTCCTCCATGAGCTTTCTTTTTCTTCCAGTTCGGTCACCCTTGAAGACCTTTTTTTTAGCATCTGCCTGTGGTCTCGGCCGTTTGATGGCAGCTGGTCTTGGCGGAACCCGGACAACTGTCTCTCGTTGCTCTTTCTTTTCAATTGCTCCTGTCTACTAATGGCTTGCCCTTGGGATTGTCGTTGTTCCACCTCTGGAGCTTGTGCCTGCCGTGTCGTATCCTGCAAAAGATCTTGAAATATTGGCATTTTATTACGATTATAAAATGGTTTTATCTGGTCTACGTTTGCGGTGCAGGTTTCACCATTCCTGGCTTTTAACACCACTAAGCCTGAGTTACTTTTTCTATGACATATGGTCCTTCAAATCGTGGATAAAATTTGGCAGTTTTATCTTCTGGTGCTGAAGAAAGTTAATGCTTAATTTTTAACACTTCATCTCCTACTTTATAAGTTACTCCCCGTCGTTTCATATCATAATAAAGCTTCTGTTTTCTCTGTGCTACTTCAGTGTTCTTTTTTGCTTCTTTAATTTATTTTTCTATATTGCCTATTTTAAATTCTGGGGCTCTTTGTTGAACATAAAATAATTTATCTAACGCGTTATAATCTTTCTACCTAAAAATAACTCAGCAGGAGTTTTGCCCGTCGTATCATGTTTTGCGGTCCTAAGGGCGAAACCTAATTCATTGACATAGTTAACCCAGCTTTTATGAAAATTTTTAACATAGCTACGGACAATTTTCATTATATTTCTTTTGACCAGTTTATTCAGTTCGGTTATCACAGTTTCTCGGGAATGTAACTTACATGCTGTGAGCATTGCCACCTTTACAGTATTACCTTCTTCATCTATTTTTATTCTGGATAGGGCATCTGCTACGATATTTTCCTTTCCGGGGCGTGTGCTTAATTACCAGATTATACTCTTGTAACTTTATTGCCCATTTTATTAACCTTGGGGATAAGTTTTTCCCTGAGTACAATCTAGTTCCCGCCGCATGATCAGAATACACTGTTATTGGACCTTTCCAAAATAGACTCGGAACTTTTGCACTGCTAACAGAGCTGCAAGTGCCTCTCTCTCAGTCGCGGAATAATTTCTTTGTGTTTGATTTAAAGTTCTACTAAAAAATGCCACGGGCTGCTGATTTTGCGAAAGTACCGCTCCTAGCGCATAATCCGAAGCATCCACTGAAATTTCTAAATTCTCATCGTTTTCAGGAAATTTCAAAACAGGGGCTTGCGTTAATGCTTGCTTTAATTTTTCGAAAGCACTATTGGCTTCGGCCGTCCACGAGAATCTTGCCTTTATCCTTTTTAATTTTAACAATGGTTCAACAATAGCTGCAAAATCTTTTATAAAACTCTAACTTCAATCTTTGGAAGAGTCAAATTTTTCACAATAACTGTATTTAACTTGAAGAAAGAGGGCTTTTCTTGGCCTTCGGATTTCCGCACCCTCCCGTCAGCAGAAATCCGTTTTAGTTTAATTTTCTTTCTTCCTTTCCATGCCTTCCTTGTTTTTCCGCTGGCCTTCAGACTTTTTTTCTGGCTTACTATTGAACTGTCGACGTTCGCCGGTTGTTTTTGGATACTCAGGTTTCCTTGCCCTCTGATTCGTTTTGCTTCCGTAGCCGTGTTCTTGCCTTTGCTGTGGTCTTGGCGCACCAAATTGGCTTCGTTGCTCATACTGGCGTCTTCATTCGATGTCCGCCGTTCTTCTACTTTCAAACTGGATTGTTAGCTCAAATAACTTTACCAGTGTAGTCGGATTCCTTAATTAAATAAAGTCTTGTACTTGGGGAACTAAACTCGGCAAAATCACTTGGATTATCTCAGGATGCGGACGGTTTCCATACAAGAGTTTAAAGACGTGAATGTTTCTTAAAATAAAGGTGGAAAGATTTTCGATTCGTTGCTGGTATATGCTGAAGAGTTCCGTTTCTAAACTTGCACGATCTCTTACGACAGGGAAGGCTTTTACTAAGGCAGTCTTAAAATTTTCGTAAGTATAGGTGGGACTTCCCGCTTGACCCAAGAGGCTTCTGCCTATACATTTGAACCAATTAAGCGCTTGGCCCCTCAAAGCGCTGGTAGCTAAGGTGACTTTACGGAACTCATGGACTGGATACAGCATGAAGTGGTCATCCAATTTTTCCAAAAAACTGGTTACCGGTGAGTTTCCATTAAATGTTGCTTCTGGTTTCATCGATGCGCGCATGGTCTGGACGATGTACCCAAATCCTTCCAGGGCGGCAGCTGGCAATTCTGGATTCTGAGCCGCTTCTGCAGGCACCACAGGTTCTTCTTTAAACTCGGCCATGGTTATTTTTCTTCGTCGGGCGCCACTATCAGGACTTATATTCCTCTTTACTTGCTTTGGAAACATGAACTCTCCTGACTCGGAACAGGGAGCTTACTCAAGCTATGTTTACTAAATTACGTGATTCAAATCTTATTTATTGCAACAACTTAAACTGTTATGACACTTTCAATTGCACAAGAGGCCCTTGCTTTTACAACTGCATTTATTTGCGGAACACTTCCTTTTGCAATAACAGTGTGTACATATACTCCTCTCTTTTCAATCTACACCAGAGCATATCTGTGATTGTCGACATACACCGGTGAGGGTCCGAATGTAGAAGAATGTAATGCAATATTCGATCTTTCACCGACGTATTTGGTGAATGTTAACATTCTCCGGTGAAAGTCGACATTCTTTAATTTCGGTCTTTCAAGGTAACATATTTTTATACATATATATATATATATATATATATATATATATATAATATATATAACACTTTCAATTGCGCAATAGGCCCTTGAATTTACAATTGCATTTATTTGTGGAACACTTCCTTTTGCAATAACAGTGTGTACATATACTCTTCTGTTTTCAATCTACCGAAAGTCGACATTCTCCAATTTCGGTCTTTCACAGTAACATATGTTTATACGATTATATATATATATATATAATATATAACACTTTCAATTGCACAAGAGGCCCTTGCTTTTACAACTGCATTTATTTGTGGAACATTTCCTTTTGCAATAACAGTGTGTACATTTACTCCGCTCTTTTCAAGCATATCTGTGATTATCGACATACACCGGTGAGGGTCCGAATGTAGAAGAATGTAATGCAATATTTGATCTTTCACCGACGTATTTGGTCAATGTTGATATTCTCCGGTGAATGTCGATATTCTCCAATTTCGGTCTTTCACGGTAACATATGTTTACAAGATTATATATATATATATATATTGTTTATATATATATATAATCTTGTAATATATATTGTTTATATATATATATATATATATATATATATATCGTTTATTGCAATGCGTTGTCGGAAACGCTTTCCTGGCCCATAGTGACGAGAGACAACACAAGAAAAATAGGGTACGAACATTGTAAAGATATTTGTTTATTTTCCTTAGCGCAGCGAAAACCAAGAAATAAGAACAAAAGCAGGGGATCGCCATCAAAGAAAGTATTCGAAAGTTCCTTCGGAACGTATCTTAAACATGGGTATGGTAGGGATAGTCCAGTGCATTGTTCAGCAAGATCACGAGACCTAACTTGCATTATCAGTTCGTCTCGGGGTACTTCAACACATAAGTGCACGAAACCCCAGTTAGAAGTCCAAAAGGAACTCGTGGCACATATTGTGGCAGGTGCTGGGAAAGTCCTGGGGATGCACGGTATTTTCCAGAACATCTCATGTTCGATGTGCGAGAGATGGAATACCTTTAACAGGGTGCAGGTCGTAATTTCGAACACCTGTTTTGAGGTCCATAAGTGTCTAATTTTGTTCCTACTTTTTAATTTATCTTGTGCTAAGCGTAACTGGTGTCCGATCTTTCTTGTGTTTTGTGTTGTTTGCACTGGCCAGGAAAGTGTTTTCGGCCATGTTTTGCCATTTAATTTTTCGTCATCGTCGTCTCTCTCATATATGTGTATAATTACTTATGACTCAAGTGTTGCTACTATATGATGACATTTACAAACACGGTGTTTAAAATGCTACACATTCCCATCCGAAAATATCTTTTTCTTTTCCTCTTGGCCTTCAAATAAGATATATGTGTCCTTCATTGCAAAATTACCTGGAACTTTAATTTTTCTTTTTTCGAGGACAATGGAGAACATATTTCAGTATAGGCAGCTGTCAATATTCAAACATCAAATTGTAAAAGCCATTAAAGTGTGGCCGAAATGATCAGAAGGGCTAAATTCGCATAAGGATTTAGGAAATACATTTTGAATGATTTTGTAAATTTTCCTTCAATAAATTTAATGCAACAGGCAAAAGAAATTACAGGGAACAATAAATATAGGAGAAAACAGGTATATCTCTTCCTAATTTACTTTGATTTGATTGATTTCTTTCTTTCTTCCTGTATAAATAAATAAACTTTAAGAATGCAACTGAAGAATGAGAATAAAAGTTTCAATTGAAAACAAATGGTGGCAAAAATCCTAGTGCGGCTCTGCTGGACTACGAAAAAGACCAGTAATATGATCCGAATTTGGAATAACGAGAGAAAATTTGAAATCTGTGCAGCCAGCGATGCAAAGAGACTCGTTAAAATACAGGTTTGGCTGATTCAGAAAGAACGTTACGTGTATATCTTCTAAAATGTTTTTTCCATCCTTTGTTTGTATTTGTTTCCCTTTTCATTTCAGTTTCCTTTTTTCCTCCTATTTTGCAATTTTCGTCATTGTTTCCCTCTGTTTTTAAGCCACCTGTTTATTATTTCTGTTATTTTTATTGCAACTTATGTAAAAATTAAGTAAGGAAAAGTAAGGCACTGAAACTTTGCAAATTATTACGCTCTACGTGAGATTCATGGAGGCCGCTTATTGCATACAAATAACGCAAAGTACTTTAACTTATCTGCTTGGCTTTAGGTCAGAACAACGAAAACAACAAATTCACCGTTTGTAGAAAACAATTCTGCCAGGCAATAATTTACGGGGAGTTTATTCCCTATGAAACTGAGCCAAAAGTGTTATATAGTATCTAAATATGGAAGTGTTGTACATGTTAAACGTGATCGTCATTGCATTACTTTCACTATTTTACTAGTGAAATAAAGATATACCGATTTTTTTGTAGATTGGAAAATCCTCCTTGTGATCATGAAAAGGAGCAAAAACTGGAAAACGAGAAAGAACTGGAAAACGAGAAGGAACTGGAAAAGAAGCGAGAACCGGAAAAGATGCAAAAACTGGAAAAGAATCAAAAACTGAATAAAAAGGAAGAACAGGAAAAGAAGGAGAAACTGGAAAAGAAGCAAGAACTCAAAAACAAGAGAAAACTGGAATTGACACAAAAACTAGAAAAGAAGCAAGAACTGAAAAAGAAACAAAAGCTGGAAAAGATACAAAAACTAGAAAAGAAGCAAGAGCAGGAAAAGATACAAGAATTAGAACAGAAGCAAGAACTGAAAAAGAAGCAAAAATTGGAAAAGAAGCAAGAACTGAAAATGAAACAAGAGCAGAAAAAGAAGCAAAAACTGGAAAAGAAGGAAGAACTGAAAAACAAACAAAAACTGGAAAAGCAACAGAAACTAGAAAAGAAGAAAGAACTGGAAAAGAAGCAATTACTGGAATGGATTCAAAAACTAGAAAAGAAAGAAGAACTGAAAAAGAAGAAAATACAGGAAGGAATACAAAAACTAGAAAAGAAAGAAGAACTGAAAATGGAGAAACATATTGAAGAGATGCTAAAACAAGCACACAAAAATGAACTGGAAAGGCAAAAGTTGAGGGAAAAATTGCAAAAACCAAAAAAGAGAGACCTGAAAATGAAGAAGGAACTGGAAAAAATGCAAAAACTGGAAAAGAAGCAAGAGCCGGAAAAGATGCCAGAAATGGAAAATATAGAGGAGTCTGAAAAGACGCAATACCTGGAAAAGAAGCAAAAAACGGAAAAGATTCCAAATCTGAAAGACAAGCTGGAACCGGAAAAGAACTGTCAAACCCGAAAAGGAAACCGGTTGAACTGCGAAAAGAGCCAGAACTGGATACCGACTGTAGAACGATTGATTTAATGACCAAACGAAGCAAGACCCGGAAAAGAAAAATAGAACAAATAAATCATATACCTGCTTCATTTTACCAAAATTTATTATCAACAACATTTTTATTATCAAGAACTTTATGGTATTCTTAGTATATGGACGGCATTTGATAATATTTTGCTCGGTAAGTGTAACTACTGATATATTATTAGCTAGTAATTAGTCATGCTAACTTTAAGATACCAGTATTATTTTAGCAGCAACTAAGTACACTCTTTCGTAGTTCAGATCTATGTTTTCAGTGCCTTTCATGGCTGCGAGGTCTTCCGGTTTTACCTGGAAAGTCACAGTTTATTGACTTTTTTAACACATAGCTTTACACATGACAATATTTTTCAACAATAAATTTATGTTGTGCTACTGGCTTTAAATTGTGCAAATAAATATTGCACGCCATATCTTTCATAATTGAACTCATGAAATTAATTTATACAAATTTCATTTTAAAATTTGTTTGACCCTGAGCTGTCTTATCCAACTGCAGATATTCATAGAACTTTATATCAAGGTTCAAAGAAACGTTCAAAAAGGAATGTTTATCCACTTTTAATTATGTGTTAATCAGCATGATTTGCATTACTAAGATTGTAATTCTAAACAAATTAAAAGCTGTTGTAGTATGTACATTAGCTTTTCATTTGCTTTCACCTTGTTTAAATTCAGTTTGACATACCACAGTTTCCGTCTCTACTCAGGATTTTTTCAGTGTAAAAATTCAAGATTACAAATTGAAATGAGCGAAAGAAATAACTTTTAAAATGTGTGTATACATTACATCAGAATCATAATATAATTAGATAAATAAACTGAATAATATGTTATAAAGCGAATTTATATCAATTTCGATTTCTTTCAAAATAGAAATTCCTTCGCACCTCACAAATCTCACAGAAACTCTCGGTTTGTGATTCGTGAGCTTTAGTTTTTTATATTTGGAATTTGGCAGCAATATGATTCACTGTTACGATGCAAATTCTTGCTCACAAATTGGTTATCTAACTAGAAAATGGTATAATTAAAATAAAATGAGTATTATTAGATGGAAATGTTGGTTTCCTTTGCGTTTATCTGAATGGTATCGTATATATAAACCTGTTGGAGACGTTTTTTTCCCACACATCGAATAGAGACACATAGTCACATATTACAAATAATATGAATACAAGAATATAGTGTAAGATGAAGCTCTACCACATTTCTCTATTACTTAAGACTGCGAAAGATTTGTTAAAGCATTACAGGATCATACTCTGATGGATCTCGCCGTTCTGTTTCATTTTCTGCCCTCGAAAACACATTATCTTAGTACAATAGATTACTTTTGAAGGAATGGATTATTTGAAAACATTGTAACTGTAAGAATTATTCTCTGACGTTATTACTGAAAAAGCGGTTGAGAGCATAATCTTTGGCTATGTGCTTTAAGCTGTATTAAAACCATTTTGAAATGTAAGGCCTACAAACTGAAACGTAGCTTTATCTTATTTCTGTACTATTCATTAGAGTTATATACATTCCCATCAATAGATACTGAATGGCTAAATATTCTGCTTACCCAAATCAGTTATTTATTTTCCTCTCTTCTTTTTCTTAATTTTAATTAGTCCGGAAAGTAAAGCTATAGAGAATTTCACTTCTTCATTAGAAATCTGATTTAGAATTCTGTTTTCGGAGATAAAAGTTTGAATTCTTTATCCCTTTTCTAAACACAAAGATTGAAAAACGTAACATCGAAATTTTTAAAACATTTATACACTAATAGAAGGAAAAAAAACAGAATATAATGCTTCAGCAAGCATGTAAATATCTCTATCTCTTAAGTTTCAGCTATGTTTGTTATAGTATATTCAGGCGTATAAGGCGCACTTTTAAAAGAAAATGCAAGATGGAAATTTATGGGTACGCGCTGTACGCCAGCTATAAAAATGTTATGTTTAGAAATATGGAAAAAGTGATTAGAATTAGATAAAATTAGATTTATGCGTGTAATTAAATGCTTTTTATTTAAGAGAAATAACATAGTTTATGTACTTAAAAATTTTCGTTATCGGATTCTGTTTCATTTTCACCTTCACCTCTGATCCATACTTGCATAGACAGATCCAAGTTCCTCATATACGTCTCAAGCTATAACTTCAAGCACATCATCGAATTCTGTTTCAGTTTTGCCGTTACTTTTACTCTGATCCACACATAAATAATCATCTTTCGTTGCATCTAGACCGTCAGATATACCACATAAATTAAACGGGGTTTAATTTTATTACGTGATTTTATTATCTACTGACACACTATTTATGCACTGGCATGACGTATTTGGTCTCCATTTGTAATTGTTTTTTTCACCTTCACTTTTGTTCGAGTATTCCACTAACGTTTAAAATATTCTATCGATGATTTATTGACATATATGTCTAATATCTGAACTAATGGCAATAATCCGCCTGGATAAACTGTCATATCTGTATAACACTCTTTCAACAACATATTTGTGTTATCCGTTAGATGGAGGCTGAGCATGTCCCAAAGTATTATACTTTCTTGATTATCTGAGGCAAAAGGAAGCTTTTGCCAAATAGTTCTTATCCACAGTTTCACAATATTTTTCTCCGCCGATCATTTCTCGTGAATACGGATGAAAACACTTTCGGGAACCTGCACTTCAGCAAAGTCTTTCTTTTCAAGATATCGATGAGCTTTTAATTTCGTACGGTCGGCTAAGCAGGATATCAGTACAGTGAGGTGAGATTTCTCGTTGGCCGATTGATGTTATGTTAACCGTTATTTTTCTTTCATATCATTGTTTCTTTATCTCCTACTATATCAAAACTACAGGAATGACATCCATATTTGCAACACGTGATAGTAAATAAATTTTTACATATTTTTAAAAACTCATCAAAGTTTTATCTCTATATTTTCGAAGCCTTTGAAAAAATTTTATCTCTTTTTCTCGGAGAACTGAATTATTCCGTGAAGTAAATCGAATACACAACCTCAGTTTGCTTTAGAGTTTTCACTTCCATTTGCACTCCATTTTTCTATTTTTAAGGCAAAGAAACGTACGCTGTTTCTTGTTACAATTAATCCATTCTAGTGATGATGGGGATTTTCTACAATGCAGTTTCCAACACTTTCGCCGACGGTAAGCTATTTCATTACTTCTTTATGCAATACACATTTATTCTTTGGCGCAATAATCATTGTAAAATTTTATGCCTCTTCCACTCGTGTACGAAGCATTCACGAAAACCAAACTGCATGATTTCCATTTTCTTTCGCAAACTGAATGACGTAACATTTGAAACTTGCATTGTGTTTGTTTCGTTCGGCGAAAGCCATAACTACTGCTGAAGAAAGCACTGGATGAACTACACTTCACTAAAATCAAATGTGATATCTTTAAGTCTTTGATGTTGACATCAGAACCACGGCTTCAAATGACTTCAGAAAGAAGAAACATGACTCCTAATTCCGCAAACTCACTTTGGTCGAAAGTGCACTCTTATCCAAATTATGTTCCTTATTTCTCGAAGTCCTAGAATAACATTCTCTTCCACATCCAGAATGAATACAAATCACCTCCTACCTTGCAGAAATATTTTCCCCGATAATCAATTCTCCTGCGCACCACCTTATCGCTTGCCAAACTGCAATGTTTCCGCAATTGACATATTTGCTCGTGTTTCCTAAGGTATGAAATAATCAAGAAGAGCTGTTGCGGGATATGATGTTTTTGGGATTGCCAAACCAGCATGTGTATTTTATTGCTTTCTTTATTTACTAAAGATCTGATGCATCGTAATTAAGCGATATAAGAACTTGATTTATATGCGATTACGTTTTCTTATACAAAATGTTCCAACAATGTGCTTATGCGTTGTGATTTCATTTATTCAAAACTCAGTCTAGTTATATTTATAAAATTTTCAATAGCAAACGAATGTTTTAAGAAAACAGTTTAAACGTTTTGGGTCAAGATACTTTTCAAAAAAAGTCTAATCCAAGAATTATTTATATGAGAAATTTTATGTAAAAACAAATGGCGCACATTTTTACGTTTGAAATTTACTGGCATATTCCATGACAAATTTACTAAGAGATTTCAGGTTTTTACCAGCTATAGGAAGTCAAGGATTTCTAGAATAATTTACAAAGTCAAGGACGAGTTCTGTCTATTGTTAATTGGTATTTTTATTTCCAAAATAGAACGTTGAAAATTAAATTTTGAGAGAAGTCTTTTTAATTTTTTTGGCACGCTGCATAATGATTTCATTTCAAAAAAGCTGAAAATAAAAGTATCAGTTTTCTACATTTTACTAATTATTCTTTCCTCCAATACCTAGACTTCATTTCGAAAACTTTCCTTTTGGTTATAAGAAATAAATCACAAAACAATTGACTGATGTCAATCGAAATCAGACGGAGAGACTTATGTTCAAAATTATTTCATAACAAGGCAAACTTTTTCCTCATAAAATTATGAGTGTCGGAGAAACATATGAAGAGCTAGGCTTCGTAATTTTTACAAAACAAATGACTTTAAATTTAAAAGTACCAAAGCGCAAACATTTACGTTTTTCAAAACACATTTGTACTTGCAAGTCAATGCCTACCACAAACGACCAAGATCCGGTCTGAACTTTTGCAGACAGTGCACAGACATGCGTTTCGAGTACCTTTCATTTTGGTTATTTGCGTATGCCATATAACCTTCTCAAATATTCTCATGCTTGTGACTCAGAATTGAATTATCATTTTAACTGATATTTTTATGTGATGTGTAACAATAATTTTGTTTATTTTTCAAGATGAAGATTCAGGCCCCCTTTGCGCATACCGACTGTAATTTGAATAGCCAGTTTACAATAACAAGCTTAATAGTAACCGACCGTCATAGGAAGACGCCCGAGGCTTAAGGGAACGCGAATCTCTATCAAAGTTGCAACTTGTGTAAATGCAATTTTGACTTTTAAATTCCTTTATTTTCCCTTTCTCGTGTCAAAAATGTTTTTCTCTTTAATATTTAGTTTAATAACGTGAAACTTTAATTTAAATTTTTCTTTTCGCTATTTTTACTTTAAAAAGATTTTAAGTTCTTTCATTTTACAAAAGTAATACTGATTTTAAAAACTATAAATATTTCCTTTTGGTTTTTTATTTTAAAAAATTGCTTTTAAATGCTCACTTTATTTATTTTACAGAAATATTATATACTCTTATAAGCTAAACATATTTCTATTTCGTATTTCCATAAATGCCATTTTTTAAAAATATTTTACTCCTTTTTATTAAGGGGTGTTGGAAACCCTATAGCAACAATGTTGAATTGGCCATTTTTGGATTACCTTTTCTGAAAATCTGCTGTTCTTACAGGTTTGAAGGTTTTTACGTAATCAAAGTACATCTATCACCTCGCGCTCTTTCAAGCACGAGGCAGCTTCGTCTATGCACTCGCCATAGTAGGAAAATAATCTCTATCTTTGAAATTTTATCCTCTAATTTATTACACATGACGGTACACAATATACAATAAAACAAATATCACTATTATAGTATACATTTAATTATATACATAATATAAGGCGCGCAAAACATGTTTTAAGTAATCTCTTTCCACACGGCATGGCTGCCGGTCCAATCGCTAAAGTACCAAGTCTCGTATTCACGCCACCAGCCTGCCTCGATCGGTTTTTCCGAGGAATCTCGAATTCTTTTAATACGGTGTCTTTAATCATAATATTGTTATTTCAATCCATTTCATCGAGAGTCGTGATCAAACTTTTAACTTTTGTTTTTAAACTCTGCAAAATAATTTTCCCTTCTTCAGATATTTTATAGAGATTAAGAATCACTTCAGCATGATGTAAAAAGAACAGCCATTTCTCAGCTTTAGATGGTGGTCAAACATAACTCCTTTCATTATTTTCAAATGTTTCAATAATCGTTTCCCTTGCTCTAAGAATCTCTAAGAATCTCCTATATCTTGATAAAAATAAGAACCTTAATTTCTCATTTCCATATAAAATATACTTTCTCGGTGTCTACTGGCTTTAACGCCTGACATTCGAATCATGTTATTAACAGACATAAAAACAATTATAATTTTCTAAGTTAATATGGTTAATATATAAATTAAGAAGGACTTACCTTTGATCCCGATAGTGAAAATATCGAACGAAGAGCACAACTTGACGCTGTTAACTTTAATCATGAGCACACTGCAGTGGCACGTAACTTGACATGATTACAACACGGTAATTCACATTACCCCTGATTTAACTTTTCACGATTTCACTAGGATGATGAACACTGATGATCCCATTTTACCACTCACTGGCTGTTAACTTTTTAGCACATCACGCTTTCACAAATCGGATGAATTTATTCGCACACATGGCCCTAAACGCGCCATTTTCTTTCGTCATAAAAATCTTCTCTCATCGTAAATCCATTCGTGAACTATCACCGAATTTCATTTTATAACTTTCAGTAACTTTTCACAACCATATTTATTTATTATTTTCACTATTTAGTGATTTCCTTTTTCACAATCTTATCCTATCGACTGCGCCGATTTGCACCTCGCGCCGTTTCAACTCCGAGGCGGGTTCGGTCATTTCTCATGCACTCGCCATAATAGGAAAATAATCTCCATCAGCTTTCAAATTTTATCCACTAATTTATTAAACAATACACAATAAAACAAATACCACTACTATACATTTAGCTTAAATTATCTCTTTGCACACGGCATGACTGCCGGTCCAACCGCAAAAGTCACAAGTCTCGTGTTCTTCCCACCAGCTTGCCTCCACTTTGTTTTCCGGCGTAACTACGTCCCTTCCTTTAACCGTCTTTCGCCCCTCGCGGATAAAATGTTCTGGAAACGTCGTTCGCTAAGGGAAGGAACATCACAATACCTAGCTGAATATCCTGAAACGAGCTTTTTTATCATTTTAAATTTTAGAGTATTTTACAGTATATTTTGTTACGCATAGTAAAATTTAGCACTGATTATAATCAAAAGCTCATTTCGGCAAATATTTGGAAGCGTAGTAAATAAGGTATAAAAATTTCAGATACCTGTGAGCAGTAGTTCTTGAGAACAGGTACTACATCGAGTATAAAAAATCACGTTTGGGGGAAAAACGCGATTTTATGTAAAAATTCTCAATTATCAAAGTATTCAATGACAAATTAAAGCTAGATTTTGTACAGTCCTAATTTTCATAGAGATTAAAGAACGGTGTTTTAAGAAAGCTAAAATTGTAGAGAATTTGAAAATGGAAATATCAGAAATCCTCATTTTATGAAATGTTTTGGCTTTCAACACCCCTTCAACTATTCTATTCTTTAAAGTCCTTTCTCTTTTTTTTCTATTCTGGTAAAACTTGATATATAAATTTAATTCTTTGTCTTTTAATTTTTAACTTTATATCTCTGGTCGCATTTCTCTTTAAGGATTAACATTTTGCATTTGGCTTATTATTATTATATTAAAATTATGCGAAATGAACAAACAGTAAATAATGAGATGCTCAATTAAAAACAAATACAGATTTAATGATAAAAGGGAAATTTTTAATGTCATTACAAACAAGATTTCAAGGGGTTCAAGAGGCCGTTGCCTAAAAAAAAAAAAGAAAACAATTCGTCGTTTCCGGAAGAAATGAAACTTTAAAAAATATTTTCGTTGTCACAAAAACCAAACTTTTTGAAACATTACGTTATTCAAACTCTTACGTCACTTCCGAGTGTCACGTTATCTAAGATGGCATAGGTTTCGGCTACGTCACCAAGCCTCTGGCATCTCCTGAGGGCGGTTGGTTACTACACCTGTACCAACGATAGTGAACTTCCGGTGATATCCTTCTGTCTGTACCTGAATGAAACTGGCTCTATTTGACGGCACACTAGCGAACACTAAAAAGTCATGATTTAAACGACGATGATTTGAATAATTTAACTGGAATTTTGAGGACGACAATTTAGATTAACTGCTGCTGATTTTTTATTTAGGTGATCGTGAGTATATGGTTTAGTGATGAAGAGTATGAATAATTGAGTAGGATGATAATAAAACTTTAGTAGATCGGTCTTTGTATCTAGGTGAAGTTCTTTTATTCTGACGACGACTTCAATGATGATGATGAAGATGATACATAGGATGGTTTAGAATGACTGATGTGATTTGGGTGATGATGGTTTATCTTATTCTGACGATGATCATGGTGACGCGATATACATGATGGTTAAAATGACGATGTGTATTAAGTGATAATAAATATTTAGATGAATTAGATGGTGACATAGTTTTGACTGATGACGATTTTATACATGATGTGAGAGTAATTTATATAATAATTTAGAGGACTTAGACAATGAAGACGATGATTAAATGAGGATGAAGAAGATGATGATTTGGTTGATATTGCTTTCTATTTAGATGATCTGGAAGATTATGATTTATCTATCTCGACGATGATAATGGTGATGATGACATATACGACGGTTCAAACTGAAGGTATGATTTCGATGATGATGATTATTTAAATGATGGTTTGTAATTATCTGGTGATAATTTTATAATTTCTTTCTTGGTTATTCAGATAACAATTTTGATGGTGAATTAGAAGGTTGAGGTGATGAAGACGATGATCAAATGAGAATCATATTGTTGATGGTGGTGATTTAGATGATACTGCTTTTTATTTAGTTGATTTGAGCTATGATGATTTATCTTAATTTGGCGATATTTTCAATGACGATGATGATGATAATATATATATATATGATGGTTTAACATGAAGATGTGTTTTGGGTAGTTATGCTTAGTTAGATGTCTTAGATTAGCAGATGAAGTTGATTGGATTTAGAAGGAAATTTATATAGATGATGATTTCAATGAGTTAGATATTGATTTAGATGAAGGTATATTCATTTGATAATGATTATTTAAACAATAAGAGGGTCGTCCGAAAAATTACTTTGCCGTAAACCATAAAAAACAAAGTCTTATTACCTGGAAAACCTATTGCAAAAGATACAGCTATATTTCTGCTACTTCTCAGCATAAGAAACATCGGAACTATACCAATTGTCATAGCGTCGGTTACCTATTTCCATTAGAGTGTCATAGAAGTCTGTCGCCTGGGAAGAAAGGCAGCCCGTCACATTTGTCTGCAACATTTCACCTGTAGGAAAGTGTGCCCAGACAAGAACGTCTTCAGGTGCAATAACACGTTGAAGTATTTAACAGCAAGATCGGAGCCATAGAATGGATGGTCAGACATCTCCCAGCGAAACGTCTGCAACATATATTTTGTGGAATTCCCCGTATGCGTCCGATGTTGTCGTAGGACACCACAACACCAGCACTGAGCATCCCAAACCATTTGTTCTGAATGGCTCTTCAGATGTTCTCTAGTAAAGCGCAATAAAGATCAGCTTCCACCGGAGCACCACTCCCCAATACGTCAATGAGCAGTATGCCTTTACTATCCCAGAATACCGTGGACTTCAATTTCCGTGCATAGACTGAGGATCGTCCGGCGCGTGGATCCCTGTGACGCCAATCAATCGTGAGTTGCTGTTTTCTGTGGTGAAGTGAGCTACCCACATCTCATCACCTGTAACGATTCTGTTAAATTGCGTTCAATAAACTGATTTATGTATCTGCTGCCTCTAGTTCTTTGTGTTTAAGTTTTGAGTATTCGAAATGGAACTCAAATACAATCAATCATATATATAGATTACATATCAATTCATATATTTGAATTAAATACATATTTACTTACCGGCCCGAAACTTTCTTAACACGTTGAGCGCGGCGCCGGTCTCTGGGGACCGACAGTGAACTATCCGTGTGGCCGGCGTCGGTCCCTGGGAACCGACACTGGAATTTTCGTTTGCCTGGCGTCGTTCCACGGAACCGACAGTATAAGTTAAAAAATAAATATAGTCTCAAATGTGATCAAATTTAGCATTAATGAAATGTATTGAAACATTCTAAACAAAAATACGGCTTAGCTTTAAGGCTTAGGTCGCTGCCGGCTGAACGGAAAGGACAGCAAATTCGGCGCCGGACTCAGCGTGTTAATTAGAAAGCTACCGCTCGGCCTTAAAAACACACAGCAGTTTGGTTTAAATAACCATTGATAATACTATTCTATAACGTTCTTTCTATAACGTTCTATAACGTATTATTCTATAACGTTCTTTGTACGTTAAAGTACATATAGCACAAGAGTGTGCAAGGAAACTGATATATAACAAATTTATTTAATATCTTTCATATAATAAGGATAATTTCAAACTGTAAACATAATTCTAAAAATCCATGACATTATCGAATTGAGACCTGTTTCGATGTCAGATATATCTCGTAATGAAATCTGAAATTTTTTGAAATTTAACAACTAATTTTTCGAGGTATTTGACAGTCCAATCTGTATAAGTTTCATTTATTTGTTTAAATGTTTGTAAAGTGTTATCACAGATTTTCATAAAAAAAGGGTGTGAGAGATAAATGATAAAATTGATAGATAGAAATGGCGGGAATATTATGCATTTGTTCAGAAACATAAACGTAGTATTTGTGAGATTTCTCGCACAGCCAAGTTATAATTGTTTTGTTAAATTCTTTTTTTTCATATGTAATTCTTTTAAATTAATTTCTCAAAGTTTGTCATAATTTATGTGACTCAACTAGATACGAAAAATTGATTCGGAATGTAAAAGAAATATATGTATTCTGTAACATTATTTTTTGTAAAGTTTAATTTTTTTAATTAACAAAGTCTGTAACCAATGTTTGCACTTATTTAATGCACGGAGTTCCAAGCAATTTCACTCATCATCCTACAAGCTGCAATAAACACAAAAACACAACTCTGAAAATGAAATATTCTAACAAGGATTGTAAAGCCAAAGGCATATAATTAGTCTCCTCTGTATGCTCAGATCATTCAATATGATTTCTCTCACAGCTTATAGATTTTCAGATGAGTTACTCACGTTCGTTTTTAAGCAAAATAATGTAAAACTGCAATTAAAAAGATTAAAATTTCGACAAATTGACTAAATGAAAAATATATTCGCTGGTCGCTTAAAATTGCTTCAACGGTACCTAGTTCCAAATTGCAAGACGGCTATTCCACACACGGATAATCGAGAATTAGTATAACATTCTACAGCAAAATAATGCAAATTCCTGGTTTTTTTCATATAATGCATTCATGCTGTCAGATTTATAATGTCTAATCTTATAATATTATTGTAAAATTACTGCCGGTAGAAATCATTCCTTGAAAATGAAGGCCCCTTGCCACCTTCTTGATGCCTAATTTCAAATGGATATTTCAAACGTGGCCAAAGGAGAAATATTAAAATTTTCAAAAATTCGTGTTTACGGTTTTTTAATACCTAGATTTACCACTGCTAACTAATATTATGATATAATAATATATTAATAATTAGTCAAATGAAATTTATGTGGCTTCGTGTCAACCACTTGGTATTTTTAACCCTGTGTTTGAGCAAAAACAGAATATTGTTTATTTAAGCTATAATAAACATCCTACAGTAACATTTAGTTATTGTACATTGTTTTTATCAGCACTTACGAGCTGAAGTTTCGTCTTATTAAACTATCCATATTGGTGTTTTTCATGCTCCTGTATTGTTTTTGTATATAAATAATGGAAATTACAATTGGGATGATCAGTTCCATAAAACTCTCAGTATTCTGCAATCCTAACCACATGACCAATGGTGCCCCAAACATACAAGAAACAAACAGGTATTTACAAGTAGGAATGATTTTCGAAACGTTTGCTTGAACAAAACTCAAAATAAAATTCGGCGAATCAAAATGTCGAATCAAAATGTTAATGTTTCATAAAAATGTGCAGGATAATGTTAGACGTAAAGCCTGTTTTCGTTTCCCTGGCAGACGTACTAGGAAGTTTCATAAATGAAAGTTTTCTCTTTTGGTGGGATAGTGGCTGTGACCTATACATCGAGCATTCATTGCTGGACAGTACGTGTATAATTACAGATAGATAGAGATAAGTAATTAATAGAGTATTTGACATATATAAACTCATCATTCAGATCTTCGAAAGTGTTCAAATAGTAAAAACACGATACCGTATGCTTTCACCACTTCACTTATGATGTATACTATGCCCATATGAGGTACTTCTCCCTGTTAGAGTTAACTAAATCTTAGCTATTGAAATATTGCATTTTCAAATTCTTTCCATTTGAATTTAACATGAATAATTTTACTCTGATCTCTCTCTTTCTTTTCTGTTTGTTTCTTACTTCTAGCCATTTATATCCAGTTCTATATCTTCTACTTGTGCCTCTGATATTTAATGTAACGGCATTTTGCTTTAGAGTAAATAGATTTAAAATAATTAAAAATTACATTCCTATTTTCAAAATACTTTTATTAATATTTCAAGGTAAATATTTTGATATTCGTCAAATGGAACTCGAACCTAAAATTTAATTTTTATTAAATCTTTAATCTATTTCCAGCACTATGCATAAAAACGCCCTTTCTTGTTAAAATAACGAAACTGATTTCAGGTTTACTAGTAATGAATCAAATTGCAAATTGCTTAGATGACATTTTTCAGCTCTCAGAATACATTCCATTTAACTATGCAGTAAATCGAATGATTGTTTGCAGTTAACAATATGTAAAAAGCTGTTTGGGCCCGGTCGAGAAACAGGTGGTTTACATCTGGAGGAAACGAATGTTTGACAATGTCTATATACTATATATAAACTAATAATTAGAAAGTTCCGCGTAATGCCCTTATGAAATAATTCACTGTATATTAGAAAAGTACGAGAAACAGACGCATATTTTTTCGAATGAAAAAAATCGAAAAATTATGTGCTTACTAAAATCAAAAATCTCAGGCGAACAACACATAAGGCCTTGTAAGGCCTTATGTGTTGTTCCTTATAAGTTATGTGAATTTCCTTATAAGGCCTACTAAAATATACACACTTTTTGCTGCTGATCATTTAAATTTATTTCTTCGAATTGCTTTTTCAAACTTGAATACCCGATTCCTAAAAGAAAGTTGCTGATTTTGAAATTACGTATACTGCACAATTTTGGTCGTGCGTTTATGAATTTTTTCTAATTTTATTTCTTTATTAGCGGAAGTACCCGATGTCAATTAAGTTAGATTGAAAGCAATGTATCTAACAACAGAGAGAACGATACCGTTGTAATCCTTCTCTAACGATCCAAAAAATACGATTCATAGTTATACATTTTTCAGTCTGGTGCGATATGCAACCCCACATAAAAAATTTCGATAGAAAAATATAATTCTCTCTCATTGTATCAGAAGCAATGTCACTCAGCTTTTAGTGATTTTCGTCTTTCTAATCAAATGGCCATAACAGCTCAAGTTCCATCCAATATTTCACCTATATTCAACTTTAGTCGATTCAATGTCGCAAAATATTTATCATAATTGATCAGAAATCAATAACGCAAACAAACAAAGAAACACACAAACAGACATTCTTCTTTATATGTATAGGTTATGTAAAATTTACAAATTTTTTTATTAACAAAATGTACGATTTGCACGCGAGCAGTAGCAACACTTTTCGAAATAAAACAATTCTATCTCCAACGCCCGAGCCTGTTACCACTAGGAAAAATGAGTGCGAAAATTAGAACTTTCAGAATTTTTAATTAGTATTTTGGCTCATGAAAGTGGTTAAGATGAGAATAGTCGAAATGGCCTCCCTCGAATTTTCGGAATCGGGAATAACGTATTTAATGTTTGGGAAAGCTATTTTTATTTCATCTTTTATCTATTTTCGTATTTTAACAAACTCTAGGATTTGAAAGAGAGCAATGGTAACAACTTTCGAAATAAAGCAGATTTTCGTCTCCAGCTTGCGAGACTGTTGCCACTCGGAAAATGAGAAAAATTATCGTTTTTCCGAGTTTTTAATTTATAGCTCTGATTTTAGCTACTTTTTTTTTTTTTTTTTTTTTTTTTTTTTTTTTTTTTTTGAGAAACGTGACGTCGACCTAATTGTAGAATGTTTGGTGGTGATAGCTATAGTAGTGACCGAGTTATGAGAGGACAAACACACAAACTTTCTTCTTTATATACTATATAGATAAGAAGTATGAAACTTTCCCAAATGTAAGTATACGAACCGCGAGACTGTATTAAAATTTGGATTTACTTATTTGTCAAAAAAGAATTTTTTTAAAAATTTGACATCGCCAAAACATGAATATTTTCGTGATTTCAAAACATTTCCATAACTGGAAGTATATTACTACAAGCAACGATCGCAAAAATAAAGGTCGTGTAGGGACTTTTAAGCCGGATAAAGGATGTTGGTGTACATACACGTGAGCATATACATATACGGTTGGTACAGCTAACCTGCAATATAAAGAGAGAAGCAAGCCTACTCTTTAGAAAATTTCAATATTCTTCGGCTAATCGTTTTTGAGTTATGCGAGATACATACACACATATATTATATCTACATACATACAGAGAACACGAAAAAATCCCTTTTGAATGCATTATAAAATATACTATGAAAAGGAAGAAGTCTTTATTCTGTCCGTATGAGATGTCGCACAAAAATAATCCAAATGGATTCAGATATGGACAAAATGGATATTTCCACTGAAATGTGATACTTGAAAATTTTCGTGATTATAATACTTCCTTTATATTGTAAAATGCAGTAATAAAATATTACCTAAATGGGAAATCTTAAAAAGATGAGAATTAGTACCAGAATTCCACAGCTATACTTTTAAGAAGTGGTCGTAAAAAAAAGTGGTTCGCTGAGAACTTCGTTCTAAAAGTTCAAGCAATAACTAAAACATTTTCGAATAAATTGTGTGTGAAAACTGTATGTCCCGTCGTTCAAAAGTAGTGGACTGTAAATTCACTTGATGTTCCCTCAGTGTAGAACCCAAGAAACCTCAGAGTCATAATGTTGACCGAAACTACTTTATTGGCTTTCAAACATTAAGTTGGCTGAGGAACGGCGAAGAACTCTTTGAAACCTCCGACTTCAGTAGCGGCTCACCAAGTAAACTCAGGAGAACCTCTGCTTAGTTGAAACTCACCGCAACTTAAAAGCTCTAAACCCGAGCTTTGCGATCCTAACAAATTTGTGTCTGCGCCTCTCCTCGGTACAAAGAGAGAAATACAATTTACGTAACATAGAACTAAAATATTTAATCCTTTGCGGCGCACTGTACGTTAAAGTCGGAATTTCAGCAAGAAACGTTGTATTCAGTCTATTTTGTCCTAAATAAGTATACAGGTAAAATGTTGTAAAAATTGCACTTACCGTTTTAATTCTGTGGGTGTTCCATGAGGTGGAACACTGCGCCGCCAGAGCTTTTAAAAGTGCGACTAAGCGAGCATTGCAGTGAAGCACGAAAATGAGTAGAAGCGTTTGCATAAGAATGAAAAACCTCTGTATTATGGCTGTATACATGGTTTCCTGGATAAACACAATATTCTTGAATATATACGGATAAATGAGGTACATATCTATATACACAAGTCCTATATACAAAAATGTTTATAAATTTTCCTATTTCTTATTTTCGTGAAATTGTTCAAAGCAAGTCACACCTTTTTGATGGAAGCACAAACCAACTAAGATTAAAATAATTAACTACGATTAATATTAACAAAAAAGAAAAATAAGCTTATAATATATAGATACACGAAAAATATCTACACAATTATTGAAAATAAACGGGAATGAGACTAAAATGACAGCAAAAAATTCGCGTAGGTCTAAGTAAAGATGAGTCAAGCTACTAATGAAATTCCCGCCTAAAAACTACCCCCAAAAATTTCGAGATGCCAATATTAATGCTTTCATAACCCAAAAACCACCTCGCCCCTCAATGCTGCTTTGTTTGAATTCATTCCCTCCCCAAAAAAAATCAACGGAAACAGAAAACGAAAACAACGGATGTTCTCTCCTAAGAGCACAGATGTTCTGATTAGTAAGAGCATGAGATTGCTAAAGGCGCAGTGTTCCCGCTAATGGAACACCTAGTTTTATTCAATGATTCTGCGTATGATTTTTGTATGAAAGATTAAAAAAATAATTTGGAGTACAACCAGCAAAATTATGCCTATTTTTTCTCCAAATAAAATTTTTATACCATTAAAAAAATAGAGAAAATTACTTGAAAAAAATGGATTTTAATAACACATAATAAATTAAAGTTATGTCTCCTTGTGATATGCTGCTATCTACGGTTTAAAAAGAAAAGTTCAAAGTATATTATAAAAGCATTTTTATCTATTTACGGTTGAATTTAGAGGCTTTCGAAGCGATTCAATTTGGGTGTTCCATGTAGTGGCACACTGAGACACAAAAGCTTAACCATATTTTAGAATCATTTATAAAAATATATAAATGTAAAGTTAAATATAAAATATTCGTTTCAAAGCGATCGTTGACGATTCCATATCTCTTTAGTCTTCCGTTGATGAGGTCATCTTAGAGAGACATTGTGAAAAACCTATATTTACTTATTTTCTCAGAAACATCGGTCATCTTAGGATGGTAATCGACAAGAGGATTTATTGTACCTATATTTTCTTTTTGTAAAATTCTGCCTTTACATTTTCTAGATCTAAATTTAAATTTGATCTTTCTCAAAAAATAGTGTGAAAATGAATGCATTTCCGTTAATAATCTATTCCGTTAATAACTCTATCTGGCTGCAGTGGTCCAGAGGTAAAGTCGTTGAACGCTGGTAGCTAGACCCAGCACAAAAACACGCTGCTTGAGAATTTTGTGGTTTTTCTAATGTGTAATGTGCGTACGAAACTTTTCCTGAGAAAGTCTTCCCCAAACGCTTCCCTCCCCTTAGGAAAAGAGCCCTAACGGGCTCTTCCAATAATCCAATAAATATAAATACGGTACTGAAATATTACGTAGTTCATCCTGACTTGTGTCATCACAACTAACGAATCGCAACATGCAAAGGATACTTATATAAAAAAAGATTACTTTGAAGAAGCTGAAGGAAAAAGAACAAAAGAAGTCTTAATTTTATTCAAAGAACATAATATTAGAAATTTCAGACATGCATAAAACTTTTAAATACATTTAATCTAAAGTAAATGCTCCTTTTCCCTTTTTTAATTTTTTAAAAATATATTGTTCATGAAGAACTGCCAATACAACTTTATGAAATGACATAATTAAATAACAACGTTTAATAGTTAAGTAAATAAATTTAAAATTCTCTTAAAATAAAAAATAAAAAACTGCGTAGTACTCCCATACGTATCATTAATTTTCTACTTTTCAATGCAAGAGTTCCTTCTTGGATTTTTAGCAAAAAATTATTAATGAAAGGAAATATATGAAATATAGAGGTAAAAATATTCCTCATTCTTGCTCGCACCTAGAATTCATTACTCGAATACGCACCAGCACCTTTTAAAAGTAGAAAAGATATATCTGCAGAATAATCGTCATGCGATTATTTTATTTACTCTCTTTTATAGGAATATATTTTCAACGACGATATTTTTAAACTGCGAAGTTTTGGAACCGCTTTCTGTTCTTCGTCGATGTTTTGTACCACGATTGATTTTTTCGATGATGTTTTAGACTTACGATATGTTTTCCTGCCTTCTTTTCTCCCACATGTTTTCTACAACGAAGTTTCCGTCTTACGTTGTTTTCTCCGCTACGTTTTCGTCCGCGATGTCTTCGTCGGACCTCCTAGAATTCACTCGCAAGCAAGCGAAGTAATCGTTCCATTTAGACTCTTGTCCTTCGACAAAATAATACCTGGCCCATTATGGATTTATGCAAATGTACAGAGACGTATAAGATTATGGGGTTCATTTAAAAATGACTTTTCAGTCCACTTTCATATTAGTTTGATTACCATTAAAAACGAACATGAGAAAGGTGTCTAAAAATTTGCGTCTTATAATCAGGAATTTTTGAATAAGATTACAATCAATTTTTTTTTTCTTATGGTTGCCACTTGCCTATGTCGGCATCGTCCTGCCCTAAGGCCAGATCGGTAGTCTCTTTATCATGGAGGCGCCTAGTAAGCGGGCCATCATTGCCTCTTATGAAGGGACAGACAATTTTACATCCATGCCTTCTCCGGGATTCGAACTCGAGCCCTTCGGTATCGCACTCAGTTTTCCCTAACCACCATAACGCTAAAAAAGGCTTGCAGCTACAGATTTGATTTTATTCTTGACTTATCATTATAGTCGTTAGAATATTTTATTCTCACAATTAAATATTGTTTTTTTTTTTTAGCTTGTACAACGATGATTCAAATTTTAGTGTTTTTCCAGCATCAAAGCGGTGCGCACATTGATTACAGACATGTTGTTTAAAAAAATAAAATTTACGAAAAAAAAATGCAGATCAATTTTTTAACAGTGGGAATCAATTTTTCGTAACTATTTCAGTAGTGTCAGTTAGGTCAGACATGTAGAGATTAATATTAAAATATTAAAACTGAGACTCGGTCTTTCAGAAAGCCTCACAAGTACTTTCTCTCTTTCCATAACAATGTATGTTATTGTCGTTATGATTGATCAATACCAGTATTCATCACCGATAATTTTTAAGAAAATCTGTGATAACTCTTTACCGACTTTTAAACAAAGGAATGAAGCTTATACAGGGTGAGCTGTCAAGTACTTCAGAAACTGTGTTCTTAAACATTTAAAAATATTTCATATCTTTTAATGAAATACATCTGACACTGAAGCATGTCTCCATTCGATGATGCCACCGATGCTTGAAATTTTATTCACAGTTTCAGCATGTTTATAATAAAAATTGTAACCAATGTGCTACTCACTAGTTTTCTCATATACTCCTGCGCTTTATGTACTTTAAAATTACAAACGGCTACAACTGTGTCTCTGTTCACCTTGTTTATTTAATCAAACTACTTTGTCTTTAACTGACAGAGTGTTGGCTTTATAGTAATATATACTTCTCACACTTCTGCTGCTTTGTTTTGTGTTTAAAATGTTTCTTCAGTTTTATTTGGACCGTAAACGCTTCAAGAAAGTAATTCAGAAATCTGATTTAGAATGTGCGTGTTGATGATTGACTGATTCAGATGCTTGATTATTTTCTGATTAGATCTCATTTGCGTCTGCAAGAAGTGCCAATAATTAGGTAATAAATCTATGCAGACTTTTCGTCAGAACTTGTTGGTATGCAAGTAAATAAAATGCTTACACAAATGAATAAAATACTCCTCATATTACCATTTCGACGTTTCATATACAGATAATTTGACTAAAACCTGAATTTATATTTTCTCTCTCATTGTAATGTTTTTTATACTTTTATAAACGTTCTTCCAAATAAATGTTTCCACAAAATTATTACAATAGGTTCTCAAGCATTACCCTCTTAACCTTCTAAAACCGGGCCGAAATTCTCATATTATAGCTTTCAGACCAGCGCGATCCGAAACAGTTTTGCCCCCTCTTTGACATTTTCCTAATGAGAAATGTCGTTAGTTCCCCTCCATGGATGAAGTAAAATTTACATGTTTGTCGGACGCCTACGTCCCATAGTAGAGGAGTTGCTAGATTTGCAATTTTTTCGATGATTATTTTGCTTTCAAATTTAAATGAAAGCAAAATTCTAAATAAATAGTGCATAAATAAATGTGCAGTACTGGATGCATATCCAGTGCACACTTTATTTAGAACAAAATGTATGCAATGTTTATATTTCACTCATTATTTCTAATCAATCTCGTAAATAATTTGTGAATTTTTTAACTTTGTTTTCACTCTTCATTTATATTCGCGTATTTTCGTATTAGAAATTAGAAAGAGAGAACAAAATTTAACAAAATATAGTAAATACAGACTAGATCTGTAAGTCTGCAGGCCGGAATGCGATTTTTAATAACATATTTTCATTAATAAAATAATGGTAATGACTAATTTAATGAAATAATAATAATAATATTTATTACCATTAGATGATTAGAATGAGATTCAATACAATTAGATTTTGAGATGAACTTACAGCAATAATAAAGCTTTACATAACAATAACAGAGATTTAAATCTGCTTTTATCGATAATTTTGTTATTATAATATAAAAATCAAAATCCAAGATACATTGGTTGCGTTTAATAATTAATTTTAACAAATATTACATTGGACTATCAGGCAAAGAAGGTATATCTTTAACGAGAATTTTTCTTTGTAAAATTGGCTTTTGTTTATGTTAGCCGAGAAACAAATTCGTGACTTATACATGCAATCATCAAAAGAATTTTGAGAACAGTTTTAAATGTTCATGAAAAATTAATTATACGTCAATTTCTTTCCATAGGTAGAAATTTCGTCTAAAACTATCGTTATATCCAAAAGTTGAAGTCTATTTCATTTTCAACGAATATTCTATTTGCACATAATATATTTTCTAATTTATTTTAGAAAGAGTAATCTTTCACGTTTTCAAAAGAATTAGGAAATATTGGGTGTTGATACCATGTAGTAAATTTGTTTTTTATATTTCTTCCAGTAATGAAAACGATTACCCTGCAATATTTTCAAAGCAAAATCCTAAGAAACCCAAGAAATTTCCAATCCTAAGAAAACCGTTTACGCCAAATTTTTCATAAAGTATCTTCTCGTGTATATTTTTATTTAAAGTGTGGAATTTTCTCTTTGAAAATATCAAAAATAATGAAGAGCAAAATTAATTCATGAGAAATAACTTTGAAATGCAATAATTCCATTGTAATATGACATAGTGGATAAAAGTGCAATACAGTTTATTTATTCACAAATAATCCCCCTCATATGCGTAATTTATGTACTGTCGATTGAGAAATATAGGTTAGTAAATGAAACCGGTTAATTCAATACTTTTCCTTTATCAATATTTTTACCTGCTCTTCAGTAAAGCGGTAAAGGTGGCTGAACACTTATAGCTCGCTTGGATTTGAATCCCGGATAAATAGTTGGATTCATGGTTTTTGTGTAACGTAAATGCAAGCCAGCTTCTCTTAGAAAGTCCTCCGCGAAGACATAACTCCCCTTATACAGGTAATCGTTGGGTGCTATGATGTAATTCAGTAAGCGAACAAATTAATCCAATCAATACCGAAGAACGGGTTGATTACATGTGGAGTTTTCCACCAGGAATGTAAATGCGAGCAATTTTCTCTTAAAAAGGTTTACACGAAAGCATCCATTCCCTTAAGCAGATAGCGTTCGCGTGCTTTTCCGTAATCCAATCCTAATTTTCATACATTTAGTAGTAAGTTGACATACACCTTATTACAGACAAAATAACAACTTTTTTAAGATATTTTTTTTATCAACTTGTCTGAATTCTCTCTATCTCTTGAAGAGTATAAGAATTTCAGCAAATAAAACTGGCCAAAATTTTATAACATTTAACTGATGTTTTGATTCAGTTTAGAAGTAACGTGAGCTTTACTGATATTTAAATATTTTTTGGCAGATCTCATCCTAAAAGAGGATGTAAAGATAAATTGATTTTATTTAATTTACAATCAATGAAAATCATTGAAAGCAATCACTGAATGAATGAAAATCAGAAAAACTATTATGCATACAATTGTCTCTTAT
Source organism: Stegodyphus dumicola (assembly GCF_044657685.1). Lineage (NCBI taxonomy): Eukaryota > Metazoa > Arthropoda > Arachnida > Araneae > Eresidae > Stegodyphus > Stegodyphus dumicola. Next base: position 135,189,276 of record NC_140777.1, read on the forward strand.
TTATCTCCTGATAAATCAGACAAAATTGCCTGCATAATAGAAGCACTTTGAAAGAGTTGACAGTTCTTAAGGGTTTTATGCACTCCACAAAACAATGTCAAAATAAAATCTTATTATTCATAAGTATGAAAAGGAAGTAAACGAGTAAACGATAAAAACGGTTTTAAATATTTTCTAGAAGGGCATTAAATCTAAAATATTAATCTATTCTTATTTGTTATGATTAAAGAACATTAAATATGGTAAGCTTCAAGAGCGTGCAAAATCGCTGACGTTTTAATCATAGCAAAAGTCAGTACTAAAAAAAAAATAGCATTAAAATTATCAGACAGATTGAGAAAGAGATGGCCTCTATTTAATTTTCAAGTATATTGGCGAGAGACGAAACCTGCCGTTTTTGCCAAAATGTAGCTAAACTGATAAGAAGAGGGAAATAATGCGTAGCCAGCGGTTACTCTGAGCAGCGACAATGGACCACCCAAAGATCTACAGATAGGCGATTCTCTAAAATGGGGAGGGCATGGATGGTACGACAGTTGTACCAATGCCGGCGTCTGAGAAAGTCATTCTCCTTGTACAACTGCTGTACCAGCCGGCTTCGAGAGGTTAATCGCATTTACGTTTACTCGGCTGGAGAACTCAGTAAAGGACTTCTTACCACTATGCCCACAGTTGGATAATCTACGGTTTCTGGCAAGTACTATCTTAGCTGGTAAAAGGCAGCAGACCAACAATAAAGTGCTATTCACATTCAATGTTCCCATGTTTAGCTATTGTCTATTTTGCCTTTCTGCTCACTTTTCGAATATTTGATTTTGAGTGAAACGATCGTTAAGATAGTAGATTTATAATCATTCATCCTTTGGTATTTAATTAGGAAAATTCTCATCGGAAGACTCAGTGTGAAAGTAATTCAGCCAACAGGGAAGTACTGCTATATGCGGTAGAATTACATTTGCATAAAGGTATAAAACCGGCCCTTTAAAAGAGCTTCAACGTTTTCATATGAACGTGTATTTCTGTTGAAATTCAACTAGTTGCATAAGCACAAATCTTCATAATTTATTTTGAGATGGTGGAAAAACAGTGCTGATGTGCTATCAAGCTAAAAAAAAAAGGGGGGAGGACTGTGCTATATATCCCGTTCTACTGGGCCGATTGACAAAATTCAAACTGCGTTTTTCATGTCTCGAAAGCGCGACTTCGGAATATATTAGATTTACACATAGCACTATTCTAACATAGGCATGTGTTGAAATCTTACTCCAGCTTTGGATTAGCGTGAAACGTGATTGTTTACAAGCTCTTTTGCGATTTCTAAATTTCTTTTGACTTTTTTGAAGGTGTTTTTATTACAACATTGCAGTTCTTGTTTAGTATTTTTATCACCTGATAATTATGGAAAATTGTGAGGAAGATGTAAAAAATAAAAGATCTTATATTCATCGACCAAAGAAATGAAAGTTCCAGGCAAATCAGCATAATGATACAATGAATAAGAAGTGTGGTGTCAGTTTTTCGTTTAAAAAATTAAATAGTGACACTGTTTTGCCACCAAGAGATAAAGATAACTTTAGAGCCTAGTTTTAGTGGTTATAGACTATTTGATTTGGATATCCTATTTCAATTTATTGAAAATAATTTATGTTGTAAAATTTGTAATGTTCATTTAAGTGAACTATTTCATCATGGTTTAAGCTCAAAATTTGAGTTACTATGCTCAAAGTGTTCATGTAAAAGAACTTTCAGAAACTCTAATATGATGGGTGTCCGAAAAAATATATCAGAGCTAAACAGAAGATTTACGTATGCTATGCGAACTCTTGGTCAAGGGAAAGCTGCTATGCAGAAATTCTGCTGCGTTATGGATCTCCCTCCTGTGATTGCACATCGTTCTTTCAAATTCGTCGTTAAATGTGACTGTAAGTGGAGACGGTACATGGAAGACTCGAGGACATACGTCTTTGGCTGGAGTCTGTTCCGTAATAGGGTCAGAAAGCAACACAGTAATCGATACAGAAATACTGTCTTATATTGCAAAGGTTGCGAGTCATTTCTAGGAAATGGCGTAAGTGAACAAAAGGCCTGTTTGGGGAATAACGCTGGTTCTTCAGGAAAAATGGAAATGAATGGAAAGATAAACAATTTTTCATGTTCCATGGAAAAAAGAGGTGTAAAATATACTTCTTATATTGGTGACGGTATCAGGTTCAATGTTCTGTCTTACTTTTTTCGGGAACATGCAAGGACCTGACTCGGAACAGAGAGCTTACTAAATCTATGTTCAATAACTGTGGGAAGTAGACAGGATACACAAGAAGGGTATACAAAACCCTTTGTTTTTCTCTCTTTACAATAATTTCCGTACTTCGGAATACAAAGACCCACTACTTGTGGTCTAAACGTAAGAATATAAAAATATTAAACTAAACTCTAACTTAACTTTGGAATAATAAACATGGAAGATTGGCCTTATATTAACAGGAAGCCGTATGTAGTACAGAGAACTGTTAACACTACAATACGTTTAAAAATTATCACGAGGATTAAACCTCTGGCCTGGAAGCCAACCAGCAACTGAGTAAAACTTCTAAGGTAAGCGGCCTGCTTCGACTAACTCCATCCTCTCTCTCGCTTGGCAAAAAGCCACAACTTAAGTACTTGGAGTTCGCCAGACAAATTTTGCATAAATAAGTTAACGCTTTTAATTCTGGCCGGAAGTAGAAAATAAGAATTGATAGTAAAGATTTAAAATAAAATAAACGTTAGTAAAACTTAAGATCCTTACATACTTCCCGCCAGTGTTAATTAGTTTTAAACTGAGGTCTAAAACGACCTTGTTGAAAACATTTAGCTCTAGAATCTAACGCGAGGCCAATCTTTTACAAACATTTCTCTCTAGAAACTAGAAATTAAAAAAAAAAAGAAATTTGTTTTTACAATAGCAGCTCCAAGGACACGCAATTTTTCATCTGTACTGCATCTAAACAGGAGCTTTTATTCAAATCTGGTTCCTTCCAGAGATCTGGAAGGAAAACTAGTTTAATGAAATGTTACACAATGAAATGGCAAGTAACATGCATATTTATATTTCTCTTAATATTCTTATTTCATTCATGACTATTTTAATTATCTCTCCCCGTGCTCTCTGACATGTGTTGTAAAAGAACACCAAACACGAATGTGTTTATGTATACGTGTTCAACACTTCCTCCTACAATCAAAACACTAACGTGTTAAAAATTCAACATACCAAGACCTCGTAACACACCCTAACTTCAACTCTAAACCCTGAGGTACTATTCTGAAAGTGGCTAACTCTGAAGTGTAGCGTCAGAGAGCCTAACAACATTCATTCAACCTTTAACACATATTCACCATGATTTGGTCTTTTTACAGTAACACGAATAAAAAAAATTTTTAACATTACTTTCACTTTTACCATATCACAGTATTTCTTAACATTTAAAATAACAGTCCACATTGTATATAAGAACATATTAACATGCCGTTAATTTTACGCATTTGAAAACATACATTAGTAGTACATTGTTAACTTCTATTCTTTTCAAATCAAGTGCTAATTCTTCTACATTGAAATACTACATTTCAAAAAGTCTGTCAGACTAAAACTTCTTTCTTGCCAGAATGTTTTGAATAAAATTTATACAATAACTTTTACAATACTTAAGTCTTTACATATTCCTATTATACATCAACTTTTGTTTTACGCGCGAGTAATTGAAAAACATAATACCAAAATCGGTAACAACTCATTTCTCGCCTTTTTGGCGATAAAGGTAGACCTCGCATGACGTAAAACTTCTTGAAATCTGCCACTTGCAGTAAGAATGAAAGATTAACTTACGTTTGCAAAGTAACATAAAATTTTACTTATCTTTGTTATATTCGGACATTCTTTTCTGAGCCCAGTGCTGGAAGGTAGCGCAGATTCTCGTTTGTTTTATCCTCCTTCTTGTGCGGGCTCGCCCTTCAGGGCCTTCCTCTAGAAGCTTTCTTTTTTCTCCAGTTCGGTCACCCTTGAATACCTTCTTTTTCGCCGCTGCCTGTGGTCTTGGCCGTTCGATGGCAGCTGGTCTTGACGGAACCGGGAGAATCCTTTCGCGTTCCTGCTTGGACCTCGTTGCTGGCCGTTCAAATTTTCCTTGTAACTTTTCCTCCGCCGCTGGTGGCCCTTCCGCAGTTCGGCGACATTTGCTGCGGAGAGTCCTGTCGGATGAGTAGATCTTCCGTTTTAGAGCCGGATTATAGTTGCCGTCATTTCTCCTGGCTCTCTTTGCATACGTCGTCCTTCTCCCTTCTTCATTCTGGGGGTGTTCGTGAGCTCTCTTTTCTGGACGGTTTTTCTTGTTACCTTTAATTTTCCCGCGGGGAAACTTTCCTTTCACTTGCTCCTGCCTCTTAATGGCTTGCCCTTGTACTTGTCGTTGTTCCACCTCTGGAGCTTGTGCCCGCCGTGTCTGCCGTGCCGGATCCTGCAAAAGATCTGTAAATATTTGCATTTTATTACGATCATAGTAGGGTTTGATTTGATCAATGTTTGCGCAGCAGGTTTCACCATTCCTGGCTTTTAACACTACTACAGCGTGAGGTATTTTTTCTATGACATATGGTCCTTCAAATCGTGGAAAAAATTTGGCAGTTTTATCTTCTGGTGCTGAAGAAAGTGAATGCTTAATTTTTAACACTTCATCCCCTACTTTATAAGTTACTCCCCGTCGTTTCAAGTCATAATACAGCTTTTGTTTTCTCTGTGCTACTTCAGTATTCTTTTTTGCTTCTTTAATTAGTTTTTCTATATCACCCATTTTAAATTCTGGGGCTCTTTGTTGCACATAAAATAATTTATCTAACGGCGTTATAATCTTTCTGCCTAAAAATAACTCAGCAGGAGTTTTGCCCGTTGTATCATGTTTTGCGGTCCTAAGGGCGAAAGCAAATTCATTGACATAGTTATCCCAGCTTTTATGAAAATTGTTAACATAACTACGGATAATTTTCACTATATTTCTATTCACCCGTTCCGCTATATTTGATTGCGGCCGATACGGGACCATTTTTAAATGACGTATGCCCAGTTTTTGGCACATGTCTTCAAATACATTACTTACAAATTGAGGACCATTATCCGATATAACTTTTAGGGGCGCTCCGTATTTTAAAATATATTTATTTAAAATAGAATCAGTAACTAATTTCGCGGAGGCTCGTTTTAAGGGAACAATTTCGGTCCACTTACTAAAATGATCAACCATAACAAGGAGATAGCGACTTTTATTTAACTGACTTTTTGGGAAAGGGCCCAATAAATCGATGCCAATTACTTCATTTGGAAATTCTGATTTAATACTATTTAGAAACTCGGCCGGGCGGAAATTAATATAATTAACTGCATGACATGTTGAGCAGGACTGGACATACGCCCTTGTTAACTTTTGCAGTTCAGGAAAATAGACTGCCTCGCGTACGCGTTGGATAGGTTTTCGAATACCAGCATGAGAAGCTAAAGGGCTGTCATGGAGCTCCTACAGGATATTTAATCTAAGACTAGCTGGGATAACAAGTCGAAATTCGTTGTTGGAATTCGTAGTTTTTGTATAAATTAATAGACCATCTATTAGTTCGTAATGGGCCGCCCTATTTCTTATCGTCACAATATCTTGGTGGCTAAAATTTTCAGGATCCTTTAAATACTCATAAATACTTCCAAACTCAGGATCCTTACCCAGTTCGGTTATTACAGTTTCTCGGGAATTTATTGTACATGTTGTGAGCATTGCCACCTTTACAGTATTACCTTCTTCATCTATTTTAATTCTGGATAGGGCATCTGCTACGATATTTTCCTTTCCGGGGGTATGCTTGATTACCAGATTATATTCTTGTAGCTTGAGTGCCCATCTTATTAACCTTGGGGATAAGTTTTTCCCTGAGTACAATCTAGTTACCGCCGCATGATCAGTGTACACTGTTATTGGCGCCTTCCCAAAATAGACTCGGAACTTTTGCACTACTAACAGAACTGCAAGTGCCTCTCTCTCGGTCGCGGAATAATTTCTTTGTGTTTGATTTAAAGTTCGGCTAAAAAATGCCACGGGCTGCTGATTTTGCGAAAGTAGCGCTCCTACCGCATAATCCGAAGCATCCGCTGAAATTTCTAAATTCTCATCCTTTTCAGGAAATTTCAACAGAGGGGCTTGCGTTAATGCTTGTTTTAATTTTTCGAAAGAACTATTGGCTTCGGCCGTCCACTAGAATCTCGCCTTTTTCCTTTTTAATTTTAACAATGGTTCAGCAATAGCTGCAAAATCTTTTATAAAGGACCTATAATATGAACAAAGTCCTAGAAAAGAAGAGAACTTCTTCGCCGTGTTTGGAGTCGGATACTTTTGTACAGCGATTATTTTTGATTCGTCTGTCTCTATTCCTTTCTGAGATATTTTGTAACCTAAATATTTTAATTGAGGGGCTGCAAATTTGCACTTTTCGACATTAACTTTTAGACCGGCTTCATTTAATAAAGAAAACACCTGTCTTAAATCCTGTACATGTTGGTCGAGATTATCACTAGTAATAATGATATCCTCTAAATAGATAAATGTGGACTTTCCATGAACAGGCCTTAACACAATGTCCATATATCGCTGAAATGTTGCCGGTGCCCCTGAAAGGCCAAACGGCATACGCAGAAATGCATAAGTGCCAGACGTGGTTATAAAAGCAGTCTTAGGCACGTCCTCAGGCCTAACCCCTATTTGAAAATAACCAGTCGTTAAGTCTAAAGTCGTCATATATTTGGTGGATGTTATGTTCCTTAGAATTTCTTCAATAATAGGTAACGGATATACCGGATATTTAGTTATGGAGTTTAATTTACGGTAGTCAATTGCGAATCTCCACCTTTTTGGATGTGTCAATGGATAGTCATTATTTTTCTTACATAAAACCACCGGGCTAGCATAACTACTTGAGATGGGCGTTATGATCTTTTTACGTAACTTATCGGTGATATGCCATTCTATAATTTTTTCCTTATTCTTATCATACCGGTATGCTTTGTGGCGAACTGGCATTGAATCTCCGGTGTCAATACTATGGTTAGTAACCTGAGTAAATCCTGGAATATCACTAAATAATGAAGCAAATTCACTTACCACTTGTCGGATTCTTCGTTGCTCTTCATTAGGCAGGTGGTCAAGGTTTAATATCGGCGGTTCAGCCTTTTCTTCACGAACTGGTTTCATTGTCAGCTTAAGGGACGCTTCTTAAAAATCTAGCGTTGCTTGTGCCTCTGAAAGAAAATCTATTCCTAAGATAATATGTGCTTGCAGATTCTTTACTATGAAAAACATAACCTTTACTTGTTCGTCCTTGATACGGACATACAGCGGTAATTTACCTATACACTTACATCTTTCTCCTTGCGCAGCTAACACTGTCGTATTATCCGAATTATATATACGATATTTACGAAAATACTTCCTAAAAAAATCTTCTGCCACACAGGAACACTGCGCGCCTGTATCCAGGAGTGCGGTGGCTGGGATATTATTCACCAACACTTCAATCTTCGGAAGAGTCAAATTTTTCACCATTACTGTATTTAACTTGAAGGAAGAGCGGTTTTCGTGGCTTTCGGATTTCCGCACCCTCCCGTCAGCAGAAATTCGTTTTAGTTTAAATTATTTTTCATTTCCGTGCTTTTCTTCTTTTTCCACTGGCCTTAAAACTTTTTTCCTTGATTGCTATTGAACTGTGGACGTTCGCCGGCTGTTTTTGAATGCTCGGGTTTCCTTGCCCACTGATTCGCTTTGCTTCCGTAGCCGTGTGCTTCAGTTTGCTGTAGTCTTGGCGCACCAAATTCGTTTCGCTGTTGATAATGGCGTCTTCTTTCAATGTCCGCCGTTCTTCTACTTTCAAACTGGATTGCTAGCATAAAATAACTTTTCCAGTGTAGTCGGATTTCTTAATTCAATAAAGTCTTGCACTTGGGGCAGTAACCTCGGCAAAATCACTTGAATTATCTCAGGATCCGGACGGTTTCCTAACAAGATTTTGAAGACGTGAATTTTTCTTAAAATACAGCTTGAGAGATTTTCGATTCTTTGCTGATATATGCTGAAAAGTTCCGTTTCTAGTTTCGCACGATCCCTTACGACAGGGAAGGCTTTTACTAGGGCAGTCTTGAAATTCTCGTAAGTATAGGTGGGACTTCCTGCTTGACCCAAGAGACTTCTGCCTATACATTTGAACCAATTAAGCGCTTGGCCCCTCAAAGCGCTGGTAGCTAAGGTAACTTTTTGAAATTCGTGCACGGGGTAGAGCATGAAGTGGTCATCCAATTTTTCCAAAAAACTGGTTACCGGTGAGTTTCCATTAAATGTTGCTTCTGGTTTCATCGAAGCGCGCATGGTCTGGATGATGTAACCAAATCTTTCCAGGGCGGCAGCTGGCATTTCTGGATTCTGAGCCGCTTCTGCAGGCAGCACAGGTTCTTCTTGAAACTTGGCGATGGTTATTCTTCTTCGTTGGGCGCCACTCTCAGGTTCAATGTTCCGTCTTACTTTCTTCGGGAATATGCAAGGACCTGACTCGGAACAGAGAGCTTTCTAAAGCTATGTTCAATAACTGTGGGAAGTAGACAGGATACACAAGAAAGGTATACAAAACCCTTTATTTTTCTCTCTTTACAATAATTTCCGTACTTCGGAATACAAAGACCCACTACTTGTGGTCTAAACGTAAGAATATAAAAATATTTAACTAAACTCTAACTTAACTTTGGAATAATAAACGTGGAAGATTGGCCTTATATTAACAGGAAGCCGTATGTAGTACAGAGAACTGTTAACACTACAATACGTTTAAAAATTATCACGAGGATTAAACCTCTGGCCTGGAAGCCAACCAGCAACTGAGTAAAACTTCTAAGGTAAGCGGCCTGCTTCGACTAACTCCTTCCTCTCTCTCGCTTGGCAAAAAGCCACATCTTAAGTACTTGGCGTTCGCTACACAAATTTTGCATAAATAAGTTAACGCTTTTAATTCTGGGCGGAAGTAGAAAATAAGAAGTGATAGTAAAGATTTAAAATAAAATAAACGTTAGTAAAACTTAAGATCCTTACATAGGTGATGCAAAACCATTTGCAGGTATAACTGACGCCAAACCATATGGTTCATTAAATATAGAAAAATTTGAGTGTGTTGGACATATTCAAAAACGAATGGGAATATGGCTACGCAAATTAAAACTTGAAAGAAAAAAAGTAAAATTAAATGACGGTAAAATCTGTCTGGGAAAGGGAGACTAACAGATAAGTTAATAAATGAAATAACTTCGTATTATGGTAATGCGATTAGAGAATATAATGAGTCTGTTAGTGATATCAGAAAAGCCATTTGGGCAATTTACTATCACAAAATATCGAGTGATGAAAAGCCGATTCATGACGTTTGTCCTACAAATGAAACCACATGGTGCAAATACAATATAGCTAAGCAAAATAAAGCTGATTATAAGCATATAAATTCTGAACCAGTCGCTGTAATGGAGGCAATAAAGCCAGTTTTTATAGATTTGTCACAACCTTCGTTATTGAGACGTTGCCTTGGCGGCAAAACACAAAATAATAATGAATCATTTAATTCCTTAATTTCGAAATTTTGTACAAAGACATGTCGTGCTGGTAGTAGGATAGTTCAAATTGCTGGAAATGAAGCAGTGATTGCTTTTAACGAAAGGTCTGTTGGTAGACATTCTGTAATGAATGAGCTACAGCTTTTTAGAAGTAAGTTTTCTATTGAAGGATTTTTACAAATTGATAACAAGAGAATAGATAACGCAGAAAAGAAAGGCTTGTCAGAAACAAAACAACAGCGTAAACTTGAAAGGCAGCAAAAAATTTCAGAACTGCAGGCCTCCATAAAAATGATGGGGATGTTTATTGTGCTGGTGCGTTTTAATTTGTAAATAAAATTTTAGCAGTTTAGCGTACAATTTGATTTAAGTCGTAAAAGGTTTTTTCACCCATGTTAAATAAAATATATATGATACAGTATAATACATATCATATGCTTAAATGCTTGAGTTTATTTAACTGAACTTGTTATATAAAAATAAATTATTTGTTCAAATATGCTACATGTATTTTAATATACGGCTATCATTCTGTCATGGTAATGTATATAGTAAGGAAAATTTAACGTGTATCATACTAACAAAAGCTTATGCAATTTATTAGGATTTATACTTTTTAAATATATTTTGAAAATAAATATACTATGCACTTTATTATTAGAAAGTTATATACTGAAGTATTGGCATTAAAACTAAAATTTCTTAAAATACGGTTTTTCGCAGTTGTATACATAGCATTTAAAGTATGCTAAAGTTACCCTGTGGAAGAACTATTAAATGTTTTATATGTTTGATATACAGTAATATATTATAGAAAACTTTAGCTAAGACATTTGGCTATAAGTAAATTCTAATTTGTAAGGAAGTTTTAGTTGTATCATTCTTAGTCGGTATGTTGTACTTCGATGAATGTAGCAGTTTAGCATACAATTTCAAATAAGTCGTAAAAGGTTTTTTCCCACCAATTTTTAAATAATATTGTATAATATGATACATTTCATATGCTTAAATGCTTGAAAGTATTTAACTGAAGTGGTTATGTAAAAAGAAATTATTTATGCAAATATGCTACACCTATTTTAATACACGGCTATCATTCTGTCATGGTATTGTATATAGTATGGTAATTTTAATGTGTTTCATATTGACAAAAACTTATGCAATTTATTAGGATTTATGCTTTTTAAATATATTATTTTGAAAAGAAATATACTACGCAATTTATTATTAGAAAGTTGAATACTAAAGTATTTGCATCAAAACTCGATATTCTTAAAATGCGTTTTTTCGCAGTTGTATACATAGCATTTAGAGTATGCTAAAGTTACCCTGTGGAAGAAATATTAAATGATTTATATGTTTGATATACAATAATATATTACAGAGAACTTTACCTGAAACATTTGCCTATAAGTAAGTTCCAATTTGTAAGAAAAATTTTAGTTGTATCATTGATTGCGTAGAAGTTGCAAATCATTTTTAGTTGATATGTTATACTTTGATGAAGGCAGCTTATTTTACATTAATTATGCTTATACCAACTATTGGAAATTGTATAACATTACAGTATCTCTCAGAAAATAAGCTTTTTATATATTTCATAACAAGAAAAGTATTTAAAAAAATATTTACATTAAAACTTGATTATCTCAAAACATGAATTTTCACTGTTGAGCGCATGATATTTTAAAAACGGTTCTTGGTACACACTTTAAATTTAATGGACTTCTTTATATGAGAATTGTCATCTAACTGAACCAAAAATATATTGAATATTTTAATAGTCAAAAATTTTATGCATGGAAATATTAAATTTTTTTTATTAAAATGCATTGTATAAATTGAGTTCTAAATAAAATGAGAATTTAAGATGAATTTCTTAAGATTTTTGGTTCGCAGTAGTCTTTAGATACTATACAAGCTATATATTAACTATGAAGTTAAAATATATAACAGAATGTTTTAAATTGTGTGCGCAAGGTGGGAGTATTACGTGAACATATAAAAAATTACCTCACAAAGAAGATTAAATTATAAAAACATTTGTGGAAACACAAACTATTTGCTTACTAATTCACAAAGCAGCTGTGCTATGTAGTCAGCTGTAAACAACTGGAAGTAATTGCTTTAAAAATAAATAAGCTATCCCAATTCTTACAACAAGATCATGTTCAGAGATTTTGAGGGTTTTAAGGTGTACGAGACCCCTTAAGGTAGTTCAATGGAGAACGTGATGCAACCACTTCGCATTCCGCAATGACTTTCGGTTTGGCACTTACGTTTCAACCGTCACCGGAATGACGGCCTTGATAATTTAACGAAAGCATATATTACTGTTACTCCTTTCGTGCTCTTAACGTTCTTAACATGTTTCATAATGCCTTACTGGAAATTTCTGTTTTCAGCTATAATCCTGGAAGGAAAAGTTCTGTTCATGCTGGTTCTATCATCTCGACTTGAGGTTTTTGGGAGTTTTTCGAAAAGCCTTAACTTGTTTTTAATTCCTAATAGGATTACATAACCAGATGCTGAATGCCATTCCATATTTTTAAAGTAAAAAAAAATTAAAACAATATTTCATTAGAAAGACTAATCCGAGCAAGGGTCGGTACTGTTTGCCACATAAGCCATGTGATGGTTGTCAAAAATTCCAAACGGGACATTATCGTATAAGTTTTCATCGATGTCGCTTTTATCACCGAATACTTTCAAGGCAGGGCAACGTTCAGATTCGTTTACCTTCAATCGTTGAGCCAGAACTTTTCGGATGATGGTAAATTACTCCTGTATCGATTGTTATACTAAAGGAACTCTATTTGTATGCCTCATGATTGAAAAGTCCATTATTGCCACCAACCATAACAGAAATCTGAAAGGATTTTATGTGGGACTTCTCAATATCTGGCAATCTCTGGCAAATTCCGCTCAACATCCACGATTTGTTTTCGTGACTTCTTGCTGATTAGCAGCATTATCTTCTGTGTCCTAATGTCTTCTGCAGTTCTTTCGTAAGTGTTCATCACCACTGCAGTTCTAGCATACTAAGGTCGCTTTCGTCTGACGTCTGTTCCGCCTTAAGGCACTTACTTAAGTGGGTAGACTGCCTGGACGAGCTGTCACTTGTCCACTAGCTTCTGGGTTGGAGTAGTTCCGATTGGGCAATGGTGTGTGCAAGTTTCTGAAAGGACTGCCACGTTTTTCATGGCGTACACTCTAGACATTTTTTAAATCCTTGAGATCCACTATTCGCAGTTGTTTCTATACCTCAGGTTCCCGTATGCCACCGAGGAAGTATTTCATGGATTGTACTTCACGTATTTCTGTTGAGCAGTCAAAAAAGGAGAGATGGGAGAGCATTTCGATATCAGTGGCGAGCTTCTGGATTATTTTGGTGAGCTTCTACTATCGAGATATTAACTGCAGCCTTCTGTAGCCTTTTAAACACTTCTTAGTAGAGCTTTAGCGTACCGGTACAGCATCAAAATCTAGCCTCTGGTTTTCTGGAAGAGTGGGACCGATATCGTCTTCTTCTATTCTCAAAGAATTTGCGAAATTTCAGGTTTTTCTTCGGAATCCTACCCATTTCCATTTGGAGCTATACAGAACTGAGCCTTGTACATATGCCGAATGTTTTTTCCATCACACGTGTAATGCATGAGAAATGGGTCGGAAAACATAGATACCAATTTAAAGGTATCAGAATCGTCTCCAGTAGTCATTATGAATGTGTTCAAGCTGTCAGATTCTTTGGCGACAACAGCAGAAACTCTGTCATCGATTTGTTGTTCGACATCAGAAACTCTTCCTTTATTTGTAGTTTGACAGCATTAACTCTTTCTTTGATTTGCTGTTTACCAGCAGAAACACGTTCTCCAGTTTCTCTAACTCTCCTTTCGACCATGTTATTTCTGCTTTCAAAATCCTCAAAAATCTTCTACTGTTCTCTTTTATTTCTTCTTGACAGGCTTAAGTATCAATTTTGGATAGATTCCATCTTTCCTTGAACTGATATTATTTCCCCTTCCCCTCTTTTGTTGGACGCATTTATTTCTTCTGTAAAGGATTCAACCTCTCCTTTTATATCTTCCTGGAACGCAGCAAAGACTGTCACAAGCTGCCTCAGATGCTCCTCAATTGTTCTTGTCACTAGCATTCTGTCCTACTTCCAACACCCAAAATTGTTCCTGGCATAAAGGTTCGTAAAGCATGCGGAAGAGCTGGTAGCTTGTTAGAATTTATTTGTCCCGAAAAAACACTAAACAATTCTAGAGTTTTTCGAAAAGTACGAGTAAAAAATATAATTCCAAAAATATTCGAAATATAAAGGAACACTGCTAGTAGTTATCACTTTAAAGTGCTGAGGATGATGAAGAAAATACGATGAAAAGCGCACGTAAAGAGCGAACTTAAATCTGTCAACACTCCTTATTCTATGCTGAATTGCAAAGTTCAGAACTGAAGTTCATTCTGGTCTTATCTCATTTTCTCACTCTCCATACCAAAAGCCCGAAACTGACAAAACTGTTGGACGTTCGAAATTTTGGAAGAGAAAACAAATGAAGCCACAAGGAAAAATCTACATGGCTTATAATGATTGTCACATTAAAAAAAACTATAAACTGTATTTATAGTGGTACCTCGATATACGAGTGCCCCAACATACGAGTGTTTTGAGACACGAGCTACCGAGCGAGCGATGTTTTTGCTTTGAGACGAGAGCAAGATTTGAGATACGAGGAATCGCACACTACACCGCTGTACACGACCGCAACATGCGCGCGCATGTTGGTGTCGTGTGCAGCGTCCAACAGTTTCTCCCACCTCAGACTAGTCCTCAGTCCTCAGTCTGAGTGCTTGTTTCCCTCGTTTTGGAAGCATTTTTGATAAGTTGGGTTCGCGTTTTTTGCTTTTTGTACATTTAGAAAACATTATCATATTTATTATTATAACCATGGGTCCAAAGAAGAAGATGATGTCTATTGAATTAAAGCGTTAAATAATAGAAAACCATGAGCAAGGTGTGCGAGTAATTGACTTGGGGAGGATGTACGGGCGTAACACATCAATGATATTTACTGTGCTTGAACAAAAGGAGTTGATAAAGGGTATAACGCCAACTAAGAGTGTTACAATAATTTTTAAGCTCCGACCTCTCTCCGTCAAGAGATGGAGAAACTACTGATGGTGTGAGTGAGAGAGAAGCAGCTTCAAGGAGGAAACTTAACACAAAGCATCATATGTGAGGAGGCACTATTACGAATTATTTACGAGCGATTTACGGTTATTTTCTAAAGAAGACCCCACACACTTCTACAAACGTGGAATCGGAAGACTCGTTTAAAGCCAGTCGGGGCTGGTTTGACAATTTTAGGGAAAGGACCGGCCTTCACTCCGTCGTCAGGCATGGTGAGGCAGCAAATCCGGATGTGAAGCAGCTGATTTTTACATCAAAATGTTTTCCGAACAGATAGTAGCCAAAGCATACATCCCCCCAGCAAGTCCTCAACTGTGACGAGACAGTGTTTTTCTGGAAAAGGATGCCGAATAGAACTTACATAACGGCAGAGGAGAAGATGCCAGGTCACAAACCCATTAAGGATAGATTAAATTTAGCAATTTGCGTCAATGCGAGTGGCGACTGTAAAATCAAGCCTCCGCTAGTATACCATTCGGAAAACCCCAGAGGCTTTAAGTCATATAATATTTTAAAAGAAAACCTGCCAGTTATAATTTTAAGAAGATATGTGGAGGGCAAATCCGAAGGCGTGGGACAGAATGAACTTCTTTGTGGAGTGGATAATTCTGGTGTTCTGTTCTGGTGTTGGCCTCGACAATGCCCCTACTCATCCATCAAATCGAGAAGATGATTTACTCGAAGAGTTCAAGTATATAAAATTTCCCTACTTACCACGCAACACCACTCCTATCCTGCAGCCCATGGATCAGCAGGAGATTTCTAATTTTAAGAATTTGTACACCAAGCACATTTTTCGCCGCTGCTTTGAGGTGACAGAGAACACAAACCTTACCATTCGAGAGTTCTGGAAAAACCACTTTAACATCGTGATGTGCCTAAGAATTATTGTTCAGGCCTGGCTGGGTGTTACAACGTCTGCATGGAAGAAGCTGTGGCCTGAGGCTGTAGCTGAAGGAGAATTCGAAGGATTGGAACCCAAAGTGTCAGTGGTAGAGGAGCTTGTTTCTCTGGGAAAATCCATGAGTCTGGAGGTGGAGGAGAGAGATGTGAACGAACTCGTAGAGGAACAGTCTCAGGAGCTGACAACCGAGGAGTTACACGATCTGCATTTGCAGCAGCATACGGTGGTTCAACGAAAAATTAGTTTTGAAGAGGAGCCAGAGATGGAGGAGGTTATCCCTACAAGAGATATAAAAGAGATCTTGAGAATGTGGGATAAAGTTGTAGAGTTCGTGGATAAAAATCACCGCGAAAAAGTTGCAACTAGTCCTAAATCGGAGTTGTTCAACGAAACTTGCCTAACTCGATTCCGCAATACCTTGACAAGTAGGAAGAAACAAACCTCCTTGGACAGTTTTTTTAAACGATCTGCGGGTGAAAATGAGCAGATCATGACAAAAAGAGCGAAGACCAGTGACAAAAATTAAGCGCTTCCGTAGGCACTTTTTCTTTTAATTATGTTTTTATAGAATATGTATTTGTTATTTATAAATAAATGTTTCTTCTTGTTTTTGAATAAGAAACTACATTTTTCTTATTCAAAAACACTTAAAAAAACAGCTGAGGTCGTGTTTTGGGAGCTGGAACGGATTAATGGCATTTCGATTACTTTCAATGCGGAAAATTGTTTTGAGATACGAGCAAGGTTACGAAACATATTAAACTCGTTTGTCGAGGTACAACTGTACTTAATTATATAATCGTTAGCAAGCAGATAGTAATAAATAATTTTAAAACTGTGCTGCTATCAATATACAAATTATGTTGACTAGTATAATTAATTTAGAATTATGCGAAAACATATAATATAAGATGATGTATGTTACTACAGATACGTGTTAATATAATACATATATAAGTCTGTGCATATATATGAAATCATAATTCTTTTTATACCAGTTAACAGTTAGAATTACTGAACAACCATAAAGGTTCCCCAAGAATGAAATATGGTGTAACAATGAACACTTAGTTTAGAAATTCGATTCTATTATATATTGTTGTAAAAGTCATTGTAAGAGTGAAAATTCTTCATTCTGCCTTAATGCGATTTTTTGCGTTTAATGCGTTGTTTGGTGATTTTATGATCCCGAATTATATTGATGTGATATATTAATACTGCATCTGTAGATATACGTTTTTTGAGAAACGAGTCAAAGCGATTGATTTTTTGTAAAAATTTGGATTTATCCTTATTCTATTGACGTGCACCAGCACAGAATTGAGAATGGCTTGTGCTATGCTTCGATGGATGAAGAAGCGTTTGTAAGTAATGAATATTATGAACGTTTGAACATATTTAAATGAATAGTATTAAAAGTATATATTTATTAACATATATCAATAGTTTATGGTGAATATTTCATTATAAATCTCATGATAGTTTCATTTCTCATTCTATTGCATTTCTATTGCGGTACATAAATTTTTTGGTATACATATTGTAGATTGCATCAGTTTTGCAGCGCAATTTATTCCTCGGTATGTTACTTGTAGTGTTATTAGAAATTCCATTATTTTTGTATTTTTTCTGCAATTGGTAGTATCTGATTAGGAAATTTATGTTTTATTTCAAGATATATATGAAGTTGGTTATATCAAGTGTTAAATAAACGTTGTTATTCGGGCAATAGCGTTAGCTTTATCGAGATAGATAAATGCAATTCTTATTTCTTAAATACACAAGATATAAAGACACACTCGAATAGTAGATTCACTCACTTTACGTTTTTTAAGGGTTATATATATACATTAAGGGCGTGTTCAAAACAACCATTGACGAGTAGTCTTGGCGTAATTCGTATTCATACCAAGATTATCCATTTTTCAAGGCAATAATTTTTGATATTTTTCCTAAACCGCTTACGAAAATATAATTTTCCGAATCCTGAACTCTTATGCATGGAAAAGCAGATTTTAAGATATTTGTTTTGCAATTTGATGCAAAATTCGTATTTTTAAAACACTGATGTATATGTTCTTTTTTTAAAATTCTGCCAGTATATAACATTATATAACATTCTTGTGTTATCACCATTTATAGTTGTCGCTTGCTGTACAGCCTGCTGAATACATTTTACTTTCTAGGTATCTACAATTACATCGTGTTGTTTCGGTACGAACAGTGGCGAAGTATTCATCACTTAGATACATTTAAAGATAATTAATTAATTTTTTCTGATTTTGATATCTATAATATATAGACAGGATTACTGATAAGAAATTTAAGGAAATAGTAAATAAAGAAGTAAATAGAAAAATTTCTTTCAGGTATTGTGAGATGTCAATATAAACTTCATACATTTTACTAGGGGGCTGTTGACAAAGCAAAATCTTTACTATATATGTCTACGAGCTCTACGTATACAGTGTGTTGCTCAAAGTAAACTTCCTGCATTGTGAAGAGTACTACGTGTATTAAGACAACAATAACACGCCGAATAAATACTAATTCAGAAGTCAAACAACAAAAATCAGCGTTAATTTACAAAACTTTCACAGGACTAGTTTCGATGGTTTTACCGAACCATCATCTTCAGCTGCAAAACCGCAAATGAACAAGACAGGAAATAATGTTTAGATAAGATAAGAAAGCCTGGACAAGAATAAGCAAGTGGCGCCATCTGTTGGCGAAACCAGAACTAAAACATAATTTCTATAAAAGCCGAAGGCAAATTTGGATTGGAATTAGGATCGTTAACTAGAACAGAAAGATTTTTATGAATGTGAAATGCCTCTAGAAAATCCAGTTCTCCAATGGAAGATGTTTTTTGAATAATTTTGGCAGCAGAAAAATTGAAAGTGTGATTTTCGGACCAACAATGTTGAGCAACAGAAGACTTCTGTGTTTCCTTTTTTCTAACATATGCCTCATGTTCTTTGACGCGAAATTTTAAGGCTCTCTTAGTTTGGCCAATGTAAATTAAACCGCACTGGCAAGGAATCCTATAAATACCCCAGGAATTCATATCCGGAATGGGGTCCTTGAGTATAGAAGTTGGAATTTTATTGATGGGAGAGTAAACAACCCGAAAGTTAAATTTCTGCAAAATATGTGCAACTTTATAGCTAATTGATGGAAAGAAGGGAATGACAACAGAATTTTTATAATCTCCTAAAATAAGAGTGTGGCTTTTAGTGTGTTGAGATGAGAATTTTTTAACTGCTTGATTAATAATGTTGGGTGAAAAGCCCCTGTCAATAGCTATTGCTTTTAAATAATTTAGTTCTTCATCAAGGGCTAGTTTGGAGGAGCAAACTTGAAGAGCACGGAAAACATAGGAATAAAATGAAGCTAACTTTTGTTTAGTCGGATGACATGATTTAAAGTGTGGTGGAAGGCAAACCGATGAAGGTTTACGGTAAACTGTAGTACTGAAGTTGGATGTGTTACGTGTGACCAGAATGTCGAGAAACGGAAGAGAATTGCAAGTCTCAAGTTCAAAAGTGAACTGAATAGCAGGATCAATAGAATTCATTGTTGAAAGAACTCTATTTAAATCATCTTTATTACCTTCAAACAGGGTAAAAGTATCGTCTACGTAGCGGAACCATGCCGGGAAGTTTAAAGTTTCAAACAATTTTGATTCATAATAATGCATGTAGATATCAGCCAGGATGGGACTGAGGGGGCTTCCCATGGCTAATCCCTCAGTTTGCTTGTAATATTTGTTTTGGAAACCAAAATGTGTTTGTTTCAAACAGAGTTGGGTGAGAGAAATTAGCTCATCAATTTCGATGCAAGAGAAATGAAATTCGCGAAGTCTGGTTTCTAGACATCTTAATGCACCCTCCACTGGGACATTGGTGAACAATGATTTTACATCAAAAGAAACCATGAGTAAATTACGAGGAGAAATGTTTTTAACCTTTTTTACAAACTCTATTGAATTTTTTATGGTGTAAATGTTATTGTCTAATAGAGTGGAAAATCTAGAAACTAAATATTTAGCTAATGGATACGAGGCAGTACCTAAATTTGATACAATAGGGCGGAAAGGAATACCACTTTTATGAATTTTGGGAAATTTTTGGGAATTAGGAAATTATGTTTTAGTTCTGGTTTCGCCAACAGATGGCGCCACTTGCTTATTCTTGTCCAGGCTTTCTTATCTTATCTAAACATTATTTCCTGTCTTGTTCATTTGCGGTTTTGCAGCTGAAGATGATGGTTCGGTAAAACCATCGAAACTAGTCCTGTGAAAGTTTTGTAAATTAACGCTGATTTTTGTTGTTTGACTTCTGAATTAGTACTACGTGTATGTCGTGATGCGTTCATGCGAAGCTTGTTTCCTCGTATGAGCTCTGCCTCTTCGAACCGAAATTTCCCGTAATCTGCAGCGTCTTGAGTTGTTTATGCAGCTTCTTGAGCTGTTCTGGTATTTCCTGTCGAATCTGACGATGACGCGGACAGTATTGTATCCTTCGTTTACTTGCGACAAGTTTCTTGTACTTGCCTGCTGAGTCTCCTAGTGCTTTTTACGTCATTTTTTCTGTAGCTCGCTGTAACGTTTGTGCTGTCTTCTTGCGTTCAGACATTTTAGTAAATTGAAAAAAAAAAATTATGTAACTGTAGTAAAGTAACATTGCATCTAAAATATGTTAAATACCTACAGAAGTTTAAACTTCTACTCAGAAAGGAACTATACAATAAAAGAAATTAAATTTTTATAAATAAAATTAGAATAGCATAAAATGCATAGAAACATTTCACTATGAAGAAAATGTATTCATTCTTTCCAAGCAACCAGCTATTCGTAAATAAATTTTTCTTGCCAAGTCAGGAAACAAAGACCTTTGACACTTGGGGTAATACATTTGAAGTTATGATTTAAATTAATTTTAATATAACAAATTTGCAAAATCTCAATAAAAGAATTAACGTAGCGATAGCATATCGTGTCACGTATCTAAAGGTGAAACATAAACGTTGCCAAAAGCAGCTATTCATTTAAAATACTGAAATTAACGAAATATTTTTCGACATACAGTGACGTTATATGTAATCACGTGCTTTCTTCAACTCAGAATATAACAGTAAATAATAACAATAAGTTTCGAGTTTGGCAATACTATTTATTTCATATTTTTTTAACTTAAAAATTTCTCTTAAACAATACGATTTGAGAGTGAGAAGAGCCATCATTTTTCTAAATAAAGCAATTTGATCTCCAGCGCTTTCCGAAATTTTATATAACATCTCGAGTGATAGTCGTAGGAAGATAACAATAGTCGAAAAGTTTTACCAAGAATTTTTGAAATCCGAGGGTACCTCCTTCTAAACTCAAATCTCCCCCCCCCAGTTCCGGAGGATATGATGTTACGAAGAAAAAAAAAAAAACAAAGAGGCAAAACCCCACATATATTTAAACTGCTGATTCCTGTTTACAATATTCAATTTCCTTTAAAAACATTAAGCTTCATTTAAATAAAAGGAAAATAAATTCACACATTTTCCCTAGCTTTCAAGCTTTTATTGTATTTTTAAATATTCTTTTTGTCACTGTTGCGCAAGTTTTCCGTGGCGTCATTAGGAGCCGTAGGTCGAAAACATATAAGAATCATTGCTATAAATAATGATCATATGATAAATTGCATACATATGCGATTCTTTTGATTAGAATTTGAGTACAATTCTTTATACATCAGCTACTATGCCCCTTTATGTAACGACAAGGATTATTTTCAATGATTATCCGATGAGAATGATTCTTTACAATGATTATTTGATGACAATGATCATTTGCAAAGAATATTAAAAGCCGATGACTACGATTACTTAAACAGAATATGCATGTCATTCGATGACAACGATTATTTCCAAAGAATCTTCGATCACGTCACTATTGTATATCGCTATACTTCTGGGGTTGGGGGGGGGTTGTGTATTGTACTACGGCCCTGTAATTAAGCGTTTTAAATTACATCAAAAACGTTAGTAAAACTTAGGATCCTTACATACTACCCACCAGAGTTAATTAGTTTGAAACTGAGGTCTAAAACGACCTTGTTGAAAACTTTTAGCTCTAGAATCTAACGCGAGGCCAATCTTTTACAAACATTTCTCTCTAGAAACTAGATATTAAAAAGTCCTTTTTACATTATCATCTCTATGGACAAGTATTTTCATCTGTACTGCATCTATAAACAGGAGTTTCTTTGTTGAAATCTGGTTCCTTATGGAAGGAAAACTAGTTTAATGAAATGTTACACAATCAAATGGCAAGTAACTTGAATATTTATATTTCTCCTTTAAAATTCATATTTCATTCATGACGTTATTTAATTATCTCCCCGTGCTCTCTGTCTTGTGTTGTAAAGAAAAACACCAAACACGAGCGTGTCTATGTACAAGTGTTCAACACTACCGCCTGCAATCAAAACACTAACGTGTTAAAATTCAACATAACAAGACCTCAGAACACACCTTATATTCATCTCTAAACCCTGAGGTACTATTCTGAAAAGTGGCTAACTCTGAAGTGTAGCGTCAGAGAGCCTAACTACATTCATTCAACCCTTATCACATATTCACAATAATTTGCTCTTTTTACAGTCACACGAATAAGTTAAAATTTTTGGCATTACTCTAATATTTTTACTTTTAACATATCACAATATTTCTTAACTTTTAAGATAACAGTTCGCATTGTATATAAGGACATATTAACATGCGGTTAATTTTACGCATTTTAAAACATACATTAGTAGTACATTGTTAACTTCTATTCTTTTCCAAGCAAGTGCCAATTCTTCTGCATTGAAATTCTACATTTCAAAAGTCTTTCAGATTAAAACTTCTTTCTTGCCAGAATCTTTTAAATAAAATTTTATACAATAATTTTTACAATTTTCTTAAGGTACCTTTCTCAAAGATTATCAATGCTTTTTCAATATTCAAGTATTTACACATTCCTATAATACATTAATTTTAGTTTTACTCGCGAGTAATTGAAAAACAATACCAAAATAGGTAACAACTCCTTTCTCGCCTTTTTGGCGATAAAGGTAGGCCTCACATGAGGTAAAAATTCTTGAATTCTGCCACTTGCAGTAAGATTGAAAAATTAACTTACGGTTTCAAAGTAACATAAAGTTTTACTTATCTTTGTGATATTCAGACATCCTTTTTTCTGCCCAGTCTTGGAAGGTAGCGAAGACTACGGTCTGGTTGATCTTCCTTCTTGTGCGGGTTCGCCCTTCGGTTCCTTCCTCCATGAGCTTTCTTTTTCTTCCAGTTCGGTCACCCTTGAAGACCTTTTTTTTAGCATCTGCCTGTGGTCTCGGCCGTTTGATGGCAGCTGGTCTTGGCGGAACCCGGACAACTGTCTCTCGTTGTTGCCTGGATCTCGTTGCTGGCTGTTCACATTTTTCTTGCGTCTTTGCATCTGCAGCTGGTCTTCCTTCATCAATTCGTCGACATTTGCTGCGTAGACTCCTATCCGATGGGTAGATCTTCTGTTTTGGAGCCGTGTTATAGTTGCTGTCATTTCTCCTGGCTTTCTTTGCATTAGTCGTACTTCTCCCTTCTTCATTCTGGGGGTGGTCGTGCCCTCTCTTTTCTGGTCGGTGGAACGACTTCTTTTTCTTGTTACCTTCAGTTTTCCAACGGGGGAACTTTCTTTTCAATTCCTCCTGTCTACTAATGGCTTGCCCTTGGGATTGTCATTGTTCCACCTCTGGAGCTTGTGCCTGCCGTGCCGGATCCTGCAAAAGATCTTGAAATAGTGGCATTTTATTACGATTATAAAATGGTTTTATCTGGTCTACGTTTGCGGTGCAGGTTTCACCATTCCTGGCTTTTAACACCACTAAGCCTGAGTTACTTTTTCTATGACATATGGTCCTTCAAATCGTGGATAAAATTTGGCAGTTTTATTTTCTGGTTCTGAAGAAAGTGAATGCTTAATTTTTAACACTTCATCTCCTACTTTATAAGTTAATCCCCGTCGTTTCATATCATAATAAAGCTTCTGTTTTCTCTGTGCTACTTCAGTGTTCTTTTTTGCTTCTTTAATTTATTTTTCTATATTGCCCATTTTAAATTCTGGGGCTCTTTGTTGAACATAAAATAATTTATCTAACGGCGTTATAATCTTTCTGCCTAAAAATAACTCAGCAGGAGTTTTGCCCGTCGTATCATGTTTTGCGGTCCTAAGGGCGAAATCTAATTCATTGACATAGTTAACCCAGCTTTTATGAAAATTTTTAACATAACTACGGACAATTTTCACTACATTTCTATTGACCCGTTCCGCTATATTTGATTGCGGCCGATACGGGACCATTTTTAAATGGCGTATGCCCAGTTTTTGGCACATGTCTTCAAATACATTACTTACAAATTGAGGACCATTATCCAATATTACTTTTAGGGGCGCCCCGTATTTTAAAATATATTTATTTAAAATAGAATCAGTAACTAATTTCGCGGAGGCTCGTTTTAAGGGAGCAATTTCGATCCACTTACTAAAATGATCAACCATAACAAGAAGATAGCGACATTTATTTAACTGACTTTTTGGGAAAGGGCCCAATAAATCGATGCCAATTATTTCATTTGGAAATTCGGATTTAATACTATTTAGAAACCCGGCCGGGCGGAAATTAATATAATTAACTGCTTGACATGTTGGGCAGAACTGGACATACGCCCTTGTTAACTTTTGCAGCTCAGGAAAATAAACTGCTTCGCGTACGCGTTGGATGGTTTTTCGAATACCAGCATGAGAAGCTAAAGGGGAGTCGTGTAACTCCTGCAGTATATTTAATCTAAGACTAGCTGGGATAACAGGTCGAAATTCGTTGTTGGAATTCGTAGTTTTTGTATAAAATAATAGACCATCTATTAATTCGTAATGGGCCGCCCTATTTCTTATCGCCACAATAACTTGGTGGCTAAAATTTTCAGGATCCTTTAAATAATCATAAATATTTTTAAATTCAGGATCCTTACCCAGTTCGGTTATCACAGTTTCTCGGGAATGTAACTTACATGCTGTGAGCATTGCCACCTTTACAGTATCACCTTCTTCATCTATTTTTATTCTGGATAGGGCATTAGCTACGATATTTTCCTTTCCGGGGCGTGTGCTTAATTACCAGATTATACTCTTGTAACTTTAGTGCCCATCTTATTAACCTTGGGGATAAGTTTTTCCCTGAGTACAATCTAGTTCCCGCCGCATGATCAGAATACACTGTTATTGGATCCTTTCCAAAATAGACTCGGAACTTTTGCACTGCTAACAGAACTGCAAGTGAATCTCTCTCAGTCGCGGAATAATTTCTTTGCGTTTGATTTAAAGTTCTACTAAAAAATGCCACGGGCTTCTGATTTTGCGAAAGTATCGCTCCTACCGCATAATCCGAAGCATCCACTGAAATTTCTAAATTCTCATCGTTTTCAGGAAATTTCAAAACAGGGGCTTGCGTTAATGCTTGCTTTAATTTTTCGAAAGCACTATTGGCTTCGGCCGTCCACGAGAATCTTGCCTTTTTCCTTTTTAATTTTAACAATGGTTCAACAATAGCTGCAAAATCTTTTATAAAACTCTAACTTCAATCTTTGGAAGAGTCAGATTTTTCACAATAACTGTATTTGTATAAAACTGTATTTGTATATAAGAGGACTTTTCTTGGCCTTCGGATTTCCGCACCCTCCCGTCAGCAAAAATCCGTTTTAGTTTAAATTTTCTTTCTTCCTTTCCATGCCTTCCTTGTTTTTCCGCTGGCCTTCAGACTTTTTTTCTGGCTTACTATTGAACTGTCGACGTTCGCCGGTTGTTTTTGGATACTTTTTGGTCCTTGCCCTCTGATTCGATTTGCTTCCGTAGCCGTGTTCTTGCCTTTGCTGTGGTCTTGGCGCACCAAATTGGCTTCGTTGCTCATACTGGCGTCTTCATTCGATGTCCGCCGTTCTTCTACTTTCAAACTGGATTGCTAGCTCAAATAACTTTTCCAGTGTAGTCGGATTCCTTAATTAAATAAAGTCTTGTACTTGGGGTACTAAAGTCGGCAAAATCACTTGGATTATCTCAGGATCCGGACGGTTTCCATACAAGAGTTTAAAGACGTGAATTTTTCTTAAAATAAAGGTGGAAAGATTTTCGATTCATTGCTGGTATATACTGAAGAGTTCCGTTTCTAAACTTGCACGATCTCTTACGACAGGGAAGGCTTTTACTAAGGCAGTCTTAAAATTTTCGTAAGTATAGGTGGGACTTCCCGCTTGAAACAAGTGGCTTCTGCCTATACATTTGAACCAATTAAGCGCTTGGCCCCTCAAAGCGCTGGTAGCTAAGGTGACTTTATGGAACTCATGGACTGGATACAGCATGAAGTGGTCGTCCAATTTTTCCAAAAAACTGGTTACCGGTGAGTTTCCATTAAATGTTGCTTCTGGTTTCATCAATGCGCGCATGGTCTGTACGATGTACCCAAATCCTTCCAGGGCGGCCGCTGGCATTTCTGGATTCTGAGCCGCTTCTGCAGGCAACAAAGGTTCTTCTTGAAACTCGGCCATGGTTATTCTTCTTCGTCGGGCGCCACTATCAGGACTTGTATTCCTCTTTACTTGCTTTGGAAACATGAACTATCCTGACTCGGAACAGGGAGCTTACTCAAGCTATGTTTACTAAATTACGTGATTCAAATCTTATTTATTGCAACAACTTAAACTGTTATGTCACTTTCAATTGCACAAGAGGCCCTTGCTTTTACAACTGCATTTATTTGTGGAACACTTCCTTTTGCAATAACAGTGTGTACATACACTCCTCTCTTTTCAATCTACACCAGAGCATATCTGTGATTGTCGACATACACAGGTGAGGGTCCGAATGTAGAAGAATGTAATGCAATATTCGATCTTTCACCGACGTATTTGGTGAATGTTAACATTCTCCGGTGAAAGTCGACATTCTTTAATTTCGGTCTTTCAAGGTAACATATTTTTATACGATTATATACATATATATATATATATATATATAACACTAATTCAGAAGTCAAACAACAAAAATCAGCGTTAATTTACAAAATTTTCACAGGACTAGTTTCGATGGTTTTACCGAACCATCATCTTCAGCTGCAAAACCGCAAATGAACAAGATAGGAAATAATGTTTAGATAAGATAAGAAAGCCTGGACAAGAATAAGCAAGTGGCGTCATCTGTTGGCGAAACCAGAACTAAAACATAATTTCTCTAAAAGCCGAAGGCAAATTTGGATTGGAATTAGTATCGTTAACTAGAACAGAAAGATTTTTATGAATGTGAAATGCCTCTAGAAAATCCAGTTCTCCAATGGAAGATGTTTTTTGAATAATTTTGGCAGCAGAAAAATTGAAAGTGTGATTTTCGGACCAACAATGTTGAGCAACAGAAGACTTCTGTGTTTCCTTTTTTCTAACATATGCCTCATGTTCTTTGACTCGAAATTTTAAGGCTCTCTTAGTTTGGCCAATGTAAATTAAACCGCACTGGCAAGGAATCGTATAAATACCCCAGGAATTCATATCCGGAATGGGGTCCTTGAGTTTAGAAGTTGGAATTTTATTGATGGGAGAGTAAACAACCCGAAAGTTAAATTTCTACAAAATATGTGCAACTTTATAGCTAATTGATGGAAAGAAGGGAATAACAACAGAATTTTTATAATCTCCTAAAATAAGAGTGTGGCTTTTAGTGTGTTGAGATGAGAATTTTTTAACTGCTTGATTAATAATGTTAGGTGAAAAGCCCCTGTCAATAGCTATTGCTTTTAAATAATTTAGTTCTTCATCAAGGGCTAGTTTGGAGGAGCAAACTTGAAGAGCACGGAAAACATAGGAATAAAATGAAGCTAACTTTTGTTTAGTCGGATGACATGATTTAAAGTGTGGTGGAAGGCAAACCGATGAAGGTTTACGGTAAACTGTAGTACTGAAGTTGGATGTGTTGCGTGTGACCAGAATGTCGAGAAACGGAAGAGAATTGCAAGTCTCAAGTTCAAAAGTGAACTGAATAGCAGGATCAATAGAATTCATTGTTGAAAGAACTCTATTTAAATCATCTTTATTACCTTCAAACAGGGTAAAAGTATCGTCTACGTAGCGGAACCATGCCGGGAAGTTTAAAGTTTCAAACAATTTTGATTCATAATAATGCATGTAGATATCAGCCAGGATGGGACTGAGGGGGCTTCCCATGGCTAATCCCTCAGTTTGCTTGTAATATTTATTTTGGAAAACAAAATGTGTTTGTTTCAAACAGAGTTGAGTGAGAGAAATTAGCTCATCAATTTCGATGCAAGAGAAATGAAATTCGCGAAGTCTGGTTTCTAGACATCTTAATGCACCCTCCACTGGGACATTGGTGAATAATGATTTTACATCAAAAGAAACCATGAGTAAATTACGAGGAGAAATGTTTTTAACCTTTTTTACAAACTCTATTGAATTTTTTATGGTGTAAATGTTATTGTCTAATAGAGTGGAAAATCTAGAAACTAAATATTTAGCTAATGGATACGAGGCAGTACCTAAATTTGATACAATAGGGCGGAAAGGAATACCACTTTTATGAATTTTGGGAAGAACATATAATCTGGCACAATTCGCAACAGATGGGATAAGCGAATGTTTTAAGTTGCTTGAAATGATTTGCGAAGATTTGATCGCAGTTTTTATTTTGGATAAGTCCGAAGGTGAAGGATCTTTAGGGATCGGATTAGCTTAATTTAGCTAAGCTTAATTTTGTTGAATATATGCTTTTTTTTTTCTTTTCAATATTCTTTAACACGAAAAAATATTTCAGTCCCCTCAGTTTTGTGTTAAATGACTTTCACTGTATATCTCTTGCACATAAATCCCTTTCTTACATAAAATATAACTGTAAGTATAGAATAACTAAATAAATTGTAAAGGAAGTTTAATTAGCAACTATGAAATCTTAAAAAAGTACATAGTATGAAATTTATAATGGCAAACATTAAAAATAGATGAAAGTAAATAAAATTTAAATTATAGAATATACTTTATAAAATTAATAATAAGTGGTTAAAATATATTTTTTAATTACTTAAAACATAGAAGTTATTTGGCAGAGATTGTTGGATATGAAATTACTACTTCAAATTTTCAGATTACTATTGTTCATATTTAAAGTCTCAACTTGCAGTCTTAATCCACATAACAACCATTGTAAAAATCACCCGTTATCATATTCCAAAGATCAGCAGCATACATTTTTTTCAAAATCGTGCATAATATTAAATATTGGCTTTTGATAGTCAAGTTGATACAAATAAGATGAACTGTTTTTATGATTTTAGACTAAGTTTATTCTTACATTCACTTATTACAATATTTCATTTTTTATATGCTCGGCTATCCAAAATTTCAAGAGCTTTCCGGATATTTTTTTTGTCGAGTTTTTACTATACATACATTTCAGCATTTACATCGTCAAAATTGCACAGACATATACTTGAAGTGAATTTACTTTTACAGCTAAACACAGGAACTGGAAAACAAAAAGTACTTATTCGGAGATTGTATTTCTTTTTCGTTCATGAAAATCAAAGTTCATTACACAAACATGCATTCACACTGCACAAGCATGTATGGAAATTCTTAATACATTTAGTAAATAAATCAGAAAATATTTTAATGTATAACAAATGAATAGTAAGTAACTAAGCTTTTAGTTAGTAGTTAGCTTTTAGAAGTAGTTAAGCTTTTATAAAACAGAGCATAATAACACAGTTACAAAGATATTTAATGTTATAAAGTTAGGTAATTTAGTAAATTTCAGTTGTTCATCAAAGCAATGAATTATGAAGTTCCTTGTGTATCTTTATAAATGAACTTTATTGCTGTTTTAAGCAATTAAACAACTGTTCAAGTTATTTTAATAATTTTGAAATATATACACTAAAAGAAACAATAAAATGTATTAATCTATTTGTCAAACTTGATTTTGGCACGAAAGTCTGCAGAATGCTTCGTAGTTTTTAAGCACATAGAGGCACTGCAATTCTTATTCCTTGATCTAAAGTTTTCTGCAATTTTTTTTTTTTTTTTATTTAAATTGCTGTATTGGCACACATATAATTTTTGTATAGTGGCTTCAGATGCGGATAAGTTTTTCAAACACTTTCGTTTATTTTACTGGCGTCGCTGAATTTTGCGATGAAATGCAGCACATTTATTGCCGAGTATCACCTTCCAGACTTTTCATACTGTTAATGTATACATCAGCAGTGAATTATTCTCCTCTTTCCTCAAATACACTACGGCGTTAAACAATAACCATTCACTAAAGATTTTGCGTAAATTTCCACTCATAATAATTTAAATTGCGAAAATCTCATAATTAGCACCTAAACACACTATTCAGGAGCACAATTCTTTCGAAAGCGCACCGTAGTAGTCAAAAGTGGGGTAGGCGTCTTGCCAAACTAGTCGATATTTCCGTGACGTCAAAAATTTGAAAAGTGGGGTAGGGTTTGGAAATACGCGTCTCCTTCCCTATGAGTATTAAGATATAGGTACTTTCGCCTCAGACGAAAGAAAAAAAATTCTGGGACTTGTATATATTATTTTCCATTTTTACTGTACGATACTGTGTCAAATCTACGATAATGTGTAAAAGATATGCCAAAATTATTAGTTGCTATTATAGCTTATCCAACGAAAACTTCATCTGTGGCCGATATATGGCGTTGTAGTGGCCCAGTTATTGCATGAGAAATAATTATTTTTTATTTCATATATTTGTTCATGTGTTTAATTATTTTATAAAATTAACTTTAATATTTTGTTAATATTCATATTTATATTTAAATTTCTTTATGCTGAATGGCAACTAGTTCTAGTTCTGATTCATGATTGCTAGGTTTTGGTTTCAAAACGTTGCTCGTAGCGTCGCATTTCGATAGCTGGAAAATAAAATGCAATAACTTAGCTATTTGTTTATAATTCATGCTGTTACTAGTCATAAATTAATTTTAAACATTAGTAGCCAAGGCTACATCGTGGTGACCCTGATTAATTTTCGAAATGTCAACAAATGACTCTTCTGAAACTGCTATGAAAGATACGATACAGTCACCGGAGCTTCATAAGGTGAGTGTGAAAATACCTCCTTTTTGGATTGATAAACCGGAAATATGGTTTTTTCAAGTTGAAGCTCAGTTCAAACTTAGAAATATCGTTTCAGAAGAAACGAAATTTAATTATTTAGTTTCACAGCTTGAACCTAAGTTCGTCGAAAATATTTGGGACATTGTAACGAACGATAGTGCCACAAAATATTCGGATGCTAAAATTAGGTTATTACATTTATTCAAAGAAAGTGAAAATGTACGGATTAAACGTTTGATTACTGGTATCGAACTTGGAGACATGAAACCAAGCCAACTTTTGCAGAAGTTGAGATCAGTTGCTACTACAGATGTGTCTGAAAATCTAATCAAAACTTTATGGCTGGAGAAGCTACCTGACTCCATAAAAAATATATTATTAGTTAGTGATGAAGATGTAACCAAGTTAGCGTCTATGGCAGATAAAATTAGTGATATGAATCGGAAACCAGAAGTATTTAGTACTAATGCTCCTTCTGTTCCCGCAAATGATTTGTTGCAAAGAATTACCTTTCTTGAACAAAAAATTGATCAAGTAACCATTCGCTCAAGACGAAGGGACTCGGATTTACGTAATTCACGTTCATGATCTCGAAGCCAACCTCGTAAACGATATGACCCTACTGGCAAATTTTGTTTTTATCACTTTCGTTTTGGAGCAAAATTCATTCTAGAGAAATGCAAGCCTCCGTGTGCTTGGGTAAAAAACGATTTCAAAAACCAGGAAAACTCGAATCTGCAGTAGGTTCAGCGGCAAACGCTGCTGCAGAAAATATGAAGGATTGTCGCAAATTTCGTTTATTCGTTCGTGACCGAAGATCAAATTTGCACTTTCTTATTGATAGCGGAGCTGACGTAAGCATAATTCCTGCTACTTCACAGAATAAATGTAAAACTGAATATAAACTGTATGCAGCTAATGGCACAGATATTTCCACTTATGGCATAAAAACGCTAACTCTTGATTTGGGATTACGTCGTGATTTTCAGTTTCCATTCATAATTGCTGATGTCACAAAAGGTATTTTAGGAGCTGACTTTCTTCACAAATATAAATTGCTTGTCGATATAAATAAGAAAAAATTAATTGATGGCGTAACACAGCTTTGTGTCCAGTGTGATGTCGCTGCTATTTCCAGTGATTACTCAGTAACCACATTAAATAAATCCATAAAAATTTTCGATTTACTGTCGAAATATCCCGAAATTTCTAAACCTAACCTTTTTCCTACACAAATTAAACATGGTGTTACACATTTTATTTCGACTGTTGGTCAACCCGTTTATTCAAAGGCACGACAGCTCGATCCAAAACGCTTAGCTATAGCTAAAGAGGAATTTAAATTTATGCTTGACAATGGAATAATTCGTCCATCAAACTCCCAGTGGTCAAGCCCCTTGCACCTTGTTACGAAAAAGGATGGTTCATATCGTCCTTGCGGAGACTACCGACGATTGAATGCGCAGACGATACCTGATCGATACCCAATTCCTCGCATTGAAGATTTTCATCATATTTTAAGAGGTACAAATATTTTTTCTAAAATTGATTTATTCAAAGCTTATTTTCAAATTCCCATTGCAGAAGAAGACAAATGTAAAACGGCTATCATCACTCCTTTCGGTTTATACGAATTTAATGTAATGAGTTTCGGTTTAAAAATGCTCCTGCAACGTTCCAAAGATTTATTCACGAAGTCTTTAGAGGATTAGAATTCGTTTTTCCCTATTTAGACGATATACTCATTGCATCCAGTACCCATGAAGAACACGAAAATCACCTTAAATTAGTTTTCGAAAGATTACATACATTTGGGTTAAGAATTAATGTTTCAAAATCTGTCTTTGCTGTTCCCCAAATCGAGTTTCTAGGCTACCTAATTACACCTAAGGGTTCCCGTCCTTTGCCAGAAAGAGTTCAAGCTATTACTAACTACAAACGACCAGAAACAATTCATGAACTTAGAACCTTTCTTGGAATACTTAACTTTTATCGTCGTTATATAAAGGATGCAGCGAAGAATCAAGCATTGTTACATGCGTATCTCAAGGGAGCTAAAAAGAGGGACAAACGTAAAATCGAATGGACTGAAGAAGCTAAAAAACAGTTTGAAACGTGCAAGAATGACCTGGTGAACACGGCACTGTTGTCTTTTCCCAATTCTGAATTACCTCTGGCGTTATTTACAGATGCTTCAGATACGGCGATTGGCTCAGTGTTGCAACAATATGAAAACTCCTCGTGGAAGCCAATAGCATTTTTTTCTAAAAAATTAAGTGATACTCAGCAAAAATATAGCACCTATGATAGAGAACTATTAAGCATATATCTTTCAGTTAGACACTTTAAGCATTATCTAGAAGGAAGAGTATTTACAATTTATACAGATCACAAGCCCTTAATATTCGCCTTTCGTCAAAAACTTGACAAAGCAACACCTAGACATGCTCGCCAACTTCAATACATCTCCCAGGTTTCGACTGATATCAAATATTTAAAAGGTGAGAATAATATTGTGGCGGATACGTTATCTAGAGTTAATGAAATTTCATCGATAGATTATGATAAAATAGCTGATGAACAAACTCAAGATGAAGAACTGAAGAGTTTGCAAACCACTACTTCCTTGAATTTCAAGCAATGTTCTCTACCATCGGGGAAATATTTGTGGTGTGATACATCAACTAAACATGTTCGGCCGTATATTCCTCAGGCTTTCAGAAAACACGTCTTTCAAAGAATTCATGGTTTATCACATCCAGGAATAAAATCGACTATGAAATTAATGACATCAAAATTCATTTGGCCTAACATAAAAAAAGATGTACAGTTGTGGACAAGAACCTGCATTCATTGCCAAAAAGCTAAAATCAATCGGCACACCAAAACAAAATTAGGTGAGTTTGAAGTATCACCAGGAAGATTTTCTGTCATCCATATCGATCTCATAGGACCACTTCCACCATCTAAAGGGAATATTTATTGTCTTACTTGCATAGATAGATTTTCGAATTGGATGGAAGCAATTCCTTTAGAAAATATTTCTGCTGAGAACGTCGCAAGAACCTTTTATAGCAACTGGATTGCGCGTTTCGGAACGCCAAGTAAACTCATTAGTGATCGTGGATCCCAATTTAAAAGTGATACATTACGAGCTTTGTCCAAAATCTGTGGCATCAATTTACAACACACTACTGCCTACCACCCCTCGTGTAATGGCAATGTTGAGCGCCTTCATCGAACATTGAAAACAGCATTAAAAGCCCACAACAACATATCTTGGACGGACACGTTACCAACAGTACTTTTGGGTTTGTAAACTATTCAACAGTACTATTCAAGAAGATACCAATCATTCTATTGCGCAAGTAGTTTATGGCCAGAGTCTCAGACTTCCTGGCGAGTTTTTCAGCGAACCAAGTATCCAGACAACATCGGAGACTTTTGCTAATAAACTCCAGAAACAGATGGAAGTTGTTGGACCGAGACTAATTCGTAAAAATTCATCTGAACAGATATTTGTCCATAAAGACTTAAAAACTTGTTCTCATGTGTTTCAGCGAATAGATCGGATAAAAAAATCCTTTGGAACCTCCTTATGAAGGACCATTTCCTGTTATTGATCGCAAGGACAAATATTTTACTATTAGCACAAAAGGAAAACATGTTAATGTATCCCTGGATCGCCTGAAACCAGCATATATTTTAGCTGAGGAAAATTCTCAGTTGATACAACCTGACTACAGTAATTTGCAGAGACCGGACTCAAATTCGGATGTGAATCAAAAACCTTCTCGCACAGGCAGAACTATACGTTTACCTGTTAGATTCAAGGACTGACTAAATTATTTTGATAGTGGTTAACACTGCAATACTAGTTACTACCTATTTCTCCATCTTCGTAACGTAACTTAGTTACTGGTGGGGGAGTAGTGTAGTGGCCCAGTTATTGCATGAGAAATAATTATTTTTTATTTCATATATTTGTTCATGTGTTTAATTATTTTATAAAATTAACTTTAATATTTTGTTAATATTCATATTTATATTTAAATTTCTTTATGTTGAATGGCAACTAGTTCTAGTTCTGATTCATGATTGCTAGGTTTTGGTTTCAAAACGTTGCTCGTAGCGTCGCATTTCGATAGCTGGAAAATAAAATGCAATAATTTAGCTATTTGTTTATAATTCATGCTGTTACTAGTCATAAATTAATTTTAAACATTAGTAGCCAAGGCTACAGCGTCACCCCTGATCAACTTCTTCACTACTGAAGACTTTGCACTTTTATTACAAATGCATACGACTTTTCCAGTTTATGGAATTTAACGAACTTTTACAGGTCCTTAGGGGATTGATAAACATGTAGTGGTAAAGGCCCTCGGGTCGAACACTACTTAACGAATAATGATCTCTGATCTCCCCGTTGAATCACTATTATAAATGTTCGTTTTACTTTTCAAACTGTTGCCACCAAATGTTAGAGTCTTGCATTATATTTGAAGAAATTAAATAATGAAAAATTAGAGTAGCTCCTAAACACTATACCATCTGGGGGGGGCAAGATCTTTTTATTATAAATTAATTTTAATAGAAAAGTTATTTTAACATATGTGCGTTTAAGAAAAAAGAGCAGCGAAAATTTCCCAAAAACGCAAGCACATGAATTTTGGCAGCATAGTTTTGTCGAAAATTGCGCGATTTGGCAACGTTGAAACGTAAAGCTGATTCGCTGGTTGTGTTTGCGCCAATGAACAAATGTGTTATTTACCGTGTGCTTTTCTTTTTAAAAGTTCCGAGACTTCAATGGATATTGATGCTTGTGATGAAGAAGAACGCTTCAAAAGGCTTGCTGTGTATGTATTCACTTATATATATTTTTTTTCAAATACACAAAATATTGGTAAAAGTTTACAATTGGGTGCCCCTTGTTTTTTGGCGATTCTTTTTTTGATGCCAAGATCGGCACCAGGAAGGTACAATTTCTTGATGGTCGCTACACAAAACAAAAATAAGAAGTCAAAGAATTGTACAGACTCTGTGTCCATGAACACATTGATCTGTTTTCACTTAAAAAAAAATCCTAGAATTGCACAAACTAGGCATTGCGCACTGCCTTAAATTTGCCCATGTACACATCAATCTATTTTCATTTAAATAAAATCAGGAAGCTAAAACAGAGTTAAAACTATCATGGTAACCAGAAGTAAGGTTTCATCGCCAAAATTTAAAAAAGTTGTCGTGAAGCGAAGGGGCACTCAGTTCTACACTAGAGCGAAAATATTTATATTCGTGATCTGTTTGTATGTAGGAATTCAATATACAATTAAAGTAAAATGTTTGATATCCAAATGTAATCGAATATGTGTAGTTTCCTAAAAAAGTGCCAGAATATTTAAATGTGCGAAACTAAAAGTATAAAATGTTAGTTTCCTTGAATTATGCGTTTTCTTAGTCTTCATTTTACAATAAATCCAGATGTTAAGTATAAGTTCAAAAATAGGCTGACTATATTTTCGTCATGTCACATGTTATATTAAGTTGACCATTATTCTTCAGAACCGTATGTTTAGCTTAAAATGCTCGTTAAAAATGGGACAAAATGCCATAACGCACAAAATACCTTAGATGGAGCTCACACTGTAAATAAACTAGAAACTCTTAAATTTGTTATTAGTTTGCAAGTAGAAAAAGGGAATTTTTTAGTAAAATTTTTGGTGAATCTTCGGATTATGGTAACTTGGCGAAACTTTGGCGACCATCCCTGCTACAGCTACCTGCTAGTTTTTTTTTTTTTTTTGGATGCCATTTTGTTTTCACGAAGTAAAGCCATGTTTTATTTTATTTTTTTTTTTTACTCAAAATTTTTTCCAACAATCTGCTAGCCGAATTACGCTTATGCTAGAACTTTTATGGAACAAAAGTGCTTAATCATGACGAAGATTAGGTGCGAAATTGGGAGGAAGTGTAGAATCGCCCACTGCTTGCTGCGTTTTTAAGAATTGCATATACACGATATCTATGTACACATCAACCTATTATAACTTAAAAAAAATCCCAGAATTGCACAAAAATGGCATTGTGCACACTTTGGTATTGCGCACACAAAAATGACTTTATCCATGTACACATTGACCTATTTTCACTTAAAAAATAAAAATTAAAAAAAAAAAAAAATT
The DNA here is from genome assembly GCF_044657685.1 of Stegodyphus dumicola. Classification (NCBI taxonomy): domain Eukaryota; kingdom Metazoa; phylum Arthropoda; class Arachnida; order Araneae; family Eresidae; genus Stegodyphus; species Stegodyphus dumicola. The sequence continues at coordinate 135,226,436 of NC_140777.1, forward strand.
ACAAAAATCCAATTCTTCTTACTCTTGTAAAAAGCACCAAACAAATAAGTGGGCGATTCTGCACTTTAGCAGCGAAATTGTTTCTAAGTGCTTATTAGCTAAAATCCTGTTTGGAATTTTCCGGAAAATGTCACATGACATGTCTCATGATCTCTCATTTCTCTGAGACAAAATAATCTGTGATTCGAACTGTGTACTTCTCAGATTATTGCTAAAATCCTAGCTAGTAACCTTTATCACCTTACCAAAATGTCACCAAACTACCTGTTACCATGTTCCAAAGATTAACCAAATTTTTGAAATGATCTTTCTGAAAATTTCTAAAATCATGTATTTAACAGCTTTTGACACTATAACATATTTTCTGAAGCAGGGCAGAATTTGAAAGGTGAAACCTCTTGGAAAACACACAAAGATGTCTTGTAGAATATAATACAGTATTATCAATTAATTACATAACTGCTTTTCTCTTACTTGAAGCAGAACTTTACTAATCTTGTGAGATATTTAGTCCAAGACAATTTAATTATAATATTGGGTACTTTTCCGTTTCGCCGGCGCAAATCTCGCCAAGCAGACTTTATTGGCAGCAATATACAGTATACACATAAAAAATTTAACCAATGTTAGTTTTAAGAATTTTTTATTTTGAAGGCATAAGCATTTTAGTATGGTTTAAAATTTTGTAAAAAACCAATAAATAAAGACAATAAATTTGTAAAAAGACATTAATTTAAGAATTTACTTTGCTTTCATCCTGATTCGCCGGTTCATATCACGTGACCCCAAGTGATCTTATCTCATGTAAACTACGCTACAAAAATATAATTCTCTCAGTAATTATCTACATTAATTTCAAGTTAAATCTTATGGAATACAAGTTCAAATGCAAGAATTATTTTAATTCGTACGAATAGCTTACTCAGAAATTATGTAAAACCGCAGTGCTTTACTTCGCTAGTGCATTCTCATTAGATTTGATGAATTTAACCCTTGATTTTCCTTTTCTATATCTTTGCGTTCAGGTGAGTGGTGTGATTGCATCGTAATTAATTACCGCGAATGGTCTTAGGGCAAAAAATTTAACTATCTTGTAAAAATTCTATGTAATTGTATGTCAGTATTGAAAGAAACAATCAATCTGATAAGAAATGGCTGCGACTTGTTTTGAAAATGAAGGGTAAAAGTTTGCCAGCGAAGATATTCCGTTTGGCATCAGTTGTACCATTATTGGCGACTTTATCGTTTGTGCCGGCAAAACGGAAAAGTACCTAATATTATTTTTCAAACTTAGGTATATTTATATTGTAATAGATGAGTAAGAATTAAGGATACAGTGGATATTTAGCTGAAATATGCTAATCAGCCTAAATGCTACTATTTATCCAGTAATGTTAAATATTTAGGAAGAGAAAAATTTCCACACTTTTTTTTAATAATTCAGGATCTTTATTGATTATTTATAATGGGGATATTTCCATTCTATTTTATTTCTTTCTTCCTGTTAAATAGTCTTAAAATTTGTTTTAATTAAAAATAAATAAAAGTTGTAGATTGATAGAAGCTTTCCGTAATGTGAAACAACCTTTCCATGAATACGTTTCTTCCCATAATGTTATGCAATTGCAACTTTAAAATATTAGATTATGTTAATTAAAATTTGGGTAAAATCCTATAAGAGCCCTTGGCGACAAACTGGGAGAGTGCAGAATCACCCACTGCTCCGCACGTTTCTCAAAATTGCCAACTTGAAAATAGCAAGTAAAAAAATTGGGGTAGAGTAGACTTTAAGGTACCCCTTGTATTATGGTGAAGTTGTTGTTTGATTTATCACCAAGTTGTTGTTTCATTTATGGTAGCCTGAGTAGTTGAATGTTATGGAAACCCTATTGTGACATAATCGGGTGCATGATTCTGGGAAATTTTGAATCATGGGATGTTTTGTAAGCGTTTTTGTGGTGTGTGTTGGTTTGATTCTTTAGACAGTAGAATGGCCGAATGTAGTAAGATTAATTTGAAGTTTCTGTACAATTTGGAGCAAAAGGGGAAAAGAGCTTTAATTGACTGGTGTGTAAATGTAGGTTTACTTAGTAGCCATTATAAGTGTTCTGTATGTAGGAAGGATATGCGTCTAGTCGAACGTAAAAATCGTTTAGATGGATTTGAATGGGTTTGTAGGAAGAAAAGTTCAGATGGTCACTATGTGAAGTGTTCGATCAGAAAGAGTACCTGGTTTGAAAAAAGTCATTTGAGTATGATTGATATTTTGATTTTTACGTGGCTCGGGGTGTACGAAGCGAACTCGAAAATCATGGTAAGTGAATATTTGCTTTTGGTAGTGCTTAAATATATAACATGTTTTTTCTTTTCTATGTTATTTTATTTTTTGGTTTAAAATGTATTTTATTGAGATTTTGCATTTTTTTCCCCTATATTGTAGAATTTGGTGCTCCTTTGACTTTTTAAGTGTAAATATATCTATGTGTACATGGACAAAGTAAAGGGAGTGTGCAATGCAAGTTTGTGCAATTCTGGGATTTTTTTTAAGTGAAAATAGGTCGATGTGTACATGGATAAAGTTAAAAGAGTGCACAATGCCATTTTTGTGAAATTCGGGGATTTTTTTTTTTTAAGTGAAAATAGATCGACGTGTACATGGATAAAGTTTGTGAAATAATGACGTATTTATGACCTAAAGGGTATCAAAATTTACACACACACAAAAAAAAAAAAAAAAAAAAAAAAAAAAAAGAAGCTTAATATTGATTTGTTTGCCTTATTAAACATTTCTCTCAATGCAAGTTGTTTAAGTTGCTCCGTTTGTTGCGCTAATACATTCTCTTTAATTCTGTAGACAGGCATAATCCTTTGCTTAGTTACATTGTTGAAGTCCTGTAACTGCTGTTTCGAGAATTCCGATTAATTTGTCAATCAAAATTTTCTCGTTGTCAGTAACTTCTCTGTCACTTTCTTCACTATCAGTAGCGTATTTTCTGGATCTAGAACTATACTACAGATTTCGCCATTCATTAATTGATTGATGATTGAGAAGGATTGTCATCACAATGAAAACTTCTTTTATATCATCCTCATTTATTACAGCTTGTCCACATTTCTTTACAAAATCCGTTAATTGGAAAATTTCGCCTTTGTTTTGCTATATCCGAAAACCTTTAAAATTAGTGGCTATCATCATCAAATTTAGCTATCCTTCACTGTACATATTTGGCTATGCATCATGAGCTTGGCGACTAACGACAAGTTGTTCTGTTAAATTTTATCTTGCTTCTATCACGCACTGAGACAATTATGCCTGAATTATATTAGTTTTGTTATTTATCATACTTATGTCTATTTCTTTCACGTGCTTAAGGCTTATTAGAGTTCTGAATAAATAAATTCCCACATATATTTCAGCCTTATTGAAGGCCGGCGCTAGATATCTTACCGCCTGATGCAGTCTCTGTGGGTCCTAAATTCTCCGAGTCTCTGCAGCCATACGAGCCCTGGTGCTGGTTCTGGGTTTATGTGAATAACAAATCAATTATTCTTAATTCAAATAGCCATAAATTTAATCTTTGAGTCTATGAGTATCATCAACAAAATCTATTTTTATCACATGGAAAGAAATGTTTGGTAAATGTTTCCTCGTAAACATTTTTTTAGCACATTTAACTTAAATCTGTAATCATCGCCAAGCGTAATGTCAACATATAAGGTTACCATACACCTTTATTATTCAATTACTAACAAGAAAAATTGGGTACTTTTCCGTTTCGCCGGCGCAAATCTCGCCAAGCAGACTTTATTGGCGACAACAGACAGTATACACATAAAAAATATTAAAAAAATCTTAGTTCTAAGAATTCATTTTTTGAAGGCATAAACATTTTAATATCGCTTAAAACTTTATAAAAAGCCGATAAATAAAGACAATAAATTTGTAAAAAGACATTAATTTAAGAATTTACTATGCTTTCATGGTTCAAAATCCTAATTCGCCGGTTTATATCACGTGACCCTAAGCTATCTCATCTCACGTAAACTACTCTACAAAAATCTAATGCTCTCAGTAATTATCTACATTAATTTCAAGTTAAATCTTAATTTGGAACACAAGTTTAAATGCAAGAAATATTTCAATTCGTACGAATAGCTTACTTAGAAATTATGTAAAACTGCAGTGCTTTACTTCGCTAATGTATCCTTATTAGAATTGATGAATTTAACCCTTGACTTTACCTTTTCTATATTTTCGGCTTCGGGTAAGAGCTGTGATTGCATCCTAATTGACTTAACTACTGAAAATGGCCTTAGACATAAAACTGAACTATCTGATAAAAATTCTATGTAATTATATGCCAGTATTGAAAAAAACAATCAATCTGATAAGAAAAAGCTGCGACTTGTTTTGAAAATGAGGCGTAAAAGGTTACCAGCGAGAATATTCCTTTTGGCATCGATTGTACCATTATTGGCGACTTTATCGCTTGCGCCGGCAAAACGGAAAAGTACCAAAAATTGTTTAGGCATCGCTACATGAGTCATTACTGAAGTTGTCATGTTTTGATAAACATGCGGTGATGAAAGGAAAGTATAATAAATAATGATTCCCAAGGTTGGCGTCAGATCAATGATGTATCTATGTGGAATGTTTCAGTTTGAGATGTGTACCATAAAGCGGATACGCAGGAATGAAACCAAGTTACTGATCCTGATCGTACATATTTATGCTAAAAGGTTTGTTTCTTCAATAACAATGTATTTCATTTAGTGTCAAAGTGAAATTAAGAATTGGCACACTCCAGATGTTTTATTATGCTCGGAGGGGGGTGGAATCAAATGTGCATGCGTAAAACCTAGGAGAAAAATGTTGTTGGTGGTTTTGAGGTCCGGATTTTAGATCATTTCAGATAATGGACGTCTGGATTTCAGACTTTGTACTGAATTTCTTATTTATTTTGATTAATATAGCAATTGGATTATATGGATGATCTTTAACTTTGTTAGAGATTTCTTGCTGGTAACTTTATGCTTTCTTGACTACTGTTATTATAATGACTTTTGAAATTGCTTGTTTTCATGAATGTGTTTGATTGATTTAGAAATTCTGAATTTTCATCCACAGAGAACCCGTTGGCGCCGTTGCTGTTTTACTCGCCAAGTTCACCTATGGTTGATGGGCGTTGGTTATGAGATATTAAAACACATGGAAGTAAGCCGCGTAAACATGATATTTAAAGAATATAATCAAAGTAATTAAAGAATAAGTAACATAAATTCACGTTAGCAGAGAAAACAATATATTAAGCATATGAAAGTGAAAATTCAAAATTAACTGGTTAAACACGATGCACGAAAATAAATTTATATTTAATTCAAGTTAGCACAGAAAACAATATGTAAAGCTTAATGGAAGTAGAAAAATCATGTAATATTGAGCTTTGTAATAATGACCCTTTTTCTTGGCAATTTCTTGGGAAAATTGAGATCTGTCTTTGAATATCTTTCAGTATTATAAAATTCCAAAATATTTATGTTTTTAACAGTGCAGTTTCTAAAGAAATTGTGAATTTACGATTAATATCTTCATTGCATAATTTTAAAGTACTTCCAAAACTACGATTGAAAATCCATTGTGATCGCATAAATGAAATGAATAGATATTCTCATTTAAATAGAAACTTAATTGCAACTGATTACATAAAAGTTTTTTTAGTAATAAATTATATTCTGCTCTGACTTATTTTTTTAAATTTTATGTATATGTTCATGTATTGCACGAAAAAACCAACATATTAACTTTACATTTGGCATATCGATTTTTATTAAGACTTGCTTTTTTGCATGTAACCAGGGTTCATAGCGGTCCTTATAAGTGCTTATAAGTCCTTATATTTGAAAATAAAATATAAAGGCCCTTATAGGTGCTTACTTTTTCTTTAAAGCCCTTATTTTTTTGTTTTTAGTGCTTATTTTTTGCTTTTAGTGCTTTTTTTTTTAATGAACGCGCTATTTTCCCCCTACCAAAGCCGAAACTAAATAAACAACTTTTCTTAATATTGAATGTCAGGTGGTGAATCATACTCCCGGAAATAGCTTTTCCCCCTTTCTCTGCATTAACATAACCTTTGGTGCGCACAAAGAGTACAGACAGGTGCCCGTCGTTATATTGGTCAAAGAATTGCGAAAGCAGTAGAAAATTTCGGTACATTCGGCATTCTTTTCCTCCCACCCAAATACTATACACGTTTAAATTTCTATCCAGATCTTAATAATTTGCATTCTCGTTCCGCTTGGTCAGTTCATATTTGTGTTTATTATGATCATTATGCTTATATTATGAGTATATGTATGAATGTTTATAATAACAGTTGCAGTAACTGCTGAAGTATAGTAAACTTCCAAAAATGGTTGTATTTTAACACAGCGTTTTAGGAATAATACTCGGAATGGCTTAAATAAAGGGAAAGTAATCGAATAGTCAAAATAATTTAATTTTTTTTGGCCAATACATTATATAGTGCGAAGATTGGGAGGTTCTCCCCTTTCTCCGCAAAATGTCAAATATTGAAACTGTTACAAGTTCACTGCAAAACAAGCAACGGACTTTTTTTTTTTTTTTTTTTTTTGTCACTTTCCAATCTGGATTGAATAGGACTAAAAGTTCTGCGGTCTACCAACCCAAGCGAAGAATGATTCTATTGCGGAAATTTAACGCCGTCTGTTGAAAATTAGAATGAAAAACACCCCAGTTACTCATATTTAGTTCTTTATTCTCCCAATTTCAGCAGCTGTTGATTCCGATTGCGTAATATCACGTAGGGAAGAATTATGGCACACGTATTGTGCAATAATGTTTGCGATATTTCGCAGAGATAATTAATTAATTAATTTTGATGTTCTGTTTGAGATTTGTTTATGAACACTTAAAAGAGTTTTACTGTGCTTGCTAAGCAGAATATTTTTCAGTTCCATTGGTTTATTTTTATATGATTCACATATCAAAATGTCAAAAGCATTTATTTAGCGGAAAAATCTAAAAAGTGGCTACAGTCAACCCCCCCCCCCTCCGCTCCTCTTTTTCAAGTTACGCTCAACTGTCCGAATATTCGCCAGTTTCCAAGTATGCGGCTTAAATAAGCCTTTACTGTTAAAGGATGACTGCATGAAGCAAATTTCTGTCTTCTGATTTCAGAAATGTTCCTCTTTTTTACTTAAATTACTTTGCTTGCAATATCTGTTAAGAGAAAACTGATATACAATGAAAATTTAGAAAATATTCAGAATTTAGATTTAAATTATTTAAATATTAATATGAGTGGAAAAATAAATTGTATTTATTATTAGGTTCCAAGCAAATACAATAAATATGCCTTATTATTATTTATTTTCTCTATTTTGAACTGAAATTTCATCATTAAATCTTGTAATATAGTTTAGTTCTGCATAGTTTTTTTTTTTTTTTTTCTCTCATTGTAAACTAGTTCTGTAAATTGAACTGTTATTTAAAATTTAAAGGGAAAAAAAAAAGTAATTATTTTCCATGGTTGAGGTAATGCTTATTCTCTCTTAATAAATACTGCATTTCTCATATTTTAAATTACAAGTCTAATTAAGGTTATGCAGTTGTGTATAATGTCATTAGACAGGTGCTTATTTTTTTTCTTAAAATGTGCTTGAAAAGTGCTTATTTTTTTAACTAAAATGTGGCTATGAACCCTGTGTAACTCATAACGAGAACCAAGGAATATATCATTTTTTGTGCACTGCTTTGCAACTGATATACAGCTCATCAGCAGCTAAACAGTAAAGTGACTGAACTCTGGTAGTTTAGTTAGCCAAGCTAATGGGCAAGTTGTATGATTGTTTTCATGGTATTCCCAATATGTAACGTGGATTCAAACCAGTGTCCTTCAGAAAGACCTCCTTGAAGGCATCTTTTCTTTTAGGCAGATATCTCTCCCATGCTTTTCCATAATTTAAACAAACCCAAATGATGTATGCTGCTAAAAATTTTATTTAAAGTCCATATTTAATAACATTACAAAAATTGCAAATATGGTCCAAGTTAGATCATTTTTAAATGCATATATTTATTTTAATTACACTAATTGTATATATTTATTATATGAATATTTTAAATGTCCATTTTATCATTAATTATTATTAATATATTTATGGACAACATTTCTTTTTTGATTGTTCTGTCCAATGTATCCTTGATTTTAATTTCACATTTAAATTTTCACACCATAATTTTATAAGTCTTCTGAAATTTAGTCACAATTTCACTCAATTTAACCGCGTAGTTCACAAATGCAGCATAAAAACTATGTTAATATCAGTCACCAAGGATGTATGGATTAGGTTTTTCATGCATAACCATGAGTTTTTGAGTATCCATAAAACTATTCTGTCATTTTAGAGAATCAATAATACTTTTTATTTCAGTTTAATCATCTCTTTGTGTGTCACACCTGAAATCTTCTCAAATGTTATTGTTTTGTTTATTTCATGCTTATGACTGCATAAGAAGACTTAAGTGAAACAAATGTGTCACAAGCAGTGACACTGAGATGTTATTTCACATATAACTGAGAAGTACAGCACTAATTAGCACTGTAATTGTTAAAGAAAGTATCCTGGCTTGTAAAAAGCTTCGTTGCATGTAATGTGAACTTAATAACTTTATCATTTTAAAATTAAGAAGGGTTTGTGTGTACTTAATTCAATATACAAAGCATGTGAGAGCTAGCTGAAAAAGGCATGCTTTTGTGAATATTTTCTAGGGTAAATAGGCTCATGGAAAACCACGAAAATGTCACAAAATTCACAAAACACATACGAAAAAAATAACCTGCACAACCAGCTCGTTTTTCAGGATTTGAGCCGAGATTGAACTACCACTATTCAGCCTTCTTAACCACTCGTAGGACTAAATATGTAATATGTAATATCATGTAATCAAAAGTTAACTATGTGTTGTGTAACAGGATTGCTTTCTCAAGTATCGAGGTAGGAAATACTTAATCTATTCTTTTTTTTAAGTGTTTGGTCATGGTATTATTCATTACATGTACTTTCCATAATTCATATAGAATATTAATATTTCTACTACAAGTGTCTTTTTTAAATTTTTAAGTGTTTTGCTTGTTGATATTCTCAAAATTGTATCTGATAATTAGTATAATAGGTATAAATACAGTAGACATATATAATCGATCAGGAGTGGCTAAACTTTATGTCAGTGAGAACCACAACTGCATATTTACATCATAGGTGAAGTAGGTTTCAGACAGCAAGAAATGTCGATTCCAAACAATCATTCAGTGACAGTCTTAGTTCAATAAGAGCCATGTGCCTGTAATAAATTAATGAATGCATGACTTTTAATACATCCATTTTACATAAACAGTTTTTCAATGTTATTTTTATCAATTTACTTGTAAACAGTTTAAAGCATTTTATGTTGAAACAACTGCCTGTCTTTCATAGTATATTTGACAGTGCCAATAATTTTCAGTATTGAAATTCTATTCAGTAGCATTGTTAATAAAACTTTTGAAGAGTCATTTGCACTTGGATTCATTACACAAGTAGTGGTTTGCTAATTTTGATGACTTTGAGTATCCATAAAACTATTCTGTCATTTTAGAGAATCAATAATACTTTTTATTTCAGTTTAATCATCTCTTTGTGTGTCACACCTGAAATCTTCTCAAATGTTATTGTTGGAAAAGCATTAACAATATATTATCTGGTTAAAGTTTTAAGCCATAAATATTGTTTTTCTCATAATTTTAGATGACCATACCAATAATAAAAACATTACTTAATTAATTATTTAAAATGCATATTTTGGCAGGTGATGAAGTCAAAATATTTTATCGGTTGGAAACCTCATGATTCTGTGTGCTTAACGCTATGTTAACAGCCATGTTACCAATTATCATTAACCCCTCTCCCGCCATATTTTCTTCCACAAACTAGCATCTGTCACCGAAAACTTCCTTTATTATATGAAAATATTTCTATCTATTTGTTAAAAGTTCATAAATAATAACGTGAAAATACAAAAAAATAATAATAAATAAGTGAAGAATAATTTAAATTGGCAAATGCAAACAATGACGGTGATAATTCAACAAAATGAACGTTAGAGGAATGGTTGCAACCTTCTTACAAGCGAATAGGTTGAATCTGCCGGATTACCAGGTTTGAACTATTATCGCCAAAGTTGGCGATGTTTACATTTGCCGGGTTCTTTGCGGAAGTGTTCCGAAATTCTAATTAGATGTAAACAAATTTCATTTAATAATAATTAAATGCCGTGTAAAGCTTCAAACTTATTTTTTTTTTAACTAATACTTAAAAGATCTAACATTGTGGTTCTCAACCTATTTTGCCCTATTCCACCCCTTTCACCATTGCTAGAAGATCATTCCCATCATGCCCTTCCTTTTCAGTACTTGAAAAATGCATATATATATTTATTTAGATTGCTTTTGAACTTACTTTATAAATTAAACCAAAAAAAGTACAGAAAATGTTGGTATATACCAGGATTCGAATAAAAATAGTTTTTTATATTTATAAACCACAGCTGCCAACTCTGCTTTTTCTTCTGGTCTCCTGGTAGATCACCAAATCTCGATAAACTTGTCTCAGTTGCAACAAACAGGGCGAAAAGAATGACCGGGGTAAGAAACGTTTTTGTTATTATTTTGAAAGGAAAAATCAGTGACAAGATCTTACTTACCATTGTATCATTCATCAAGAAGCGCTTTGTGCTCGACATTTCCAGAAGAAATTTGCAAAGTTATGGAATTCATAATTATATTATTGTTAACCTCATTATTACTACAGCTTTTAATCATCGCCAGTTTAAAGAATTTTTAGTTGAAATGGAGAGCGAGTACTCAGATCTTCTGCTGAATAATAAAGTGCGTTGGTTATCAAGAGGAAATGTTTGAAATGTTTTGCATCCTTATTAACAGAAGTTAAAGCATTACTCCTTGAAATGAGTGTTTATAATCCAGAACTAATGAATGATCAGTAGATCCAAAAATTTTATTTTATGGTAGACGTTACATCTCATCTAAATCAGCTTAATCAAAAAACTATAGGGAAGAGGTGTGTGTGTGTGTGTGTGATTATGGCAAAGCCTCGAGGGCTATCTGCCTAAGAGGAGGGATGCCTTTGTGGAGGACTTTCTAAGGGAAACTGGCTCGTTTTTAACACGTTACACATGGGGAAAACCACGAAAACACCCATGCAGCCAGCCCGTTCGCGGGATTCGAACCTCCTATAGGGAAGAGGAAACACAATTTTTCTGATGTTGGAAGAAGTTATTTCATTTGAAAGCAAATTATCTCTTTCTGCTCAAGATTTTTGAAACAGAAACTTTGGTTCACTTTCCAAGCCTGTTGAAACATTCTCAAGAAAATAGATCTAATATTGACATTTGCCATTTCAAAACAACAGTTTTATGACAGAAGTTTTTCTCAGCGGTTTCAGGAATTCTGAATCAGCAAAGCAACATTAGCCTTTGTTAAAAAACCTCTTAATACTAGTGCAACGGAATTGCATTTCTCTGTTTAATATTCACATTGGCAACTCTGAAATCAATTGCTGAATTAAAAAAAAAAAAAAAAAATTATGAAACTTGAAATTTGAACATTTTAAGTGCTGATGTAGAAACATTGGAGAAAAATAAATGTGTGCTTAGTTCACAGCACAAGTAATCTGGAGAAGGAAAACATGTGGAATAATATTATTCCCGACTCATGTAATCAGCTTAAAAAACTAACGTTTGATGTTTTTCTTATTCGAGTCTACATATTCATACGATCAATAATTTTCAAGCATGAACTTTTTGTCAAGAGTAAATAGAGAAGTCATCTTATTCATGAAAACTTGTAATAAGGCTTAAAATGAAAAACAACATACAAAATGCAAACTTTTCAAGAAGATGCAAGGCCATTGTTTACATTAGTGTTTTGTTAGTCATTATTGCGATTCAAGTTTTTCAATATATTGCAATTCTCTTTTATCAATAAAATAGTATCGTTATTAAGTATAATATCAAGTTTTATTCGACATATATATATAGTTTAACTAAGACTTAAAAACTGAAATATTGAGTTAATTTTAGGGAGTGTTGTGGAGCGAAAAAAGATGTAGTGTTGAGAAAGGTATAAGATGGTTTGGACATATGCAGAGAATGAATGGAAGAAGATACTTGAAAAGAGAATACAAGTATTAATAAATACAGTGCTGAACTGTTGATAATTGACTCTGTTGACTAATGAGTTTGCCTTCACTGGCCAAAGGGATATAAAACTGAACTGAGAGCAAATTGTGTGCCATCTCAAACCTTTTCTGCTGCATGTACTATGCCCTAAAAGGCTGAATTGTTATTATGCCCAACAGTGTTATGTTGTTATATGTAAAGATTTTAAACAATTATTTTTTTGTAACTGTTTCTGAAATTATTAACTTAGTGTTTTATGTTCAGTTTCAGCAGTTTTCTTAGTGTTGATTAAAGAGTTACTGTTTATTACATTTGCTATTCCTTATTACTGCACTAAAGGCTATGATTCTGTATACATTAATTAGCAGCATGTTTAAATTCTTAGTTAAAGGTCTTCAATTTAGTTTCATAATTATTTATTGTATACCTTCTTCATATTCATCTTAAATTTCAGAAGAAATTTACTTCCCAGTTTAGTCCTTTGAAGCAACTTATATGTAAATATTGTATAGCATATTCTGTTATGTACTGACTATTGAAATGCATTTTTATTTCTTTTTTGCAGGACATTTTGCAGTTTGAAGTCTCTATGTACTACTGAGGTAAAAAAATTCTTTTATATCTAATCTGAAAATGAAATATTTTTTCATAGGCAATAAATTCAGTTCTTGACAACTGCATTCTAAATTAGAATTTTAAGCACATGTGAGAAAACAGGAAAGTGCTTTCCAGTATTTAATTTTAAAAAAAGTTGAATTTTTATTTTCAGAAATCATCTTAAATTTATTTAATAAAGATCATGGCAAATGATTCCAAAATTTTTGGTGCATGTTTTACTTGTCCCCAGAACTTTCTGAGTTGTCCTGCTGTGGATAATTTCTACATAACCACTGAATTTCTGTGATTCTGATTAATTCAGGCTCCTAAGAACTTGATGTTTGTGTCATTATTTGATTTTTAGGAAAGTGATTATTCTAAACCTCATGTTTATAAAAAAATTTACTGTAGTTTGAAAATATGAGTCTTGGATGATAATATCAGCGACTCTTTTAAATATAAGCTACAACTTGCTTAAAAGTATCTTATGCAGTTAATGCCACTAGATACCTTTCAACATAAAAAACATCTTCAGAATTATTTTTATTTCTTGCATTTGCTGCAAACATGAAAGAAAAGAAAAATCTTATAATTAAATTTTGTTGCTGTTAAACATTTCTGTAGTAGAAGATAAGCATGTTTAATTTATAATACTTTTTATGTATTGTTTGACATATTTAGAAGTATTAAATATGTATATGATGCACACTTTTGAAATCTACAAAATAAATTTTGTTGTATATAAAATTTAATTATAAATATTGAAGTAAAATAACAGACAATAACATTGCAAAATTAAAAATTTACTCTTACAAACACTTCAAAAAAGTGAGAATAAAATGCATTAAAAATTTAAGCAATATTTTTTATAATTTAAAAAAGTATCTCTTCATATAGTATTAATAAATACAGTACAAAGTTCGAAATCCGCACTAGCCGATTCCGGATTTGGGATATTTCCAAATCCTGTGGGGGGCTGTAAAGTAATGTTGCTTTCTTACATTAAATTCAAACAAATAAATTTGTAACAAGTTTTTATTTTTAAGCAATAATATAATAACCCTCGTTATCAGCAACCTTTTGCCATCTAGTATGCAGATTTCAATCCCAGATCAATAAAAATCAATTGGTTTTTGAGTAAAATATCTCAAGATGGCATTTTGGACATCATCAAAATTTTGAAATTTTTTGTTACTAAGAAAATGTTGTAGGGATTGGAATAAATGGAAATCCGAGGGTGCGATATCGGGCGAATATGGTGGGTGAGGCAGTACCTCCCACCCCAATTCATTATGTTTTTCCAGTGTTCGTCTTGCACAGTCGTGTTGCAGAATGACGCCTTTTCCGTTGACAATCGCCGGATATTTTCCAATTAAAGATTGGTTCACTAGATCCAATTGTTCAGAATAAAGGTCTACATTAACAGTTTTTCCAGATTTCAGCAATTCAAAATGAACAATTCCACGAATACTCCACCAAATACCCAGAAGTGCCTTTTCGGGATGTAAACCCTTTGTAACCCCTATTAAAACTGCCTTTTGAGTTTTGGATTATCATATAGGACTTATTTTTCTGTCTCCACTAATCAAGTGATCAAAAAATGGTTCTGTATGGTGCCGTTGAAGCAATACATTGCGTGTGATGGATAGGTTGGCTTTGTTCTCTTCGGACAGATTATGGGGGACTCAAACACCTGCTTTGCTTATTTTTCCATTCTGCTTTAAATGTTTTTGGTCGACCAAGGTTGGTTAAGAGTGTTTGACAGTTCCTCGATTGTTTGACATTGATTTGCGTCCACTTCTGCCCTTAGCATGTTGTTGTCTATCGTTGTTGTCGACATGCGTAGAAACGACATTACTTTTTGGTCCCCCTAATAATAGATCATCAATTTAAATCTGGTAAGATGGCATGCAGAAATTATACAATTAAAATTACGAAATTGTAATTTATGAAATAAAGAACAATTATGATCTAAAGGGTATCAAAATTTACAAAAGAAAGCTTAATATTTGTTTACTTTATTAAACATTTCGTTCAATGCAAGTTGTTTAAGATGCTCCCACAAAAAATTCAAAAAGTTCCTTTTTCTTTTTTCTTGTGTCATATACAGTGGACTTTCCAATGCCATACTCCTCACATAATTTTAAGACGAATATGCCTGTATGCATTTTTTGCAGCAATTCCACATTTTGTTTAATGGACTTCTAAACATGGTTTCGCTTTGTAGATCCCTTTTGTAACTCCAGAATTGGAAACTCTTTTCGACATAATCGAAAGTTCAAGCTTAGTTTTTATAAAATTTCTGTAATAATAACAGTCTGCGAAAATTAATAAACTGGGTCAAATTAGAAGGTCAGGGAGCAGCGCAGTCTGCTACATTAATTTAAAATGCCTTAGAATCAGTAATGATAATTTTAGCCTAACTTAATAGCGTGTGTTATACGTTATTGGCTATGTATCACAAGATTGGCAACGAAACCCAAGTGGTTTCGCTAAATTTTGTCTTGCTCCTATAGCGTTCTGAATTAAGCCTGAATTGTAATAGTTTAGTTTTTTACTATACCTACGTTTATTTCTTGCACATGCTTCAAACTAATATGAGTCCTGAGAAAATAAACTCCCACATATATACTTAAGGCTTTATCTAGGGCTGGCGCTTGAAACCGCCTGGTATCGCCTCTACAGGTCCTAAATTCTGCTGCAAAGCACTTTTGTAAGTTCTAAATTTTAACCATGCCTAAACTTTGGATCCCAGTGCTTTCCCTAAATCATAAATACTTCTCATCCCTTAATTTTGACACTCGGTGCTTTCCCAAATTCCAAAAATTTCAACTTCCCTAAATTCTGCCGTCCAATACACACATATCTATAGTGCAGGACGGGTTTAAAAATTTTGCTTTTAATTTTTAGCCTATTATTATGTTTTTTTTTATATGTATGTATATAGGCATAAATAAATGCAACAAAATAAAGAACAAGGTTATAAGGTATTTCTCCCGCCTTCCTAGCATCCCTTCGTGGTATAGTGGTTCTGCATGCTGAGCCGGTATTGTCAGAGGTCCGTGGTTCGATTCCCAGCAAAGGCGTTGTTAATTTTTCATCTTGCCTGCTTCCAGAAAAAAATACCTAATGTCTCTAAAGTGGCGCCCGAACTAAAAGGGTGTTTCATGAGGATTCTCTGCGCCCAGGATTTGGCGATTGGGTCCCCTAAAAACCTCAGTCGCCCTTTCAAAAGGGGAGTATGTAAGGTATTTCTCATGCCTTCCTAGCATCCCTTCATGGTGTAGTGGTTCTGCACGCTGAGCCGGTATTGTCAGAGGTCCGTGGTTCGATTCCCGGCGAAGGCTCTGTTAATTTTCATTTTGCCTGATTCCGGAAAAAAATACCTAATGTCTCTACCAGGTATAAAATATGAAAGAAAAAAATCTTAAATATACAATGTTCATTAATGTATGTATATGTATATAATATCAATATAAATGTTAGGTTCTGAAGCAATTAGAAAATTTTTAATTACGCATACACACACATATATATATACATTTTATAAGCATATATAAAATAAAGCGATTTTTAAATTACTTATATGGTTTGTTGTGGTTTATTTAAATATAGCAAAGCACTCGACGGCTATCTGCCTAAGGGTAAGGATGCCTCTGTAGAGGACTTTCTAAGCAAAACTGGATCGTATATGCGTTATACATGGGGAAAAACACGTAAACGCCCATACAACATGAAAATGGATTGTCTGGTCCGCACTTCTTAAGCAGAAGTATCACCAGAGCCAATAGGCTAAGGAAATTTTCAATTTTGGAGCAAGAGCTCAAAGATCAAATAATGCCAATTAGAATTTTTGAAAGACCTAGTTAGAATTTTGAGGTCTTCTGACTAGGAGATGTGTTGGCCTCGCCAACGTCTTTATTGAAAAAATACATTACATAGCATGTTTTTATATTTACAAAACAAATTATTTTTTGAACATAAATTGAGTTATACAATGCAACATAGAATGATAGGAAGAACAAAGTAAAGAATCAATATTAAGTATTACAATAATTAAATGATTAATAACATGGCAAATAAAAGTACAAAGATATTACATGATACGATTGAATTTACAAGTACAGATCTAATTCATTGTGATATGAGTATTCCAATATAAGTACAATAATATTATATAATACAATCAATTTATAAGTACAGATCTGATTCATTATGGTATATGTATTCCATAAAACTTGATAACAAAGATCGTCCCTTGTCGTTCTTAATTAGTTGTTTTAGAGTTTCTAAAGTTATATTTTGTTTGAAAATTTCTCTACGTTTTGTTGATACACTGGAACAGTCTATAATCATATGAAGTGCATCTGCGGATTCACTACCACATTGACACTTGCGTGTAGATTCCTTTAGTTTGAATCTGTTAATATAAATCGGAAAGGCTCCGTGATTAGTGATAACTTGATTTAAAAAAAATCACTGAAATGCCGTTTCTCCGAAACATTCGGTAGAAGTGTGAACGTTTGTCGTCCTGTTTCTTCATCGTTCCATTGTCTTTGCCATAGATCGAGAGCTTTCATCTTTGTCGTCCTGATGCTATTACTCATAGGGATCTTGCAGTCTAGGTACGTGTTCGAGTAAATCCCTTGTTTGGCTAGCTCGTCGGCTTTTTCATTGCCGGCAGTGCCTTGGTGTCCTCTTATCCAATGAAGCTTTGCTTTTGTAAAAGCCAGTAATTTCTTTATGGCGATAATGTTCTGATTATAGATATTGTATTTATGGATAGACTTTAAAACAGCCTGGCTATCCGAATATATATGCGCAGGACTGGGGTGTGATTTTAACCATAGTAATGCCGACTTTAATGCTAAAGTTTCAGCTTGATATACTGTACTAGTCTTATCCAGTTTAAACATAAATTGATCGTGACAAACTCCATTCATGAAGGAACAGAAGCCAGCTCCAGTGCCGTCTTCACTTTTTGAACCGTCCGTATAAATTTCTAAACCTTTATTGATTGGAGGCTTGTTGTCCCATCCGAAGACTTGAATATGAGCTGGATGAGAATGCCATTTAGGTACTTGGAATTCAATCTGATCCCGTGAAAGTTCTAAGTCCTCATATTTAAAGTCAGTCCATCCTCGTTTGGTACGTTGGATGATGCTTTCCATGTCCAATTTAAGATCAAGCGGCATAATTCCAGCAATCACTTGAAGAGCTGCAGTAGGGGCAGTCTTATAGCTTTTGGTCATTGCAAGAAGTGCTATGCGTTGTATAGAGTTTGTTTTGTTTCGCATTTTTACCGTAGGTGGGTACCACCAGGCAGGACATGTGTATACTATTGTACGCTCTATTGCACGTTTATAAAGTTCTTTCAGAACTGGTTTGGGCATCCCAAGTAATCTAAGAAGATTGTTCATTATTTTACAAACTTTAGATTTAATATAATCTAGATGAGGTAGCCAGGTAAGGCATTCATCTATGACTATTCCAAGATATTGAATGGATTTTTGTTGCTTAATGGTATGATCGTTCATCTTTATTGTCGGTGCTGAATAGGCTGCACCACGCTTTTTGATTGCTATAAACATAGACTTTGACTTTTCGGGAGAGAATTGAAGTTTGCACTTGAGTGCCCATTCTGATAGTTTTTGAAGCGCCAACTTTGCCTTGGTTTGAATTTGCATATGCATAGATCCTGTTACTAGGAGTGAAACGTCGTCCGCATAAGCTTGGATGTGGATTCCATCTTCAAATTCGAGTTTTAAAGCTATATTCATTACTATATTCCAGAATAGTGGTCCAGAGTTGGATCCTTGTACACATCCTTTTTCTTGTTTTATGGAGTATTGAACATTATTTATTTCATAGATTATATGTCTATTATCCAATAAACTTTCAATAACTTTATAAATATTTAGAGGACATCCCAGATTGCGGAGTTCCTGTAGTAGGAACGGCCACCAAATATTGTTGAATGCACTCTTGATATCCAAAGAGATAACATTGGTGTAATTATTATTACGTCGGTTTGCTTCTATTTGTGAGACTATGTTGTCCTTGATGGCATCTGCTGAGCATTTTCCCGCCGTGAAGCCATATTGTTGTTCACTTAATTTGGAATTCGATACTAAGAAATAAGTCAATCTGTTAGTGATTAATTTATCATAGACTTTACTCCATGCGTTAAGCAAGCAAATAGGGCGGTAAGCTTCAGGAAGCTCACCATTTTTTCCTTCTTTTGAGAATAATACTAATTTCGCTGTCTTCCAGCAGTTAGGAAATATTCCTCGACGGAAGAGTTCATTAAGTAACGCTACTTGTAATTGTGGGTTAGCATAGAAAACTTCAGCTATAATTTCTTTAGGTATATTGTCCATTCCAGGTGCTTTGCCTGGATTGAGGGATTTGATAGCATTTTCCACTTCTGGAATCGTAAACGGAACATCATTTATTGAATTATATGGATTCCTTAAGTTGTTACGAATTGTCGTATGAAACTCCGTGTCTTCGCTGATTATATCTTTAGGAAAGTGGTAATCCATTAGGAAACGTATAGTTTCTTCTATTGTGGAAGTCTTGGTTTTATCTGGTTTGAGTAACGCTTTTAATTGTAGAGGGGATTGCATAGTCCCCTTAGCAATGTCATAGTGTACCCCGAAGGGTGAACTAGGACTTAGACGCTCCAGATATCTTTTCCAGGTTGTTCTTTTGGCTTGCATAAGCTTTCTTTTATAGAGAGCAAGGTCTTTTTCATAGACTTGCTTATAGTGTGCCCTTAGTTCGTCATCATGAATACATTTGTGATAACGCTTTCTCAAAGCGAGGATTCTTTTTCGTAATATTGAGAGTTCCGGGGTCCACCAAGGGACACCTTTGTGTTGAGTTTTAACATATTTTCCCTTGGCGTGGGTTGCCAAGTCACAGTATTCCTGTATTTTCTGAGTCCACTTAATTATAAGTTGATTAAGATCAACTGTATCTTTAGGCAAGTAAGATTCCATTGAACCAAAAAAGTGACCAATTTTTGCCTTCAGTAAGAGCCAATCCATTTGTGTAAGTTTATATTTGACTCTTTGAGTTGAGCTAGAATGTTGATACGTAATTTCAAAAGAGATATAACAATGATCACTTAAAGTGATACAGTCCATAACTTTCCAATTATGAATGAAAGACGTAGAAGAGATTGATCTGGAAGCTGTAATATCAATCCAGCTCTTTCCCCTTGTGCAGTTGTAGGTAGGGGGACCATCCGGATCGTTTTCAACAGCCAGTCTATGCATTGTTAAGAATTCTCTAAGTGTGCGTTTTCTGGGATCCTTGAAGGGGGAGCCCCAGAGCACACTTTTCGCGTTTAAGTTGCCAAGGAGAAGAAGATCATGTTGATCGTCAAAGTAACGTTCAGCTAAGTTTAACAGAGTAGTTAAATCTGTTAAGTCCGTTATAGGTTGAGTATAACAGTTAAAAATGGTTATTGTCCTATGTTCAATCTTTAATGTAATAACATTTAAAGTAGAAGAAGCGTAAGTATTCAGAACCGTAAGTCGTGGGTTAACCACCACTGTGGCTGTTTTGGGGTGGTCATTTGGAGAAAAAATGTTTGAGTCGGAAAGCCAGACGGCTTGTCATTGATACAGTATGGTTCTTGAATAAAAATCAAGTCGTATTCAAAGATACAAGTCTTTAGTTGTGCTGTTGCGACATGTGATCTCGCTAAATTAATTTGCAACGCTTTTATATTTTGAATAAGTTCTCTAGCCATAATTGATTTTTCTTCGAAGATCTTCAATTTCTAGCTGTCTGCTAGGACAGTCTTTTGAGAAACTTGAGTGCTGCTCGTCAAGGTGCTTATCACTATTCGCATTTCTTTCTGCACAATGAATACATCTTTAGTAGTTATTGTCACAATTTTTGTGGGAATGTCCCACTTCTCCACAATGTCCACATGCCTCTTCTGTTTGGCATTGTTTAGAAATATGTCGGTATTGGCAGCATTTAAAACACTGCGTTGGTCTGATGTATTCTCTTAAATTGAAACGTTCCCAATTAACGCACAGTTTGCGTAACTTAGTAAGTGTTTGAAAACCTCCGGTGAGGTTTCACAAACCCAATGATTTCCGTTCTTATGCTTGATAGGAAATTTAACCTGTAGGCCATCACCATCGATGCCTTCGTTTTGGGCTAAAATGGCTTCCTTAAGTTCTTCCTTAGTCAAGTCCCTTGGAATATCATATATTATAATTTTAGGAAGCCTACGTGTAGGACGAACAATTTGTAGGTCCTTTTTAAGTTCTGGTACAGTATTTATTTCATTTTCTAGCGTCTCTATGTCTTCCGCTTTATTGGTCTCTATTAAGAGACCACCTTTTGCCTCATTTTTAAGTCTTTTCACTCCAATGTGGAGCTTTGTGGGATCAATAGTTTTTAAGAGCTTCTTTCTGATGTTGTCTGGTTTATCCCCTTCATTTGTGGGGTATAAAATAGTGACATGTTGTTTATCTGGTTTTCTCCATGTTTTGGATCGGTCACGAGCTGGACGTTTAAGTACGTCCGCATAAGAGTCTTTAATGTTTGGCGTTTGATGAATTTGTCCTTCCATGTGTGCCATCTCGACACACTGTTCAGTTAGAAGGTTGAACATCAATTGAAATTGATGTCGAATATCAGCGGCTACTGCCTTGTTTATGCCAGAAGCTTTATTTGTCAATATTGTCTCTAAGGTGGCAATATATGCTTGTCCTTCTTTGAGAATGTCTTTAGAACTCATTTTGATGTAGGTAGAGTTATTCAACGCTTAACTAAATAAGATGCACTGGGTCTGTAGACCGACCTGGTACCCTGGGGTTCACACCAAGTCAGTAAGTAGTAGGCACTTTTGCTCAGGCTTTCGACCCTCCTTGGAGAGGGAGCCCCCCGACCTTGCCAAGGTACCCGAGCACTGGGAAAGCACGAATGAACAGGTGAAACAAATATTCAAAATTATATCAATTTTGCACATTAATATCGCATTTCAATCGCATACAAATCGTATTTCTAATCGCTTTCCCCGGGGAGCGTAAACGCCCATACAGCCATTCCGTTCACTGGAATGCGAACTCCGGACCGAACTATCACTGTTTAGCGGCTTTACCACTCAGACGCTAATGAACCTTCTCCTCACATATACATGCATATATATATTATAATATTTACATGTAGAACATATGTTATGGTGAAATACCGAAATCTGGAGAATGTCGACTTTCACCGGTGAATGTTGAACATATAAGAATATATTTCTTCTCCGTAATTCAGTCACGAAAAAAAGCACTTGAGACTTAAAATAAGAACTTAAAACACACAGTACATTGAAAATGAGAAAGGAAAATAATAGAAGTTAAAAACTTACTTAATTATACAGTGCGTTCTAAATGAGAAAATAAAATAATAGTAATAAAAAGCTTACTAAATTATGTGACTCAAATCTTATTTATTGCAACAACTTAAACTATTATGACTTCTTATGAACTCTCTTTTCGACCTACACCAGAGCATATCTGTGATTGTCGACATAACACCGGTGAGGGTCCGAATGTACAAGAATGTAATGCAATATTCGATCTTTCACCGATGTATGTGGTAAATGTTGTCATTCTCCGGTGAAAGTCGATATTCTCCAATTTCGGTGTTTCACGGTAACATATACGTACACATTAAATTATTAAATTATATTTGCATGTCGATAAATTATATTTACAGGTTGATCATTGATAAAAAATTATAAAATATTGTACGGAATTACTTCGCTTCCTAGATTTTTCGTAAGCTTCATCATATTTCTAAAACAGAATCTAAGTGGTGATCCCATTTGCAAGCTGTTTATATATCTTATTTTTTCTGCACTGAATTATATTTAGAGAATTATTTCACATGATTATAGCTGAAAATGCAGTTTTACAAATGAAGAATTTAAAGGCAAGAAGAGAATTAGGTCCTTTTCTAATTATTCTTGAAGCATTTAAATTAAGAAAAACAAATGGCAGATTAATAGAGATCACTGAAATAAAGTGCTCACAGAGGACAGATTAATATGCAAATAAATTTTAGTTTTCATTAAGTAAAACAGAATTCATCTGGCTTCTGTGAGAAAGGAATCAATCCAAGAAACTATTTTTCTATTTTCGCAATCATAATTTTTTAAAAAAATATTCAAAGAATTCATATTCAAACATTGCAGTCTATTATAATCAGTAATAATTACCTAAAATGCAATTTTAATCAATATTAATTCTCATTTTCTCTTTGATAACCCCTCTTTAGAGTTAAATAGCAGTCACAGCATTTTTCGGCTACATTTTCCTTTATAATATGCTTACGTTTTCATTTACAACTTTTAATACTCTGGGAAAATTTCAGTATGAGAACCCAGAAAATTATTCTTAGTGATGCTAAGATTATTGATCATTGTCATGCCGCTGTGCTTCAAAAGAAATCCTATTGTTTAAAGGTTCATATCCTTAACCTTCCGACGTTCATATCCTGGCCTTAACATTACATTCATATCCTGACCTAAAAATAAAAGCTGCGAGTCAGAATTAAAGGGGTTGCTCATAGGCAACCTTAGTTAAAAAGAAGTTAGAGGAAATGTTAATCAATGCATAATATTATCTTTTGAATTAAACACTAACACACTATTTGATCAAGTTCAAATAGAAAACAGATATTCGGCATTTGATTTGAAAACAGATTAGACTTGCAAACAGATATTCGGCATTTGTAAAGAAAATAAGGATGAATCAATATGAGTTTGTTTTCTGATTGCAAAACCATCTTAAGATACTATCGGATTTAATCTTTAAATTATTCCAATAATATTCAGAATAGTGGGGAGCCACTATTCTTAACTAAAATTCACTAACGCAAATCCTATTTTGGGTTGAAATGATTTTCATTAATTACGTTTTAGAATCTATTAGGTTATTTTTTTATAATACGCCGAGAGGTATTTTTGAAAATGAGCAATGCCTTTTGCCAGGACTCGAACCTGAACCTCTCGAATACGCGCCTAGTGTGCTAACCGTCATACCACAAAGGCATACTGGAAGGAGAGAGAAAATACATTATCCCTTTTAAAGGGCAAATGGAAATTAGGAAACCCGATCGTTAAATCCTGGTTGTGAAGAATCATCGTTCACAACATTTTAGTTCGAGCGCCACTGTAGAGTCATTAGGTTATTTTAAAGGAGCTGTGAAAAATGTGCAAAGGAGTCGCCGGAACTTGAACCTGCACCTCTCGAATACGCGCCGAGTGTGCTACGGTTACACCACGAAGGCATGCAGAAAGGAGGGAGAAAATACCTTATAACGTTAATGAAAAAATACTAAAAATATCTAAAAAGTTAATTTTTTAATTACCTCAGTTTTTGTACTGATAAATGATAAACTATTATAATATGAAAGAACAAAAGGAATAAAATTAATTATTTACTGATATTTGAGAACTCACTTTTTTACTTCCTTGTACGAAGTAAGTTGTAAATAATGAGACAGACAGTGAACGAAGTAAGTTGTAAGTAAATCAAACGAAGTAAGTTGTACTTTTGTAAGAAGTGTCGCAGCCATGAAAATTTTCGGGTATCATATTTCAATGAAAATACCCATATATTAACTGCTATCAGATACAATGAACGATGTTTTTGCATGACATCTGTAGGTAAGAACAGAATAAAGGACTCTTTTTCCCAAAACGGTTTGCAAAAAGGATTTAAAATGGATTCAGGACAGATATTTTTGTGATGTCTAGATGTACGTATGTAAGTATGTAGCTCGCATAAATCAAAAACGAGTAGACTCAAAACGTTGAAATTTTGTATATGATATAACATGTAGTTGTGCACCTACCTTTTTGGTTGGATTCGGCTGCACCAAAAGTGTATAAATAAGCAAATATACCCACTTTGTAACTCAGCTGCGTGAGCTCAGTTTTTTTTAAAATTAATTTTTATATATTGGTAAATTGTGCATGTTTTGCTTTAAAAATGATTGAATTATGTTGTTCTTATCTCCCAGTTAAAGTTCTTATGCCTTTAGTTAATCTGCATGCAATAGTTGTAGAATTATTAGCTATTTAAAAGTTTTTTAAGTGCGGCTAAGCCTAATTTTTTTTTACTATAGCTGCCATATTTGTTTGCATTTGAAACTTAGCGAAATAGTGAATTCAGTTTCTGCACTTTTAGTGTCTTTTTGCCAAGTGGGACCCAAAGTAAAAGTTTTGTGCACCGAAAAATCTGCCTTCTTGTCGCTGGCATAACTACTTGTTTTTGCGTAGAAACAATAATTTTAATTGTAAAAATTGTTTTTTTTAATTGTTTTAATTGTATTTGGTGTTTCAAGTCTCTATATTTTGCAATTTTTAATAAAGCTATTTTGAGGTTTTATGTATTTTTGTCTTGTCGCAAAGTGAGAATTGAATTAATTGAAAGAGAAAACTATCTCTAATGAGAGAGGAAATAAGTTTCAATGAAATGCAGAAAAAAAATGTGCGTATAATTTAATATTCCGCGCAAGGGAAGTCGTGGTCTACATATCAGACTTTTTAATGCTGTGCTTACAACAAATCGTTTGAAATAGATTTTGACAAGTAAATATAGCAGTACAAAATTGGGTGTGTTTCATTCACTATATGCGTAAAGTTCTTGATATTATCTATATCCATCACATTTAGGAGCTCACTTTCAGTTATATTAATACCAAATAATTCAGTGAAATACTTAAACCAGCTAATTTAATAAAAAAAATTCACACTTGTATTTTCGTACACTGAAAATTTTCTTATCCGTAATATAAAACACAGCACAAGAAATAAATATTTTGCAAAACAGACAAAATATATATATATATATATATTAATATTTAATAAGAATAAATCTTATTATGCAAATTTGAAAGGTAGTTCTGAATATTTTTTAATTGGCTGTTACATTGGCGAATGGCAACTGTGTGATGAAATGACTTGAAAAAGTGGTGGCGCTGTCTGTTACAAAAGCAATAACTAAGTACCAAAATTCGCCACATCGCAAGTCACGACAATACCCCTTTCCTGGCTCCCGGCCACTTTATAGTTGAGAAAAACGGGTCATAGCAGTACAGCAGTAAAGTCGCTGAACGCTGGTAGTTTGACCTGGACTCAATTTTGGGCGAACGGGCTGGCTGCATCGGCGTTATCGTCTTTTCCCCCATACATAACGTGGGTATGAGTCAGTTTTCCTTAGACATTTCTCCAGGAAAGTATCACTGCCCTTACTGAGGTAGTGTGCTATGCCGTAATCAAATAAACCAAGCCAAAAATGTGAAGAAAACGACGAAACTGCGATGCAGCTAGGATATGAACCCTGTTCGAACTACCTGTTTTCACCTATTTTTCCGCTTTGCCTCTGGTGAGCTAAATACAATTTGAAATGAATTGTATTAAGGAACTGGCAGAATTGAAGACTTTTAAGATTATATGACTGAATGTTGCTAAACATGATAGAAGCGGTAAAGCCATGTAAGAAATTATTTGACTTTATATGATATATCTCAAGATTTGTAAGCAATAAAAATAAACAATTCTCCCTGAATAAAACAAAAATCGGCTGCGTTTTCTTTCGATCTAGTTCCTTTCCAGTTTGTAGAATTAAGAACTAAATTACGTTTAGACTTTTTAAAGGTTCATGTCGTAACAAGCAAACCTTTTCTTTATGTTTGAACGTAAAGAGCTCTTTGTCCCCGCTAAGGTCTTTGAAATATTAAATTATAAACTGTTAGCTAAAAGTTGATTACGTTCGATTAGTAATTTACTTAAATAAGTGATTAGACAGAAATTATAATTATTTAATCGTCCATGTATGAACTTTTTAAAAGTCGCACAACATATTAAGCAGCAAGTTTTCTGTTTATGCTTCAACCTAAGACAGACAGAAGTCTTTCTTCCCGCAGGGTGTTGATTTTGATTGATGTATTGAGATTACGGTAAAGCACACTAGAGCTATCTGCCTAAGGAAAGGGATGCCTTTGTGGAGGTCTTTCTAAGGGAAACTGGCTCGTATACACATTACACGTGCGGAAAACCACGAGAATGTGCATGCAGCTAGAGGATTCGAACCTCGCCCGAACTGCCAGTGTTCAGCAACTTTTACCGCTCGGCCGCTAGTGGGCCTCTCCTCGCAGGTCGAAAGATCAAGCTTAGAGCGAACAAAGGGAAATTCTGTGTGAGAGAAAGCTAATTGTGCAGCATTTTAATACAGAATTTTTTAAAGACCAGATAAAATACTGCATTAAAAAAATGTTTGATTGGAATGTATTAATTTCTTCTCATTCAAGGCGATTACACTTAATTAACCATTCACTTTTTGTTGGGAATTAACAGAAATATTTCGAAAACTAGATCATTTGGGATACGGTTTATATGCTTTCACTATAAAGAATCAAATTGGAAAAAGGTTAAAAAGTCGCGAAGAAAAGTCTCTTTTCTGTGTTATAAGGGCAAAAAAATATCTTTTACTTATATATGCTATTAAAGAAGTGTGTGTCTTAATACAGTGTAAATTGATGGTTTAAAATTCATTTTATCTGGTAGTATCATTTAACTTTTACAGTGAGTGTTATTTTATCCTACGAGTATCACCCATAAGGAAGGTTTCTTTCTAGCAAGTTGTAAAAAAAGTCGATTGCAAAATTTGTGTCGTATTTTTAACTGCCTACCTTCAAAGTGAAAATCTGATCTTTTGCTTTTGTTTATTATTTGAAAGAAAATTACTAAGTAGTAGCATTATTTTCAAATAATAATTGTGAGGGAAAAAATCAAATAAATATAAATAAAAAAAATTTTGAAAGCATTCAGATTTTACATTACGCCCAAAGGGGCGCTTTTTTAACATTTTGTATGTTACCTTTACTTATTAAATATCATGTTCTTCGCATTTAAACCATAAAATTCAGTTCGTCAGCAATATTGCAAAATAATGTTAAACGGGGCATAGCTTTAGAATTTCCAATACACAGTCTCGCGCTCTGGAGATAAAAATGATTTTTCCTTACAGTCTTGCCGTTGTTCGCTTTGAAATCGTGGAGTTTGTTAATAAAAAATTTGTTAAAGTTTTACAAAATATAAAATCGAGAATTAAACAAATTCTAAATTTCGGCTTCCAAATGCCCATATTTGGGTGGAAATGTTCAGTATTCAAAGTTTGATGACTCTAGGTATTGTTGTTTTATCACAATGCGAGAAACATACAGGGGTTGGACAAAAATATGGAAACACCTTTAAAAAAACATGTTTCTTTGCTTAATATGAGGTAGGAAACCGTTGGCATCCAAAACAGCTTGCAGTCTTCTCGGAATGGATAAATACAGTTCCTGTTTGTTTGCCAAGGGAATATTATACCATTCTTCCTGCAAAACGGTGGCAAGTTCAGATAACGATGTTGGCGGTGGATAACGAGAACGCACTTTCCGTTCCAATGTAGACCACAAAGGTTCGATAATATTCAGGTCTGGTGACTGTGGTGGCCAGGGGAGATGGGACAACTCATCCTCGTGCTCAGAAAACCAGTCCTGGACAATGTGAGCTGTGTGAACAGGGGCTTTGTCATCTTGGAAGACACCATCACCATCGGGGAACAAAGTTTGTACCATGGGATGAACTTGATCGGCCAAAATGTTCACATAAGTCTTGGCAGTCATGTGCTCTGACACAGTTATCATGGGGCTAGCAGAGAACCACGATATGGCTGCCCAAACCATAACAGAACCCCTGCCATGTTTCACTCTTGGCAACAAGCAGTCTGTATTATAGGCTTGAGATGGCGTTCTTCAGACGTAAACTCGGCCAGAAGTGGGAAACAATGTGAAAGAAGACTCGTCAGACCATATTACTCGCTTCCACTGCTCTGTAGTCCAGGCTTTATGACTTAAACACCACCTTTTCCTGTTACGGGCATTAGCATCACTGATGAGTGGCTTCTCAATTGCAGCACGGTCAGCAATTCCCTGTTTATGAAGCTCCCTTCTAATTGTTTTGGTACTCACAGGGTTTAATAACACAACATTCATTCAGGCAGTAACTTTTGCAGCTGTGGTCTTCTTATTTTTCGTCACAATTGCCCTTAATGATCGTCTGTCACGATCACTCAGGACACACTTTCGTCCGCGCTGTGATTTAGCAGATGATGTTTTTCCGCTTTTCAAATATGCGGAATAAATCTTTGATACAGTACCTCTTGAAACACTAAACACCTCGGCTACCTTGCTTACGGAAGCACCTACCATACGTGCTCCAACACTTTGCCCACGTTCGAAGTCTCTTAACTCTGACATAATGCAATGACAACCTCACATAACTGTACTCCGACAACAACTGAACTGTTTACCACATTTACGAAGTTGTATAGGTGGCGTCAGTAGTCAAAAATGCCAGCGCCACCTACATATTTCATTAAAATCAATCTTTCTTTTCAAACGTGCATTTCACAAGGTGTTTCCATATTTTTGTCCATCCACTGTACATAACATTCATGCAGACTCTTCATTAAATATAACACAACGGGGCTCTAATATTCGGCGGCAACAATTTAAAAAGTGAACCGACATTTATAGTGAGCCAACGTAGAATGCTGAAACGAAATTAATAGTCCTTCTGGGCAAATCGCCTCTTTGGAAAAATAAAAATACAATTTATTACAATGATGGGAACGAAAAGCGGAATATTGGGACATTAATTTATTCAGAAATGCTTATAAGGTATTTCTCCCACTTCCCTAGCGTGCCTTCGTGGTGTAATGGTAGTACGCTGGGCCGGTATTCCAGAGGTCCGTGGTTCGATTCCAAGTGAAGGCGGTTGCATATTTTTGCATCTTTTCTGCTTCTAATTAACCTAATGACTCTACAAGTGACACCCAAATTAAAAGGGTTGTGGATGAAGATTCTCCACACCCAGGATTTGGCGACTAGGTCCCCTAAAACCCTAGTCACCCTTTCAAAAAGGGGAGTATATAATGTATTTCTCCCACTTTCCTAGCGTTCTTCGGGTGTAATGGTTCTGCACGTTGGGCCGGTATTCCAGAGGTCCGTGGTTCGATTCCCGGCGAAGGCGGTTGTTAATTTTTCATCTCTCTGGCTTCCAAAAAATCCTAATGATTCTACATGCTTTATTAATGTCGCTTTTAATTTAGATGATTTTGTAGAGTAAACCATTAGGCCAAATTTTGTCAAATGCGATGTCCAGGAAGCACGCAACGAAACAAGATTTATTATTAAAAGCTTCTGCAATTTTTTTCTGCTAAAATTGAGAATTAGTTGTTGAATGTCCTTGACGAAAGCCGAATTGATTATTCTGAATGTTGGAGTGGGTTCTGACCTTTCAGGTCAGGTCAGGTCATAACGTTATACTTCAAGTTTTGTACTAATAAAAGTACATTACTTGACCTGTTATATTATCCATTAAAGGCCTTAGAAATGTATTGGTGCTTGTCTCATAAGGATGCATGTAAGTAGTAAAATAGATTCCTGAATCACAGTGTTAATTCGAGATGTTGATTACAAAAGTGACATCTATGCCACGGATGTAATTTCAATTTACTAACGTAAGTCAGAGGTGCTGGTCACGTGTGCTATTTCCGTGATGTTGATTGGCAGAGTCGAGAGATGCTCAAGGTGACATATTTTGCTTTATATTAAAATAAATAATAGACTATTTACAAATCTGATGAATAGAATTGTATTCTAACATTATCAGTAAACTTAGAAAAATATCAGTATGATGATGCTGATGCATGATGATTAAAGAAAAATATAACTTGAGTATAGAGGTGTAGCTGCTAATCGGCCAATACAGTTGCAGATAAATAAGGTAATTCCTTCAATAAAAGTTCATTCAAGGTTCAAAAGAATTGAAGTATAGCAAAAATCTTGAGTAAATACTGAATAATAAAATAATAAAATACGATGATGAGTATATACATATGTTACCAACGAACATTGTGATGAATTGTCCTTGGTCTTTTGTACGGCTGTTCTATAATGTAATCGTAATTGCCCATGTTTTTGACGAGATTTGAGGGATGATTTTCGATTTTATTGTAGAATTTATAGACGGTCTTTAGTATTTCTTCGTTAGTTGTGTTAATTTTCATATGTCTATGTAGGACTTCATTTCTTACGAACCACGGAGCACCCAGCATGGTTCTTATGATTTTATTTTGCAATGTTTGCAGAGGCTTTCTGTTCGTGCGTGCTGCTGCTGCCCACTGGCGAACCGTAAAGCATTACAGGACTTATGAGTTGTAAATAGATAATTTTTTTTGTATTTATGCTCAGTTTCGAGTGTCTATTGATTATTGAATATACACTCATAAAAGCTTGCATAGTTTTGGCTTTGGTAGCTTGTGGATGAATTTTAAAATTAAGTTTGGAATCTAGGTTAATGCCAAGATATTTGACTGAGTTATCTGTATTGACCGGTTGATTATTAATGTACAGATGATCGCATACAGGTCTTCTATTAGTGCGTTTGAAGATGATATTAGTACTTTCCTGTGAATTAATTTTAATCTTCCATTTTTGGAGTCAATCTTGGATATTATTAACAGCATTTTGCAATTTGTGTTGAGCATAGGTAAGGTTGATGGATCTAGAAAAGATAGCAGTACTATCAGCATACTGAGCTAACTCAGTACCTGGATAATTTGGGAAATCATTTATATAAATAATGTAGAGATAAGGAGCCAAATTTGCTCCCTGAGGGACGCCAGCATTAATTTTTCTTTTGTTTGAGTAGTCAGAGTTGATTCTAACTTGGAAGTATCTGTTTTGCAGATAATTGAAGATAATGATGATTAGAGCAGGAGGGAAATTGTAGGTAATAAGTTTGAATATAAGGCCAGTATGCCAAACTTTGTCAAATGCTTTTTCCACATCGAGGAAAAGAGCAGCTACTGTTTCCTTTTTATTAAAGGCTTCACCGATCTTTTCAACGATGCGGGAGACTTGGTGAGTGGTGGAGTAATTTTTCCTGAAGCCAAACTGATAAGGAGAAATTATGCTATTATCTTGAGCATATTGTTGCAATCTTTTTTGAATGATTTTTTCAAATAATTTGGAAATAGTAGGTAAAAGAGAAAATGGTGTAACTTGTGGTTAATTTTTTGTCCTTTCCAGGTTTTTTAATGACAATAATAGTAGCAATTTTCCAGACATTAGGGATGTAATTATTCCTCAGGCTGTCATTGAATAAGTTGACAAGAAAGATCATAGCTTTTTTAGGAAGATTCTGTATGGCAGTATTTGAAATTTTGTCATAACCGCTGGCTTTTTTAGGATTTAAATGCTTAATCAGATAGAATACTTCAGAGGGAGTGTTAGGAGGATTAGCTGTGCTCCTATTGGAATTAATAAAGTTATGAACTTGTTCTTTAATGTTGTTGTCTTCCGGATGCGAAAAGTTATTTTTGAATTGTTCTTCATAGACATCTGCAAATTCATTGGCAATATCTACAGGATGATAAATAACTGTGTTGTTGTTCTCAATAGATCCAATTTTCTGGTTGGTATTTCTTAGTTTTCTGGCTAATTTTCAAACAGAATGATCTGTATGAGATAAGTTTTCTACAGAGTCGTTCCAGCTGTCTTTTTTAAATTCAAAGATAGAATGATCTGTATGAGATAAGTTTTCTACAGAGTCGTTCCAGCTGTCTTTTTTAAATTCAAAGCATAATTTTTTGACTGTGTAGTCACATCTTTTATAATTATTATGATCTCTCTGGTCTCTAGTTCTCTGCCAGATCTTCCTTAATCTGTTCTTGTTTCTAATTTCTTCTACAATATTGATAGGAAGGGAGTAGTCTTTTTTGGATGAATTTCTAGTTGCTTTATTGATGGCATCCAGAATTTTATTGTTAAATTTAGTAGTTGCTTCTTCTTTTAAGTCTGGAGTAGTCATTTTAGCTGCAGCAGAGATATTGTTGTATAAGATATTAAACTAGTATATTTAAAGTCAGTCGAGTTTACTTGAGTAGGCTGTGGGGGCATATAATGCTTAATATTATTCAAAATGAACATAATGGGATTATGATCAGAGTCCAGGTCTGTGATATTGATAAGGTCTGGAATTTGAGGGATATTGCAGGTAATAAGTATGTCTATAACATAAGAGATGTGGTTATTATTAGCCGAAATGTGTGTTGGCTCTGTGGTAGCTAGAATATTGATAGGAGAGTTTTGCATATAATTATACAATCTAACTCCATTACTGTTAGTAAGTCTGGAGTGCCATGCTGGGTGTTTGCAATTTAGATCACCTGCAATGATGATAGGGTATCCCAAGTTCGAGATATAGTCAATTTCGGCAGTATTGATAATTTTTTGAGGTGGTTTGTGCACTGAAACAATTAGATATGGAATATAATTATTGCTTTAGATTAGGCAGGCACAAGCTTCTATTGTAGAAAAATTTGGCAGAAGATATTCAGTATGTTTGACAGAATTTTTTACAATGATAGCTGTACCTCCTCCACTTTTGTGCATTTTATCATTTCTATAGACTCCATAATTTGCAACTTTGAATTTTTTATTGGGCTTGAGATGTTTCATTGAGTAACATCATATCTAGGTTGTTTTCAAACAAAAATTTAGTATTTTGTAAATGCTGCCTTAGTAAACCATCACAATTGTAGAAAATTATCTTGGTGTAGTTTAGTCTATTAAAATTTGAATAATTTTGGAAATTGTTTGTATTAGTCATTATTGATATTTTTGTAGATCCTGAGTGCTTCAAATCCTACAGTCATTTTGTCAGTGACAAATTTAGCATTACAGAAGTCATCATAAAGATCATATATTGAAGCCATGAAAGCTATGAATTTGTCTAGGTTTTCCCCTGTACGTCGTTCATGCCTGTTATTTATATTTTTTCTCGGGATTGTTCCTTTTTGGCATTAGAATTGGAATTTTTGATGGGATTTATTTTATTTTAAACTTCAGTTGCATATGAGTTAGTGTTTTCAGATTGGTTAGCAGTATCACGTGACCTGTCATAACTTTTTTGAGAGTTTTCTGAGGTAGCATTGCTTTGAATATTTTCCATTTCAGAATATTTAATATTTTTTTATTTCTTCATTGTGGTTATCGTTACTATTTAGATTTCCTGGTCTGCGTGGGCAAGAGATAGAGGATGCTAGGTGCGGTCCCAGGCATAGGATACACTTTGCATTATAATTTTGGGTGCCCTTAAAAGAGCAGAGATGGGATCTGTGATTTTCAGCACATCTTACAAAGAACAGACACTATAGTACCATATGATTCCTGCCGCGCCTGAACACAGCGAGGTGTATTATGACACGCTCGCTGTGTATGATTGTATCGTTGACAGTTATAACACTGGGTAGGCCCAGGTTTAGATTTGTATTTAATAATGCGGACCCATAGTCTTATGATTTTTTCGAGGACTATGGGTCCGCATTATTAAATACAAATCTAAACCTGGGCCTACCCAGCGGTACAACTGTCAACGATACAATCATAGTGATAATTTTTCGCGTTTTCACTCTTCTCATTTAAAGCATAGTTGCTGCAGTGGACGATTTTTCACCAAATATAAACAAATATTTCACTTCTTTTCTCATGATTCACTCTTCCACACATGCAGATGCAACTTTTAAGTAATTTAAGGGGCGTTTTTTTAACATTTTGTCTGTTGCCTTTATTTATTAAATATCGTGTTCTTCGCACTTAAACCATAAAATTCAGTTCAACAGCAATATCCAAAATAATTTTAAAATCAGCATATTTTTAGAATTTCCAAAACACAGTCTCGTGTGCTGGAGTGTTTTTTTTTTTTTTTTTTTTTTTTTTTTTTTTTTTTTTTTTGTTTTGTTTTGTTGGTGTTGCCAATTCTCGCTTTGAAATCGTTGAGTTTCTTAATCAAAAAAACTCATAAATGTTTTACAAAATATGAAACAGATAATAAAGCAAATTCCAGATTCCCAATTTGGGCTTCCAGTTGCCTATATTCGGATGGAGACGTGTGTTATTCAAAATTGGATGGCACTACGTACCGTTGTTTTATCACAATGCGAGAAACAAGCATACATTTATGCAGATTCTTCACTATTTAATTTCTTTAAATATAATACTGGGCTCTAATATTTGGTGGGAACAATATAAAAAGTGATTCGCCGTTTATAGTGAATAAACGCAAAATATAAAAACGAAACTAACAACCCTTCTTGGCTAACGCCCTTTGGGCTAAAAATGTGTTTATCTGTAGGAATAAGCGCGTTTGAATAGAGTAAGTAAAAAAAAAATAAAAAAAAAGTTCAGATTTTAATGATTGCCCAGATGAACTATTTTAAAGTTAATATTTTTTAACAGTAGGAATTATCGATCGAGATGTCCATGGATAACATGGGGACGTTATGTATCTTCTCTATATTTAAAAAATGACAAGGTGTGGAAAGTAATTCTATAAAAGTACTGAATGTTTTTTATTATATATATCATGAACGAAATATGCTTATTTTTTTAAATAAGTCGGATTAAAAAGGGAGGAAAATAATATTTCTCTTAAACAGTTTAGTTTGTTCATGAATAATAGATAGATTAAATATGAAATAAGAATGTCACGTTTGCGAACGGGAACAGACTCGAAATAAATAGAAACGACGCAAAATCTCTTTTCGAGACCAATAGCCCTTTTAAGTAAAAAAAGAGAAAGGTAACTGGGTACAGGACATTTAGTAATTAAAAATTCAACTATTATTAAAAAAAATGTTTTTTGTAGGTAATACTGTATTAAATCTTTTACGATGAAATTGATAAAACTAATAAAGGATGAAATTAAATAAAACTAATAAAGGAATTAGTTATTTTGTGTATTTAAGTATTTTGTTTATTTTATTTATTTTATCGTTGGAAAATTAAAGTTAAAAATGTCTTGGAACATTGCGGTAATAGGTATGAGAAAGAACCAGTTCTGATAGGCTTTTCTTGTAAAACAGCTGGAAGAATTTTAAACTTTTGAAAATATAAGGTTCTAGTTTTTCTTTGTTAAAATTCGTCGAAAAAATTCTGAGATATTTTTTTGACGAGAGAAAATATACAACTTGCTTTTTATAATCGTGGAAAATTGAAGAGAAAAATAAGTGTAAAGTAAGCGTGCATGAAATCTACTAATTCAAAATATTTACTTCGAAATACAGCAGAAATTTTTTTTAAAAAAATAAATTGCGAACAAAGCGTCCAATGCATTTCAATAGCCGTGGAAGCTGGATCATTAAAAATAATATTAGTAATCTTTTAAAACGATAGCAGTTAAACTGAACGAATATTTAGAAAATCCGCTAATTGAGAAACCGTTGGGCCTATTTTAAGAAAAAATAATTTTCATGACCAAATAACTTGAAATAACCATTTCTCGTTGAAGCGAATTGAAAGGCAAATTTACACTTCGTTAAGATGTTTTGAAAACCTTCAAGGTTCTTCGTATTCAGTCAAATTGTAGGATTTTATGGTAAAATTAACCGGTTATGATTTGAAATTTTACTATTAATCTTTATCAAAATGAAACTTGATGATTATTTAAGTTGATGTTTTGAATGTTTCAGAATTAGAGCTCGCTTACAGTTACATATTATCGCCAGCTCTGCCAGAATTTAATCCGGCTTTAGATATTTTGCTAGCCGACTTTTGAAAAAGCGCGCCGTTATTTACTTAAGTAAACTATTTTGTGTGTAGTATCAGCCTTCTTTACTTGAATTTAAACGCTCAGTTCTATGTTATTTTAAGTACCGGAGGTGGTAGAGTTTCATCTGTACACAAGCAGTGCCTCCTGTTAATTTCAACAGTTCAATAAAAACGTTATTGCCTTAAAAAAAAAAAAAAAAAAAAAAACTTTAAAAAAGACCTTTTTAAGAAACCTTAAAAACCTTAAAAAAATTTCTGTCATTTGAATTCAAGCTGGAGCGATAACTTATTGTCATTATAATAGGATCTGGAATAGGTCTTACAAGTTTGTTATTGTCTTACAAGTGAAGCTTTTCACATTGAGTTAACATAAGCTTCTATGTAATGATATTTGTATAATGTAATGATATTTGTATAATGTATGTAATGATATATAATACCTATGATATTTGTAGGTAAAAATGAAGTCAGCATTTTTGGGAGTGATAGAAATCGAATGGTGTGAGGTATGGAAAAAAAACCCCATATTGAACTTCAAATGAAAATTTTACATTTATAAGGTATTTCTTCCGCCTTCCTAGCGTGCCTTCGTGGTGTAGTGGTTCTGCACGCTGGGCCGGTATTCCAGACGTCTGTGGTTCGATTCCCGGCGAAGGCATTGCTCATTTTTCATCTTGCCTGCTTCCAAAAATGCCTAATGTTTCTACAGTGGCGCCGGAACTAAAAGGGTGTTGGATGAGGATTCTCCACACCCAGGATTTGGCGATTGGGCCCTCCAAAAACCCCAGTCGCCCTTAAAAAGGGAGTGTATAAGGTATTTCTCCCAGCTTCCTAGCTTGCCTTCGTGGTGTAGTGGTTCTGCACGCTGGGCCGGTATTCCAGAGGTCCTGGTTCGATTCCCGGCGAAGGCGATTGCTCATTTTTTATCTCTCCGGCTTCCAAGAAATACCTAATGTCTCTACAGGTTAGGTTATAAATATGGTAAAGCGCACTTGTCCAAGGGGAGAGATGCCTTCATTGAGGATATTGTAAGGTAAACTGGCTCGATATGCGCATGGAGTTCAGGATTTACGCCAGCAAAATGCTCTATCTACCGATTAAAAAGAGTCCTGTACCACCTTAGCGCGCGATTTCCGCGAGCGTATTCTATTATAAAATTTGCTTATTTTGGTCCCTTTGTACACTGCGCAAATAAATAAATAAATAAAAATACAAGGACAATTCTAAATCTCCCATTCTACTGGGCCTATTGACGAAATTCAAACTGTATTTTTCATGTCTCGAAAGTGCGACTTATGATATATATTAGATAGAAATGGGAGCTTTAGAACTGTCTCTTTTTTTTTTTTTTTCCCAGTGTACATATTTATTTTACTCCCTTTTTACCAGGAATACATACCATATTCCCGCGCATAACAGGCACCTGTAATTTCAAATTGCATTTTTTAATTTTTAGGTATATTCGCTGCATAACGGTGTAGAGTTCTTGGGATTTTTGAAGGAGACATGAAAAATGAGCAGTGCCCTCTCCCGGAGACGTAGCTAAGGTTTTGAGCGCTCGGGGACAACTGAAGATTTTGCGCCCATTTCTGTGTGCAAGAATGGAAAACATTTCATTTTAAAATTCGGTAACATCAATTTGGCGCTCCCTCGTTGCTGCGCCCGGTGACAGATGTCTCCCGCCACTGCCGTCGCCGGGACTCGAACCTGGACCTCTAGATTACGCACCCAGTTGCTAATATACTTCATACTACAAAAGGAAAAAAAAAAAAAAATGACATCGTATGTTAATTAGCACAAGACACAAAATGTGTTCTAAACCAATGTTTCTCAACCGCCGGTCCGCAAAAAAATATTTGCCGTCCGCGAAATATCCAGCTATGTGTCCAAAAATTGTGCCAATGGGTCGAATTATTAAACTTACCGGTCCGCTAGAACGTACCGAAATATTTTACCGGTCTTTGGAGTAAATCTAGTAGAGAAACACTGTTCTAAACTACAGATAGATATTATTTTTATTATCTTTTTACTTCTGCAAATAAATCTTTCCTTCTACGTAAATTAGGTTTAGAAATTCGATGAATTTGAACAGGCTAGTCTATTGAACATGAAATTAATGGTATATGTCTTTAAACAAATTTTATTCAGCGAAATTTTCTGCAAAAATTTGCATTAAGATCATGTTTATTATATTCATACAAGTGTTTGTGGCTGTAATATCCCAGCTTTACTTCTTGAAAATCGTTAATCGCTCTTTACAATTCAGATGATTTTTTTTTTTTCATTTAATTCGCATTTGAGAAAAGTTAATTTTTTAAGAGAAGAACTCGGTCTATCTCAAATAATTTATGATAGAAATCTAAACTATAATCACATAACTGAAAACTATTACAAAAAAAAAAAAAAAAAATTCCAGCGCACGAGACTGTCTATCGGAAATTCCAACAATATGCTCTTTAAAACATTTTGTGATACTGCTATTGAACAGATTTTTATGGTTTAAGTAAGAACATGATATTTAATAAAGAATAAAGGTAACACACAAAACGTTAAAAAACGCCCCTCTGGACGTAATATAAAAATCTGTTTTTTTTTTTTTTTTTTTTTTTTTTTTTTTGAGCCCAAAGGGCGTTAGCCCAGAAGGGCTATTAATTTCGTTTGGCATTTTGCGTCGAAAACTTTAAATGTTCGTTTGACTTTTCAAATTTTTGGCACCAAATATTATCACCCTGCGTTACATTTAAATAAATTATATAATAAAGAATTTACATAAATGTGTGTATGTTTCTCGCTCTGTCTTCAAACAACGGTACCTAGAGCCATCTAATTTTGAATAACGTAATCCTCCCTCGAATATGGGCATCTAGAAGCCCTAATTTGGGATTTAAAATTCATTTTATTATCGATTTCATATTTTACAACACTTTAACGAATTTTTGATTAATAACTGAACGATTTCAAAGCGAGCAATGGCAACACTATAGGGAGAGAGAGGGGGGAGCACTTTCATCTCCAGCGCGCGAGACTGTGTATCGGAAATTCTAAAGATATGCTCATTTTAAAATTATTTTGCGTTATTGTTGTTGAATTTATGGTTTAAGTGCGAAGAAAATTTATTTAATAAATAACGGTGACACACAAAACTTTAAAAAAGCGCACATTAGGGCGTAATGTAAAATCTAAAAGCTTTCAGATTTGTAATTAAAAAAAACATCTTTTTTCCCATAAATATTTTTGTTTGCCTGATTCCTAGAAATAAAATCAGGAGTAATAATCACTCTTACTTGGAAATTCTGTTTTCCTTTTACGAAATCGTTTACATTTATCTTATCTAAAAACAATAAATTGTAATTTAAAAAGTTAAACGTTATTGATGCTACAGATTTTCAAATAGTTTTATAAGGTAAAAGGTCCGTTAAAAAGGATGATGTCAAGCAGAATGTAATTGTTTAGTTCATTAAAATCACCGCACTTAGCGTTATTTATTCTCAAGAACTAATAAATTTAGAAAATATTTTAGGAATATAATGATAACAAATTGCCAAATCAGACTGGAGTGAAAAACAAAAAAAAGTTCTAGAAATACAATTTTGGAACACGTTGTTTATGTTCAGAGGCTATATTCTCTCGTCAATGTATAAGGCTTAAATGCTTCTGATGAAGTAAAACATGTTAGAGTATTAATAATAAAATACTGTGTAAGAATTTTTTGCAAGCCCTTTTTACTTCCTTGTACGAAGTAAAAAGGAAGTATTGTAATCGCGAAAAGTTTCAGGCAGCATATTTCAACGAAAATATCCATTTTGACCGCTATCGAATGCAATTTAACGATGTTTTTGCGCGATATCTGTACGTGAGGACAGAATAAAATACTCTTTTCCTTCAAAAAAATTATAAAACTGCTTTAAAATTAATTCTGAAGAGAATTTTTCGTCGCGTCTGTACGAACGTATGTACGTACGTGCATGCGTACGTACGTATCTCGCATAACTCAAAAACGAGTAGCCTCAGAACGTTGAAATCTTGTATATAGGACTGCTATAACATTTAGATGTGCACCTCGTATTTTGGTGCAATCGGCCGCACCAAACGTATATTTATATATATATCCACTATGTTACCCGGCTCAGTAATCTCAGTTTCTTTACTCTTATATGTTTGTAAATTGTACATTTTTTGCTTTAAAAATAATTGAATTATGTTGTTTTTATCTTCCGGTTAAGGATTTTATGCCTTTAGTAAATCTGTGTGCAATATTTTTAGAATTATCAGCAATTTTAAAGTTATTTAATTGCCGCTAAGCTTTTTTTAATGGCGACCATTTGATGTTTACATTTGAAACAGGAGACTAGTGGATTTGTTGCCAATCTAGAGAAACTTAGCTTCGCAACAACAAAGATAACGCCTTCATTTATTATTTAAATCATGCTTAATCCTTTCTGGAATTTTTCGAGGAAATAAGCGTTTAAAATTTACTTCGTAATTTTTAATATAGATATTTTGAGTTTTTATGTATTTTTGCCTTCTCGCGAAGTGAGAACTGAATTAATTAAATGAGAAACACTCAATCGTCTGTGAAAAACTATTTCTTTTTTTTTTTTTTTTTTTGCTTAATTTCTTTTATACATCATTCTAGCTTTATTATAGTATTTGAATAGAACATGTGGCAACGATTAGATAATTCTATTCTTTAAATGATATAAATTTTGTGCATTATGAGTTATAATATGAACGAAATATATGAGTTAACTGTTATATAATTATTGGATTATATAACAGTTAACTTAGTTTCCGTTATAAAATTATTATATAAGTTAACTGTTATATAATTATTAATACTGTTAAGTGAACCTAGCGCCAGAGTGTCGCTATGGTAAACAAATACTAGAGTTAATTTTAAAGAATGCATTTATTCTATTGTGGTTTATGCGCTGTCGGCGAAGATTTAATTCAATCCAATAAGTTTAAATGAAATGCAAGAAAAAATGCGTATAATTTAATATTCCAATACAAGGAAGTCATGGTGTACACATCAGATTTTTAATTCCGTAAGAAAGAGAGACTGTAATAAAAAATTCAGATTTTACATTACGGCCACACAGCCGTTTTTTTTTTAACGTTTTGTGTGTTACCTTTATTTATTAAATATCATATTCTTCGCACTTAACCATAAAATTCAATTCAACGGCACTATCGCAAAATAATTTTTAAAATGAGCCTATCTTTAGAATTTCCGATATACAGTCTCGCGCGCTGGAGACAATTAGCCCATAGGGGCTTTGTCCCTGAAGAACTATTGTTTTCGCTTTGCGATTTTGCGTTGGATCACTATAAATGTCCGTTTCACTTTTCAAACTGTTGCCACCAAATGTTAGAGACCTGCATTATATTTGAAGAAATTAAATAATGAAGAATCTGCATAAATATAAGTATGTTTTTCGCATTGTGATAAAACAACGAGACCTAGGGCCATCCAGTTTTGAATGACGTAATCCTACTGCGAATATGGACATCTGAAAGCCCAGATTTGAAATTTGTTTCATTATCGATTTCA
Organism: Stegodyphus dumicola; assembly: GCF_044657685.1. NCBI lineage: Eukaryota > Metazoa > Arthropoda > Arachnida > Araneae > Eresidae > Stegodyphus > Stegodyphus dumicola. The sequence goes on from NC_140777.1 coordinate 135,268,537, forward strand.
TATTTTGTAAAACTTTTACGAATTTGATTAACAAACTCTACGATTTCAAAGCGAGCAATGGCAACGTTGTACAGGGAAAGAAAAGAAAAAAAAAATATATATATATATATATATATATATACATACACAGTAAGACCCCGCTTAACGCTGTTTCGTTTAGCGCTGTTTCGGTTTAGCGCTCTTTTATTTCAACCCGGGGATTCCACGAAATCGCTCGCAGCATAAGGGGATTCCCCGAAATATTATGCAGCGATAGGTTTCAAATACATATCCGAAAGAGTGTACTTGTATTTCTTGTTTGGTGCGGTATTGTACAGACATATTTTTATTATTGAAAACATTTGTTGACATTATTGTAAGTATTAATTTACATATTTAATACTATATTACAGTGTCAAATATTTTGATCTTTAGTTTTTTACTATGGGTGATAATGAAAAAGAAAAGAAAGCAACCAGAAAAAGCATTTCACTCAAAACTAAAATGGAAGTGATTAGAAGATTAGATTCTGGTGAACGTCAAACTCTAATTAGTGCTTCATTGAATTTGCCAACTTCAACAATAAGGACCATCATGAAGAATAAAGAAAAAATACTGTCATCGGCAACTGCAACTACGTCAAGCTCTGCAACTAAAATTACCCGTTCTAGAAATAATATCATAGAGGAAATGGAAAAACGACTGTCTATATGGATTGACGACGAAATTGACCGCAATATGCCATTAAGCCAATCTATCATAATGGAAAAAGCTAGAAGAATTTTTTATTACATTCAGGCTGAGACAATTGACAAAAGTGAAACTTTCGTTGCTAGTCGAAGATGGTTTAATAGATTTAAACATCGAAATAACCTTCACAACATAAAGATTACAGGAGAAGCAGCAAGTGGTGATACAAAAGCGGCGGCTGAATTTCCAGCGATATTAAAAAAAAAAAAAATAATTGAAGAAGGAAACTATCCTCCAGAATTGGTTTTTAATGTTGATGAAACAGGCTTGTTTTGGAAAAGAATGCCGAAACGAACATTTCTATCCCGTGAAGAGAAACGGGCACCAGGATTTAAAGCTGCAAAAGATCGCTTAACCCTTCTACTAGGTGGTAACGCAAGCGGAGATTTTAAATTAAAACCATTACTAATTTACCATTCCAAAAACCCAAGAGCGATGAAAGGCATATCTAAATCAACTTTACTTGTAATTTGGGAGTCTAATAAAAAATCATGGATAACTGCGAAAATTTTCCAGGATTGGTTCACTGAACATTTCTGCCCGTCTGTTAAACGTTATTGCAAAATTAAAAAACTTGAACAAAAAGCACTTCTGTTAATTGATAATGCTCCAAGCCACCCAACAAATTTATCAGACTTAACAACATGCATTCCAGTCGAAGTGGTTTTCTTGCCGCCTAACACAACTGCCTTAATTCAACCAATGGACCAAGGCGTTATATCAAATTTTAAGGCTTATTACTTGCGGCGAACCTTTAAGCAAATGTTTGAAAAAACAGACGGAGAAGAGAACCAGTCCATAAGAGAATTTTGGAAAAACTACAACATCGTGGATGCTGTAGAAAACATAGGCCTTTCTTGGAATGAGGTAACAGAAAGATCTTTGAAAGGAGTATGGAAGAATATTTGGCCGGATTTAAGTAAGAGCGATGACGTTGGACACTCTGTCGATGTGGATGAAATAGTGGAAGAGATAGTGAAATTAACGAAGCAAACCGGTTTTGAAGGGGTAAATGTGGAAGATGTCGTAGAAATAATTCAAGAAGCAGCGGCTAGTCTTTCTAATGATGAGCTCAAGGAATTAACTGAACAAGAAGAAAACAAAAATGTTGACAGCAGTGATTCAGAAGAAGAGCAAAAAGAACTTTCGATGGCGTTTGTAAAAAGGAGTTTGTCTACCATAACTGAAATAATGGATCAATTCATTGAAAATGATCCGAATTTTGACAGGAGCTCAAAAGTAAGGCGTGGTGTTAGAGATGCTCTATCCGTTTATGAAGAACTTTTAAGAGAACAACGCAAAAGAAAAAAGCAAACAACATTAGATGCTTTTGTCACAAAAAGGCAGAACACTGAAAACGCGGAAGGCTAACTAAATATGACTGACTGAGAATTTTATTTGTTTTTTTTTAAGAATATTCGTTTTGTTATTTATATTTTGTTTTTATTTTTGCAAGAAATAATAATGTGGTATTAATTTGGGCTTTAAGAAATAAATGTTTGGTTTTATTTTTATTAAAAAAAACATACTTTTTAAATTTAATACCTAACCAATTTCCTAGCCATCTTCCCCTAACCCCAATATTTACATGTAAAGATAGCCTCGTTTAGCGTTGTTTCGCATTACGCTCTACTTTGATGGAACGTATCCCCCGCGTTAAGCGGGGTCTTACTGTATTTTTTATCCTGCAGTTGTTTCTTATCCTTAGTTAAAATTGCTCTTCTTGACCGAAAGAGAAATTCACCCCACCTCATAAATTATTCACTTCCGAGGTTGGGAAACACAAAGCTTGGACCCACATAAGCTTTGTTTTTCCCGACGTTGTTAGTTTTTACAGAAGATTCGCTGCTTCTGACGTAAAAGGAGGTGCATCACTAGTTTTCCGCTGATACCATCACTGACCAGAGTTTTCTGCAGATTATGCTCTTCCAGCGTAGTAAATCTTCAAGGGAAACTCAAATTTTAAATTCTGAGAATTTTTTTTTTCAGGTGTACAGGAATATTAATTAAAAATACTGATAAAAGTGTTAAAATATCAAACAATAACGGCACTCTTCTGTTATCGGGACTGGATTCAGAAATGTATGTATGTGTGTGTATGTATGCATGTAAGAAATGTATGTATTCAGAAATGTATGTGTGTGTATGTAACATATATACGTCCATACATACTATGTATGTATGTATGTATGGACGTATATATGTTAGAGTTGCCACGCTACCTGCAAAATCGGGAAAACCGGAAAAAGTCAGGGCATTCGAAAATTGACCAAAAAAGTCGGGGAAAAGTCAGGGAATTTAAATATTTTAGTCAAAATCGGGAAAAGTCAGGGAATGTCATACGGCCCAAGGCCCAAGGCGTTTGACTTCCGGAGTACCTTCGCAACTTAATGCAATTACCTCCACAACTTCGATAAGGAAAACTGAGTTGAATAAGAAAAAGCAATGGCTAAAGAAAAATGAACAAACCGTTAAGGGTTTACTATGAAAGAAATGAATAAGGAGTCCGCGCAAGGGACGAGTAATTCTCTCTGCTTTCAACTTGTAATCCAAGATTGAAAGAGAGAGAGGTGTTGATTGAGGCGAATTCCAGAACGCATTGCATTAATGGAATCGGAAAGGTTGGAAGAGAACAGCCGGGAAACATGTTGTTCCAGGGCTTGGGAAAGGTAATATTAGGTAATACGGACAGCCGCAGTGATGGCTGATGCCTTGGGGATGAACGGGGGGGGGGAAGAGTCTTGCGACTAAACTGGAATCCAGGGAAGAAGGAGCGAAGAGGAGGGAGGGGATAGCCTATTCAGGAAGGCGAAAAGTTCTCCGACCGCCCCTGGCGAGTAGAGAATGGGAGCAACTTTTCGAGCGGAAGAGAACCGTGAAGAAAGTTAACTGCGAAAAAGACGGAGAAATTTTTAGAAGAGGATTTAAAGGGACTGGTATTGAGCAAAAGAAGGAAAGCAGGGAAAATAAAGGAAGGATTAAAAAGAGAAATTATATTAAATTTAATTATGGAAAAGGGTCGTGAAGTGATGAAATGCAAGCTTGTAATACCTGTGAAAAAATAAGGAATTGGAACTTAAATTTAAGTAAAAGGTGGTCTGCAGGAATGATTAAATTAAAGATAATTTATTGCAGGATTATTTAAGTCTCAAATTTAACGAAATTTTACTAGAAGTTAAATTAGTTTAATAAGTTGATGTTTAATATTGCTTATTTTTAAAGTTAACTTTAATGCTATAAGTCTGGTCCGTGAAAAATGAAAAGGTGAGGTCCTGATAAATGGGGGGAGGTCATGTTTAGTGGTACAGGTGTAGGTCGCGATGAACGAGGCCAGATTAGATCCGGCGGGCAGTGATGTAAAAAGGAGAGTTAGTTAAGGGTCGCCGGGTTAGGCCCGTGAAGTGCTGGTTAAAGTTTAAAGTTTAAGATTAGAAAGAATTCCTAGTCAAGCAAGCACCTCCGCTTTGGCTTCCTAGGAAAGATGTTAAATGTTCTATCAAGAACGCTCTTAGGTCGCTTAGCAGAGCTGGGCTCTGCTGGATTATAGGCAGGAAGTGAATGCAAGACTGGGTTTTCAATCTGAGAAAGTCTATTGAAAAACTTGGCCGAATTTTGCCGAAAAAAGGCATCTAGGGGTAAAATTTTGAGATCGTTATGGAGCACTTCATTCCGGACGAAATAATGAGCATTGGTGAGTATGCGAAGCGTGACGCTCTGGAATACTTGGAGTTTCTTTAGGTGGCTGTTGGCTGCGGTTGACCAGATGATAGCTGCATAGGTGAGGATGGGAAGGATGGTACTGCGATAAAGGAGGATCTTGTTGCTGAGAGAGAGGTTGCTGGTTCGGTTGATAAGTGACATTAGTTGGGTTCTGACAGTTCTTGCTTTGGCTATTGTATAGTTGATATGGGTACTCCAGAGCAGCTTCGCATCTAGATAAACTCCCAGATATTTATAGGAATCCACCCAGGGTATCTCCTCTTCAAATAACCTGAGTGGTTGGAGTTGACTATGGACGTTCCTCTTTCTGGAAAAGAAAACGGTGGCGGCACTTTTTGCGACGTTAATTTTGATTTTCCAGGTAATGAGCCAGGACTCCAAGTCTGTTAAATAAAGTTGAAGGTGATTGAGAGTGGCGTTAAGTGTTGGCTGCTGAGAAATGATGGCTGTGTCGTCCGCACAAAGGGCTAGATCGACACTTGGTGATTGTGGTATGTCATTTACATACAAGTTGAAGAGCGTAGCGCTAAGAATTCCTCCCTGAGGCACCCCCGCCAGGATAGGCCGAGGAGAAGAAACAGAATATTTAACTTTGACAGAAAAGGTACGATTATTGAGGTAAGAGTGCATTATGTGCACGAAATTAGCCGAAATTTCAAGTCGCATGAGCTTGAATAAAATTCCGATATGCCAACACCTGTCGAAAGCCTTTGCTACGTCTAAATAGACTATAGTTGTAGGCTTTCCACTGCGAGATCCTGTGTGAATGATTTCTACTACCCTCAGTAGCTGGGTCTGAGTTGAGTGTTTTGCGCGAAAACCGAATTGTTGAGGAATAATAATATTTCGGTTTCGGCAGAAATCATTCAGGTATCTAAGCAGTATAGCTTCGTAGATTTTACTAAGTGAAGACAGGAGGCTGATCGGTCTGTAATTTTGAGGGACTTTGGGTCCATACCAGGTTTTAGAATAGGAATGACTAAAGCATTCTTCCAGCTATTAGGATAATATTTTAACCTTAGCATTGAGTTAATCAAAACTGCTAGGTAAAATATGAATTTAATAGGCAAATTTTTAATCATGCGATTAGAAATCCTATCAAGGCCAGGTGCTTTTGCAGGGGTGAGATTTTTGACAATTGCAGAAATCTCAGTCATGGTTGTGGTAATGGGTTCCTCAGAATGTGTATCTGAGGAGAGAAATTCTTCAACTTGGTGTTGGACTTCATGCGTGTGCGTTGCACAGGTATCGAACATGAGTCCAGTGTTTAATGAGAATTGTGTTTGAAGACTGTCCGCTATGCGTTCAGCCTTCTCAGTATCTGTTAATGCCATCCGGTCATTGACCGTGCTCATTAGGGGGGGAATGTCATGTTTAGGTTTGCGAAGCCGTGCGCTAGCAACCCAAAGGCTATTGTCAGAAGTCTTTAAGGACTTAAGATAATTTGAGTATTTATCATCTGCGTACTTTTTAATGTCAGACTTGATCTCATTCTGGATTCTTCGCAGTTGTACTCGAAAGGATTCTAAAAGTGTGTTTTGCCAATCTCTGCGAAGACGGTTTTTAATTTTGATTTTATCCTTAATGAAGTCAGGTAATTTATAGTGATTAGGCCTGAATTTGGGTTTGGAAGCAGCCGTGAACGCACTTCCCAGGGTTTGGTTGAGCCTGTCAATGGCTAAGTCAACCTCCTGATTATCGTTAATTTTGATAGGGGGGAGAATACTATTTTCCAAAACATACCGAAAGTTGTCCCAGTTAGTCGAGACTTGCGCCGGTAAATTTTGATTGATTTTGGTAGTTTTAAGGGTGAGGTGAACCGGATAATGGTCAGAGGACAATTCCGGAATCACTTTGATCGAATAATCTAATGGAATATTTTTAAATAAAGCCAAATCAATAATGGAAGGAGCACCTAACCCCCCAGGAAACTGGTAATGGGTAGGTGAGTTCGGCGCTATAATTTGGGTACGGGCGTCCTGAGCCCAAATTTTGAGTTTATCGCCATAGTTGTTGGCATTGACACAATCCCAACTTCTATGACGGACATTTAAGTCTCCTGCGATAATCAGGTTATTTGCTACACCACTTAATTTTCTGAGATCAGAGAGAAAGGCAGGTCCCTGTCTCGGAGGCATATAGCAGGACGCTACTGCTATTGGGGGGGGGGAATTTTGAATATGAATTTGAATAATTGTCGCTTCTAGGGCCTCCAGTGGTGGCGTGGGTATTCTAGAATGCTTTAATGAGCGTTTTACATATATGCTAGTACCGCCACTAGCACGAACAGTGTCACTGATGCATACCTCTCTATCATTTCGGTAGCATAACATAATTCGCGATGTTCGCGCTAAGTCCCTCAACCAGATGTACAATCCTGTACGAGGAAGAGGTCCATGTGGTGCTCATTAATAAAATCCCGGACTTCGTGGATCTTGTTCTTTATTCCGTTGGCATTCCAGAACGAAATCAGTAGCTCTTCATCTCTATTTGGATCGTTGAACGTGCTGGTTTAGTTGAGGAGTCCAACGTAGGCCTCGTAGATAAAAAATGCTCGCTCAGGTCCGGTGGAGACTGTCCGTAGCTGAGGCAGGGCATTTCTGAAGGCTTGTAGTAAGGTTTTGTGGTCGATTCCGAACTCAGATGAGATCTGGAATACTCAACGGAGAGTGTCGGTACAGCTGCAGTCCTCAGGAGTTGGGGCTAGAGCCTGGGCCGGTGGTGCTGGCTGTGATGCAGGTCGCAGTGCCGGGGCTTGCTATGTCATACGGTGATCCTCCAAAAAGCGAGTTTTGCGCCAATGTTGGAAACGATCACTTTCTTGGCGACTTATGTATCGGATGAGTGTCATTCGGCCAGCTGGCGTAGAGCCAATTTTCGCATTGTCTTTTAGAAAGGCAAAGCAAGTTTTCGAACCGCGAGAATCCTAAAGACTCGCTTGTGCAGATTATGTTGAACTGAAGAAAATACTTTTCCATTCTCGTATGCAACAAAATCGGTTTAATCCTAATATACGGTACCATGGACTCTGATTTAATGTAAGAATGTCTATGTAAAGAAAGAAAGGTTCCATAGACGTAATGTAAATCAGTTTGCTAGAGTGTCGGTAGAAAGCGGAGGGAAAAACTCGCCAAGGGAAAAGAATGCCAAGGGGATTTGGCGACGGAACCTGACGGCCAGAATTTCCCTTTCCGCGATGTTCTTAGACTTTCGTGATAATTTATACTCGGATTTTCGTACTTTTTTTTGCTCAAAATAGCTAATCTATTAATTAATTTACTCGCACAAAAATTATTTTCTTTTCCTTTAAAGGAAATTTAAAACGATATTCGTTTTATGTACTCTTGATAAACTTGACCTTTGAATTTCGCGAGCTCCGGCGACAGATATTTCGCGCATACGGAGCTGTTTCCCTCAACGTTGAGACGGAGCCATTTCTGTTGCAGAGAAGTTTTTTTTATCTTAACAATACATATTTAGTTTATTCTAACCTCCATGTACGGTACACACAGGATTTGGTGATATTATGATGAGCAGTAACAACAGTTACCTTTTTCTGTCTCTTAGTCTCTGTTTAAGAAGATGTTGGGCAGTAAACCGGTCATTTTGGTGTTGGCGGCAGTTTTCAAAATTCTACCAAGGCCGTAGCAAAGACTAGGATTTTATCGCAAAATCTTTTAAACTTTTTTTTTTTTTCATTTTAATAAATGCCTTATTTTTCATTTTGCAGTAAAATAAAAAATCGTAATCAGTCAGTAAAAATAGTAATCGTTTAATCTGACTGTATTCGCCAAAATATCATTGATTATGGTAATTCAATTTTTAAGTAATTAACTTCATTTTAATGTTATTTATAGCATTTAATGTTTAAATCCTCTAAATTTATTTATTATTAGTTAACAATACTTTCAAATTTAGGCAAATTTCTCTGGCATAATTCTGAAACTAAATCTAGCAGTATGATGACATACTATCACGAAATTTAATGCACATATTTTTGTTTATGTATGCTGCTAAATAAATATAAAATACCTGAATTTATTTTAAAATATCATTAAATAGATTTATTTATTTCGTTTAGCTGCAAAATGTCTGCAAAAAAACTCGTTTTTTAATCCAGATCGGGCAGATTCTAATCTCAATCTTCAGTGGAGAAAACAGCTCCTATTATAGCTATAATAGTAATTCTTTCAGGATTTTATTATATAATGCCTCTGATGCAATTGACAAACTTTTGTGTTTACAAATGGTACTATAATTAATTTACTTCTCAGCGCAGCCAACACGCACTATGCGAATAGACTGGAGTTTTCTCAAAACACACCTGGAAAATCTGGAAAAGTCGGAATTTCATTCTCCTCTTTAAGAGGCATACATACTATGTATGTGCTTATATGTGTATATGTATGTGCGGACTTACAGTTAGTCAATAAAGTCTGCGTACATCAAGAAAAGTAGTATCAAATCCAAATTTTAAGGTGCGAAAAGGGTAGTTTCTTAAAGTTTTATTTTTTAAATATTTAGTTTCAATAAGGGACTTTGAAATTATTTAACTGTAATATTTTCATATCTAATAATTTATGCACACTAATTTTTAAAAGATAAGTGGCCAGAAATTAAAGCCTATAAAGTTTGCGTACAACGCGAAGGAGGCAGGGGATTTCTTATCTAACTTTTAAACTTCAAACTTGAGAATGCAAAGAAGGTTACACTTTGAAGGTCATTGACTTCCGAAGCAAATTTCACGTTGATTGGAAGTTGCTATTTCTATTTTCTTTGACGAAAATGACAACCAATAAAGAAATTCCTTTAGTTACGAGACAACTAATTATCAAATTGAGAGATGAAGGTAAAACTCTTCGTTATATTGGTAAAACCATTAGAAAACCATTTTCTAGTGTGCAAAGAGTTATTCAAAACTATCTTGACACTGGTAGTCTTGCTGTAAAACCAAGATGTGGGAGACCGAAGAAGCTAACGCAGAGAGAAGAAAGAAAAATTCTTTTACGAATTAAACAAAATCCTAAACTTTCTTCTGCAAGCATTGCAAAAGACATTTTTTTAACTAGCAACAAGGAAATTTCTACTGAAACTGTACGAAAAGTGCTGCGAAAGTCCAAATATCATAGACGCAAACCTAGGTCTAAGCCATACATTTCCGAGACAAATAGAAAGAAAAGAATTGCTTTTGCCAAAACATATTTAAACTCTTCGCAGGACTTCTGGAACAATGTAATTTGGTCAGATGAAAGTAAATGTACAATATTTAAAGTTAATGACCACCCTATTGTATGGAGAAAACCAGGAACAGAACTGAATCTGAGAAATTTAAATCCAACTGTCAAACATGGAGTTGGCGGTGTGGTAGTATGGTGGTGTATGTCGTCGAAAGGAGTAGGAAATTTTCACATTATTGATGAAGTCATGGATAAGTATGTTTATCTGGATATTCTGAAGAAAAATCTACGAGACAGTGCCCGAAATTTAAACCTTTCTAATACCTTTATTTTCCAACAAGACAACGACCCGAAACATACAGCTAAAATTGTGAAGGAATATCTCCTCTATCACACTCCAAAACAGTTGCGTACTCCACCACAGTCACCAGACCTCAATCCAATCGAATATTTGTGGGCAAAATTGGAGAAATGAATTCGAAAACACAATATTACGTCGCGAAATAAGCTAATTAGTAAATTGCAGGAAGAATGGGCGAAATTTACGTCGGATGACACTGAAAAACTAGTTCAGTCAATGCCCAGACGTCTGCAAGCTGTTTTGAAGAATAAAGGATATCCTACAAAGTATTGAAGTAATGTAAAAAACTTATATTTTGCTTTTTTTTTAAAGTGTACGCAGACTTAACTGGAGGGAATTTCTGAGTTTTTTTGACAAAATATATTTTTGAAAAAATGTAAAAAGTATTACACTGATATTATTTACTTTTTATTTAAGCTTACAATTTTAGATAATAGAAGAAAAAAAATGCAATGATTAAAATACATTTTTCTATGCTTTAAGTGTTTTTTTAATTTAAAATTTAGTCTGTATGCAGACTTTCGTGACTAACTGTATGTAGGTGCCTGTATGTGTGCGTGTATACACAGACATGCATACGTTTTTACACTGCGCGAAAAGCGGGGGGGGGGAGTTCTTTATACCTTGTTCTACTGGGCCGATTGACAAAATTCAACTTGCGTTTTTCATGTCTCGAAAGCGCGACTTAGGATATGTATTAGAGTTATATATAGCATTGCTCTAACATAGGCATTTTGACACAAAATCGGACTTTTTCTGAAATAACGTACCAATTTTTTTCCCCTCTATATTTCGATTCTACGAGTTAATATTAAATTTTCTAATTTATTCTACGAGTTAATATTAAATTTTCTAATTTTTGGTGAAAAATTTATGGAGAAATTTCAAAAATCCACCTTGGAGCATTTTTTTTTTTTTTTTTTTTTTTTTTTTTTTTTTTTGTTTCCCAGTTTGAGCCAAGATTAATTCACTCAGCGAACTTCTTAATTGGTACTTACGTATTATCGCAACCAGGTTGGCGCTATTTGTAAGTTTGAGTAAAAAAGTATGAATAGAAAGAAAATGTACATTTATTAATTACAGATAATTTTTAATACAGTTTTTTATATTATTTTGTTTTAAAATATAAAATAGCAATTAAACCCTTCCGGTTTCGAATTTGAATAAGTTGCAGAATTATTTTTTCGGCGGAAATCTTTTGGCTATTGCTTTTAGCACTGATTGGAAACCGTATTCGCCATAACCATGTACACGTCGACTTATTTTTACCTAAAAAAACATCCCAGAATTGCACAAAAATGGCACTGCGCACACTGTTGACTTTATCCATGTACACTGCTATTTTCTCATAAATTACAAAAATTTGCACGAAAATGCAGGAAAATTTTGTGAATTTCCACATGCTCTTTTTACAAAACTACGTATAACACGTAGGGGTGCCGTAAGTAGGGTAGCCAAATTTGGCAATTTATGCGAATTTTGGCCTGGTTGCGATAATACGTAAGTACCTCTTAATTTATTGCAATCTATTTTCCGTTCCTTTTTTTTTTAATTATACAGGAGCGGGAAAAAGTCATCGTTCTTACTTTCAACTAATTTCAACAAAGTGCGTAAATGAGATTTGGCGTTATTATCGCTTATAGCAAATATGCCAAATTTCAAAACGCCCCAATGTGTAAATTCACGTATATCTTAGGAAATTCTGGATAAAAAAAACTCGAATTTTCGTAGATATGCTTAGAAATACAACTACTTTAAGATGATGGTAAAAATTTTATAGGTCAGAATTCAAAATTTGTTTCGAAAAATTGATAAAATTTGTTTAAAAATACAAATTAACAAATAAATCATAAAAAATGGGTGAATTTGATTTGGAATGAACTTAAATTTCGAAATGTGGAAGGAAAAATACAAAGAGTTTAATAAAAAAGAGATATTAATAAATATATATATTAAATTCAATTAACATGGAGGAGCTAAAATTTTGAGAGCGAATTTTTTAAAAATTCCCGTGCGAGTTTTTACAAAACTTGGCAATCTGGCATCATTTGAGTCGTAGAATCGAAATATGGAAAGAAGTAACATACTGTGGGTAAAAAAAAGTATTTGCACACCTACATTTTTGTTTGCAATTCATAAAAAGAAGCATTAAGAAATAAAAAAAATTGGTATTTCCAAATCAGAATAAGTTTAATCATCCGAAACAAACAGAAAAATTACAATAATATAAATAACAATGCTTTTTTGTAACAAAATTAAAATATCTCATATCAAAAAATATTTGCACACCTGCATGAATACAAAAGAAATAAAATATATAAGCAAATTTCAAATAACTAATATTTAGTATGCATTCCTTTAGCATCTATTACTGCTTGTAATCTTGCTGGCATTGATTTAATTAAATTTTCTGTAACAGTAGGGTCAGTATTCGACCACTCTTCAATAAGGGCTTAAGAGCAGATTTGCTTGAAATCTTCCTTTTTCTTATTTTTAAATCCAAAGAATTCCACAAATTTTCCAAAGGATTTAAGTCTGGTGATTGTGGTGAAGTGGCAAGTTTTCTGGGTACATTATAAAGCAACCACATACGTGTTATACCGGCAGTGTTCTTGGGATCATTGTCTTGCTGAAAATAGTACGAATTACTGATACCAATTTTATTGCACTTTGTGGCAAATTATCTCGCAACACATCAATATAGGTTCGAGCTATCATATTCCCATCAATAAAACACAAATCACCAACTCCTTTGCTAGCCATGCACCCCCAAATCATAACATAACCTCCTCCATGTTTAACTGTAGGTAACACATTTTGGGTATGAAAAGCAGTACAAGGTTTTCTCCAAATTATTTTCCTGCCATCTGATTTAAAGATATTGAACCTACTCTCGTCGGAGAATATGACATTTTTCCAGAAATGAATTGGCTTATTGTTATATTCCTTAGTGAATTCAAGTCTCTTCAGACTATTTCGTTCAGTTATGAGAGGTTTTTTTTCCTTGGTGATCTCCCATAAATGTGTGCTTCATGCAGGACATTTCGAACACTTTGGGCACAGATGTTGAAGATGTTGAAGCGACATCATTGGCTAAAGTAATTGCACTAACAAATGGACTTTTTGATGCTTCTCTTATGAATTTTCGCTTCATTCGCAGTGAAAGTTTCTTTGGGCGTCCAGAGCGCAAGTTATTTGATGTAGATCCTCTTTCTTTATAACGTTTTATAATATACCGAACAGTAGAGAAGCAAACATTTACTTTTTTACCTATTTCTCGATAACTTAGGCCATTTTCACGTAGAGACACAATTTTTTCTCGCAACGAAATCGGCAATTCAGATTTCTTAGGTGCCATTACAATTTGAATCGACAATCAACTGATAACGTTTCGACAACACCTAGTCGTCTTACGTACGTTATTTACTGCGGGATGACTGTCAAATAATAGCATAAAAATGCAAATTTGCTAAAGTTGAGTTGAGTGTGCAAATACTTTTTTGACATAAGCTATTTTAATATTGTTGCAAAAAATGTTTTTTTTTATTAATATTATTGTATTTTTTAATTAATTTATATAAATAAGCTTATTCTATTTTTAAATGCCAATTTTTGTATTTCTTAATGCATTTTCTTATAAATTGTGAACAAAAATGTATGTGTGCAAATACTTTTTGTACCCACTGTACGTATCCTAAGTCGCGCTTTCGAGACATGAAAAACGCAATTTGAATTTTGTTAATCGGCTCAGTAGAACGGCAGATACGGGAAGTGTCCCATTTTGTGTTTTTGCGCAGTGTACTTCGCCAACATCACGCCAAAGTCGCCTAATCTGTACTTTTACTATTTTCACTTAAACGCATTTCTTGTATTATTTTCAATGCTTCGCATTGTATCAGAAGGGAACACGCATATTTTGTGATAGTATTAGAAGAGATATTTTTTCTAGGAACGATAACTTGTTCGGTTTTCAGTCTCTTGAAGCAAACATTTTTAAATATTCTTGATTTTTGGTACGATGTCGACGACACATAAATCCACATGGCTCAATTTCTCTTCCTTGTTCTAAATCATGGGTATCTAAACTAGGACCGTTTGAGGGCCACTTTGTAAAGGATAAAAATTTGCGAGGCCGCATTGCAAAGAAAGAAAAATTTGCTGGGCCACACGTACAATATTTTTAACAAATTGAAATAAAAATTAGCTCTATGTTGTTTTATTAAAATAAATTAATTTCTTTTTATTATTAATTTATTAATATTTGAATTAGATATTTATGTTATTATTAATTAGTAAAAGTTTCATTTCATTTAGTTCGGATTTCATACAAATGGAAAAAGTTCGAATTAATGAAGATGGTTGAATTTGCTTTTGTTGAACAAGCAAATCGATATCGGGTTCAATAGACGAGATAGCAATTCTTAATGCATTTTCAGGATGTTTGTCAGTGATCTTTGTTCTATATTTGTATACTTCATTCTTGAAAATAATTGTTCACGAATATAAGTGAAGACATTAATAAAGCATGATTGTTAAAATTAGGATATTTATCGCGGGGTAGGTAATCTTTATAAAACTCCAGTAAAAAAAAAATTTCAAATTTTTCTTTCAGTTGAATGTCACTTTGCATATCAACATGACATACTAAGATGTTTTTATTTAAATTTTTATTTTAAAATAAATGCCAACGAATCGAGTTCAAACATTTATTTTTTTAATAAAAAAGTATAAATTTAAATACTTTCACAATTTGCGTTTGGGCCGCACTTTAGACACCCATGTTCTAAATGTGTGATAACAAAATGGATTGCGAAAATGCGTATAAATCTAATTAAAATTAAATACAGTAGAATCCCGCAAACATGACTCCCCATATCCAGACATTCCGTATAACTCGACAACCTTTTTAAGATATTTCTAGGCCAAACAGAGCAAATATTACGTACAGTACATATAATTATTGTTTACGCGTTTATCTTTCCTGTTCTCTTCAAGGATTTGAGTGTTCTTTTTCCGTAATTTTTGCCGTTTTTGCATTTTGCCATTAATTCTTGGAACTTTCTAACAAATTTCAAGGTATGTTGTAATACATGGCAACGCTGTTTGCTTCTTTAGAGGTGGTGGTGGTGTAATTAATTATGGCAAAGCACACTAGGGCTATCTGCCTAAGGGCAGGGATACCTTCGTGGAGGACGTTCTAAGGAAAACTGGCTCGTATACACGTTACACATGGGTAAAAACCACGAAAACACCCATGCAGCCAGCCCGTTCGCGGGATTCGAACCTCGGACCGAACTACCAGTGTCAGCGACTTTACCGCTCGGCCGCTGGTAGGCCGCTTCTTTAGAGGATACGAAAAAAGTCGGGTAGCGGCTGGCCGCTGTCTCACATACCTTTATATTGTTGCGAAATCAGAGCTTAAATTGCACGGGTTCTGGTACTTAATTACCGGAATTCGGCTATTAAGTACCGGGTTCCGGTACTTCTTAGTTTTTAGGATAAATAATAATGCTAGCCGGAGCCCTAAAAAAGAAGGCTTCGGTACTTCTTCTATGGAACTGAACAACAATTTCAGTGGAAATTTGATATCGAAAATTTTATTTTAAGCAATAAAATTATATTAAAAATTACTTATTAGATTTATTAAAATTAGAGATAAATTTAAAAAAAAAGACAAAAAAGAAAATCTGAAAGGTTTCAGATTCTAAAGTACGTCCAAAGAGGCGTTTTTTTAAACATTTTGTGTGTTACCTTTACTTATTTAATATCCTGTTCTTTGCACTTAAACCATAAAATTCAGTTCAAGATAAATATCGCAAAATAATTTTAAATTGAACATATCTTTGTTTCCGAGACACAGTCTCACGCGCTGGAGATAAAAATGTTTTTTCTGTACAACGTTGCCATAGCTCGCTTTGAAATCGTAGAGTTTGTAAATCAAAAATTCGTTAAAGTTTTACAAAATATGAAATCGATAATGAAACAAATTTCAAATCTGTGCTTTCAGATGCCCATATTCGCAGTAGGATTACGTCATTCAAAATTGGATGGCTCTAGGTATCGTTCTTTTATCACAATGCGAAACACATACTTACATTTATGCAGATTCTTCATTATTTAATTTCTTCAAATATAATACAGGGCGATAATATTAGGTGACTACAGTTTGAAAAGTGAAGCGGGCATTCAGAGTGATTCGACACAAAATCGCAAACGAAAACAATAGTCTTTCAGAGACAAAGCCCCTTTGGACTAATAATCTAATATATAGTACGAGTTCGTATATTTAATCGAATAATAAATTATTCGATTAAATTATTATCTAATAATAAAGTTATTAGATTAAGTTATATTTAAAATCACCAAAGAAATAAATTTTAATATATTTCTTTTATTATTTATCACTTTGATCATTAATTATTTTAATGATTAACAATTTTATTAATTATTTTATTTATTTATTTATTCTTGTTCCTCTTTCCTGAGGGTCTACGGTAGGGCTTCGGCTCTCCTAATCTTAGAAATTAAGCCCTGTGTGAAACGTTAGAACAGCAGTTTTCAACCTTTTGTCTAACGCGTACCATCTAAACAAAAATTGATTGGATTGGATTATTTAATTATGACAAAGCACACGAGGGCTATCTGCCTAAAGGTAGGGATGCCTTTGTGGAGGACTTAAGGGAAACTGGCTCGTATACACGTTACACATGGGGAAAACCACGAAAACGCCTATGCAGCCAGCCCGTTCGTGGGATTCGAATCTCGGACCGAACTACCAGTGTTCAGCGTCTTTACCGCTCGGCCGCTGGTAGGCCCTAAACAAAAATTGAAAAACTTTAGTTCCACCACTACATTTTACATTGATTATTTTTCAATTTCTCAAATGGAGGAAAAAAAAGTTATCATGAATAAAAATAAAGTTGTTTCCAATATCCAAATTTTGGGCTGATAATTTTAAATTGTCTCTTAAAATATTTAAATAAAGAGAATGATTCATTATGCATCAATTAATAACAAATTACTTAGTCCTGATGCTGTTATGCCCTTCCCCCACACAAGTACACCTCCACCGCTTTGCTTAACTGTTCCAACTAAGTTCTTAGAATAAAGTTCCTCATTTTTTCTTCTCCATACAGTTATTCGACCATCGGAACCAAAAATGTTAAATTTGCTTTCCTCAGCGAATAGGACATTATTCCAGTACGTTTCGGGTGTATTTATCTCTGATTTTGCGAATGAATGCCTAAGCTTTCTGTTTTTCTCACTAACAAAATTTTTTTACGGGGTGAACGCCCATGTAATCCAGCTTCTCTGAGAACTTGTCGAACAGTTTAAGGTGAAATTGAAGTAGAAAACTTTGCATTAATTTCTGCAGAAACTTTTACAGCACTCAAATGTGGGTTTTTCACAAATTTTCTAATAATAAATCTCTCATCACGTTTAAATAGTTCGTATATCACGTTTAAATAGTCTCATCACGTTTAGTTAACTTTCTCGGTCGACCTTTTTTTACCTTGTTTTCAATCCGATTTTCTTCTTTAAAGCGTTTTATCACATACTGCACTGTAGAATGTGATACGTTAACTAATTTAGCGATATTTCGAATTGATTTAACTCTACTGTGGTGACAAATTATCAATATTCGAATGCTGTTTGTAATTTCTTTACGACTGCAACCCATTTTTCAATAATAAATAGAATATTATGAAGTAAACAATAAAAAATTAAAGCAAGCGATTTTTTAAATGTCACCACATTGCAAAAGTTAAAAAAAAGCGGCGAACTGTAATTCTAATTTTGATTTTATCTAAAAATATTTCAGTGTACAAAGACTTTTGTGAGATAAAATGTTTGTCATTTTTTTATTATTAATTTCTTAAAAATAAAGTTTCGCTATATTTTAAAAATCATGTAATTTTGTTATGAATATGTTATAGATCTTATTATTAAAATCTCATTGAAAAAGTTTACTTTTGATTAATGGATAGAGCCCTATTTCAATGAAAATCATAAGTGTTCGAACACTTTTGGGAGCCACTGTACCTAGCCAACCGGAAAAAAGAAGAAAGAAACAAAGTTCTTTCATTTCGTTAGAGATATATCCGAGTTCTTTAGGGTGAAAGGCAACAGCAAGAGCAAAGTTAAATTCCCAGCGAGTAACTAAAGGACATGTCTGAATATAATAACAGAAAATACGAATAAAATTCTGTTGACTTTGCATCTTTCGATACGCGCCAAAGCGGAAAAATAGATACTGTTTATGAGCTTTGCATCTGCCTTTTAAAACACTGCAGTTGAAGTGAACTAACTTCGTGATTCATGAATTTCCTTACATCTACCTTTTCGTTTCCAACGTTTTCGTATAGTAGCTAGGGTTGCCATAAGGTAACTAAGATTAATTAGGAAAAAAAAAAAAGAATACTATTTAAAACTGTGTGATTACTTTGAAAATGGCTAAATTTCTTACAGATACAAAGCATACTGATCGGGAATCATATCCAAGAAAGCTAAGCTAATTGTCATTCTAGCCCACGATGCAAATTTCCAGAGAATATTTTCATTAATGGTCCTCAGGAATCGGATAAAAGTAACAAGTTTGCAGTGGAGGCAGTTGAAGCAATTCTGATTTGTCATTACAATGACTCACGCTCAATTTTGAAATTATGTGAAAGAAGAAAATGATATAAGTAAGAAAGTAAAATCAACATAAAATATGACTGGCATAAAAAGGATTGGTTTTACATCTTTTTTATTACTCATTGTTTAGGTTCCAAAAACTTTATTCATTTTTTGTCAGAGTAAAATAAACCATTTTAAATGTAGCCTGTAAACATCCCCTATCAATGCTTAACAGTTATGCCATTCCTATTCATAGCAGTTAAATTTTAACGTAGGAGGTCCACCAGCTGCCGAGCGCTAAAGTCGCTGAACACTGGTAGTTCGAGTCCTGGCTAACGGGCTGGCATGGGTGTTTTCTTAGTTTTCCCCAGTTTGAGCCAATTTCACTTAGGAACTCCTCCACGAAGGCATCCCTTCTCTCAGGCAGATAGTCCTCGTGTACTTTGCAGTAATTTAACAAAACATTAATTTAGGAAACCTGCCGTCCAGACGGGAACGTAACCGTAACCGAAGAGCCTGATTTCGAATCCCGGAGAAGGCATGTATGTAAATTGTCTGTGCCTTCATAGGACGTAACGGTGGCCGCCGGCCCCATAATAAAACGACCTCCTTTTCTGACCTTAGTAGGGGGCAACGCCTATAATCGGTTAGTGCCCGCCATAATTTAAAAAATAAATAAATAAATAAAATAAAATAGAAAGGCTTTCACGTGTTATATTACTCTCAAAGGGGCTTTTTTTTTTTTTTTTTTTTTTTTTTTTTTTTTTTTTTTAATTACGTACATATACACGTTTGTGTTGGTTGTGCTGCGTTAACCATGAGGCCTATTATTATCGGCCAGGAGGGTTGCAGTACACTCGTATATATCACATTTCGAGAGCATTTGGGCTAAAAATATTTAAAAACAGCATATCTTTAGAATTTCCGACAGATAGTCTTGCGCGCTGGAGATAAAAGTGTTTTTTCAATACAATGTTACCGTTACTTGATTTGAAATCGTTGAGTTTGCTAATCAAAAATTCGTTTTGACAAGTTTTACAAAATATGAAATAGACAATAAAAGAAATTCTAAATTCGGGTTTCCGGGTATCCATATTCGGGTAGAGAACTACGATATTCAGAGTTTAACGTCTCTAAGTAACCCCCCCCTTTTTTTTCCCGCACGATGCGAGAACCATACATGCATTCATGCAGATTCTGCATTATTTAATTTCTTTAAATATAATACAGGCTCTAATATTTGGGGGCAACAATTTAAAAAGTGATTCGCTGTTTATAGTGAATCCACGCAAAATGCCAAAACGAAATTAATAGCCCTGCTGAGCCAACGCCCTTTGGGCTAAAAAAAATAGGAAAGCTAAACTTCAGTCCACTTCAGGTAGTTTTTATTAGAATTTACGACTACCTGGATTTAGTGTCAAAATGGTCTTCAGTTTTTAATTTTTTTCGAAATTGTTTATGTCGCCAATATCGCCAATTTAAAAAATAATAATGAAAAATCTGAAAGGGTTGATTTTACCGATCGTCCAGAAGGGCCTTTTTTTTCCCTTTGAAAGTGGAGATTATGGGCAGAGACGTCCCAGGTGGAATAACGGGATATTTTAAAGGATAATACAGGTACATAATACATTTAGGGTAACACAGGAATGTTCTGTATCTCTTGTGTACTTAAAAACTGAAGGAAATATAAAATGCAATTCTATATAATTAGATGTATCATGAATTAAGTGCATTTTTACTTAAACATATTAAAATGTAAATAGATAATATTCTTTAGAATTGCATCTATTTCTTTTAAATAGCTTAGTTGTTAATACTGGACAAACGAAAGAATTATATCTTCCGTTTTTCCGAAAGGCAACTGACTCGCATGAAAAGTGAAACAACGAAAAATCTTGTTTCAAGCGGGGGGGGGGGGCGACAGAGGCAAGACAACACGCGCCAAACAATTTTCTCTAGACTAAGTTTCGATCAAGGTTAATTTTTCTAAACTAAAGTTTAGTTTAGAAATCTCTATTTTAATTAGTTACTGAAGTTATCTTTAGTTTCTAAACTAAAGCTGTCTTTAGTTATCTTTAGTTTTTATCCCTGTCTTGAGCTAGCTGTAACGATCTGTAAACAAGTAACGAAGTAAGAATCATATTCAGTTGCTTTGAAAATGTGGAACACATTTAGTTTAATCTTGGTTAAATAAATAAATAAAAATATTTTTTTTTTAAAAATCAATCTTAGCTTTTCCAAAACCCCACGAGTGACCACTCAATACCGGTAGTTCGACTAAAATTGCAAACCTCTTCGAACTAGTGGGCTACATGAGTACTTCTCTTGGTTTTTCACTTGTCTGTAACATGAGTATAATCTAGTTTCCTGAGAAAGACCTCCACAAAGGCGTCCCATCCCTGAAGGTGATACCCCTACAGTACTGTGTGTATTCAGTTAACATAACCTAATTTTTTAACCCGAGCGGGCGGTGAGCCAGAAGGGCTATTAGTCTCAAAACGGCATTTTATGGCGTTTCACTATAAACGGCGAATCACTCTTTAAATTGTTGCCACCAAATATTACCGACCTGTATTATATTTAAAGAAATTAAATAATGAAGAAGCTGCATGAATGTATGCATGTTTCTAGCACTGTGAAGAAAGTACGGTACCTACAGTCATCCAATTTTTAATAACGTAATCCTCCACCCGAACATGAGCACCTGGACCCCCGAATTTTGAATTTCGAATTTTTTCCATATTTTGGAAAATTTTAAGGAATTTTTGATTAACAAACTCAACGATTTTAAAGCCAGTAGTGGCAACACCGTACAGAAGAAAAGTGTTTTTATCTCCTGCGCGCGACACTGTCTACAGATGTTCTGTTTTTAAACATTTTGCGATATTGCTGTTGAATTGAATATTATGTGGCCTGAGTGTGAACACACAAAACGTTAAAAGACGCAGTTTTGAATGTCATATAAAATCTGAAAACTTTCAGAATTTTTTTAAAATTTTACTTACTTATTTGTTTATGTATTTTTCAAAATTGGTTTCACGCTGATTTCCTTCAAATGTTAGGTTAGGTTATTTGGCCAAGCACATTGGCCAAATAACGTAGGTTTGATTTCGTGGAGTAATTTCTAAGGAAAACTGATTGCATAGTAAAAATCACAAAAGCCAACGCAGTAGTCAACAGTTTTAACTACTCGGGTACAGTGGAGCCAGATTTGCTTCTAAAGAATTTGGAATTTAGTGACAGAATATTACAGCCATGCGCCAAAAAAAATGGATAATGATCCAATTCCAGATGAAAAAAAAAATCATATTTTCTTGAAAGGAAAATCATGCAAACTGTCATTCTGTCAACCAAGAGTTTGAATCCCCCCCCTGTTAATCAGAAATTGTAAAATACAGTAAATGCCCCTTAATGTTATCATTTGGATATTGTTATCGAACTGCAGAAATTCCTCTAATTTGTATATGAAAACATGAAAAATACATCACTCATTGCGATTAACAGTTCGGTTAATACGATCCAAATATTACAAATACATTTTTTAAACAAAGGTTTCTTTTAAAGTTTAATATGGTTTATCAGTTTGAGTTTATGTATAAACATGGCTCAAGTGGAATAGCGACACATTTTACAGGATATTAGATGAATTATGCGTTTAGACTAACGTATTTCGTCCATTTTACGCCTATTTATTTCGTTTTTTCATAGTTGCCGGTTTTTCCCGGTTGCATATTTCCGAATTCTATCCCACCCCCTTTTCGAATTCAAATAAAATCGTGACTGTTTCGTATCATTTAAGTCGTTATTGTATTTTTCTCCATGGATAATTGATGTCATTTTTATTGCCGAAAAGGAAGATTGAGCGATTCTCCAATTGTATGAGGTTTTAGATTTTTCGTAATTAAATATGAAATTTGTAAGGATGCCGATGAAACCTCAGGAACTGTTGTATATTTTCTCAAAAATACATTTTGATATTTCACGCTGTTAGTTAATTTCTTAAAAATTAATCAGATTTATTTACTAAATCGTTATGTTTAGTTTCCAAATATAGTTTTAATTTAACAGGTTTCATGCATTGATTTTTCATTGCATTTAACACACAACGGATATTCATTTTCCACTGATAATGCAACATGTAAAACAGTATCTAATAAACTCTTCTTGATATTTACTTGATTTTTTATTAGAAGTAGAAAGAAAAATGTTTATTAGATGTCTGGCCATCATTCCCATTTTCACTCTTGCCGATTTAATCCCAGTATACGTTACACACGGGATTGGGTGAATTTTGCGACATTATTATAAGCAGTAAACGGGTCATTTTGGTGTTGGCGAAAATTTTCAAACTCGCGCCAAGACCATACCGCGTTCTAGGATTGTACCCTCTTGTGTAGCCATTTATCCATCAAACAAAACTGATTTTTTTTTTTTTTTTTTTTTTTTTTTTTTTTTTTTTTTTTTTTTTTTTATCATCCTTCAAGCACGCAATCGAATTTTCCAATACTTCGAAAATGTTATATGCTTGCTTGACAACAAATTTGGTTAGAAATAGGGAACACAAGTGTGTAAACTATGCATATTACAATTATCGCTGCGCGCTTTGAAATTCGATTCTCGAATTGTTCAAGCATAACGCCTGAATCAAGGGGAAAACAATACAATCAAAATTAATATATGGAAATGATTAATTTAAAATTCCTAGTAAATGTTAAACATCCAAAATTCTTTTCAAATGCCGTTATATTTTTTGTTGTCAAATAAATTTTTTTTGAATTTAGCGACCCCCCAAAATTTCTTCGCGACTTGCGTACCATTGCCATAATAACGCTTTGTATTCATGTAAACCTGATTAATTCTGAAGTGGTTTAAATTCTGTCAGAAACAGTACAAGTGATCTATTTTTCAATTGCATTTGGAAAAAATGATTTCAGACTTGTTTTCAACTGCATGTAACAGAGTATTATCAGAATTACGGGAAACTGCGACTGTGAAAATGGATAAACATCAGCTGTCCAATGTGAAAAATAATGTTATCATTTGGATATTGTTATCGAATTGCAGAACGCCCTTCAGTTTGTATACGAAAACATGGAAAATACATCGCTTATTGTGATCAACAGTTCGGTTAATACGATCCAAATATTACAAATACATTTTTTTAAACAAGGTTTCTTTTAAATTTTAATATGGTATATCAATAGAGTTTATGGATGGACATGGGTCAAGTGGAATAGCGACACATTCTACAGGATATTAGATGAATATGCGTTTAGACTAACATATAATATAACATCTTTCATATATTCCAAAACGAAAAAAGACTTTCGGCCCGCCGCGTATTTAGAGTGCCCCCCATGCCGCACAGACACTATACATTTACAAACATCCATGCAGTCTCCGGGATTCGAGCGCGAGTCTTTCGGTACGGTACTCAGAGTCACTAATCACTATCCCGGTTGGAAAAATGTGATCACATTTAATGGAGTCTTGGTGTATCACGATGGAACGGTGTTTGGACACAACAAGGTGCCCAGGCACAGTCGCCTTAACCCTTCTACAACAAGTAAAAAATTCCTAAATAGTGCACGAAATAACTAGAGCAACGCATATAATTTATATGTATATTTGTATCTAATTTAATTCTTGCTTTTAATTTATTCCTTTTACAATTGAAATTTTGTTATTCATGATTTAATTCCAGTCCCCGTTAAACATTTTTAACAATTTTCATTCAAGTTGCTTAAAAACATCTTTCGAAATAGAACTTACTAAGTATGGATTCACTCTTTTCAGATAAATCTACTATAATTAATCTTAGAAGATAAATATAATCAATATTATTTAGTAAATAAATTATATATATATATATATATATATATATGGATATGGTATGTGTGTGTGTGAGAGAGAGAACACGTTTTAATTCTAGTTTGCAGTACATACGGGATTCGGCGGCATTATGTGTCATTTTGGTGTTGGCGACGATTTTTAAAGTCGCGTCAAATGCTGTTCCGTATACTAGGATTTTACCTAGAACAGGGTTTCTTAAACTGTAGGTCACGATTCCCGTGTTGGTCGCGGGACCTGCAGTAGGATGTTGCCAAAATTTTAGCAGTTTTGATATTTCTTTAACTTAATATAATAATTTTACAGTTATCAAATATTTTTACACAATGTATCTGAAAATAAAAAAAGCTAGACAATACAGACAAAGGGAAAAACGAAAACGTTTCGACGCATTCTTTTTATAATATAAACGTTCATTTTCCTTGCTTTGCACGTGAAGCTGTCATTTCGTTTGTTACATATTTAAAAATTTCACATCGTTCTATGTCTTAAAATTAGAAATTAAAGGGAATGACCTGAAACTGCAATAGTATATTACAGTACAAGTGAAAAAAATTGAGAGTTTCACTCATGAGTGTGTCTTATTTGCGCAATACTTATGGAGTCCCACAAAATTTGTGTAAATATTACGGGGTCCTGAGGTTTAAATGAAAGTTTATTGCAAGGTGGTAGTAGAAAGTTTTCCCTGCCATTTATATAACCGTACTTGCTAGAATAAGATATTCCGCCTCTCCCGAGTAGCTAGTCAAATTATTTCGTTTGTCTAAAACTGAAGTGAAACTCATTTCAATTTAAATCTGACAGTTTTCGGAAGCGAAGTGTTTGTTTTAGACTAAAAAAATCACCAGCATTAATTGAAATGGTAACAAAGGATTCGAATTTGCAATGACCAATGCCTTTATCCCCACATCATCAAAGAATTATTTTTATCGCCAAAAAGAGGGTTCCGCAAAGAGGTAAAATTTAGTGCCAAATGTTAAATTTAACAAGAGTAACTGCCTTCTACAGTGAAAAAAAGGTAAAAACACTGAAGGACTTAATTTAGTAAATTTTTTTGTGTCAAAAAAGGGCCAGAATCAATTTTGTGAGGGGTTACATCATGAATTTTGACAAGCATCGACGTTTCCTTGATCAGTGGTTGTTAACAAGAGCAGAGTGAAAACGCTCGAACTTTATGTCGCCAAGTGCTTCGGGTCTGGGAGGGGGCCGAAATTTACAATTAGCAAACGGTGCAAATCCATCCAATGAAATTTTAGTGTAATTTTTAACTGATTTTTCTGATTGGCTAGAAAGGGCACATGACCGTTCGCCACTGACTTCGCGACGAAGTGCAAAAGCTTTACGGCTCATACTAAGGCTATACTAAGGTTTAGAGGAGCCTTAGCTCATACTAGTCTTTAACTTTGTTGGATCTAGGTGCTATTCTTGCGATTATAAATTCTCTATATATTTTTCATTGTCTAATTTGATCTAATTTTCTAATTCTTTTTAAGATCTTTAATAGCTTTCTGTTTGATATATTTTTTGTATAATTTTCTAATTCTTTTTAAGATATTTAATCTTAAATATCTTTGTATTTTTGATTTTTTTTAATATAATTTTCTAATTCTTTTTAAGAATCTTTAATATTTTTGTATTTGATATATTTTTTATAAATTTTCTAATTCCTTTTTCAGATATTTTATCTTTGTATTTGATATATTTTTTTATATAATTTTCTAATTCTTTTTCAGATATTTAAGCTTTAATATCTTCGTACATAACTAACCTTACTAACATTTGTATATAAATACTAATTTTTCTTACTAACTATTAACATTTGTATATAATATTTTTGTAAATAATCTTTGTAATAAATACTTTTTTTCTTGCCATTAAAATTTTTGTATTGTAGTATATATATTGTAATTTACTTGTGTAATAAAAATAAAAATTTCTGAAATGGAGTCCGAGCCTTTCAGCTCCAGGTAATGTATATTTGCGTATTTATATTGTTTTATTTATTTTTTAGCACTTCACTCGGTTTGTCGGTACTACCAATGTCCCGGTTAAATCTTTGTTGATGAAAATTAAATTATCTGCATTAAGTTTTTCATAATAAACTGTAGTTAAATTCTTTTAATGTATTGCATCAGTCTATTCTATTGGTTATCTATTTAATTAAGTGTTAATATTTGTGTTTAATTTTTTACATCAGTAATTGTTACTTAACGAAAGTTCATCCACTCATTAGTATGTACATGATTATTAATTTTATTTTCATCGTATTTAAAAGTACAGTTGGCGTCGTTTGATTTGCGTAACGTTTGTCTAGAGCTATTTTGTTAACTATATATATCGTTGAGCATAGCAGCAGAATTCAATTAATTTACTATAAATATAACTATAAACGGATAAATCGATGCTTTCACAGTATATTAGGAAAAGGAAACAATTGGTTTAATCCTCTGTGTGAAACAACGCAGCAAATATAAAATTAGGGTGTGAAGTGCAGAATCGCCCACTTATTTGGCGCTTTTTACAAGAGTAAGAAAAACTGGATTTTTGTCAATTTCCTTTGACTTTTTTACATCAATGTGTACTTGAACAAAGGAAGATGCACATTGCCGATATTGTGCAATTCTCTGATGTTTTTTTAAGTGAAAATACGTCGATGTGTTACCGGATAGGGTAAATCATCTTTATATGTCACAAATTTCATTTACATGATCAGCGCAAACTGATGCAAAACGGTGATATACAATCTTTTCTAAATTTGAAAAACTGAGATTTTAGTTGGAAAATGAGCTAGACAAGTTAAGGTACTGCTAAAATGCAGCTTTGTATTAACAAAACACAGAATCACAATGAACAGTATTTCGATAGACTTGCTTTCGATCGAATTTCGGATCCTTTAAATTCGGTGATATCGGAAAAGCTGTGATAGAAGTGGCGGTACGCCTCAATGCCGTATAGGCTATCTATCTTGTCCGGAAAAGGTCTAATATTTTTTGCCGATTTGAATATTTTTTTTAAAGTTTGTTCAGCATATTGTGAATTTCAGAAATGTTGCATGAGTATATGAACACAAGATTCATGTAATGAGAAGTGCAGTGCATATGGATTGCTTTTGGAGCAAAAGCTTTAATCTGAGCTCCAATTCCCTTTTTTATCACGTTACCTGCTCCATCATAACTCATAGCTAATGTTGCTACCATCTAACCCGGATTTTGAAATTATTGAGATTATAGAATTATTATTGAGTGGACCTGTAATCTTAGCTAGTCTGAGAAAATGTAGGATGTCTTTCTTATCTAATATTTTTTGACTGTTCACAAATCATCTTGTACACCATCATAAAGTTTCCTTATTATTTGAAGTGACTTCATCAGTTATAATGGAATAAAAGTGAGCAATGGTATTGCTGTATGGGAAAAAAATTTCTTTACCTCTAGCACGCAAGGCTATTGGAAATTTTGAAGATAGGCCTTTTTTAAATATTTTTTTTATATAGCTGTTTACTTGAATTTTATGTGATTTATGTACGAAGAACAGGCTATTTGAGAATTAAAGGTAACACACAAAACATTAAAAGAATTCCCTTTGGGTGTAATATAAAATTTGAAATCTTTCAGCTTTTATTTTAATATTTTTAATTTTATATTTTTTTCTAAAGCACAAATGTGAATTACCCCAGAAGGGCTATTAGTTTCAAAATGGCATTTTGTGTCAAATCACTTTAAATGTCCGAAGCACTTTTCTAATTGTTGTCACCAAATATTATCACCCTGTATCATATTTCATGAAACTAAATAATGATAATTTGCATGAACATATGTATGTTTACGCATTGTTGAAAAACAATGTTGCCTATAGTCATTAAATTTTGGATAACATAGTCCTCCACCCGAACATATAGGCACTTGGAAGCCTGAATTTGGAATTAACATATTTTTATTATCTATTTTATACTTTGTAGAAATTTAACAAATTTTTGATTAAAAATCATAGTTTTAAAGTGAGCAGTGTAATTATTTTACATTTTGTAAAAATTTAACTAATTTTATATTGTAAACTGAATTTAATAAAAGTAGTTAAATAAGAAATTAAAAGATCCAACTCAGTAAGTCAGAGCCGGAACAGCTAATGAAGGTTATGAGACTGTGATATTACTTTTGGTTTTGTGAAACGAAGGATTACTAGGATACTTTCAGATTGAAGTTCTGTAGAAACAAAAGTTTAAGTACCCTCCCCCTTTCTGAAGCTCTTTATTTGTTTATTGACTTTTGCTTATTAAAATGTCACTAAAGGAGATATGAGCAGAAAAACGTACATTCGGAGTTGCGATTCGTATGTTACGCTGTAAGAAAGAAACGTAGTGCCAGAGTGTCACTATGGTAAATAAATGTATTGAAAGTAAAAGTGTTATTTTCTGTAATGTGTGTGGTGTTATTTTATTGTGATATATAGCTATTCATGAGAAATAGAATAATTCAATTCAAGTGTGTTTGGTGAATTGAATTATTCTATTTCTCGTCAATAGCTATATATCGCAATAAAATAACACCACACACACATTACAGAAAATAACACTTTTACTTTCAATACATTTATTTTCCATGGCGACAGTCTAGCGCTAGCTTTCTTTCTTACAGAGTAACATATGATTCGCAACTCCGAATGTGTACAACAAGAATCAAGTTTATCGAAAATATATTTCAGCGGCGATTCTAGTGGCGCATGCGCTATTAGACAAGATTCTGCTCTGTCGCCAAGTATTTCTCAGCTAATACAAAACAAAGCCACTGTACTGAAGATAACACAGTTCAGTGAAAGAGTCTCTAAATGTCAATTACATTTAATGTTGCTGACGCAGACTCATTTTGCGTAGGATGCATATTCATAAATCGTTTCAGATGAACATACACTTGTTCGTGGTGATTAGAGAACCTTTCTTCTAGTAATGAAAAGGCTAATTTATAATTAGAGTCAACTATGGATATTGACTGAACAATACGATTAGCATCTCCTCTTAGCTCAGATTTTAAGTACTGTAATTTGACCACATCTGTTAAATTAGGATTTGAATCAACACTGGCTAAAAAATATCTTTAAGTGAAAGCTACTCGTGTAAGTTACCCGAAAACGTTGGCAAAATAATTTTGGATAATTTAACATTGACCTAAGCATTCGTGAAAACCAAAGGTTCCTATTCAATTTCTTTGGAAAGCTTAGCTAATTTACGATTTAATTCGACTTCTACATCTAAGACAATATCGTCAATCTCTTCTTTCTCTTTTACATAAGCATCAATACAATCAAAAGTCTTTAATCCGGACTTGTCAGGACTTCAGCGATTCCAGATTATCGGTTTTCCCGGATTATAGATCATCAGTTTAAATCTGGTAAAATGGCATGCATAAATTATAAAATTAAAAATATAAAACCGTAATTTATGAAATAAAGAGCAATTATGATCTAAAGGGTATGATCTAAAGCTCATTTATTAAACAAAAGGTAAAGAGCAAAAACAGATGCTATATGTTTGATATTATTAAAAAAATTAGCGATTTTTTTTCTCCCTGGAGCAAATTACCAAAAAAAAAAAAAAAAAAAAAAAAAAAACTTATTTACAAAAAACCAATATTACATGGTTGGTTTGATTGTTAATACATTGTATGTCTCCCAGACAATGCAATACAGTCCGTACAACGCCTAGGCATCTGAGTATCAAATTATCGATCTGATCTTGGGGGATATTACATCACTCAAAAAGCAATGCACTCCGAAGTTCCGGTAGACATGTAGAAGGAGGTTGACGGGCTGCAACTCGTCGGCCAAGCATGTCCCACACGTGTTCTACTGGTTCAAGTCTGGTGAGAATGCTGGCCAGTCTGTACGGGTGATATCCTCCGATTGAAGGCATTCGCTTACGATATTTGCACGGTGAGGACTGGCGTTGTCATCCATAAACAAATTGTGTGCCCATGGCACCCCGAAACAAATGTACATGTTGTTCCAGAATGACGTCCCGATAGATATGGCTTGTCATGATTCCAATTTGAACATGAAGGTCAGTTCTGGAACCCAGAATAATTCCACCCCAGACGAGCACTCCTACACCACTGTAACGGTGTCGTTCAATGATGCTTTCTTGGTGGTAACGAATACATGGAGCTCTCCATATGAAAGTCCGGCGAGAATCAGACTGCAAGCTAAACCTGGACTCGTCGGAAAACATCACACAAGCCCACTGTTGCGGTGTCCACAGTGCATGCTCTCTACTCCAGGCTAACCGCAGGCGACAGTGAGTTGCAGTAAGTGGAACGCATCTGACAGGTCTACGAACATATAAACCAATCTGCCCTAAGCGTCTGTACACAGTCTGCCTTGAAATTGTCGTACCAGTGGCTGAAGAGAGCTGACGAGGCAGGTCTCAGGCTGTGCTCCACCTGTTTGTTTTGGCAGTAACTGCCAAATACCGGTCCTTATTCGGCGCTGTAACTCTGGGGCGACCTGTGCTGTAACGTCTACTCACATTACCATCATCTCCAGTATCGGAAATTGTGTTTGACATAATCGAAAGTTCCAACTTACTTTTATTAAATTGCTCTAATAGTCTAAAAGAAAATAATAAGCCGTATCCAATTAGAAGATTAAGGAACAACACAATCTGCAACATTAACTGAAATAGATTATTTTAGCTTAGCTTATACCGTCCGTTATACATTAAACGCGCATGCGTAAACGTATTATGCATATGCGTAAACGCATGCGCGGAAAATTTGTAGCTTTGAGGTCCGGATTATAGATCATTCCGGATTATGGATGTCCGGATTAAAGACTTTTGACTGCACTTTCTTCAATACATAACCCGAACAAAGAATCGAAATTGGAATTTATCTTTGTCTCGAACACTTTAAACTTATTCTTCAGCACTTCCAAATCACTTCTTTGGATATTTTTGTCGGCAACGTTTTGTTTTAACTTTGTTTTCAATGTATGTTTTTTCGCTGATATCTCCTTTAGTGACCTTTTAATTACCAAAAGTCAATAAACAAATAAAGAGCTTCAGAAAGAGGGATGGTACTTACTTTTTTGTTTCTACAGAACTTCAATCTGAAAGTATCCTATGTAATTCTTCATTTCACAAAACCGAAAGTAATATCACAGTCTCATAAACTTCATTAGCTGTTCCGGCTCTGACCGCCTAAACAATTGATTAAACAACGTTGAACAATTTAATTAATTGTAACAAATTGCCTCAGGCTCTTTTATAAGTATTAGTTTATGTTTTATAAAAATTTAGCAAATTTTTGATTAAGAAACATATTTTTAAGGCAAGCAGTGTAATTAATAAAACATTTGTATTTTAAGTGTGCAAGACAGTCTGTCTGAAATTGTAGCTTTTAAATACTTTTAGTCCAAAGTAGCATTAGCCCAAACATCTAATGATTGTCTGTAAATGAAAAAAATTGCCCGTTTGGACCTAATTTTTATCCTATAAAATCTGAGATTGTTTTCATTATTTATTTGAGGGGTACTGAACCCAAGGTTTGCATAACTTTTCAACCACAAGGTTTGTGCTTACATTATTTTCTTATTTTTTATAAAAAGTTTTAGAAAAGTATTTAAAATAAATGGATCTTATATCGAGTTAAAGAAAGTGCTTACAGATTGTATTTTTTAAATAAGCTAATTATCTTTAAGATAAATGCTATTATTTTTTTATGATGACAATAATAGAAAAATAAGGGGAATAAAGTCTCCTGAATATTTCTTTTTGCAGAATTATTTATATTAAAATAAATTTCATAATCCTTAATTTTATTTGCATGAATTTCACATATTTCATAAAAAAACAGATGCATATTTGTATCCTATAAAATAATTTGTTAAAATTCTACAGGATATTTGAGTGGGCTTCCCAGACACTGTTATTTCATAAAATAACAAGCAAATATTTATATTGTATACATCAATGCCTTTAAAGATTACGTTATTTCATGTAATTGTAAGATACCTGTTTAAGTATTTATTCCATGCTAAAAGAAATTATTTGTAAATTAGGTGATATTAATTTCTTTAAAAGTAATTCATGGGTTCAGTGCAAATTGCATTTTATTTTATAGAAGAAATTTTGTTTCACAAACTTTTTGCATACACAAAGCTTTCGGTCGAAGGCTTCTTAGTATTTTTCGGTTTCGGCACGAAAATCGCCTACAGGTCGGCAGATAGTGTGGCTGGATACGAGGTTTTTATTTATGAACCTCGCGCTGTAACATCTTTCTCTATTGATTGCTATTTCCCTACTGCCAGTTGCCGCATTCATTCGAAACCATTTCGTATTTATCAAAATCTGACAAGAATATTCTGCGTGTCGTGATTTGGAAAGCCATCTTTCAATACGAAATAATCCGTAGATACACCTAGAAGATTAAAGGTGCCATTTAGTTGTTGAGTTATCGATGAAATGGTTTCATTTCATGGTTCTTGGACTATAGTTTAAGCCTAATTTTCTATCACGAATGAGGCCCACCAGCGGCCGAGCGGTGGAGTCACCGAACGCTGGTAGTCGGTCCGAGGTTCGAATCCCAGGAACGGGCTGGGCGTTTTCGTGGTTTTCCCCATGTGTAACGTGTATACAAGCCAGTTTCCCTTAGAAAGTGCTCCACAAAGGCACAGGCAGATAGCCCTTGAGGCTTTGTCATAATCACACACAATCATGAATGATGCCTTTTCTTTGTCAAAATTTTATTGCAAATTTTTCATCTCTGGCAATTTCTAAATAGATAGATTCGATGCACTTTTAAAAAGTTTAAAAAGTATACCAGTATTTCAGTGGTAAATTAAAATTTAGAGCTATCTAAATTTATGTGCAGTCATAATTCACTTGCATTTAGAAGTATCTAAATTTATGTGATGTCAATTTATGATTTAAATGGATGTGTGTGCCAAGTTTGGTGCTTTTATGCATGTACTGTCACTGTGGTTTATTATGGTCTCGGTAATAAAATTGTACCTATTTTTGTTTATTATAGGAATGCGAAGCGCCCAAGAAGAGGATGTGAGCAAACAAGCCCTGTGGATGTGGAGGCTGAGAGGTAAGATACCAATTTTTTCTCTTGGCTTCTTTTTTTTGTTATTGTTGCTTCTTTGTCTTTGAGTATGGTAGTAAAGTCATGCTGCGATAATGATGTTAATGTCACACTGCGACTTTTGTATAACTTCACAAAGTGACATAAATTTAATTGCTTTAAAGCAGCGGTTCTCAACCTTTTGACTAACACATACCATCTAAACAAAAATTTAAAAACCTTAGTACAACCAGTATAATTATTGTACATTTTATAATACTTATTCAGTTTCTCAATATAAATAGAAAAAATAAATGTTTTGCCATTTGCACAAGCTATTGGCTATCTGTATTAAATAGGCACACATAAAAAATATTAATTAAGAATTGGTTACCATTTTAATTATCAAAATTTAAGTTATATACTTAAATTTAGTGTAAAATTTGGGCCTGTTTAAGAGAGATCAATTTTTTTGTCTGGCCTTATTTCACTTAGCTTTAAGTGTGATCCACTTTTAATTTTATTCTGTATTTATTTTTCAAATAAAACATGGAAGAAAATCCTTGTTCACACAAATAGGTTGTGCGAAAAGGCAATAAAAATTTAGCTTTATTTGAAATGCCTTTAAATTCTTTTTTTCGGTGTAGCCAAAAGTTGTTATTTATGAAATCTTCAGTGGAAGTGCAATCACAGGAATTTTCTAACAATTGTTCTTTTTTTCTTCATAGAATTTTTGAACTTTGTTTCTTTGCCTACCACCTATTTTTTATCTTGTGTACCACCTGTTGAGAATTGCTGCTTTAAAGATCTGTGTGGGTGTTGCACAGTGTTACATTAGTTTAATCAGTATAATGTCGCAATAGCAGTATTTCAGACATCTCCTCCAGTAAAACTGATAACAGCAGAAAAGCGTTTTATTGATCCAGTAAGAAGTTACTCTTCCAGTTATTAAAATCTTACTGGAATCTTTGGAATTTTTTAATTATTGAATATAGTCATCACAATCATATCAGATTTCCTCAGTGATTATTGTTATATCTCATTGTATTGAAATTATATAACAGATGCGTTTATGATTAATTTACATTTTTATGTAAAACTTTGCTCTCATAAATTGCTATAAAACTATATGCTCATAGTTTTTGTGTATCACTTTTGTGTACTTGCGTGTATTGCTATAAAACATATGCTAATAGTTTTTGTGCAAATAAAACTTACATTTCTTCATTCAAATATTTAGTATAGCCAATAACTACAGTGAGCATAGTTATGTGAATGAAATTAAGCATATAAAACAATTTGTTTTCCAATAAATGTAAGAAAGTTTTAAATAGCAAATTTTCTAGTGTATAAGACGCACTTTTTTTCTTTGAAAATAAGTCGGGAAAAAAAGGAGGTGCATCTTGTATGTCGATACTCAGTTTTTGATTGCATTAATTTCTGGAAATTTCCTCTTTTTTTGGAGTTATGTGATTTTTTTCTTGTTTCCTTGCGATGTGTGGGAATATTACAGTTACGGAGAGCTTAGTAAATGTGCATCTGGCATGAAAACTGCAATTTTTGCGAACGACTTTTAAGTGTGGGAAATTTCAACTGTTTGGTGTTTCTTAAGTTTGTTGGCAAATTATGGTTCAAAAACAATGTTGAAATTGCTGTAACAAAGCATGCAAGCTGGATGCAGGCTTCAAATTTTGAGGTTACACCATCAAGAAGAAGGGGAAGGCCTAACATTTGGAAAGTTTGTGAATGGGTCAAAGCATCTTGGGATGCTGTGAAAACAGAGGCAGAGGTTAAATCATGTATGAAGTGTGGCATTATTAATACACTGGATGGTACAGAGGACAATCTGTTGTATGAGGACTCGAATGCTGATTTAGGAGAGGTTTCAAGTGACTTTTCATTTAGCTATGGTGATGAGTGTTTAGGTTTTGATGAAGAAAATTAAAAGCTCTTCCCCAGATGAATTGTGGGTATAAAGTATTACTTTGT
Source organism: Stegodyphus dumicola (assembly GCF_044657685.1). Lineage (NCBI taxonomy): Eukaryota > Metazoa > Arthropoda > Arachnida > Araneae > Eresidae > Stegodyphus > Stegodyphus dumicola. Next base: position 135,304,038 of record NC_140777.1, read on the forward strand.
ATTTATATTTAAAATACTGTAAATTCATTATAATGAAATGTGTATAAAAAAAGGGGGATGTGCCTTATGTGCCTGCAAATACGGTAATAAAGATATAAAAATATCCATTCACTTAAGAGAAACTTAAATTCATTTCCTGCAAAAATTTTAGAAGATCCTTTTAATATATTTAATGCAGCCTTTTCTTAATTAATAAGAAGTTAATATTGTTAATAACATATTTTATTTATATCGGCAATTCTGTCAATGTATACATGTTTTTCGAATGGCCTTTCATCGAATTTTACAAAATATGACTCGTATTCATAATATAAGTTTACAATGTCTCCTTCAGCCTCATGAAATTAAACAAAATATGCATTATTATTATAAAAAATTATAATGCTATTATATGCATTGAGATGAGCAGTCACTGGCAAGAGTTTTAAAGCTATTTATTAAATTTTAAATTACTTTAAAATTGAAAGAAAGCTCCAAATTTTTAAATAGGTACTAAACATTTTGATGATTGTTTGATTTACTATTTTGAAGCTTTATTATTTATCATTTATACTTTTATTATTTTTGAAACTCGGACGCTTCCAAACATATGAATTTATAATACTTACAATTCAGTAAAAACAAATACAAACTTAAAATTTTAGATTCTAAGCTTTCAAGACAGCTTCTGTACACAAAAGTACTCGCTGTTATACACTCATGTCCATAAATTAAGGATAATGCAAAATCAGGCAAAGGAAAAGTTAGAAGCAAAACAAATTTGACTTATTTGTAAAGCTTATTTATTAAACAAAAGGTAAAGAGCAAAAACAGATGCTATATGTTTGATATTATTAAAAAAATTAGCGATTTTTTTTCTCCCTGGAGCAAATTACCAAAAAAAAAAAAAAAAAAAAAAAAAAAAAAAACTTATTTACAAAAAACCAATATTACATGGTTGGTTTGATTGTTAATACATTGTATGTCTCCCAGACGATGCAATACAGTCCGTACAACGCCTAGGCATCTGAGTATCAAATTATCGATCTGATCTTGGGGGATATTACATCACTCAAAAAGCAATGCACTCCGAAGTTCCGGTAGACATGTAGAAGGAGGTTGACGGGCTGCAACTCGTCGGCCAAGCATGTCCCACACGTGTTCTACTGGTTCAAGTCTGGTGAGAATGCTGGCCAGTCTGTACGGGTGATATCCTCCGATTGAAGGCATTCGCTTACGATATTTGCACGGTGAGGACTGGCGTTGTCATCCATAAACAAATTGTGTGCCCATGGCACCCCGAAACAAATGTACATGTTGTTCCAGAATGACGTCCCGATAGATATGGCTTGTCATGATTCCAATTTGAACATGAAGGTCAGTTCTGGAACCCAGAATAATTCCACCCCAAACGAGCACTCCTACACCACTGTAACGGTGTCGTTCAATGATGCTTTCTTGGTGGTAACGAATACCTGGAGCTCTCCATATGAAAGTCCGGCGAGAATCAGACTGCAAGCTAAACCTGGACTCGTCGGAAAACATCACACAAGCCCACTGTTGCGGTGTCCACAGTGCATGCTCTCTACTCCAGGCTAACCGCAGGCGACAGTGAGTTGCAGTAAGTGGAACGCATCTGACAGGTCTACGAACATATAAACCAATCTGCCCTAAGCGTCTGTACACGGTCTGCCTTGAAATTGTCGTACCAGTGGCTGAAGAGAGCTGACGAGGCAGGTCTCAGGCTGTGCTCCACCTGTTTGTTTTGGCAGTAACTGCCAAATACCGGTCCTTATTCGGCGCTGTAACTCTGGGGCGACCTGTGCTGTAACGTCTACTCACATTACCATCATCTGGGAATCGTTGCCAAAGCCTGGAGATGACACTCTGGGCAATTCCAAGTTTGTCTGATACTTCCAGTTGGGTACGCCCACATTCCAGACGGCCGATAATTCTACCACGTAAAAAATCATCCAAATGCGTCCTTTGTCGGTTATTGCACTGAAATGCTTATAAAGTGCCTGCGAACAATTTTACTTCTTTGCCTGTATTCGTTATATATCACTTTCTTACATTCTCGTCATTGTGAAGTACCATCGGTGTCATCTGGTTACTTCCTAAAATTTGCATATGATTCTTGAAGATGTGTGTTGTGATGTTACAGGTGATATTTTAGTATATTTTAGAGTTCGATTTCCGCGTGACTCCGAATTATCCTTAATTTATGGACATGAGTGTAGTAGCAACTTTGTTGCAGCATATTTTGGGTGCCCCCATGCTGCACAGACACTATACATTTACCACCCACCAACCTTTTTGAGATTAACTGTTATAGTAGCACCTTTCTTTTCAATTGTTGCAGGGAGATGAGTTTGCACTATCTCTAAAAAATACATTAAATGGAAAATTTACTTGTGAATTTTTAATTATAATTACTGCATATTTAAACAGAAAGTCAATTAATTAAAAACCATAACATTTTTGCGATGCAACTATCACACGGAGGACGAGTCCAAGGATTTTCATGTTCTCTTTCCCTACGATCAGCTTCTTGAAAGAACTTTTCGGCTTGCAGCATATTTTGGGTGCCCCCATGATGCACAGACACTATGCATTTACAACCCCCGAACCTTTTTCGAGATTCGAACCCGAGTGCTTTGGTACGGCAGTCGGCCTGATCGAGCGGTAAAATATAATGTAAAAGAACAAAGCTTTACTTAATTCAGCTCAATTACTGACAAATGGATAGATAACAAACTAAGTAACAATACATCATAAAAATTAAATAGCAGAACAAATGAGGATTAAACATCATTTTAAGAATAAAAAAAAGTTAGACATTTTAAATAACATTTTAAACATTTGCGATCAGATAAAACTGCTATTTTATGTTGTCTTCTAATTCATTTAAAGTCTTCTTGACATAACAGGTTCATACACTAAATATATTACTCTTCCTTCATGCATTGGGATATCTTTCCAGATGCTAATATCTACCTGCTTTATTTCTTCTGGGATGGTCACATATGCATTTAGTAGCACTATGCACTATTCATGGAAGTCTGGTCTTATTTTATTCGATTTTTTGAATAATTAAGATTTGACTCAGGCTGAGAGCTACGGGTGCTGGGTGTGACTTAATTTGGCAGATTTCATATTATACGTAATGTAAGTTATCAAGATATTTTGTAAATGATGATGTACATAAAAATATATTTATAAATGTTGACTTATGTAAAATATCCTATGATAACTTCAGGGATTTAAATGCCCCCCTTTTTTTTTCACTTACCCAACTGTACTCTTCGGCTAGCGTGTCCGACATCACTTCAAAATATTTGTTACGTTTACTATTAATATGTTTACGTTAGTCTCCTTTAACATTAATATGTTTCAATTCATTGACCTAAATAAATAAATATATAAATAAAAATTGACTTTAATCTATAAATGCATAACCAACAAGATTTCTTATTCTATCATTTAAGAAAATTATTTCAACTTCACAGAACACTCAAGAAATCTAACTTTCCTCAAAATAAAATGCAAATGTAATGGAAACTTATTTATAAAATAATAACGTTTTCATTGCTTTGAGTTCCATATTTGTATTTTAGTACATTTTCTGCAGTTAGTTTTTATATAAAGAAAATAAGATAATACTGAAATAGAAAATTTCATTTAAGCAAAAACGTAACAGAAATTACTTTATAAAATGAAAATGTGTGCAAAAAGTAAACAAAATAAAAAAAAAAAAAAAAAACTATTAGGATTAATGTAAAATATTATTTTACAATACCACAGGAGCTATGTTGTTGAGAAACATTCTCTCTAAAAATTGAAGTTCTAATTCAGTTTTTAATTGGAATATATTTAATTCTGAATTTTTCGGTTGATTGCACAGTTAGGAGTTTTCAGCAACTCCACCTTTTCTTGCAATATTTGTAATCTACTTGATAAAGAATTTAAATTTTTTAAGATTAGATGTTGAAGTTCTGCAGAAGAGAAAAGGTCAGGGTATTACATATTTAATTCAGAAGTCAAACAACAAAAATCAGCGTTATATTTACAAAATTTTCACAGTAAACAGTCACTGTGAAAATTTTGTAAATATAACGCTGATTTTTGTTGTTTGACTTCTGAATTAGTATTTATTCGGCGTGTTATTGTGTCTTTATTACATAATTATTCTAAAAACCTGAAAACAGAACACTTTTAAAAAATTGACTATTGGCAAATTCAGAAAGTTACTGTTAAAAAATTTCTAGCTGCGGTAAGATAGATTTCCCACAAAGCAGGTTTAGGATTTGCTAGATTTGGCGAGAAATCACCCATTTGGCAACATCTTTCAGCGAAATTGGCAATATGCCGTAGACGGATGGAGAACCATTTAGAACGAGTTCTTACTGGTTTGACTTAGAATGTTCTCGAATGCATGCTAAAAGCTATATAAACCCTGCCTGTATGCGGAGTAGCAGTAGTATCTCGAGTCTATCGAGTTGATTTTCAGTCTAGTATTGAGTTGATTGGGGAGTGCGTAGAGAGAGTCTCTTAATGTATCACGAGTTAGTGCATCATCGAGTCTTATCTTGGAGTGTGTTGAGCTCCAAGAACGATTGAACTGAGTCAGAAGCTGTATTCTAGTGCTTATTGTGGAGTGCATCGCGAGTTGTAGCGTCGAGAATCTCGACAGTACGTCGAGTTCTGAGAAGACTGAACCTAGTCGGGAGCTGTACTCTAGCACTTTGCTGTGAAGCTGTCTTCACTGTTACAGCCTAAAGGCTCTGTTGCTGATTGTTTCAATGTGCTTGTCGCAGTTTTTGGACGACTGTAAACATGTTTTTGGAGATGTCCTGAATAATACTGGCAAATACATTGTGTGTTTATTAAGTGTCATCGTTAATCACTCCAAATTGCATGAACCTGTACAGGAATGCAACAGTACGAAACCTTTATTGGGTCTTTCTGATGAGCCTGCTTTTGGAGTATTAGTCCTCAGATTTGCAGTGAGGACTAGCTAAAACAGATGCAGAAAATTCTGGTTGAAAATATTTTCCTTGTGTGCACTCTGGTAGCAATGGCAAGCACAGCTCTGCTAGCTTTTTTACTATAGTACTTTTTTACTGTTTTTTACTTGTTTACTTTTTTTACTCATCTGAAGAATCGGAGAATTTAAATCGCTGGTGTTTTTTTTTTTTTTTTTTTTTTTTTTTTTTTTTTTTTTTTTGTTGTTGTTGTTGTTGTTTCCGCACCAAATTCTGCACTTTTCGATGTCTGAAAACTTCATAGCCAACTTTAACTTTTCTATGCCTTTTTCACTGAAAATTTTAAATTTCCGTTATCACTCATAAACAATAATTTAACATAAAGCAAAAAGAATGAATTAAATAATCGTTTAATGTTAGATTAAACATCTAAATGTTCTAGCAGCATTTATTTGCTCATGTATAATTATCGAAATATTTGATGTAAAATTAAATTAACAGTCATGGCTACATTATTTTATAAAATTCTGCAAATTTCAGATATTTTGCAACAATTTATTCAATAAATAAATCAAATAGAATTTTTATGGTTTCGAATTGTAGGATTATACTATTTCATTATTTTTCCACTGCAAAATTAAGGTGACCGAATAGATTTTGAGAGCATCAAATTTGTATAAAAAAAATGCAGTTAAATGTTAAAGCAAATATATATTATATCCTGATATGATTGTTAATTTTTGAATTTTTTAATACATGCATTCCTATTTTTAAACAACTAGTCTGGTAATTAAAATAATGTTAAGATTCAAAAACCAAACTACCAACTCGTACTAATAATTTATGGATAAAAGTACTAAAAATGGAGATGTTACTATATTTTAAAAATATTTTGGTACTGATGTCATTCATAACAGCATTTTCCATGCTCTATTCAGCTTTCTAAATTATACAGTGAGAAAAATGAGCAACAAGAACACATAATTATAGAAAATATCATACTTGTCGATGCAAAAATTTAGAGAACCCGGTGAAATTGCCAAAGTTCTCAATAATCTGGGGCTTGATGTGATGCAATCATTTTGTTCAGTTTGATTCATTTTTTCATATTACATATGTCATTTATCCATATCAGCCCAAAACCAAGAATTTGGCACCGTTTGTACACCTTCATCAAATTCAGCAATGTAAAAGAAACTCTTGAAAAGCTAAAATAATTATTTTAGGTAAATTTAAAATAGATCAAGTCTTAAAATAAATAAAAAAGCACTATTTCATTCAAAATATTTCAGGTTCAAAGCATAAGTTTAGAGAAGAACAATTTACAAATAGATTTGAGTTTTAATACAATTTATTCCTGTGTTCTTATTAAATACGCATTACTGTTCTTTTTTAATCGATACAGATTTAAGTTTTGGTAGAGGGATAATTTTTTTTTACTTTGGTGTAATAAAGGCGTTTCTTCGAAAACATAAATTGGAAGAAATATTCTTGATGAATACTTACAAAATAATCTCTCTCTCTCTTTATTTATTTATTTATTTATTTTTAAATCTTAAATGATCATAAACAGCGTTTTTGTTAAAAATGCTATCTGTAAAATTTTCTTTAGTATACACCAGCAAAATGGAAACTGCCCTAACATAATTAGAATTTTATTTATTTTATTAATGTATGTATAATGATGTATCTAAGTATGAAATCAATTAAAAATCAGCTTGCCATTTAAAAAAAAGCCTTGCTTTTATCAATTAACCCAAGTACATTTAGAAACAAATTTAATTGGTTTAATTATTCAGAGACTACTTTTAAGGAATGACTATATAGAAAATATTTCATATGAAATAAAGTTGCAACACTTAACTAATAGGATCACGTTCATTATTCTTTGCAGAACTTTATTGACATAGCTAATTTTATCTGCATATACATGTTTATGAATTAAATGTATATTCAACTGAGTAAAAGGAAATAATTATTTAATTTAAATTTTGTATATTTTGCTCTTTAAACAACCTGTTATTAGTAGTATATTCTGAGGCAGGAAAATGATGTTCTATTTTTATTGCATTGCATGATTATTTTCGTGTTATTTAAAAAAACATTAGCAAGCCTTGTGAAAACATAATCGAGTATATTTAGTTATCAATTAAATAAATTACATCATCAATTAAATAAATTACACAGACATCAGAAGTATGCAACCTGATAATGTAATGAAAGTATGTAGCATTTATGAAAAATTGTGGCTCGAATTGAAAGAACAGGAAATTTCTACAAATATTCTCATATTTAGAGTTGATTTTGGACTGACATCACTTTCATGAATTATTAGTTTTTTCTTCTTGATTGGTATGATGTCTCTTTCATCACTTGAGTATTCGTGATACGATTCTGCTTCAATAGATGATAAATTAGGGGAGATCTCACATCGACTAGACTTCATGATGAAATCCATAATTAACAATTGCCTGTTGTTTTTTTGTCCCCCTAAATCTTTTTAAACATCCGTATATAGATTTAAACACTTACTAAGCTCCCCTTGGAATCGGAGATTTCATTCGACATTTGTGTCATATTGTAAAAAATGATTACCTAATTTTCTTCCCAATTCAAGTCCTACACTGATGACTTTAGCTGTGAATGCAGCTGGTTCAGATTGGTCTTCATCATGTTTATTTGTTTCATGAATCATGTTAACTAACTCATCCTCATTTAGTTCTTCATCAACCATTATTCCTTTAATATATGCTTGAGCTAAATCCTCAAAACCTTCTCCTACTACAGTTTGAGCCAATTTAGTGATCTGAGAATATTCACACTCTAATGGTAATCTATCATTCTCATCTTTAGCAACATCCAGCGTATTGCTTTCCAGCATGCGTTGAGCATTGATTGTTTAATCTGAGTATATGACAGTCCAACACAATCTAAGATTGTAAATTTCTTCCAAGCATCCATAAGAGTAAGATTCATTATTCTCCATTTTTTCTAAAATATACCTAAAGGTTTGTTTGATATACACAATGTTGTAAAAGCCAGAAAATATTACTTGATTCAATGGCTGTAATAAAGAAGTTGTATTTTTTGGGCAAAAAGACTATTTCTACTTTTTTGTGTTGTAAATTTTGAAGATGACCAGGTGCATTATCTATTAAAAGAAGAGTCTTAAAAGGCAATCCTTTTTTACCTAAATAATTTTTGACATCTGGGACAAACATGGTAAGAAATCATTCATTGAACCTTATGGCAGTGACCCGTGCTTTCCTGTTAGGCATCCAATAAAAGGGAAGGTTATTTATATTTGTTCCTTTAAATGAACATGGTGTTTTTGATTTGTTAATAACCAATGGTTTCATTATATAATTGCCTGAAGCATTGCAACAGAAAAAAATTGTATGACTTTTCACTACCTTATGACCACTAGCTGATTTGCAAGGTACAGTCAAAAGTCGTTAATTCGGACACCTATAATCCGGAATGATCTATAATCCGGACCTCAAAGCTAAAAACTTTCTGCGCATGTGCCGCGTTAGCACATGCGCACAGGCGTTTTACGCGAGCGCGTAAGAACTTGACTACTGCGCATATGCGTGTGAGCAAGCGCAGAATACGTTTTCGCCTGCGCGTTTAATGTATAACGGACGGTGTAGGCTAAAATTATCTAATTATCTATTTCAGTTAATGTTAATGATTGCGTTGTTCCTTAATCTTCGAATAGGATCCCGCTTATTATTTTTTGCAGACTGTAAGAGCAATTTTATAAAAGTAAACTTGAACTTTCGATTATGTCAAATAGAATTTCCGATGCTGGAACTTCCAAAGGATCTACAAAACGAAAGTATGTTTCAATGTCCAACAAACAAAAAGTGAAATTGCTGAAAAAAATGGATAAAGACATGAAGAATGTGACAGAGAGGTTAGTGAAAACGAAAAAATTTCCATTGACCAGTTAGTCGGTATTCTCGGCACAGCAATTAACGGGACTTGAACAGCAGAACTCTTTAACTGAAAAGAAATTATGTCTGTTTATAGAATTAAAGAGAAAGTATTAGTATCACATAAAATGAAGCAACTTAAACAACTTACATTGAAAGAAATGTTTAATAAAGTAAACAAATAAATATTAAGCTTTTTTTTTTGTAAATTTTGATACCCTTTAGATCATAATTGTTCTTTATTTCATAAATTACGGTTTCATATTTTTAATTTTAGAATTTCTGCATGCCATCTTACGAGATTTAAACTGATGATCTATAATCCGGAAAAATCGATAATCCGGAATCGCCGAAGTCCCGACGAGTCCGGATTAACGACTTTTGACTGTATTTTTTTTTTTTTTCAGAACAACGTAGACACGTCAGCATTGAAGATCTGATCAGAAATGTAGGAGATCGTGGCAATTGATTTCAGCAAATTTTGCTGGATATTGTTGTTACATTCGAATCAGCAGATGCACTTTCTCCTTTCAATCTTAGATTATGTAAAGAATGCCTTTGTTTAAATATTATTAAATCTCTCAAACCAACCATGACTTGTGGAAAAAGATACCTTTTTTTCATCTGACAAAGTCGATAGTGACCGATTCTTAAGTGCTTTATAAATTTTTAAAGCCTTGTTTCTAATAGCATCAGTATCAATTGGAATCCATTTTAAATTTTCGTCTTCTACCCATATCTAATTCTTTTTCTAGTAGAGTCTTCATTTTTTTTTTTAATTGTCCTTATTGTGGCTTCATTCATGGAGTAAAATTTAGCAACATTTGTTACTCCTTCTCTATTACATAGATGATCTAATATTTTAATTTTTGCTTCTAATTTCATTTTTGATTTTTTTTTAAAAATCGTTTTGGCATTATAATACTTTAAAAAATTTACATAAATTATAAAAAATGCCACAAAAACTATAAATGTTGAAAACTTGCTAGTAAACATTCAGATATGTAGATAAAAATGATGTAATCCTTGCTGCTAAAATACTGATACTGCATTAGTTCGCGTGAACCATATAATTTAAAATTTTACTGTTATGAAATACATATACATACTATTGAGATTCTCCTAACACAGGGAATCCCCATCCTTGTTGTTGCCACCAGTGTTACCAAAGAAATGAGATTAAAAAATGACTTCAAATGTATGTATTTGCATTTATGCAGCAAATACTATTTTACTAAGTTTTTGAAATCTGTTAATTTTTAAACTGTGTAAAACTGAAATCATGTAAAACAGGTAAGTACTGTATAAATCGAGGGATAGGTGTATTTCCACGAGATGTTAATACATCAGAACTTTAAATGTCTGTACATATATACTTGAAGATGAAATCCTGCAAAGTTGACAAATGTTTTTAGGAAAATGAAAATTAAAATGGAAATACAAATTTAAATTTCAATAAATTTGACTTTCTTATCGTCAAGACTGCACTTGCATTGTTTTAGAGTGGAATTCATACAGAAAAGCTTCTAATTTCAAAATTGTCGTGTAGTTTTTGTAGTAAAATATATTCCTGTTTCTAACTTTTCCAGGTCTAATAAAGAATACTGCTTTAACATATGGTTAAATAAAATGAAAAGGCATGATCTTTTGTAGTATTTGTAATAATTTGTCTGTCATGTTACCACAAGTTTTTGTTGGTGTTAATTGTTTTTTATTTTCATTTTTTACTCAGAATTGCAGAATTCCAGGTCTTTAAATTTCTAAAAGATAAGCAACAAAGCATAGTATTTAAGAAAAATTTTTATTATTTGCACTTCAAATGCCGCATATGTCAACTAAGTTTAAAGTTGTATATTTTAATACAGAATTAAAAAGAATTAACACCAACGTGCTGCTAATTTGTGTGTGTCCAGTGAATTAGAGGAAAGACCATTCTTAATGCCCATCAACCATGATTTACCAACAATGCGAGAAACAGGCCATCTTTGGAAATCAGAATTTATTTTAGCAACATAAACGTTATTTATACTAGATTTGCATTTGCTGTCATGTAAGTTTTTGATGGGCTTCTGAAACAAAAGAAAATATTTGTTGGTGGTATGATGAAATAAAATATTTGATACTAATACTCTCCGACTGTCATCTAAAATCACACAATCGTTTCCTTTGTTGAAACAATTTATTGTGAATAGGTTTTCTTTTCCTTTTTTATTTGGACATCTGCAGCTTCATTTAGAGTATGCCCTTCCTCGATGAACTAATGTTCAGTTGTAGTGGGTTCCTGGGCATAGCCTTATCCCAGTGTAGTAAGTTAATACTTTTACGAATGTTAAAGAAATAATGTTGCTGAAGTTCGTAAAAATAAAAATTCGAAGAGCAGTTATGGCAGTGAAATGAAATGAAAGCAATTGTGACATTATAATCAGTAGTAATGGCAGAGTTTGCAGCAAATATAAGATGATGAGTTTTGAAGTTAAAACCTAGAGCTAGTTGGAGTGTGAGCAGCAGAGGCAATCGGGGGCGGAGAGAGAAGAAAAAGCCCTTTTCTTCTTTTTTCTTCCCCCTTTCCTCGACTATTCAAGGCTGAATGGTTCAGTAGTCAGGTGGTAGGCGGGAGCTTGTTGAACTTCTGTTGGCTGGCAGAGGAGTAATCCTATTGGGTGAAGTGTGATTTACAGTGTGCTACGGGGAAGGCCTAGGCTGTTTTCAATCCATACTCCTTTAGAAGGGTACAAAGACACACATCATTTCCAGGTTCCTGGGTTGTACCTTATCCTGTGTATAGCACGTGAAATACACTGGTGTGCAAAAATTAAGGACGAAGTCGAAAAATTAGCATATCAGCTGAACGAAGAGGCAGAGCGGACAGAAAGACCAATCCCGAGATTAAGTAAGGTGATCTACGGTAGCACTTGCGCAGATATGCAGGTAGACATAATGGGGGAGTGTCTGAGTTGTATAAAGCATGTTCTCGGTGAAAGATCAGTATTTCTGGCAAAGAGATTGCACACCGTATAGCAGTTAAAATCACACTGAGTTGCTGCCTCGGCGAGAAATGGCGAATAATCAATCTGTTAGATGACATCTGGATGCTTTTACCCGAGGTCATTGGGAAGTTGGAGGAAGGCCGCCGTGTGACAAGTGTGGCTGCAGAGATCGGAATTGCTCACAGCATCGTTTCACGACTTTGGAGACAATTTAAAACTACAGGAACAGCTATCCGGGGGTTTAGTAGTGGTTTTAATTTTCCCAATTTTTGGTGCTAAGCTAGGCAATTAGGTATATTACAATAATTAGTTAAAGAATAATTAATTAGTTTTTTGGGTCTTTTTTAAACTGGTGTAAAGGCCCTTATTTTCGTGAGCCCGTCGTAATCGCAAAAATCAAAGCTTTGCGAAATACTTTTTTTTCCCCCAACTTTACTTAAGTACTTTTAAAATTTTTCAACTTTCTGTTCTGTTCATATAAAATTCGTGAAATTTTCAACTCGCGAAATCACCGATATATTCATTTTTGTGAAAATTACGGCCTGCAAAAATAAGGGCCTTTACAGTAATTAAACGTTTATCAAAAACCTTTATTGTATGTCTCTGAGGATGGTTTTAGGCCTTTTCCTGTGTTCTTCGGATTTGATATGATTTAAAATTGGTATTGTGGACTTGTTTGCCCTGGTTATATCATTGTAGAATTTTTGACTGGAGGAACAACTTTTGGTTGTGGTGGTGTAGGTAAATTTTGACTTGAAGTGCTTCGTTGATTTACAGTGTTAACTGCATTCTGGACATAATTAGTATCGTTTTCAGGGTCCAGAGGACGAAATATATTTTTCATGGCAATGAAATTTGATGCATCTCTAAGAATTACAGTTTTTTAAAATCTGTTTTACACGGGAACCGATTGTCCGATTTTGATGCGGTTTCCTGCATTCAATAGCAATTTCATGCTCCACAAATTTTATATCTGCATCTCAAATAGGATGCAAGTTGTAGGAAAATGCTTTTGAAAGCAGCAAGCCGCATCAAAATCACACGACTCGAAAGTTAATGATCCATTTTGATGCGTTTTGCTGCTTTCAACTGCAAATGCATGCCCCATCATTTTGATATAAGTTTTATGTCTGTATCTCAATTAGGGCGTAATTTCGCCGGGTTGTCTGTCTATACCAGGGTTTCTTAAACTGGAGTCGCTGGACTTGCAGCAGGGGGTTGCCTAGAATTTTAGCAGTTTTGATATTTCTTTAATTTATTATAATACTTTTACAATTACCAAATATTTTTACATAATACAATACATCTTAAAATAGATATGGCAATACAGACAAAGAAAAAAAAAATGAATCCGTTTCGACGCCTTCATTTTATAATAGAAACGTTCATTTTTCTTGCTTTGCACGTGACGCTGTCATTTCATCTGTTACTTATTTAAAATGTTCACATTGTTCTATGTCTTAAAATTAGAAATTAAATGTAGTGACCTAAAACTGCAAGTGTACAAAAGAAAAAATTGACAGTTTCACTCACGCATGTGTCGGATTTGCGCAGTACTTATTGGGTTCCACAGAATTTTTGTAAATACAGTCAAAAGTAGTTAATCCGGACTCGTCGGGACTTTGGCGATTCCGGATTATAGATCATCAGTTTAAATCTGGCAAGATGGCATGAAGAAATTATACAATTAAAAATATGAAACCGTTATTTATGAAATAAAGAACAATTATGATCTAAAGGGTATCAAAATTTACAAAAAAAAAGCTTAATATTTATTTGTTTACTTTATTAAACATTTCTTTCAACAAGCACATGCGTAAAGCATACATTAAGCATAGTCGAAATTAGAAAATTGCAACCAGAAAACTATTTGATGTGTACTTGTGATATTTATAATGACAAGGAATTTGATTTAAATCATATCAAAGACGGAATACATCGAGATGAAATACTACATTTAGTAAGGAATTATAAGCCGAATAAAATAAAAACATTTGCCCTGAAGATAAGGATAGTGCTGACAAATCAACTTCCAGTTCATTGCGCGCTGCGATGTCCCCCCCGCAGAGCAGCATGAAATTGATAAACAGATTTCGGAATGGTTAAGAAACAAAGGATATGCCTTTTTCCATTTTTTGCAGCAATTCCACTTTTTGTTTAATGGACTTCGAAACATACTTTTGCTTTGTAGATCCTGTACATATTAGTAAATATATATCGGAAATTCTGTTTGACATAATCGAAAGTTCAAGCTTACTTTTATAAAATTGCTCTAACAGTCTGCAAAAAATAATAAGCCTGATCCAATTCGAAGATTAAGGAACAACGCAATCTGCAACATTAACTGAATTAGATAATTTTAGCTCAGCTTATACCGTCCGTTATACGTTAAACGCGCATGCGTAAACGTATTATGCGCATGTGCACAGGCAAAGTCACAGCCGTAAAGGTCTTACGAGCACACGTAAACGCGACGCATGCGCAGAAAGTTTGTAGCTTTGAGGTCCGGATTATGGGTGTCTGAATTAATGACTTTTTGACTGTATTATGGCGTCCTGGGAATCGCAAAAAATTTCTCAGTGGTAATAAGGTATTGCAACTGAAAAATATACTATACGTATGTATGCCTTATAGGCTTACCATCCTCGTGGTTAGAATTAGCGTTTGAATTATCCGAGATTTCATGTTGTTTTCTTTTTATATTTAACTTAAAATTATCATTAAAAGCATTAGCAAGGCTATCTAAGGGTTTTTTTTAGCATACTGAGATATTTAAAAACACACTTACCCTTAAGGGGCTCCAGTACTTTCAATGTATCACAGTTTGCTTTTGCCGTAAGAGGTGTATGCTGGTCCATGTCCGATGCGACTCGTACAGCATCCATTTGTTGCTTGAGGAGACGAGTATTCTCAATCTTAGCTTCTAAGGGGATGATTTGAGTATGGAACGAGTTAAGAGAAGATTAAGAGACATATCCTAAAATAATATGTCCAATTGTATCAAAATATTAGCAGTTTACAGCTATAAGGTGAATTATTCAGTATAATGATTTTTTAATGTTGACACTGATGGCAAATTGCTGCTAGAAATTCTGTGGTTTAGAGATATATAATCGTCCAGAATATAATATTTCATCACAATTATTCTTTTTCAAAGTAAAAAAATAAAATTTACAATAAAGCTTAGAACTAACATGAAAACTAATAGATAGTTCTTGTAACTATGCAATACATCTGGATTTATATCATAAAAATATTTTTCAATAAATAAGATCAATAAATAAGTATCTTAATATTTTATTCATACTTACGAGCCAGATGATGGGTAACAGGTATAAGAACACACCTCTATTTTCCATGCAATGCAGAAAAATACATAGTAGCTTCATCTGCCAAACGGTCTAGTACATTTATGCAGCATTGTTGTCTAACAAGACTCCAGGTAACTCGAGAATCATGGGAATATTCCAAGTAAACACCACTTTCCCATTGAAATTTTTAAATTTCAGTCACTTAAATCTAATATCCATACATAATTTACATAATCTTACCACATAAAAGATTAATCATTATTATAATTAAAAGATTTACTTCAAAAGATATTTTACAAATAGATATTTTAGATAGGAGAAAAACATATTTATTATATATGCCTTGTCAATGACTAGAACTTTAAGCACTTAAGTGTAACTAAGCAGATGGAACAAATAAATATAATACTGGTTTTTGAGTAAATGGAATCTAATTTCAAATTTTTAAACAAAGTAAGGGGGGTATCAAAGTATCAATATACGACAATTCCAATAATGAGTATAAGGATGGTACCTTACTCTAGATATAATATTACATGAATAATTAATTTTTATTAATCATGTATAAATATTCCTTTCTTTAGTTTTGTTAGTCAAAACATACTTTTATTTTTAATTATTAACTGTACAATGTTTGTCATTTCACAGCAAAATGCATTGTGAAGGAAATACATAAAGTCCATGCGGTGACCAGACAAAAGGACGAAAGTGCACACGACAAAAGCCCACAAAAATGACCCCACTGGGATAATTGCCCACGCGACTAATACCCACACCGATGAAAGCGCACATTGATGAAAGCCTACACAGATAAAAGCCCACATAGATAGAAGGGCACGCTGATAAAAGTCCACACTAACAAAAACCCACACCGATATATACGTCATGAATAGAGATAAAATAAAAAATAAATGAATAAGAAATAATTGAACAATAAATTTAAGTAGCGGAACACATTTCATTTTCGTCTCCGGCTGAATTAAGTTCGTATATATATATATATAGTACAGAGAGTCAATCAAAATAATATAATTAAAAACATATACATGTATGTATCTTTGTTTTTATATTTACGCAAGAAATGGAAGTGCCTTTGTATAAGTGTGACAAAGGGAGGTGAAAGGGAATACTGGCCACACAGCTTATTTTAATTCTACAAAATTATAAGGAGTATAATATGTATGTAAATTTTCATCATATACAGAGAATAATTTATGAATAATTTAACACTACAGAAAATTTTGCATTATATGAATTTAATATGGAGAATTAAAGCCGAACTTTCATTTTAACGAAAAAAAATAAAAGTACAGTATTCTATTATGATTAAGCGCAAACACCGTTTTAATGGTGAATAAAAAGCATGGTTTCAAATAATCCAGTTAAATTTTGACAACTTGGATTTTACATAAATTAATTTCATTCCCACTTGAAATTTAATTTTTTTAATCATAATAATTACTCGTAAAATTTTTCAGGAAGTCATAGTTATTTTGGATTTCCTGAAAATGTGTGCTGGTTTTAAGTGGGCATTCGTCTTGTGGGCTTTTGTCATGTAGTTTTCTAACTGGCCGCTGGCTATTCAGGCAGGAAACCATTGCCTTCCTTTTCTTTTGCCCCCAGCTGTGTGAAAAAGCAGTTAAAGAGAGGAGAGCCTTGCTTAATTGCTTTATTCCCTATGGAACCTGGGGCGCCAAAGAAGGCCTCAGAAGGGAGGGTGTGGCAGGAGAACAATTAAAGAGGATTTTAAATGTTTTTTGTTAGTTACCTACTAGAAAATAACATTATCTGAAATTCCGCTTGTAACTGAAGTTAACCCCTTTCTTACATTTCTTTAGTATAGTTCTTGAATAACCTTTTGTCTAAGGATTTAGTTAGAATTTCAATTATTTTAAAAATTTCAATAATTGGAAAATGAAAGGAATTAAATATTTTTTAACCATTTTTAAAGGGATAATTCACTGTTTTTGCAGTAAAACTGCAGAGTGGAAAAATATGCTAGTTCCTGATTTGATAGTGTCTCTAACAACTTTTTGATGAACTAATTAAACATGCTTGTTATTATATCAAAGCCATTGTTTAAAAGTAAAACTACTGAACTATTTCTAAAAACATTAAATTATTACATATATTAAAATTTACGTACAAGTAATATTTTTCATTTTAACTTTCATATGGTTGAAAACGCAACCATGTGAAAGTTAAAATGAAAAATATGAAACCGTAATAAAAGTTAAACTATTCGAATAATTTTAATAACACAGGTTTCTGAACTTAGCAACAAGAGGATTTAAGAACCATGAGCCCAGCGTTGTAAGAAAAGTAATCTTGCACATTAAAAATAATTTTTATTTCAATAAAAATATTATATTACTCGATTAACTGTAAACGCTTAAAAAACAGTTCATTTCAATTTACCGTAATTATTTATATACAAAAACTTTGATTGAAGCAAATTTAAACAGCATTTAGAAACTGAAAATTCACTGGAACACTTCTTTTGTGGGTTTTATGCTGTTATTATGTGTTGAATATTATTTCGCCTAGATTAAGAAAAAGAAACTCATAACATGTAAAAATTTATTAGGTAGAAAAACTATCAAATTAAGGTCATTTTCTTCTCCTCGAAGTGCATTGATTTCCTTATACGAATTTCATATTCTGACAGCACAGAAATAGTGGCCACATATCTTGTAGGAGGTATTTCTTAAAAGCCTCATGTGTTGACGATCAAGTAGAAAAAAAATGTTTTGTTATGGAGTTACGTTTTGAATAACTTTTTTCTTCTATTGAATGAGTTCAAAGTTTCTAATATCTTGTTTTCTAGCATGAAATGTTTCACCAGTTTTTAAGGTTCTTTTCTAAGAATAATTCTAATTCATTAAGCAGAAGTTAGTAAGAACAAGTAAGGTGTACTTCAAATTTGATCTCTTAGGTTTATTAGGTCTGGCTACCAAATAACTGTTTTTGAATTCAACATCAAATTTTAAACATATATTTTTTTTTAAATTTGTGTCTTTTATTTTCAAAAAACATGCACGTAATCCGAAGTTTCTGTGACAAAAGTTAGTATAAGAAAAGTGGGACAAATTAAATTATCTGTATATTTAGTCACTATTAAAAACGAATTCTGGCTAGACTATGGGTCCTCAATCAGGAGGAATAGCCCTAAGGGGAATTTCAAAGTTTCAGAGAGTAATTTAGTCCACCTTTTCTTTACGTATTAAGTATTTAGATTTAGTTTATGAATACAAAAAAGAACATTTATTCAAATTTTGGTATTTACCAACATGTTTGATACTTGTTTAATTTACTTAAAAAATAATCCGTATTTAAACAAACACATATCTACTTTTCAAGTTTTGGGAAGGAGAGGTTGAATGATCATTATTTAGCAATGGTGGAAAGGGTATATGGGGAAAAAGCTGGTGAGAATCACTGGTCTAGACTGAGTCAACTTGATTTAAATTTAGAATTTTATACTCTATATAGAATTTTATACGAATCTTTAGTTCTTACTGTAGAGTCATTAGGTTTTATATATATATATATATAATGTTGTATGATCTTAAATCCATTTAGTGCGAATACAAGTTATTATTACTTGCGCAATTGCTGCAAAGTTAGTTAATAATAATTTATTTCCTAAACAGTATTGATTAATTGATTATATTATCTCCCGAGTTTAATTAAAGTAGAATTATTTTAAAAGTGTGAATCTATACTGTATATAGGTATACAAAGATACACATACATATACATGTATGTGTATCTTTGTTTTTATATTTACGCAAGAAATGGAAGTGCCTTTTTATCAGTGTGACAAAGGGAGGTGAAAGGGAATACTGGCCACACTGCTTATTTTAATTCTAAAAACTGGTAAGTTACTGGTTAATACTGGTAAGTTATATTTTGAAAGATGTTTTGAAGTAATTTGAAAGCAAAATGTTAATAATGTTTTAACGGGGACTGGAGTTAAATCATCACGAAGAATAAAATTTCAATTGTAAAAGGAAAATTAAAACATGTAATCATTGTCATTGATCGAAAATTAGTTGACTTTTCAAGGGAATCAAACCAACTCCCGTTCAATGAACAATAATTGATAAAAATACGTAAATACGAAAATGTTTCGTCTGGTGTCCGCCGACAACATCGCGGCAAAAACATTGCGGAGGAAAACGTCGCGGAGAAAACAACGCAAGGCGAAAACGTCGTGCTACAAAACATCGTGGGAGAACACATCGCAAAGAGAAAAACATCGCAGTTCTAAAACATCGTGGTACAAAATATCGTCGTCGAAAATAAAGCGGTTCAAAAACTTCGCAATTTAAAAACATAGTCGTCGAAAATATCGTGATAAAAAATAAAGTATCTACAAATCATCGCATGACGATAACATCGCAGACATGCTTTTTTCAGACATGCTTTAATAACTGTAAATGGATATTCCCATAATGATTCGTGAGCGCAAGAGGGTAAGAAGGATAATTTTTACTTTCATATTTTTTATTAATACATTTTTGCTGAGAAAATAAAAAGGAAACTTAAGCATAGAAAATTAATGCAACTTATAGCACTTAATAGAATTTTAAATCGACATAGTTAACTAACAAAGACCATAATAAATTATTTTTAATAAAGATTTTACAGGTAATTTTTCATAAAAAGTATAATCTATTAAGTTGCATTTAATTTTCTATGCTTAAGTTTCCTTCTTATTTTTTCAGCAAAAATTTATTAGTTAATAAAAAAATGTGAAAGTAAAAATTATCCTTCCTTACATCACTTGCGCTCACAAATCATTATGGGAATATCCATTTACAGTTATTAAAGCCTGAAAAAAGCATGTCTGCGATGTTATCGTCATGCGATGATTAATAGATACTTTATTTTTTACCACGATATTTTCGACGGCGATATTTTTAAACTGCGAAGTTTTTGAACCGCTTTATTTTCGACGACGATGTTTTGTACCACGATGTTTTAGAACTGCGATGTTTTCTCCCACGATGTTTTCGCCTTGCGTTGTTTTCTCCGCGATGTTTTCGTCCGCGATGTTTTTGCCGCGATGTTTTCGGCTGTAACCGTTTCGTCTTTACTCGAGTTATAAGTTAAAGCCAAACCGGCAATTCTAGTCAGGCCAAATATTTCCGCGAATAGAAGGAATTATGAACCAATGCTGATATTGAAAGAACTTATTCTTATGAAGCATTTTAGTCAATTCAATTTGGAGTAAAAATCAATTACTGTAGAGAAATCCTATTTAACTCGAGTAATCGTCCCCGACACTTTGATGTTTATGCATTTGAGTACTATATTATTTGTAGAAATTAAACATTGGAAATTGTCATTATGAAATCGAATTCAAAGTAAAGTTGAAATAAACATAGAAGATTATAAAAAAAGATAAATAATGCAAAATTTGTAAAAACAAATCAAAGACAATATAAAAATAATATAAAAAATAATATAGAAAATAATATAAATAAGATCAGTGAATGTACATGAAGATATAAAGGCCAGAAAAGGTATTAAGTAACTGTCTATTAGCTCTTGGACAGTGAAAATGCTTTTTTCCTTTCTTAAATTCTTAATCATTGCGACACGACAATTAGCCAGAAATTAATTAATTTCCATTCACTAGTATTTTCAAAAAAATCTTAACAGATGGTGTCTCTCAGATAAGAACTCCACAAAATACATCCCTCAAGAATTCCAAGTCCCACCCACTACCATAAATTGCTTCAAGTTTTACCGACTGATATTATTCAAAGCCCCTACTGCCGTTAAGAATTTTCGGACACCCTACACTTCTGAGTCAGACACGAAGAGAACACTTTGCCAACTCCCCCACTAGAAAGAATGTAAGTTACTTAATACCTTTTCTGGCCTTTATATCTTCCTGTACATTCACTGTTCTTATTATATATTATTTTCTATATTATTTTTTATATTATTTTTATATTGTCTTTGATTTGTTTTTACAAATTTTGCATTATTTATCTTTTTTTATAATCTTCTATGTTTATTTCAACTTTACTTTGAATTCGATTTCATAATGACAATTTCCAATGTTTAATTTCTACAAATAATATGGTACTCAAATGCATAAACATGAAAGTGTCGGGGACGATTACTCGAGTTAAATAGGATTTCTCTACAGTAATTGATTTTTACTCCAAATTGAATTGACTAAAATGCTTCATAAGAATAAGTTCTTTGAATATCAGCATTGGTTCATAATTCCTTCTATTCGCGGAAATATTTGGCCTGACTAGAATTGCCGGTTTGCCTTTAACTTATAACTCGAGTAAAGACGAAACACTTTCGTATTTACGTATTTTTATCAATTATTGTTCATTGAACGGGAGTTGGTTTGTTCCCCTTGAAAAGTCAACTAATTTCCGATCAATGACAATGATTACATGTTTTAATTTTTCCTTTTACAATTGAAATTTTATTCTTCATGATGATTTAACTCCAGTCCCCGTTAAAACATTATTAACATTTTGCTTTCAAATTACTTCAAAACATCTTTCAAAATATAACTTACCAGTATGGATGCACGCTTTTAAAATAATTCTACTTTAATTAAACTTAGGAGATAATATAATCAATTAATCAATACTGTTTAGGAAATAAATTATTATATATATATATATATATATATATATATGCGGGAGAAAGGAAAAATAAGCAATGCCCTCTTCGAGACTCGAGCCTGGATCTTTCGAATATGAGCCAGTTGTACTAACCCTTACACCATGAAGGCATTCTAGAAGGAGGGAGAAAATACCTTATATTAATATCAAGTGTCATACATTACAAGTTTAAAAAATTGTATTTGAACTCGAGTGGATAAACTTGAGTATTTTATGAACGATTGGAAATTCGAACAAGATATAGGCAGAGTGTGAGCTAATAGTAGAATTTTAATAAAGGCAATTTTACAGGAAATTAAAGTATTTCAAAATATTTAACCTCATTTTACACTTTTAAAATATATTAAAAGTATTTTAATTGAAATTAATATATTTATATTCAAAATTCTTGGAAAGAAGATTTGGCTTGTCATCCCAATCGTTTTTCTATTTATTATTCTTAATATTATTACGTTAAAAGCCTTTTTGAAAACAGTGATTTTTTAATATGATAGCTTTATAATTCGTGATGACGAAATTTCTTAAAAGGAATTAAAACAAAATGTTGAATTATACTCCATCCGTCCCAAATTAGTTGTTACGTTTAGGTCGAAAATTTTGTCCCAAATTAGTTGCTACATTTCAAGTCGGTGGAGTTATAAGTAACTTTCTAAGCAGTTTAGTAAATTGACATCCGTAAAATTATATTAACAGTTACAGCAGTTTAAAATCAGATACATCCCATCTACATTAAACATCTAAAAGTTGTTATAAACATAAAAAGCATTTATTATTGGAAACTTTAAATCATATGTTTCAAGTAAACCTTCAGCAAGGGAAAATCTTCAGCAGAGGGAAAATCTTCAGCAGAGGGAAAAGAAAAAAACACAAGTAGTGTCTTTGTGTGTATGTATGTTTTACGAAAACGAGTACAAACGTTTTCGCTGGGTAAACATTGTTTGGTTCTTTCCACAAACAATCCGATACGGGCTAGTGTATCCGATTGTTTCGAGAAGAGCTGTTGAGTTGGCCCTGAAAAGGCAAAGACGTCTGTGTATATTCTTCGGAAAATTGTCGTAGCATTGAAAATTTTTTAAACGTTAGCGATGGAAAAATAGACGGGAAAATCGCATGTGCAAGAATTCTAGCTTCCCTCTTGGATGAAAGTTATAGAACCGCCTCACATACATACTGACGTTTCGAGATGTAGACAGGAGTGCTGTAATGCCACACTTTATATAAACACCGCTTCGCCTCAAGAGACAACGCAATTTGATTAAAAAAAGAGAAGATACGGCCACGTAATATTAAAATCGTAACACTAGCTGAATTGTTCTAACGTAAAAGTGTACGAGAAATCTGGTGAGTAATAAACAAGTAGTAATGTTTTGTAGAGACTACTAGTTTCGTTAACATAATAATAAATCTAGGATGCCTGTTATGAATCGATCACCCTCTCAAGCGCAACCCTGGTTGGCATTGTGCCAAAACACATAGACTCGTCCAAAAGGGGTGGTATTACTTGCTGCGACGTGAAAGGTCTTCTCATCTCCGGAAAAGCTATGCTGGAGGGAAAGAAAGTCCCCATCCTTTCACCCTATTTTGAGAATAATTCGGTCCGAAATGCGCATGCGTGTTTGCGATCATGGTCGCGGATGAGTCGGTCATGCTATATCACAGTTCTTTGTGTTGCCCTCTGCAGCTTAAGCGATGGTGTAAAATTGAAATTACAAACGATAACCGCTTCGCCGACACAGCGTAATGCAAAGTTATGTTCGGGCTGGTAACCCAACATAGCGGAGAGGCGTGGCTTATAGGATGATTATGCTTGGTGGAAGTAAACACAGGAATTTAATTGTAGTTTAAATAACAAGCTTGAAAGATGGTACGAGACAACTGACGAATGTTCGAATTCCGATAATGAAAGTAAACATGCTTTAATTCCGAGTTTTATAAGTAGTGCGAAAAATTGAGAACTAAATGCGAGATAAATGTGATAGATGAAAACTACCAGTTTAAAAGGCAGGTGGTTGATATTTGGAAACCCGTCAGGATACATAATCTAGAGTAGACACTCCCATATGATAGTCAAACATTAAGGCATTAAGCTATACATTGAGGCAAAATTTTAATTATTAATTACAAGTGAAAATTAAGTATTTGTAATAAAATATCAAACGAGAGCATGTTAATGTAAATCCGGGCATAGAATCATAGGTTTAATAATTGAGAATTTCTTTTAAAGGAATGCCATTGATGTAGAGTTGGCTTCGATCGCATCGATTCGATTTATTGCATCATCACGTAGTTTTGATAAACGTTAAGTTGGAGTAGAAGAATTAAACCACCGTGAAATTAAAAAGAACAGTAACTGATTTTCTGTTTGTGAAATCCGATAGGAAAGAATGCAAATAAATGTTAATCTTCAGTGAAGTGTAGGCGTCAGACAAGTGTTTTAGCCTTTTACATAATAAAAACGTTCCAATAAAACCGTTGAAAAAAGAACGCAGAAAATTAAAAACTTGCATTGTCGACTGGTAAATAAAGTTATTCATTCATGATACTGCTTAATATGAGAAATGAACACAAGTTTAAACTGACATGCAAACATTTTAACAATATCTGCTTCACAGCCTAAGCGATAAAATGAATTTAATAACTATTAATCACCCCCTGTGACAGCATATAATTGAAAAATCTCCTCTCTCCACAAACACTTTCATGCGTATGAGTTTTCCTATATTTTAGAAATTAATTTTATCAGATTAGCGGGAAAAGGTTTATTAGTGGTTTGTGACTCAGGACAGTTTAAAGGATTACTTGTATTCTTACACTGTTTAAAACATTCTGCTTTGTACATAGTCCTACACTTTACAAATTCTACTCTGTACAAATTGGATATATTACACACAATATTTGCCTTTGTTAATAAAATAATTTTATCTTTTCAAATATGTAGTAGTGCACAATATGGGACATCAAACTGAACTCTGACCATCATTAGTGCACACCTGCTTCCTGTTCAAAGTATATGAAATGCAGATATGAAATGTTCTCAGTGATAAATAAACTCACAATTAGGGTTAATTCCCTAGAGAACTCGAGCTTAAATAAGCCTGAAAATTAACCCTCGGGCCGACGCTATCGAACACTTTAGCCACGTTTATCATGACTAAGACAACACATTGTTTATTATTAAAGGCACCTCTAATAAATTCTGTCAGACGCACCAACTGCTTCGTCACAGAGATTTTTTCTAAAGCCAAATTGCTGTGCGGGAAATCTGTCAAAAAAGGATGTATTCTGGCATGGATAACCTTTTCAAAATTTTGCTCGCATCGAAAAGAGGGCTGATAGTACTCAGTTTTTGTGAGGTCTTTGTGAGTGTTAGGCATCTTTTAACAGATTACGCAACGAGTGATGGTGTAGCACCGGGGTGCCTGGGTCTTAGACCCTATCCACAAATGAAAATATGCCACTTCGGGTACAATACAAAGTTACAACTTATAGTATTATATAAATATGCCCAGGATATCTTAAGGGTTTTTTTTCAAATAATTATTTATAATGGCCTTAATAAATGACTTGATGAATATTTGTAAGATGAATATTTGTAACACGCATACATGATTCGGTGATGAAAATGCTGTCCAGAAAAGCTGCAAACTCCGTCGAGCCATTGGGAACAATAATAAATGAACACATGAAAATTGTCAAGCAAACATTTGGTAAATACAAGACCCAGTCAGCATTATTAAAAATGTGATCATAATCATAGAATAAATTAAGTAAGGAGCTCAAGTTAAAAGTAAACAGTTACATACAATACAAAATCATACTATATATAAGGTAGCCATGGTGCAGTTAAGCTTAATCAAGAGTGTAACTAAGAACGGCCATAGGCCTTTTGATATTACATTGATCATTTGCGTCGTAATCATAAATTTTAATTGCAGTGTTGTTAATAAACTCTATGTCTTTATAGAATTTCTTAGCAAGGCGATAGTAAAAGGTTAAAATGTGGTCAATTTTCAGTTCAGCATGCAAATCTGTAAATCCGAAGCTACCATAAAACATTACTAATTTGTCTCAAAACCCCGTTTTGTGCAGTTTTCAATTTCTTCCTTAAGGATCAACTAGAATAAGCCCAAACAGAGCAAGCATAAGGCAATATTGGACGTAGAAGGGACTTGTTAAATGAGTAACTTGTTGTCTATAGAAAGAATGCTATTTCACGCTGTTAACCCGCGAAGACGCGCGCTGCTTTTAGCTACGCGAGGACGCGCGTCGGGCTCCGTAGGTCCGAAACGTTATTTCTTAACGAAATAAAAATAAAATTGTTTGTGTAATCGAAGAAAAAAATTAAATAATAAAAAGTATATAAAATATAAAAATATACTTTGAATTTAATAATTCTAAAAAAATTGTATTTTAATACACTTTTAAGATTGAAATTATTTATCATTAACAGAAAAAATCAGACTGATTTCTTTTTGTGAGCAAACGAAATTTAATACTAATTTATGTAATATTAAATTTTTACAGAAATATTTTCAAAAAAAAACTTACATTTCACATTTTTTTTGCAAAAAATCGCGCTGTGTTTACCGCAAACATTTTTCTCTCACTTAGCGCAGCAAATTTGTGGTTTTCGGTCCTTTACGCTATTACATATATGGCATCTTTCCCTAGAACACTCCTGTTTTTTTGGCGAGTGTCCTTCCCAATTTTCCCTATATCTGCAATTTCATTTTTCACTCAATTCGCGTGGAAATTTTGCTGCGAGCTTCTTTCTTGAATGTGATCCTTGAAAAGTTCTAATGCAAATTCTTTGATAAATAAACTTCGTTTTCTATATTGCACTACTGGCGTCCTCGAAGATAACAATAATATTCTAGTATTCATAGCTGCAATGTTGAACATACTAAAGAATACTGCCATTGGTCATCTGTTGCTAATTCTAGCAGTACTATAAATGGTTACTACATCTATAGCACCCTTTGTTAAATCATTAAAAGTCATAATTTCTGTTTTTTTTATTTGCTTCTCCAGTCGAAACATCGATGGCTCTGTCATTATGCATGGTGGACAATAGAACAACGCATTTATTTTTGTTTGGTGTGTAGGAAACTAATGTCATATTTCTTTGAAATCCAAATAATGATGATCAAACTTCTCTTTTTCTGCCACAAGTAAAATATATTGGCAGTTCTTTTTTATTTTTTCTGATAGTTCCCACGAGCGTAATTTTCTTTTCAAGGTGATTCTTTACCAAGGTATAACTGGTAAACCAGTTGTACACGGAAAGGTTGCGCCCTGGATTCAAAATAGGCTCTCTAAACCTCTTGACTACTTTATCAAGACCATTTTCTGAGCTGCACGACCGTTTGGGTTGTGTTCCTGCATGAATTTCAAGATTTGAAGTACAAAATGTCCTTGCATCAAAAACAGCAAAAACTTTAATTCCATATTTTGCAGGTTTACTTGGAATGTATTGAAGAAAGGAGCATCTTCTTATAAAAGGTTCTAATTTTTCGTCAGTTGTGATGTATTCGCCAGCATTTTTAACGAACTTTTCAAAATCATTTCTTACCGGAGCCAGTTTATCCATTTCTCTTCTAGAAGGACGATCTCTTAGGTCATCAAATCCCAAACATCTCATTAGGATTAAAAAACGTTTATGAGACACTGTTCGATGAAAAATGTCAAGCCCTGTCCCGTCAGTCGCCCAAACTTCGCAACATTTACGTGAGAAGCCTTCTATTTTAAAACAAAATTCTCCAAAACAAAGAAGACAGATAAATGATCTGATTTCTGTAATATTCTTGTGTCGAGCAGCTCTCTACCTTTCAAATTTGATGGCTATCTTTGACAAGATATCAATTCACGGAAACAGAAATGCTGAATTCATTACTAGATTCATCGCTTGAATCTAATGTCTCTTCAGAATTCGATTGGTGATCACTAAACTGTTCTTCATCAATTATTTCTTCGTCTTTTTCATTAACTGAATCTTCATCAGTCAACATTTCGGCTAATAGTTTCTGTAATCTTTTCATTTCATCGTCATAAATCAAATAGCGTGACATTTTTGCAACTGCCTGACATCTTTCACATTTTTAAATGACAATGCTAGCGAGGGTCTCGGGCCTGGGAAGCCCGGCTACTCAGTTTCTGAGAAAAGATGGAGGGATAAATTCCGGAAATGATTGTGAATGACATGTACCTGACCTTAAACTCAGCTACTAAGAAGTTCGATAAATTTCACCAAAGGGTGAAATTTTTGTATTATGTTTTTGTAACGACCGGGCCTGGTCGGATTTGCCTGTACCAGGGAATTGACACTCCGTAGAAATGTAGGTTTTTATTGAACTTCTCCTTTTTTGTTAACAGGATTGCCTGAGTCTTTTCCACATTAACCTTAATTTTCCATCTGATGAGTCAAGTCTCTAATGCATGTATGTGGTTTTGTAGCTGTTGTATAGCCGGCCTTGTGTAAGGATCGCAGTGTCATCAGCATACATTGCGAGTTTTGTGTTGTTCAGAGTGGGTATGTCATTCACGTATATATTAAAAAGTATAGGTCCGCGAAGACTTCCCTGGGGGACGCCTGCAAGGAAAAGTTTAGGTGTAGAGAGAATTCCTGTGACACGAAAGACAAAGTGTCTACCTGTCATGCAGGATTTAATCATGTGTTTAATGTACTCTTGGAGCCCCGAAATGTGTAAATTGTAAATAAGAGCACCCAGCCAAACACGATCGAAAGTCTTAGCTTTGTCGAGAAAAAAGCCTCTTGTGACGTTATTACGTTGCAAGCCTTTACTGATTAATTCTAAATCTCTATACAGCTCTACACAGTAAAAGAGTCACAGAAAAACGGCTCAGAGTAAGTTTGTAATCACGTAAGTCAGGCACAGTCTTCTCATTTTCACTTCGATTAAGGATTCTGTACATACTAGCATAAGAAATATATTAGTTCATGCAGTTTTATACGTCGATATTTATAGATAATTGTTTTGGCTATGTTTATTATAATCTTGTTCACCGTAACGGCTGGAGTGCCTAAACCATCATGCTGTGTAAACAAAACTGAAATCTTCATCTCTGAATACTGTTCCACTAGTGTTTAAACCACTGAAATGGTGATTATGGTAGAACATCTTTGGTAAAAATTTACTCTACGGTAACCCTTGGCAAATCGTTTCTTATTTTATATCAAGATCGTCACCTGGAAGAATCGGCACAAATTTCAAGATTGCCGTTACACAAAACCAAAATAAGAAGTCAAAGACATACACAAACTTGGTGTCCATGTACACATCGACCTATTTTAACTTAAAAAAAAAACAGAAAACTGCACAAACTAGGTATTGTGCACTGCCTTAACTTTGCACATGTACACATTGATCTATTTTCACTTTAAGAAAACCAGAAAGTTAAAAATATCATGTTTACAAGAAAATATTCGCCACTGTCTTAACACACAGAGACAACCAAAAATACAAAAACAGAGGAATAAGTTACCAAAAATACATATTTTCTAACATAAAAATATTAAACAACAAAAAGAAAAATTAACACACAGAGACGAATAAATAAATGAAGCGTCATTTTTTTAACATACCTTTTTTTTCACATGCATACGTTTAGGCTTTCCACCACCATTTCCTCCATCCTCCAGATAAGCAATTCAATTAAATTCATCGTCTGTTATTCACCTCAGACATACTCAAACGATGGTACCCACACCAAAATAATAGCAAGTTCAAAATACAAGACCATACCACTTACGTGCAACCAAACATAGCAATTAAAAAGAATGGTAAGAACCAAAAACACGGGTCCGTACAAAAGGGTTACTATTACAAAATGTAGCCCAAAACTAAATTTATCACAACACGTTGGCAATATTTCCAGAAATAACCCCTTTATATTGACAAAAACTTATTTTTTTCAAAGGCTATTTTCGCCAACATTATCAACATTACAATAACGGAAAAACTTATTTGTCGCAATGGGCTTCCAGATTTCACGAACAACCAATACCACTTGGCGATTTTTTCAGACAAAAAACAAGGTGTACCATACAGTAAAGATTAGCCGCATCTTGATTTACTACTGCTACAACATAAAATATACGTCTTTCGTAGATTTCTGCAGTTAAACTCAAAAGTTTAAAATTGCATTTTGCTTATCATGACCAGATTTTATTTTCTGCACGTAGTTAACAATTACTTATGTGTTGTCAGATAAATGTTACCAGATACAGTTAATTATTTTTTACTATCTCATGAGACAAGTTTTTTTGCTCCTGCAAGACAGCTTTACTTTGTGTTGCAAAATAAATTCCTTCTCACTCTTTTTAGACTTGCCTACACATTAAATTTTATGATTAGGTAAGATGTGATTATCATAATTTTGTTTCTCTCCTTATTTTGGCAACTTTATATGTTGATTCGTTATTTAGGTTACCTACCAGTGGCTGACTGATACAACTGCTCATATGGTTCAGCTGGTAGGTTGAGTTTAATTTCTGACATAAAAAATTTAAAAGGCATACCCCATGTTTATTTTACTATAATCGAATAGTCAAATTGAAGAAATAAATGAGCCTAAATAGATTGTAATATCAATGAACATTTTTAATGACAGAGATTAACTTAAACATAGTTGCATACAGCAGAGAAAAAAGGGCGAAGAAGTAAGAATGGTATACATATACATACATACGTAATAAACAGTTACGTCATCATACACCGCGCGGATAAACGCGAACGGCGCATGCGTCAGGAGAAGCTCTCTTAAGCTAAACGTCGTATTATAATTTATGATACAACACAAATAATGGCTACTCTGTTTATAGGTACTATATGTTAAAATATTTTAAAAGCTTCCTTTAATTTGCATTCTAATAGTGATTTGTTTAAATTTAATTATGAATTATATTCACACGTAGTAATTGCATTTTATTTATTTTTGGCAATGGCTAAGCTCCAGTTTAACTCCAGTATTTAGAGTTTTTATATACAGATGAATACATATTCCTCTTTTACATGGATATAAGATTATTTTTCAGGAATTTAAGGAAAATGTGATAAATTGGATTTATAAAAACTATTTTGAATTTTGAAAAGTGTTTTTCCTCTGTTAACCATAATATAGTGCCATAAATTTCTGAATGTGTTTAGTTTTCATCCAAATAAATAGGTTTACAAAAATTTGTCATATTAATAGTTATTGCAGGATTTAGCATTATTATAAATATTTATTATAACAGATTTAGCTGAACTACATGTTTAGTCTCTCTGCAGATGAAGTCAAAAGTAAGTGGTTAGATATTTTTCTGTATTCCCCATTACGTAATTTTATCTGGTAAATTACCATTACTTATATACTAAAGGTGAAAGAATAAGCTTTCCTTGAAAATACAAAAATTTTTAGACATTTAAAAAAATTGGTATACTTAAAAAAAATCTCAAGCTGCCACATATGCGAAACTGAAAATGTTATATATAAAATATTTCAGAAATATAAATATTTTCACTGTTTGTTAACTATAATTCACTGAATTTGTTATATATAATCACAGATTAAGGTAGCAGTGCTTTTTCTCACTGCGATTTCTCATGTATTTTGATTCATAAATACATAAATATGTTGTATAAATATTTTCAACATTTCTGATTTTTCGATAGTAACCATAGGAGAAGGATTTGAGACTATCTGTGTAAAGTAATTAGGTTTTAGATCATCACTACACCTTCATATACTTTCACTGGAAGTTTTCTCTGTATATATACTGGGATGTGACACTAAGCAGTTGACAGTATGTATTTAAGAGGTCAAAGGTATATTGTAATTAGTATTTAAAATCCTGATAACATCCCATACACTGTCGGTGGAACCTAGATAGGATGTCCAAAGGATATACTGGGATGTGACATTAAGCACTCGGGAAGATGAGTTTAGGAGGAAATTGGGATATTGTGGGATGTCCTGAGGATGTAGTAAGTAGGACTTTAAATCCTACCAACATCCCATACGCTGTTGATGGGACATAGATAGGATGATTTTTGGATAAAATGGGTTGTGTTTAGGAGGTGAGTGGGATGTCCTGAGGATGTAATAAGTAAGAGTTCATATCCTAATAACATGCCGTACGCTGTCGATGGGACTTAGTTAGGATGTCCTGAGGATATACTGGGATGTGACACTAAGAACTCTGGAGGAGGTGTTTAGGAGGTTCGAGAGATATTCCGCGATGTCCTGAGGATGTGCGCATACCCCGCGAGCAACATCTTCGGGATATCCCAGGCATGTTTTTGTGCTATGTGGGTTATTTGTTTTTTCATCAAACTTGTTTTCTGATTCCAGTTACATAGCTTTTAAGGCCAGAAATTCGTCAACAAGTTAAAGTAAATTTGAATGATAGACGTTAGATGCAGTTTTCACAAATAGTTTAGCTTTCTAACAAGGTTTACTCATCTCAAGCGAACATAGTTTGCAGATTAGGTTACCGTGCTGTTTGAGCTGTGACAGATTAACAAATAGAATATGGTCTTTGTGCTGAAAATACAGCAAAGTCTAATAGATCGATACCATGAACTATTAGACCAAAACTCTGTTAAAAATTAATGTTTCATTCTGCTCAAAAACACTAATCTTAAAAGCTATTGGTCTGAACCTAGAGGCCATCCAAGTAATCTTAGAGAGCCAGCAAATGCATTTTTCTTCAGTTATTTAGCATTATTATGATACTATTTATCATGTCAAGGATTTGTAAGAACAAAATCGTGAAAATCCTGAGGATTTTCATGATTTTGAATTCAAATTTATATTATTTCGATTCTCACCAAAACCGGAACTGAAAATTGTTGATATTAAACAAATTCAGAAATTTGAAGTTATTCATTTGATTATTTATGACTTGGCATTAAAATCGTTATAGACTATTTGGTTTTCATAATTATTTTTTACTTTCACTGCTGCTTGTATACTCATGTTTAAAGAATCAGGGAACTTCCCGAATTAATACAATATACACATTGACTACAGACACCTTGATATATAAAAAACTAGATTTAAGGAAAAAATATCTAGTAACAAAGTGCAGATCAGTGTTTTCACACACGCGTTTTGATACCCAATTGAGACACTTAAACTATACCTGGCTAGTAGAGAAAAATAATATAAAACTGTTAAAATTAAGACTTGGATGTTGAATAAATCTCACAAATACTTCGTTTCTGTTTTTGAACAAATGCATGGTATTCTCGTTCATTACTGTCGAGGAATATTATCATTTGTCTCCGACAGCTCTTAAAAAAATCTGTCATAACACTTTACTAAAACAAATGCATGCAACTTATACGGATTCGAGTATTAAATATTTAGGAAAATTAGTTCTTCAAATTTCACATTTCTTTATGCAATACATGTGACATGGAAACAGGTTTCGATACGATATTGCTATGGATTTTTAAAAGTTTATTTCAAATTTGAAATTATTATGAGAAAAGTTATTACCAATTTCTTACTCAGTGGTTTTTTCGTACATTCTTGAGGTACATACATTATTAAAATTGCGAACTACAACACAATATTTAAGAAGAACTAACACGGCATTTTATGACGCCGCTAAGGAGTGCCAACATATGGACATTTTCAACCTATTTCACTATGAAATTTTACACGAGGACAGGCACCTCCGTCCATATGCCGCTTTTCTACTCAGTGGAAACCAGGATTTTCCAACATAATTTGTGTTTTTAAGTATGTAGTACTCTGAAAAACTTATTTGACTTGTAAATAATGATGTTTAGAAATCTTAGCCGGATGATCATGTGACACACACAGCCATGCCCACAAGATATTACTTATATTTTTCCTGTATATACTATTTTACTTTTTGGAATCGTATTTTATTTTCTGCATTTATGACTGCAACACACACCTTTTATGAACTGATTTAGTACTATTTTATGTATAACTATTGTAAAACTTCAGATTTACAGCGCTACGATGCCTGGATACCTCATCGCCAACCAGATGTCTTATCGCTCATCACGTGACATTGGTCACACCCCCTGCATCTGCTGTCCTGTCTCCACGAGAACTACGTTCGGCATTTCCTTACCTGCAGCGCTCCTAGAAGCACCAAAGTTCGATAGCCGGAACACAACCTGCGATTTCGCAGGTTAATCGCGGCAAATAAAGCGAGTTGGAGTTGGAGACTGCAACACATAACAATAAATAAACATTTTGTTTTAAATGAAACTGCTTTGTCTTTTTAAGGCAGAGCGGTGGCTTATGAATAAATTCTATTTTTGTATTAATTTGTATGCTAGGTTCTGTCCCTAAATTATTTCTACAGTTTTATGCCCATCACAAAAGATAATAAAAATGTAAAGCTTATGTTTGATTTGCAGCGTGTTGAAGATTTTAATATTTTTTGATTAAAAATTGATTTATGCCTTCAAAAGCTGAATTATGTTTAGTTGAGGACCGCTTTTTATGTAGCCCTTTAAGACGGTCAGAGCATACGCTTGGTTTCAAGATTTCTTTCACGTGCGCGTTCGAAGTTTCATGCCGCATTTCGCTATATAGCTCCCCACCGTTCCCTGGGTATTTATGCCTGTTGCGATCCTTGCTGTTTTGTATTTTTTGAGTGATCGTTTTGCTGTGTTTAATTGCTGCGATATTTTTGGATTACTATGAATATTATTTCGGCCATAGATATTGAATTTTCCCGCTGGGACATTCTTCGAATTTTACGAGCTAAAATGGCACCAGACCTAGTTCGTAAGCCGATACCTCGTGCTCTTCGTATAAAGATACTATGTCCCTGGATGTGTAATCTTCTACTAATTTTTTTCGTGTGACACTTCAGACATTTTGGCTATTTCCGAATAATAAGATGTTCGACCATAATTATTTGGATAAATTATTATCTCTGGATGTTTCAAAATGTGATACTTCGCGCTGTGCACGTGTTGACTTGCTCATCGAAAATTTGAAACGTATCGGTATTGAAGCATACGCTTTCGCTCTTAAGGATAATATCGGTTCTCTGTTGCATTACTATAATTTACCTCAATCCAATGACCTTCAGGCGTGTGAGCAACAATTTCGTTGTGATAATTTCAAGAAAATTAACAAATGTGAAGACTGTTCTACTTCGATAATGGGTAAATTCGATTTCTTTTGCCAAGCAGAGAACGCGTATCATCAACGGGCAGTATCAAAGGAGTTCCTTGCAGTATGACCCTCGACATAACAGCCAATTTCAATATCACAGGGAAAAATTTAACTCAAAAATTTAGAGATAACCTCATTTAGACGCCATCCTGTGTTACACTTCAGATTCTGTATGGTGACAAAATATCATCTCTGAAAGATGCTAACTTTTTGCAAGGCTCCTCCCTAACTGCGCAGTGACATATTTATTCGCGATTACCAAACCAATTTTAGTTCGAATATCAGATATACAATTTACGAAATACTCGAATATAACTGACAAATGCCCTTCAGAATCACTTTCATTCAAAAATGTTTTCTTATATTACCGAAATTAATTTTATGCTTAGCTTTATGAGAAAACATTTACTATTTGTTTGAAACAATTGACACTTTAAATGATTAATCGTATTCTTGCAATGTTTACAAATCCTGTTTTTACATACTGGATATGTAACATACAATAATTTATTTTTGTTAACCCATTAACCGCTGGTGTTGCGTTCACGCAACGGTCAAAATAAATGCGTATATAAATATAACTACCTAAAATATTTTATACCAGCAGATGATTTTGTGTAGGGAATATTATGAAGATTATATCTGTAAAAAATATTTGCCTTCAACAATTCATTTTGTTTATAATAATTAATCTCATACTTTAAGCAAATTTAAGCAAAATTATCGACCGTGTATTTTTGCTGAAAATATTTAAAGAAAGAATCGCCGTCTTTATGAGTGATCTATTTTTAGTCAAGGTCACCGTTTATCAGAACATTACATCACTCAGATGTTTAAATTTGATTTGGAAAGGAAAGGAAAATAAGTGTTGCGCTGACGTCAGCAGGAAAAGGGTAGTCGATCTTCTTTTTCACTCATTCCTTTCGATGTTCTGGTTCATGTTCTGGTTGTTTAAAAATGCCTAGAACGAGGTATCTTACATTAGAAGAAGCCCTACCCTTCAAAGATTTTTTGATGAAGAAATAGATGATGATAATGTTAATAATGACCAGAATGAAACTGATATTGTTGTTGTTCCCCCAGAAATTGCAGAATCTGGTGGCGAACAAGAAAGGAATGGCAAGACCTAGTATATTCAGCATTCAAAAACCATTGTATGGAGATGGTAGACATTTTATCGTAAAGTCCGTTGATAACAAAAGACTTTGTTGTAAAGAGTACCATAGCCAGACTATTTATAGATGCGAAGTATGTAATGTAGCTTTACATCATGATTGTAATCAAGCTTGTCATGCTTGAATCTTTCCATTGAAATAATCTGTATTTGTAAAAGAAATACAATGTATATTTTAATATTAAATTAATTAAAAGTAAAGTGATTTGGTAGATTTATAAAACGTTATACATCAAAAATGTAATCCTGCGCTCCACTCAAAAGAAACATCACACGAGTACAATCCTACTCACTAAACATCCGTAGTCTTATTCCGCTGACGTTGCGCGAACGCAACACTCGCGTTTTCCACAGGTGAGAGCATTTTTTTTTTATTTTATTTTATTTTTTTTTATTTTCAATGTAAATTTATATTATAAATGCTTAATTTGATATTTGTTATTATTTTCATGAGAAAAGAAACATTCCTTGTAGTTTTGGCGATTAATGGGTTAATAAAGGTATTTTACCGTTTTAAATATGAAAGTCTTAAGATTCTCCTCCCCCGACCATAGCCTACTCACTTCCTCTGAGATTACACTTATTTTAGTATCATCTTTTCCTCTTTTTATCATTTTACGTCTCTATAATAGTTTTTATTTTTTAGTATTCCTTTCGCATTTGGTTATTAATGAGCAGAAACGGACGTTTGTCCCTGATGGGACATTAGACTCGAAACAGCATTTTTGTCGAAGCACTTATATCCGTTGTATTACTTTTCATGTTGATCACACACGATATTATCGCGCTGTACTATATTTAAAGAAATTATATGAAACATCCCTGGGTTAGGTGCTCATTTTCAGCCCGTTAGATCCTCGTGAATGGAAAAAATAAAAACTGGAGCTATATTCCAGGAAAACACTTTTCACAATAAAATGTTCAAATTGCTAACTTTTGCCTCTTAGTTCTTTTATTTAAAGAAACAAGTCTGGATTGCCATACTGCTGTGAAAATTATTACTATAAAATAATTTTGAAATTTTCCTATATATTCGCACACTATACATTAAATGCAGCATTGTTGGCACTGAAGTTTCCAATCTACGTTCGGAATTACGTTGCTGCAACGCATAGAAGTAATAAACATGCAGAAAAATTTTCCAGCTGTGACAGAAAACATTAGAAAACCACCGCTTCATCTCTAAGAGACAATGCAGTTCCATTCCAAAAATGAGAAATAGAACATTTCTTGATGCGAAATCAAGGAGAGTATATAAAGTTTTATACCGTATAAAAAATACTCGAAAACTGATATGCAAAAAACGAGCAATATTTTTTAATTGAAAGTACAGGATTCGTTTTGTTAATATTAAAATACAACCATTGCCATAAAAATTTGTGTAAAGAGAGAGTTGTCAGAATTAAACGAAATTTTACATATATAATTATTACTTTGATATAAGTAAGTGATTAGAAAATCAAAGAAAAGAGGATAATTTATTGCAGAAAAAAGTACACATGAACGGAAGTTTTAGTACTCTGTTAAACCACCTGTAGCGCGAATGCACGATGCAATACGAGCGAGCATTGTGGCATACAAGTTCCGTACGGTGTCCTGAGACATATCGTTACACAGTTGCTGTAAATGCGCCTCTGCTTCGGCTAATCTCGTCGGCTGTCCAACTCGCCATCCCAAATGATCCCAGATGGACCCGCTTGGTGACGAATCTGGGGATCGAGCAGGCCAGATAAGGATGGTAATGTGCCGAAGGCAGTCTTGTGAGATCCGTGCTGTGTGTGGCCGAGCATTGTCTTGTTGAAAACAGGCTTTTGGGTGCCCTGCCATGAGTGGCAACACATGTGGCTGAAGGATGTCATGGACGTACCGCTGGCCTGCCATTGTGCCATGGATCAATATTAGGCGTGACCGTGTATCGTAAGCAATGGCACCCCTTACCGTCACACCAACTGTGGGAACGGTCTGTCGCTGTAAAGCGGATCCAGGATTGAGGCGTTCACCACGAGTGCTCCACACACGAAAGGGATTGTCATCACTGGTCAAATTGAATCTAGATTCGTCGCTGAAGGTGACCTGGTTCCATTCCGTTAAAGTACAATCTTGTTGTGCGCGAAATCACTCGAAACGGAGGCGTCGTCGGGTGGGTGTAGTTGGCAGCACACGTAATGGGTGCTACTATACTGGATGTCCCTCAAACCAGGCGCTTTGCGATGGTTCGGGAAGACACAGGATTCCGTATTGAAGGAGCTGCCTGTGTCCGGATAGCGGCCAATGAGGCAGTTGGCTCTACGCGTGCATGTTGTATGATGTGACGGTCGTCTCGACGACTGGTCTGACCAGGTCGTCGCCCTGTAAATGACGTCACGCAGGCCCACAATAAAAATTAATGGAGAGCGGATTAAGATAGTGTCGAAACTCAGATACCTTGGCGTCATTTTTGACGAAAAAATGAATTGGATCCCCCACGTGCAAAGCCTTAAACTAAGGACAACTGCAATAGCTCGACAAATGAAGATGTTCTATGGATATAAATGGGGACTGAACCCCCACATACAAAAGGTGCTGTATTTCACAGTGGTAGAAAGAATAGTCACGTATGCTGCGGCAGTATGGGCCTATCCAATGCAAGGGAGAAAGGTTAAACACACCTTAATGCCATTCAACGACCCTTTGCATTGGGTATTACCCGGGCCTATCGCACCACTTCAAGCGAAGAAATTAATGTGCTGGCAGGCTTACTGCCCCTGCACATCCGTGCTGAGGAGGAGGCGGCACGACAGCAAGTCTTACAACTAAAAAAATGGTCACATTTGATGAAGAAATTTACTCCCCTGAGGAGTATGAGGAAAGCTGCAACCCGTTGGATGTACACCCAGCGGCTAAAGGAAGAGGGGTATACGTCTCGGTGAAGCCTAAGGATAATAACCAGCCACTTGGCCTGACAGCTTACACGGACGGGTCAAAGTTGGACTAGAAAGTGGGCTGTGCCTACGCCGCCATGAGGCAGGGTTCATCATAGAAAAATGGAAGGGCCGGCTCAGACAAAACAACAGCGTTTTCCAAAGTGAAGCCTTGGCCATATTGCAAGCAATCCACTATGTACATTCCATAAGATGCAGGCAGGCCACAATAAAAACTGACAGCTTGTCAACATTACATGCGATATGGAACCCCGACCATCCCTCTGAAATTATTCAAGAGATACAGAAGGCCCTTAGAAATAATCCAAATTTTAAGATCACATTAGAATGGATAAAAGCACACGAGGGCCATGAAGGGAATGAAATGGCAGATCAGCTTGCAAAGGAGGCCACCACAGAAACAGCAATAGCAGAGACAGTTATACCATGGCCGCGTTCTTACTTTAAGCGTACGCTGAGATTGAAAGCCATGGGGAAGTGGCAATGTGAATGGGACGAGAGCAACACAGAGAGGAGGACCCATTACTTCTGTGGTTATGTGGACACAGACAGAAATATAGCAAACACGCAGCTCGCAAGGTTTATCTCAGGGCATGGTCCCTTTCCTGACATTTTCTACAAATGTGGTTTCTGCAATACAAGTCAGTGCGCATGTGGAGAACCGGGCTCGCCAGAGCATTACTTGGAGACATGCCCGCTGACTGAGGGTCTCCACATTAGACTACCAGATAATAACAGACAACCGTTCTGTAAATATCTGATTAAGCAACGGCACCTAATTAAAAAGATTGTGCAGCTAATGGACAAATTAGCGGAACTTAATCTGGATTTGTGCCAAATTGAGCTCCGTCACATAAACCGTATGTTATCCTCAAAATAAAATACCCTATGCAACTATAAGATTTAATTTCAGCAGTAAAAATTATAGACCCAGAATCAATGAGAGTATTAAGAATGTAAATATGTAAATAAATATAATAAGCTCGCGAGTAATACTATATAAATTTGCATGAGTCATACCTTCAACAAGCAATACAAACAGAAATGTAGAGTGGTGCAAGCAAGCAATGTACAGTGCATCCCCCTCAAAGTACAACGTAAATATGCTCAGTGCAAATGTGTTTATTAAGCAAGCGTGTTAATCAAGTGTGTTTTCAAGTGTACTCCAATTTACTGGCACACAGCATTATCACATATGTACCCGAAAATGTGCACTGTATACTCGAAAATGTGCATATAGGCCATCCTTAATGTAAGAAATCTTATGCAATCATAAGGCCCAATGGTATCAGTAAAGATTATACATCTAGTATTTAAGAGAATACTCAAGAATGTAACTATGTAAATAGATTTCATAAGCATCGCTTGTAATATGTAATATGCTCCGCGTAAGTAAATATGTAAATATGATTGATGCAAAAGTATTAATCGAGTGCGTCGCAAATTGATTTCAGCATAAATAGTGCAAATATGTAATTAAGCTTCCTCAGTCTAGCAAGCAACATTACAAGTGTTGCCTCAATGTGGAAAGAGAGTTATGTAATGGTGTAAATATGTAAATAAGTTTCTATTGATAGCAAGCACTATTACAGGTGCAAAAACAAACGTTCACAACAGGATATGAATATAAAACTGCAGCAAATAAGGGATGTGAATATAAACTGCAGCGAATAAGTTTAGCAGGAACCCGAGGATGGACGACACTATGAATGTCTCAAAGCTTATAACACATGAACTACTACCAATGAACCGAACTAATAAACAGAAATCCAATGACTGTACTATATGTATCAGTAATTACAGACAATCATATGTAATAATCGAATAACAATGTAACAAACAGAATTATAATGTACTAGAAAGCAATATAATGTGCCAGAAAGAAAAATCTGTATGTAAAACCAGAAAATGCATGTAATCATATGAGTAGCCATTGTAATGCCATCTGTATATTATTTCTATGATTAAATAAATAATGTGCCCGGGCGGTAGGATGGAGTGAGCTCCCGGGGGCAGTTTTAGACAGTAGGACCGCCACCGGGGTGAATTAGGCGTTGGGTTTGGGCGCCAGGTGTGGGGCCCTTGTGTGGCTTCACGGCTGTTTTAGATAAAGGTGGACGTGGTGCTACACCAATTAACCTATGGTGGAGGGGTGGTGCCCACGTCCTCCGTCGCATGTCGCATGTCCACTGGGTCGAACACCTCCTCAAAGAAAACTCAGAACGGCCAACCTGACGAGCTGCTCGCCGAGCTAACCACCCAGCTTCCATCATCCGGATGATTCTCCACCTCTCGAACTGTGACAGCTGCTGATATTGGCTTCGATGGCAGCGTAACGGCATGTCAACCTCAGCGTTTCCTGAGTAAAATATTAAGTACACTCAAACAATTCCTAGTTCCGCTGATATGCTAGAATTATCATGCGAACCTGCGTAACGTGATCCGTCTCTCTGAAGTAGTGCCGTTCGAAGCCTGGGTGTGGCATTTCTTGACTAACTGCTGTCGTGTTTGAAGGAGCGCTGAGGGTGAGGTAAGGAGTGTGACCATTGCCACGTGGGTGGGGAAATTTCAACTCATTGGTCTGGAGGAGTTTTGATTTGCTGTCCTGTGTCTCGTGAGTTGATAATGTCTGCTGATTTGTTGTGAGGATATTATACAGCATTTTTTACAAACAGTAATACAATATGAAACTTAAGATGGATAAGATAAATTTATTTACGCTATATACAGGTCACGATAGCATTTCAATATTCGCAAATTAGTTAGGAAAATTTGTATCAATCATATGAGCTACAAAGGGTCTTAGTGTTCGATTTTCGTCTAACAGTTCATAATGGAAGGTAGCGAAATAGCTCAGAGTATCGCACTCAAGGGCTTTCGTAAAAAAACCTTCATTTCTTCGATTGAGATATTTTTACGTCCAATTTGAGGTCTTTATGCAGCTGGTCGTTACGCACGTAATAGTGTGCATTAATTACCAGACGGAGAAATTTAGATTGTAAAATTTTCAGTTTACAGATGCTCTTATCCGTAACCACAGCGCAAGCAGATGAGG
Source organism: Stegodyphus dumicola (assembly GCF_044657685.1). Classification (NCBI taxonomy): domain Eukaryota; kingdom Metazoa; phylum Arthropoda; class Arachnida; order Araneae; family Eresidae; genus Stegodyphus; species Stegodyphus dumicola. The sequence goes on from NC_140777.1 coordinate 135,346,229, forward strand.
CGTAAATTAGGATAGGCCTAAAGGTTAAAGTATAAATAAGTTTTTCTTCTTCAGGTCCACTCTGGAATTTTTCTCTATCATTGAGAAGACACTCAAACAATCTCTGCTTACCTGTTTTATACCCCAAGAAGAACCAAGTTCAACGCCATCAAGTGGCATTACGCAATTGGCTATTTCTAACGCTGCATTTCTAAGCATTTCCATATTTACCCGACATGTATCTTCATGCCAAATCTCCTTACGATCTCACAGTTACTTCTTGGTGTGCAAATTTTTATGGCAATGAGTGTATATTGCGTTGGCATGTGGATGCCTGTTTCCAGAATTCCCTTTGTTGCTGTTTCCAGCTATGTGTTCTGTATGAATCTACAGATGTTGATGAACGCTTTACTCAGATTACCATATTGGGTTTGATTACCATATTGCGCACCAGTACATTAATTATAAAAATTTGCAATCACAGAAATAAAAGCAATAGATTTGTAAAGATATATATTAAGGCAAATTCCTTTCTATTATTAAATTGCATTAAATATGAAAATTATTTGAAAATAATTGTAGTATCAGTACATACGGATTTAAACTGCTCTGAAATTTTGTTTGCACTGTTATATACAATTTTAGAAGCTATTTCTATACGCTCAGCATGTGAGGGTCCCACTAGCAATAGAGAATTAAAGTCGCTGGGCACTAGTTCCAATCCACGCGAACGAAAGGGCCAGCTGCAAGGGCGTTTTCTTGATTTTGACTTTCTGCATGCCTTCGTGATGTAACAATAGCATACTCGGAGCGTATTCGAGAGATCCTGGTTCGAGTCCCGGCTGCGGTATTGCTCAATTTTTATGTTTTCACTACGTGATCAGTGCTGGTGTTGTGTTGTACCCCGACAACATCTGACGCATACGGCGAATTCCATAGGTGTCTGAGCCTCCATCCTATAGCTCCCATGTTGCTTTCAAGTATTTCCACTGGTTCTTGCATCTGAAGACTTTCCTGTCCGGGCATCACTTTACCACAAGAGAAATGTTGCAGGCAACTATGACAGGCTGCCTTCCTTCCCAGGCGGCAGACTTCTATGAGACTGGACTGCATATACTTAACCGACGATATAACAATTGATACAGTTCCGATGCTTGTTATGCTGAGAAGCAGCTGAAATATAGCTGTATCTTTTGCAGTAGGTCTTTAAAAGTTATAGTGCTTTGTTTTTTTTATGGTGTGCGGAAAATTGATTTTTCAGATGACCCTAGTATTGTTTAAATAATCATCATCTAAATCAGTATCTAACCCATTGAAATGATCATCTAAATATAAATCTTCAAAATCCAATCAAATTCATCCGCTAAATTTAAATCAGCATCTAAGTCAGCTAAATAATCATAACTATCCAAAAGATATCATCATTTCAAACCATCATCATTTCATCATCATTGAAAACATCGCCAAATTAAGATAAATCATCATCGTTCAAATTAAATAAAAAAATCAGTATAATCTAAAGCTTCATCATCAAGAACACCATTCTCATTTGATCAGTATCTTCATCATCTAAACCATGTAAATGATCATCTAAATTTTTATCTAAATCACCAGAATATAGATTATAAAATTATCACCAGATAAATCAAAATTATCATCTAAATCATTTAAATTATCCCCATCATCCAAAACATATCATCAGGTTAAACCGTCGGTTTAACATCAGTTTAACATCGTCACTAACCTCATCGTCGAGATAGATAAATTATAATCCTCCAGTTCACCTAAATAGAAAGCAATGTAACCCAAATCATCTTCTTCTTCATCGTCATTTAACCATCGTCTCCACTGCCGAAACCCTCTAAACTATTCTATAGATCACTATCATATCAGCTATAAAATCCTCATCAGTCAAATCTATATCATCATCAAAATCATCTAAATATTCCTCACCACACAAAACACATCATTTTAAACCATCGGATCACTATCACCATCGTCAGAATAAAATAAACCACAATCACACAAATCACATCATCATTCCCATACTAATCATACGAAACTATATATCATCTACACCATCATCAATGAAGTCGTCAAATAAAAAAAAATCACCTAAATACAAAGTACTATCACCTAAACATTTATTACCATCATGCTCAATTAATCATATTCTTCATCACTATAACATATAATCACGATAACTTAAATAAAATATCATCAGCAGTTAGTGTAAATCCTAATCCTTAAAATTCCAGCTATATTATTTAAATCATCATCATTTAAATCAAGGTTTTTTTTTTTGGTGTTTCGCTAGTATAACATCAAAACGAGCCACTTTCATTTAGATACATACATGTACAGGTAAAAGTGTTGGAGCTTCATTAAAGATTGCACATCTATAGCTCCCAATCACTAACCGAATAGAGCACGGACGGAAGCCCAGAAGAAGAATAAACCTGCTGATAGTTCTTTAAAGAGAGATTTAGAAGTTAGTTTTTAAGTGAGGAGGACAAAAAGGGAGAACGGTTAATAGAAGAAATGAAAAAAACTAGAAAAAGGGTCATTAGAAGGTAGTAGTAATATTGTAGTGGGTAAATCAATTATTAGCCCATCGGATGAGACCAGAACTCGAAACTTTGTGCTGTTGGGAAAGGAGGGAAATCTAATAAAACAGGTTTTACATCAAGCTTGTATAGAACACTAGCAGCTTCGTCTGGCTATAAATGTACCGGAAAAATGGCTGAAAGAAACACCAAACGGTAAATTTAAAAACAGCGTAGAATTTTACTCTGCAGAACAACTTCATAAAAAAAGTTATTACGTGTAACAAAACTACAATGAAATAAGCAATATCCCTTAATACAAATATTAATTATCCTAATAAATAAATTAACCAACTTCTCTTTGCAAAATCTTAAGAACTCAAATGGTATAAAGGAGGTTAAGAACTTTGTTTCCTAAAAAAATCACTCAGAACTTTTCAAAATCTTAAAAACAGTGAAATGAGCAATAAATAACACAAAATAATACAAGAAACAAAAAATTTCTTGAAAACAAAGTATAATTAATGATATTTTATCTTATATTTTCAAGAGAAAAAAATTACAATGAAATAAGCTATATCTCTTAATGCAAATAATTATTAACCTAATAAAAAATTAACGAACTTTCCGTTTAAGAAAAAAAAAATATGCAAAACTTTTCAGTATCTTACAAAAAGTGAAATAAGCAAAAAATAACATGAAAACAACTCAAAAAACATAAAATTCCGCGCAGAATTTTACTCTACAGAACAACTTTATCAAAAAAAATTAATAAAAATGTATTATATATATATATATGTGAAGAATTTCAATCATTTATGCTGTGTTTTTTTTAGCAGCACAAAAACGAGCAAGATTAAATAGTGTACTCAACAGCCAAGTAAGAACATATTTTAAGAAATTATTATTTTTTTTTGAAGAATCATAAATGTAGTCTTAGCTTAAATTATCAGATGATAAGTTTAAAAAACAGGATCCATTTGTTATTATTCAGGCGAAATAGCAGTTACAAAAATCAGATATGCGGAGTAAATAAAAAAGAATTATTAATAACTTTTTGTATGAAGTTTACTGCATCGTAACATTTAACAAAAAGCCCCGATATTCCTTTTGCGAGTCTTTTTATAGCCTCTGGAAAGGCGGAGCTTCCAAAAATGACGTCAGCCAATCCAGTTCGCTTTAAATATTTCGAGAACATTCTATAACTGTACGTGTAGAAAAGGCGGGAAAAACAACTTGACTACGGGGCTGTGGATTTAATTCCGCGTACTTTCAAATAAGAGCACGTCGCCATTAAAAATGAAAAGACATACAGATAGAATTTCAAGTGTATTCTTGATTATGGAATATTATTATTACATATATATAAATGACAATGAAATATGCCAATCTCTTAAAAACAGTGACATAAGAAATACGATGAAAACTTGTTGCCAAACCCATATTTCTAAAACAATGGTGTATTGGTGTGTATTTTAATTATGGCAAAGCACACTAGAGCTATCTGCCTAAGAGGAGGGATGCCTTCGTGGAGGACTTTCTAAGGGAAACTTGGTCGTATACACGTGGGGAAAACCACGAAAACACCCATGCAGCCAGCCCGTTCGCGGGATTCGAACCTCAGACCCAACTACCAGTGTTCAGCGACTTTACCGCTCGGCCGCTGGTGCGCCCTAAAAGAATGAAACTATTCAAAATGATGCGATTTCATCAAAAATCTATCAACAACAATAAGACAGGAAAATTGTTTCCAAAATCACATTTTTAAAGATGTGAGATGTGCGAAGTGTACTCGGAAACTTCATTTAAAAATTTTTTTAAAAGTACAAAATATTATCAGTTTTCCAAAATTACTTTTGTAAAAGCAGTCGCAAGGATGAAAGTTTAACGTGTCCAAAAATCAAAGAAAAATAAACTGTACATTTTTAAAAATAAACTTTTTTAGAAAATATCCCTTTGAAAATGTGTTAAGCTCCATTTGTTAAATAAAATCGTATTTAATCGATTTATTGAAACAAGAAATATATTTTAAAATCGTAAAATATCTAAGTGCTTACGTTTCATGACGATTTGAAAATGGAGTGTGTAGAGTAAAATCTCGCTTTCCTATAGGCCATTATGTCTCAAAACGACGCGATTTCGTCACAAAACATAAAATTAAAAAAAAAATTCGAATTAGAATTTCGAAACAATCGCTTCGAGGTGCACTGGCCCTTGTCTAGATACACCTATGTAGCAAATTTTGTAGCCGTGTGTCTATTAGCTTACGCGCAGTGCAAAGGAAAGAAACACACAGAACACACAGACAGACTCTTTCTTTTATTATATGTAGAGATATCATATGGCAAATTTGGAATAATTCTTAAAATAGAAGAAAAATATATGTAGAATAATACATCAAGTATACAATAACACATAATGTGCCATTATAATAAAATTATAATTTTGAATAAAGTGCTAAAATATAGGATAATACATGATGAATCATATAATAAAATTAATAAAATATAAGTATAACATGTAGAAGAGAATAAAATTGTATTTTAGAATTCATGATCTCAAATAGTTTTCAGTATTCATTAGGCAGAGTTCATAAGTCAGTAAAGTGTTCATGATTAGAGAGATCATAAAAAGTTCCTCGTTTAAGTTCATATATTTTACATGATTCATACAATATTCATAGCTCATTTTTGTCATGACACAGCAAATCAGTATCATGACTCACCTATTCAGTTCTAGTTTACTCTCACGACTCAATTTTTATATTTCATTCTGTTTATTATGGATTTTGCAAGGCTTTTTTTATTACGATCAGTAGAAATAAGTATTTGTGACAAAGATCGATAATTATCTTAAAATTCTACAAGGGTGAAAATTAAATATTTTGTTATATTTCGTCTGTTGTAGATGGGGTTACTCTGCATGGATTTAATCCAATTGTGTTAAGTTTTGGTGAATTTGTTTCATATTAGAATGAACATGTTGAAATTTGCTGATCGTTCTTTTGAATGATATATCAATATTTCTGGGTGCGCGAACAGGATACGTTTTCTTGAGAGGAGATGAGAAAAGATAGTGATCACTGTCTCCTTTCTAGCAGCATATACAGAAGTCAGTGTCTATTAAGTTTCTTTGACGAAAATAAACATGATATGGCCCATGGCCAGTAATATTACATGTTAAAAAGGATTTTGTACTCTTGGTGTCAGTATTGCAATAGGGGTAGAACTAGTAATTTCGTCGACCTGTAGATGCGTTATTCCATTGTTCTTGGCATATTTGGGTAATTTGTTCTTTTATGGAGAATCGAAGATAAGATTTGGGAAATTTCGTATATAGGAAATTGCTTTCTTGATTAGGAACAGCTTCTTTGCAAGTTTGTCGAATGTTTCGTTACCGGCATTTCTGGTATGGCCTCTTATCCATGATATATGAATTTTTAAATTATCTGTTTCTTAGAGAGGTTATTGATGTCATGAGCAATAAAAGACTGATTTTCTGGGTTAGAGATAGCATAGATGGCAGATTGACGGTCAGTATTAATATTTGATTCTATAATTAAATACTTCAATTGAATTGTTTTTAGTTTTAGTTTTTATTGATGTTTTCATTTTTGGGTGTGATACAGCAGGAGATGTCTATTGTAAGGAGCAGGGCGCATTTCGTAATCCTCTGTGATGTATATGGTTTTGTTATAAGTAATATTATGGCGAAGTTGATATATTGTAGAATAAATTGCTTCTTGAATGGATTCCACATGGAGTAGAATAGTTCCAGCTAAGATATTAAGAGCAGTACTGAAGGTAGTTCCAAAGCCTCTGGTAATATTAAGCGTAAATTGTCGTTGTGTTGAGGTAAGAATTTTTTCTTTTCTTGTTGTTATAGGGAATGGCCAGATGGCAGAGCCGTATGTAATAATTTTGGTTATTACTGTACGATATAGTAATTTGGTGATATGGCGATTTAAACCTCAGCTTGTGCCATGCACATGTCGAAGATTTTGACTTATAGAATGTGTGCGAATTTTAAGTTCTTTGAGATATTCGATAAGATGTTGTTTTCATGTATTATAATTTCCTAGGTATTTGATTGATTTAGTATGCTTGATTTTTTTTGCCATTTATTTTAAGAGAAAGTTGCTTAGTAAGATTTTGTCCAGGTTTATTATTTGTCATGATTCTAGATTTGGAGGATGAAATTTCAAGTTTAATTTTCTTGCATTCTTGCTGGAATATGGCTATTATTTCTTGACAATTTCTTCGAAGGATTAAATGGGACCTTCCACTAATAACAAATGCGACATCATCGGCGAAAGCAGTAATTTTAGCAAAAGGAAGCCAGGCACTTTTTATAATTTTATTAAATGTAATATTCCATAATTCTGCGCTCATACATGCGCCTTGTGAACATCCACGAACTTGTTTTCTTCTGATTAAAGTATTATTATATAAAATGAGACTATGCCGATTATCAAGGAAATTATTGATAATTTGATAGATATTATAAGGACATTCAATATTTCTAAGTGCTTCTTTAATTGAGGGCTGCCATAATGAATCAAAGGCTGATTTAAGATCTAAGCTGATTATTGCGGAGTGTAGGTTATTGATTTTATTAACATTGATTTGGTTTAGGACTGCACTGGTTGCATGAATGGTAGATTTTTGCTGCCTAAATCCCTACTGATTTTCATTAATGAATTTATGATGGTGAAAATGGTATTCAAGTCTTCCTATAATACAACGTTCAAGAATTTCTCCAAGAGCTTGAAGAAGGTTAATTGGCCGATAGGAATTAGGAATATCAGGAACTTTTTTCGTTTTGAGGAAGAGTGTGATTTGTCCTGTTTTTAAGCAGTCTTGAAAAATACAAAGTTGAAGACATTTATTGCAGATTAGAATTAGCTTACGATTAGTTTTATGTATAATTTGGATGCAGATTCTATCTGGTCCAGGAGCATTTTTGTTATTGAGTTTTTTAATAATTCGATTGAGTTCCATGGATGTAAATGGGATATCATTTTCGTGGAAGTAGATTAAAACGAATTAATCTTTGTTCAGTTGAATCATCATATATGCTTTCGTTTGGTAGAATAACATCTAGGATGTTTTCTAAAGTCATCTTCGTAACATTTTTATCATTATTTCCCGTATTAGTGACTGTAAGTTGCGTTGGGTGGAAGATTTTGTTGGTTTCAATTTCGTACAATGAGCCATACGTATCCTGGTTGTTTGAACAATAGTTGCACCATGCTTAACGTTTTGCAGATATTATTTGCTTTTTATGTGAGGCTTTTCGTTTTTTGTATTTTTGAAGTAGGTTGAGTCGTTCTTCATCAGTTTGCGATGATTTGAGTTTTCTTGATCTTTTGAAGAAGGTACGTTCTTAGGTATCTTGAAACTTTCTGATAAGTTCCTTGGTAATATTATTAAGTTCTGTTTTAGTTGTACACAGAATAATAGAATTTAGAAAGTCATTTGAAATTGGATTGAACTTTCTTTTCTTTGTTATTATTGATTTTAAATCTTGTAAGTGCAGTAAAGGACGTATATTCAGTTATATCAAAAGAGATATATTTGTTATCAGATTCAGTGTTCATTTAGTATTGATCTGTTGTTAATTTTATTATCAAGATGTGTTGTAGAAATAAGAAGATCAGTCCAATCTTTATTGTAGGTATTATCAAAGGTAGGTCGGTCAGTAAAATGATTATGTAGAATGAGATTGTTTGCATTTAAAAATTCTTCAAGTATTTCTCCTCTGTGATCGGTTTGTAAGTATCCCCATTAAGTACTATGGGAGTTAAAGTCTCCACTAAAACATGCGGACTATTATTATTGTTGTAAGATTTCATTTAGTATGGATAAGGTTTGATTTGGATTTTTGACGGAGATATATAGATACTAGTAATAAGAAGCTGAGATGCATTAGTATTGATTGAAATTGTGATTATATCTCGAGTATTAATAATTATTGTAGAATTCCATTCATTGTTTGGAATGAATATGGCTGTACGAGGAGTTAAAACAGCAGTTGAAGCATGACGTTGAATAATTGCCCAGTTATTTGGACTTCTTACTAATTTGCCAGTGATGCAATAATGTTCTTGTTTTATAATAAAATCTGCCAGATAATCTACTTGATACTGACATAGTTGGTCGGTGGCGGTCTTTGCTCTTTGAAGAGTTATTTTGAGAAAGCGGATGCCATTGTTATTCTTTTTATTGAAGGAAAGGGTCTATAGATAGTCTGCAGGATCTTGCATTATTGTTGATAATATGTATTGGATTTTACTCGTCTAACTTCTGTTTGATATGTGGACCAGGAAATAGCTAAAGCTGGATGTTTACAGTCAAATTTTGTTTCATACTTTTCATTGTTAATCCAACAGTTTATGCAGTACGGAGTTTGGGAATAACAGCAAGAAACATGATATTTTCCGCCGCAGAATGAGCATTTTGGTTTGTTTGTCTTATGAGAGAAATCCTGACAGACTTGACATCTGCGTACACCGATAAACTCGGTTATTTTATTGGTGCGCCATCCAATATATATTTGTTTTTTACTCATAAGATTTTGGAAAGTTTGACCGTGACATTTTATGATCCATTTATCAGTATTATTTTGATCATTCAGTTTAAATAAAGGTCTTAACTCGGAAATATTTGATTATGTTTCTTGGGCTATAATTTGAATCAAGGCGTCAGAGTTGAAATGTTTTTGGAATATTATGAATTGTACATTTTGGTATTCTGGCTTCAGGAAATTTTACGTTAACTATATCTTTTACAACTGTTTTGGCAATGAGGTTATAGCTGATTTTTCCTATACCTTCTAGGTTATGACAGTGTATTGCAAGGCTTCCTTGAAGAAGGGTGTTTATTTTTTTGACGTTGATATTTAATGCTTGCAGTGGTATTATTTGCAGTGGTATATGATTTATTTGTTCTATTTTTCTTTTCCGGATCTTGCTTCGTTTGGTCATTAAATCAATCGTTCTACAGTCGTTATCCAGTTCTGGCTCTTTTCGGTGTTCATCCGGTTTCCTTTTCGGGTTTGACAGTTCTTTTTCGGTTCCAGCTTGTTTTTCAGATTTGGATTCTTTTCCGTTTTTTGCTTCTTTTCCAGGTATTGCGTCTTTTCTGACTCGTCTATATTTTCCAGTTCTGGCATCTTTTCCGGCTCTTGCTTCTTTTCCATTTTTTGCATTTTTTCCAGTTTCTTCTTCATTTTCAGTTCTTTGTTTTTTATTTTTTGCATTTTTTCCAGTTTCTTCTTCTTTTTGAGTTCTTCTTTGTTTTTTAGTTTTTGCATTTTTTCCAGTTTCTTCTGCCTTTTCAGTTCTTCTTTGTTTACTTGTTTTTGTATCTCTTCCAGTTGTTTCTCCATTTTCAGTTCTTCTTTCTTTTCTAGTTTTTGTATCTCCTCCAGTTTTTTCTTGTTTTTTAGTTCTTCTTTCTTTTCTAATTTTTGAATCCATTCCAGTGTTTGCTTCTTTTTCAGTTCTTGCTTCTTTTCTAGTTTCTGTTGCTTTTCCAGTTTTTGTTTGTTTTTCAGTTCTCCCTTCTTTTCCAGTTTTTGCTTCTTTTTCTGCTCTTGTTTCATTTTCAGTTCTTGCTTCTTTTCCAGTTTTTGTTTCGCTTCCTGCTCTTGCTTCTTTTTCAGTTCTTGCTTCTTTTCCAGTTCTTGTATCTTCTCCGGTTCTTGATTCTTTTCTAGTTTTTGTATCTTTTCCAGCTTTTTCTTCTTTTTCAGTTCTTGCTTCTTTTCTAGTTTTTGTGTCAATTCCAGTTTTTTCTTCTTTTTCAGTTCTTGCTTCTTTTCCAGTTTCTCCTTCTTTTCCTGTTCTACCTTTTTATTCAGTTCTTGTTTCTTTTCCAGTTCTTGCATCTTTTCCGGTTCTCGCTTCTTTTCTAGTTCTTTCTGGTTTTCCAGTTTTTGCTCCTTTTCATGATCAGAAGGAGGGTTTTCCAATCTACAAAATAATCAGTATATCTTTATTTCAGTAGTAAAAAAGTGAAAGTAATGCAACGACGATCACGTTTAACATGTACAACACTTCCATATTTAGATACTATATAACACTTTGGGCTCAGTTTCATAGAGAAAAATCTCCCCGTAGGTTTATTGTTTGACAGAATGTTTTTCTACAAAGGGCGAATTTGTTGTTTTCGTTATAAGGACCTAAAGCCAAGCAAAGAAGTTAAAGAATTTGGCGTGATTTGTATGCAATAAGCTACCACCATGAATCTCACGTAGAGCGTGATAATTTGCAAAGTTTCACTGCCTTACTTTTCCTTACTTAATTTTTACATATGTTGTAATAATAATAATAGTAATAATAAACAGGTGTCTTAAAAACAGAGGGAAAGAATGGCGAAAATTGCAAAATAGGAGGAAAAAATGAAACTGAAATGAAAAATGAAACAACTACAAACAAAGGATGGAAAAAGCATTTTAGAAGATATACACCTAACGTACTTTCTTAATCAGCAAAACCTGTATTTAAACGAGTATAAGTTTGAGAGCTTTAGATTCATTTATTTTTTGAATCAATTACTATTTCTTACGCATGCCAGATATTTTAAATTTCTTCAATTTTTGTATAATTTACTTACGTATTTTGTATTTTAACCTTTTCTTATTATTATCCCAGTAGAGGTAACCTTACACATCATTAAATTATCTCCGAGTTTCATCATTTAAGTCATCTTTCTCTCAGAACAATCTCTTTGCATCGCTGGCTGCACAGGTTTCAAATTTTCTCTCGTTATTCCAAATTCAGAACATTTTGCTGGTCTATTTCGTGGTCCAGCAGAGCAGCACTAGGAGTCTTGCCACCATTTGTATTCAATTGAAAATTTTATTCTCATTCTTCAGTTACATTCTTTAAGTTTTAATCATTTATACAGGAAGAAAGAAAGAAATCAAACACAGTAAAACAAATTAGGAAAAGAAATATCTGTTTTCTCCTATATTTATTGTTCCCTGTAATTTCTTTTGCCTGTTCCATTAAATTTATTGAAGGAAAATTTGCTAAGTTTTTCAGAATGTATTTCCTAAATCCTTATGCGAATTAAGCCTTTCGGAGCGTTTCGGCTACACTTTAATGGTTTTTAAAATGTAATGTTTGAATGTTGACAGCTGCCTATACTGAAATATTTTCTCCATAGTCTTTAAAAAAAGAAGAATTAAAGTTCCAGGAGATTTTTTTAATGGACACACATTTCTTATTTGAAGGGCAAGAGGAAAAAAAAAGATATTTTCGGATGGGAATATGTAGCATTGTAAACACCGTGTTTGTAAATTTCATCATATAGTAGCGACACTTGAGTCATAAGTAATTATGCACATATATGAGAGAGACGACATCGAGGAAAAATGAAATGGCAAAACAGGGCCGAAACAACTTTCCTGGCCGCTACAAACAACACAAAACACAAGAAAGAACGGACACCAATTATGCTTAGCACAAGAGAAATTAAAAAATAGGAACAAAATTAGACACTTATGGACCTCAAAGAAGGTGTTCGAAATTACGACCTGCGCCCTGATGCAGGTATCACATCTCTCGCACATCGACCATAAGATGTTCTGGAAAATACTGTGCATCCTCAGGACTTTCCCAGCAGCTGCCACGATATGTGCCACAAGTTCCTGTTGGACTTCTAACAGGGATTTCGTGCACTAATGTGTTGACGTACCCCGAGCGGAAGTGATAATGCAAGTGAAGTCTCGTGATCTTGCTGAACAATGCACTGGACTACCCCTACCAAACCCATGTTTAGGATACTTTCCTAAGGAACTTTCGAATACTTTCTTTGATGACGATCCAATGTTTTTGTTCTTATTTCATAGTTTCCGCTGCGCTAAGAATAATAAAGAAATATCTTTACTCTGTTCGTACCCTATTTTTCTTGTGTAGTCTCTCGTCACTATGGCGCCAGGAAAGCATTTCCGACCATGCATTGCAATAAACGATTATATATATATATAATTTATTTCCTAAACAATATTGATTAATTGATTATATTATCTCCTAAGTTTAATTAAAGTAGAATTATTTTAAAAGAGTGAATCCATACTGGTAAGTTATATTTCGAAAGATGTTTTGAAGTAATTTGAAAGCAAAATGTTAAAAATGTTTTAACGGGGACTAGAGTTAAACCATCATGAAGAATAAAATTTCAATTGTAAAAGGAAAATTAAAAACATGTAATCATTGTCATTGATCGGAAATTAATTGACTTTTCAAGGGGAACAAACCAACTCCCGTTCAACGAACAATAATTGATAAAAATACGTAAATACGAAGGTGTTTCGTCTTTACTCGAGTTATAAGTTAAAGCCAAACCGGCAATTCTAGTCAAATATCCTAAATATCTTCGCGAATAGAAGGGATTATGATCCAAAGCTTATAGTCAAAGAACTTATTCTTATGAAGCAATTTTGTCAATTCAATTTGAAGTAAAAAGCAAAATCTGTAGAGAAATCCGATATAACCCGAGTAACCGTCCCCGACACCTTCATGTTTATGCATTTGAGTTCTATATTATTTGTAAAAATTAAACATTGGAAATTGTTATTATGAAATCGAATTCAAAGTAAAGTTGAAATAAACATAGACGATTACAAAATAAGATAAATAATGCAAAGTTTGTAAAAACAAATCAAAGACAATATAAAGTAATATAGAAAAATGTAAAAAATAATATATAATAAAAACAGTGAATGTACATGAAGATATAAAGGCCAGAAAAGGTATTAAGTAACTTACATTCTTTCTAGTTGGGGAGTTGGCAAAGTGTTCTCTTCGTGTCTGACTCATAAGTGTTGGGTGTCCGAAAATTCTTAGCGGCAGTGGGGGCTTTGAATAATATCAGTCGGTAAGACTTGGGTGAAGTAATTTATGGTAGTGGGTTGGACTCGGAATTCTTGAGGGATGTATTATGTGGAGTTCTTATTTGAGGGAGACTGTGTGTTAAGATTTTTTTGAAAATACTATTGAATGGAAATTATTAATTTTTGGCTAATTGTCGTGTCACAATGATTAAGAATTTAAGAAAGGAAAAAAATAATTTTCACTGTCAGAGAGCTATTAGACAGTCATGAAATAGGCCCATTTTTTTTAGCTAAAGTCATGAAATAGGCCCATTTTTTTAGTAACAGTATAATAACAGCATGAGTCTGAAGACAATTAGCTTTTTACAATATATACAATTGAGTAATTGCATTATATACAAATCCTTCAACTGATAGTCATACAACTTATACCGCCTTCTCAGGTTTAGGAACAAATTATCATATCCCTATCAGTTACATGATTTAGAGTGAGTATTTAACGCCTGCTCTTTTAAGGCAATGGTTTATAAATTGAATGGGTATTAGATTATTTTTGAGAATTTTAATAAGGAGCAAAATTTCGCGTTGTAAATCTATTGTATCTGTGCATATAATTTTAATTCGTTGTATTTGATTAATTATACTATTGTTAATTACTTTTTTGGATATGTTGGAGTTCCAATTTATTAATTTCTTAGTATTGAAATTGAAGTTTCTTGTTTTGTCAAAAAGTAAAATTTTTTTGTAGTTAATGATTTGAAGATCTAGAAAGTCTATGCTATTTTGTGAATTATTAGTTTTATTAAGTGTAAGACAATTCGGATAAATCTCGGAGTGTTCAATTTTATCAAAATTATTAATTGTAATAAGGTCATCAATATATCTGTAGGTGTGTTTGTAGTAATTTAAATCTTGTAGTTGTAGATTTTTTTGGAAGTTAAATTCTTTGACAAATAAAAAGATATTACAGATCGAGGTGCTGGAATGTAAGCCCATTGGCAATCCTCTGACTTGTTTAAAAATTTGATTTTGAAACTTGATGTAGTTATGAAAAAGTGTGCATTTTAGGTAGGTTTCCCATTTGTCAAGAGTCATGATATTGAGCATATCAGGGAAGAGTTTAGTTAGATCAAGTAGACTGGTATAGATTTCTTCTAGAGGAAGTGAGGTATATAAGTTTTCAAAGTCATAGCAATTAATGTTTTGGATGTTAATGGTTTGAATGGTATTAATGACAGGAGTGTTATTATGAATGATCCAGGATTGTTATGATTAGTCTTACAATCATTGAAAATAAATTTACAGATTTTATTAAGTTGAATTAAAAAATAATAGTCTACATTTTTCTTGTAATTTATTAGTTCCATTAGCAATAAATCTGAATTTTAATTGAATTTTAATTGTGTTTTATGGAAATTGGGAATCGCCTAAAGATTAGTAAATCTGTTGTAGTTTGCATTGAAAGTAATATTGAGTTTCTTATGAAAAGTTTTAAACCTGTTTATTATAGATGTTTCTGTAAGGTTGGCTAATTGATAAGTAGTTGCGTTGAGAAGTTCTTTATGAATAATTTCTGCGTAGAATTGTTTTCATATAATAAGTTATTAGTTGCTTTATCTATTTTTGTAATAGTAAAAAGGTGTTTTAATGTTTTAATATCTGACGTAATTTGTGACCAATTCAGTGTACTTTTAAACTTGAGGTGACTGATTTCGGTGGATATGCGTTGAAGAATTTTAGCTTTCCATTTTTAGAAGGTATCTATGGGTAAATTCAGTTGATAGCTTGCTTTAACTATAACTTTGTTGATAGTGTTTTCGAAAGTCTTGTAACAGAAATTTGTAGTCATGTTTCTGACTGGTCTAAATTTTGTACCATAACTCATTAGTGTTTTAAGTTGATGGTTTTATATGATATTCAGGTTGCCAGTAATTATGTGCTGGTGATGAGAATCCACGTAATTGCTGTAAATTGGTGTCTTACAATGTCATTCTGCTGTTTCATCTATTTCATGGTGGTTAGTCAGCAAGTTGCTTAAGGTCCTTTGATATTTAAATGCAACCATAGGTAATGTATCAACTGCGGGGAAGTAATCTTTACAATCTCTGATTATTCTTGAGAAATGAATATTGTCAAACTGCGGATGTAGAAAATTGACTTTAAAATAAATTTTGCGTTGAGTGAGACTATTAGAGAGTCCGAAAAGACTAAAATGGAGAATCATGTCTTTAATGATTTGTATATCATCGTAGCTTTCTTGAATGAATTTTTTTAGTTTGATAAGGAATTTATTAGTACAGGAGTGTAACAGTTGAAAAGTTTCTTGGGAAAGTTGTCTGAGTCAAAAAAACATTTCAATTGTTTTTTCAATGCAAATGTATCCAAAGTGGATAAAAATCTTGCATTATTTTTTATTTTGCTTCCTCTTATTTCTCTCTGCGTTTTGTTGCTGTAGTGCTTAAATTGGCTGAAAATAGACTTCTTAGAAGTATCTCTATGACTATGTATATAAGTGTTAAGTCCATATGGATAAAGTGAACGTTGTTTTAGTATATAGAGAGATTCCTAAAAAATTCGTGTTTTGTGATTGGGTATTATATCTAGTATCTGAAGTTGAATAGAGTTGAAGTCATGGTGTTTAAAGTGCTCTAATTCTGCTGTATTGAGTTGTGATGGTGTACTTATTTTAATGCTATTTTTTGTGCGTTGAATTTTTTGATTTGAGCTCTATGGTTATTGATTCGAAAGTTAAGATTGTTTTTAGTCTGTCCTATATATTTTATATGTCAAGTGCCGCATGTAATCATGTAAATACAGTTAAATGTTTTTTATAAAAATTGTTTTTTGGGTTTATCTGTAGCAGGCATGGCGTTAAATTTTCAAGTTTTTCATCTCGTGGAATGACATTTAATGATTTCAATTTGAGATAAACTAGCAAGATATAAAAGTAAGGAGGCTGCTAACCTTCAATACAGTAAAGGTTTTGTATAAGAACTTTATAAATTTTAAAAATTGAAATATTAAAAAAGAAGAATGGAGGTAATATATAAAGTGGGTACATTAGGCAAGAGATAAATAGCGCTAATAGCTGCTATTTAGCATATCAAATGTTGTATGATCTTAAATTCATTAAGTGCGAAAACAAGTTACTATTACTTGCGCAATTGCTGCAAAGTTAGTTAATAATAATTTATTTCCTAAACAATATTGATTAATTGATTATATTATCTCCTAAGTTTAATTAAAGTAGAATTATTTTAAAAGAGTGAATCCATACTGGTAAGTTATATTTCGAAAGATGTTTTGAAGTAATTTGAAAGCAAAATGTTAATAATGTTTTAACGGGGACTAGAGTTAAATCATCATGAAGAATAAAATTTCAATTGTAAAAGGAAAATTAAAAACATGTAATCATTGTCATATATCATATATATATATATATATATAATCCTTATATAAATATATATATATATATATATATATATATATATGTTACCGTAAAAGAACGAAATTGGAGAATGTCGACTTTCACCGGAGAATGTCAACATTCACCAAATACGTCAGTGAAAGATCGAATATTGCATTACATTCTTGTACTCGTACATTCGGACCCTCACCGGTGTATGTCGACACTCACGGATGTGCTCTGGTGTAGGTTGAAAAGAGAGGAGTATATGTACACGCTGTCATTGCAAAAGGAAGTGTTCCACAAATATATGCTGTTGTAAAAGCAAGGGCCTCTTGTGCAATTGAAAGTGTCATAAGAGTTTAAGTTGTTGCAATAAATAAGATTTGAATCACGTAATTTAGTAAGTTTTAAACTTCTATTATTTTCCTTTCGCATTTTGAATGTACAGTGTGTTTTAAGTTCTTATATTCTTAAGTTCTTAATTTAAGTGCGTTTTTTCGTGACCGAATTACGGAGAAAATATAATATTCTTATGTGTTCAACATTCACCATAAGTAGATGGTGAATGTGGACATTTACCGGTGTAAGTCAGAAATAAGAGTATTTGGAAAATATTTCGGACATACAACAAGCGACTACGTGAATGTTGACATTCACCGGTGAAAGTCGACATTCTCCAGATTTCGGCGTTTCACCATAACATATATACGATAAACGTATATATATATAGATATATATGTAAATGTGTGTGTGTGTGAATTAATGTTAGGAATTCTGATCGCACATATTGATCTATAATACAGAGCAAATTTGGCAGATGAATAAGATAAAATATTCAGATTTATTTCAATTCATATTTGCGGCTCCAATTCATTTGAAATTCTAAACCTACCTATTTCTAGAATATTTATATTTCTCATATTGTTGGAATAGGAAGAAAGTAGCACGACGTCGTGTCAGCGGTGACAGAGATAGAAAAAAATGTGCATAGTTCGACAATATTGTGGCTTAGTAAGAGAAATATTTGATTCAGGAAATTTAAATTCCCACTTAGCTAGATCATCATCTTTATGTAAATCATGTGATGGGGATATATATATCTACATAAATATATTTTAATTAATTAATTTTTATTTTTTAATTTTCTATTAATTCAAAATTATTTAATATTATATATTAAAAAAATAATTACAATGAAAAGTTGGAATCTGGAAATTTTTATTATGTTTGATGAGTACATTTTCAAAACTCGAGCTAAATAATATTCTAAATCTCTGTAAATCTAGAAATATATAGTCTAACAGAAACAGATGAAGAGAACAATTTATATTAGATTTGTTGCGAATAGAGTATAGGATGGATTTCAGTGTTTACGTAATTTGTTTTACATACATATATATTATTATTTATAAACATAAAGTCCTTTTTGTCTTTGTTACTCTAATTATATCAACTATTTGACATTCAACAACTAACTTCATAACAACTTCTCATTCACAAATTTTACAAACTGGCCGTTTAAACACGTGTATTTTGTATATTAGCTTTCTGTTTAGATATTTCATTAGTTAATGCAATAACGTTTCCTCATAATCAAAAGGTATGACAATAAATTTGAATTCTTCACAATAGGATTTTCCATCTTAAACATTTATAATATATTTTTGTAATGAAGGAATGAAAAAAACATTAAGCATTATAAATCTGAAAACGTATTATTTTCCAGACCAGCGTTTTTGTCAAAAAATTATTAAAGGTATAATTAAACTGGACCTGAAACATTATGTTTTGTTTTATTATTTTTTCCGAAAAGACTTACGTCTCCGACACGTATTGCAATCTTAAACATTGGGGATCCAATTCTTCTAGTAGTTGATCGCTGTAGTATATTCCTGCTTCTCCTTCTTCTTCTTCAAATATACGTCGATAATTATTTGCGCTGAAATATTTTTATTTTATTAAATATATATGTTCATATGTTTGAATTCATTAATTTAATAAATGATTACTTATACGTTTTTTGTCAAAAGTAGTAAGTTACAGTTTGCGAGCATTTTTACAGATTGTCAAAGATTTTTAAACGCTCAATGTTCCACGAAGAAAATATCTTTACTTATTCAAAATCTTTTAAAAACAATAAATATGGAAATGAATATTCCTCTTATTAGCCTTAATTCCATTATGAGAATATACAGGTATAATAGGAAATGAAGCTGCTGGCACCAACAGCTCAGGATGCCATATTAAAAGGTCTGATTGACATCTATCATCTCAAATCAAACCATGCAATCAGGAAAAAATTTTCCAAACACGTTTTAATAAAATAACAAACAGGATGGGACGAGACAGATACAAGAAGATTGCTCGACGGTTACCTCCCGCAAGTATCCCTATAAAGAATAAATTTTTTTCTCCAATTAGATTGGCAACAAGTCATGGAAAGTTCCCATTTTATTACCAGAGATTCTTAAGAAGCACGTAAAATGCGAGCGCGAAAAACCTGCAAATCTGGAAAACCTAAGCTTTATAAATGGCACTCTCCCTTACTTTCCCTTCTTAGAAAAAATAACCAGGATTTGCATCAAAAATTCCAGAGAAACGTTTTTCTACAATATGAAGTATGTGTCTGCACTTCAACAATTTATGAAATATATTATTGAAAGTGAAGGAACCGTGATTATAAGTATCTAGTAATATTACAAAAGTGAATAAGCATATATTTAAGAACAAGAAAATTTTTTAAACGGTGGCTTCCGTTGACCATGCTGATCAAATTTCCAGTCGAGCGCAATTAATCAATGTTTGGGATCTCAACCTGATGGCTGCGTATGCTGAGTCGATGACTGATCATTCATTTGGACAATTTCCGCACAGGATTAAAATTGCCTTCCTACAGACTTCTTCACTTAACGGGCCATGCGTTCAAAACACATTAACTGAAATGTATAAAAAAATTAGCGAAAACAAAAAAAGTATTTAAACGCACAATATCTCTTCGGATCTTCCTATGTTCCTGATTATTACATCTGCTGAAAACAATTTAATACGTTTAAATGCAACTACATTTCATTGAAGTGATCTATTAAATGTTTAACAGTTTTCTGCTGTTGACTTCAATAAATTTAATAATGTTTGGTATTTCATTTGTTTCCAGCAACACCTAGTCTCCTTTGCAAAGAAAATTAATATTAACTTTTGTAATTAAGAAATGATTTAGATGAAAAATTAAATTGGACTGGAGATAATGTCTCGGTTGTTTTCGTTAAAAGAAGTTGGTGCTTTCCTAATTCAAAAAATATCTCCATATATATACATAACATACATGTAATTAATTTACACACTTAAAAAAAGTATTCTTCACATGGTATCTTCAAATGGGTAGATACGATAGCTGAAAAACAAGTGTCGGACTAAAGCGGAGCTGCAAAGAGCGATTTGTTGTACTGATACTTCCGTTTATATAATTCTTGTTATTCGATGCATGTAGTTTTGTTGAAATTCGTGTTACAAATTGCTTTATTCTCTGATGTAAAATGAATTATCCCAAATTTTATTCAGAAGATTTAAATAACGGTTTCGATCACAATACACAGCAGTTACTAGTAAAATATCTGGATCAGTGACTTTTTGACGTCATTTAAAACGCTTAATTACAGGGCCGTAGTACAATTCCCAACCGGCCCCAAACCCAGGGGTATAGCGATATACAATAGTGACATGATCGAAGATTCTTTGGAAATAATCGCTATCATCGAATGACATGCATATTCTATTTAAGTAATCATAGTCATCAGCTTTTAATATTCGTTGCAAATAATCATTGTCATCGAATAATCATTGTAAAGAATTATTCTCATCGGATAATCATTGAAAATAATCTTTGTCGTTACATAAAGGGGCATAATAGCTGATGTATAAAGAATTGTACTCAAATTCTCAATAAAACAATCGAATATGTATTGCAATTTATCATATGATCATTATTTACAGGAATGATTCTTAAATGATTTCGACCTACGGCTCCTAATGACGCCGAGAAAAACTTGCGCAACTGTGACAAAAAGAAGATTTTAAAATACAATAAAAGCTTGAAAGCTAGGAAAAATGTCTGAATTTAATTTCCTTTTGTTTAAATGAAGCTTAATGTTTTTAAAGGAAACTGAATATAACGTCATTGTATGTCGAAAATCTTTCGTTAATATCAGTATTTTAAATGAATAGCTGCTTTTGGCAACTTTTATGTTTCACCTTTGGATACGTGACACGATATGCTATCGCTACGTTAATTCCTTTATTGAGATTTTGAAATTTTGTTATATTGAAATAAATTTAAATCATAAACTCTAATGTATTCCCTGAAGTGTCAAAGGTCTTTGTTTCCTGAGTTGGCAAGAAAAATTTATTTACGAATCGCTGGTTGCTTGGAAAGAATGAATACATTTTCTTCATAATGAAATGTTTCTATGCATTTTATGCTATTCTAATTTTATTTATAAAAATTTAATTTCTTTTATTGTATAGTTCCTTTCTGAGTAGAAGTTTAAACTTCTGTAGGTATTTAACGTAATTTAGATGCAATGTTACTTTACTACAGTTACATAATTTTTTTTTAATTTACTAAAATGCCTGAACGCAAGAAGACAGCACAAATGTTACAGCGAGCTACATAAAAATGAAGTAAGAAACACTGGGAAACTCAGCAGGCAAGTACAAGAAAACTTGCGAGCTTCAAAAATGAATGAAGATACAACTAGAAACTCAGCAGGCAAGCATAGTGACAAGAAAGCTTACACATTCAAGAAAGTGAAGAAGAAACGAATAGGAGTTCCAGCAGACAAGCAGCAACTCAAGAAACTTCGCGTGCTCAAACTGTATCAGAAACTAGTAGAACACACAAAAGACATTCAGAAAACCAAGAAACACTGCGTGCTTCGGAAAGGGAAGCCGAAGCGAAACGGAGGCCCATTAGATAAGTGGAACGTCAACAGAATATGCGCGATGAAGAGAAGCGATGAAGATAAGTTGCGCGATGAAGATACGTTGCAAGTAAACGAAGGATACAAGACTCTCCGCGTCACCGTAAGATTCGACAGGAAATACCAGAACAGCTCAAGAAGCTGCATAAACAACTCAAGACGCTGCAGATTACGAACAATTTCGGTTCGAAGAGGCAGAACTTGTACGAGAAAACAAGCTTCGCAGGAACGCATTAAGTACTCTTCACAATGCAGGAAGTTTACTTTGAGCAACAGACTGTATACACAGAACTGGTAGACATATATAGTAAAGATTTTGCTTTGGCAACAGCCCCCTAGTAAAATGTATGAAGTTTATATTGGTATCTCACAATACCTGAACGAAATTTTTCTATTTACTTCTTCATTTACTATTTTCTTAAATTTTTTATCAGTAATCCTGTCTATCTATTATAGATATCAAAATCAGAAAAATTTAATTAATTATCTTTAAATGTATCTAAGTAATGAAAACTTCGCCCCTGTTCATACCGAAACAACACGATGTAATTGTAGATAGCTAGAAAGTAAAATGTATTCAGCAGGCTGTACAGCAAGCGGCATGTATAAATGGTGATAACACAAGAATGGTATTTAATGTTATATACTGGCCGAGTTTTAAAATAAGAACATATACATCAGTGTTTTAAAAATACGAATTTTGCATCAAATTGCAAAACAAATATCTTAAAATCTGCCTTTTCATGCATAAGAGTTCAGCATTCGGAAAATTATATTTTCGTAAACGGTTTAGCAAAAATAACAAAAATTATTGCCTTGAGAAATGGATAATCTTGGTATGAATCCGAATTACGCCAAGACTACCCGTCAATGGTTGTTTTGAACACGCCCTAAATGTATATATATATAACCCTTAAAAAACGTAAAGTGAGTGAATCTACTATCCGAGTGTGTTATAGTATGATAATGCTATGTCGTATGAACATAACTTATTGCGTTGTAAATAATCTGTAATATTATGATAATGCTATGTCCTATGTGTTGAAGTATGTTGTAACAGTAAGTTGCGCTATGTCCTAAACGTTGTTAGTGCTATGTCCTATGTTTACTGTAATCAGGTCCCCTGTGTCCAGAGAGCTAGTACATGGGGGCTATACCATTTTTGTCAATGGCGATGGCGTGGTGCCCCCTGTACTTGTTCCTGTCCTGTCCTGTCCTATCCGAGTGTGTCTTTATGTCTTGAGATTTTAAGAAATAAGAAATGCATTTATCAATCTGGATAAAGCTAACGCTATTGCCCGAATAACAACGTTTATTTAACACTTGATATAACCAATTTCATATACATCTTGAAAGAAAAACATAAATTTCCTAATCAGATTCTACCAATTGCAGAAAAAAGACAGAAATAATGGAATTTCTAATAACACTACAAGTAACATACCGAGGAATAAATTGCGCGGCAAAACTGATGCAATCTACAATATGTAAACCAAAAAATTTAGGTTCCGCTATAGAAATGCAATAGAATGAGAAATGAAACTATGATGAGATTTATAATGAAAAATTTACCATAAAGTATTAATATATGGTATTAGTAAATATATACTTTTAATACTACTCATTTAAATATGCTGAAACTTTCATAATATTCATTACTTACAAACGCTTTTTCATCCATCGAAGCATAGCACAAGCCATTCTCAATTCAGTGCTGGTGCACGTCAATAAAATAAGGATAAATCCAAATTTTCACAAAACGTCAATCGCTTTGACTCGTTTCTCAAAAACGTTTATCTACAAATGCAGTATTAATATATCACATTAATATAATTCTGGATCATAAAATCTCCAAACAACGCATTAAACGCAAAAAATCGCATTAAGGCAGAATGAAGAATTTTCACTCTTACAATGGCTTTTACAACAATATACAATAGAATCTAATTTCTAAACTAAGTGTTCATTGTTACACCATATTTCATTCTTGAGGAATCTTTCATGGTTGTTCAGTAATTCTAACTGTTAACTGGTTTAAATCGAATTATGATTTCATATATATGCACAGACTTATATATGTATATATTAATACGTATCTGTAGTAACATACATCATCTTATTATATGTAGGCGCATAATTCTAAATTAATTATACTAGTCAACATAATTTATATATTGATAGCATCAGACTTTAAAAATTATTTATTACTATCTGCTTGCTAACTATTATATAATTACGTACAGTGGTACCTCGACATACGAGTTTAATTAGTTTCGTAACCTTGCTCGTATCTCAAAGCAATTTTCCCCATTGAAATAATTCGAAATGCCATTAATCTGTGCCAGCTCTCAAATCACGACCTCAGTTGTTTTTGTTAAGTGTTTTCGAATAAGAAATATGTATTTTCTTATTAAAAAACAAGAAGAAACAATTATTTATAAATAACAAATACATATTCTATAAAAACATAATTAAAAGAAAAAGTGAAGTGCCTACGGAAGCGCTTAATTTTTGTCTCTGGTCTTCGCTTTTTTCGTCATGCTCTGCTCATTTTCACCCGCAGATCGTTTAAAAAACTGTCGAAGGAGGTTTGTTTCTTCCTCCGTGTCAAGGATGCACGACTAGTTGCAACATTTTCGCGCGTTCATTTTTATCCACGCACTCTACAACTTTCTCCCACATTCCCAAGACCTAAGATCACGCTCTCTAGAAGAATTTCGGCTCGACAGCAGTTGTCGCCCAACAGTGGCGGAGGGGTAAAATCGCTGAGCACTGGTAGTTTCAAACTGGTTTCGATTCTAGGCGAATAGGTTGACTGCATGGGAGGTTTCGGAGTTTTTCCTATGTGTAACGTGTATATTAGCCAGATTCCCTTAGAATGTTCTCCACGAAGGCATCCTTCATCCTAGGCAGATAGCGCAAGTGTGCTTCGTTATAATCAACTAAATCAAACCAAACACCAGAATTGCCTGTGTGGCACAGACAGACTAAACACTTGTCGAGCACCGAAGCTAGAATCCTAAGATTCGAGGACGAATACGAAGGTTGTGGAAACCGGCTTTCCTATCTCCATGCCAGAAAACCGCTAAGCGGAAAATATTTTCAAGTTTTTTGTGGTGAGTAGGCGAAATAAAGCAGGATTACGATTATCGTAGGATTTACGTTATAATCATGATGGTAAAGTGATGTAATTATATTAAAATCATGACCAGTATATGAAATTATTCGTCAAAGTTTTGGAATGATTTTGGTATATATGGTTCGAAGGTAGCATTTATGACATTGAAGCATCCTTTTTGAATATTTATATAAATATGTCGCGAGACTGCTCAACTAAGGTGAGATCGTTATAGGCAAGGTCGATTATGCTGACATTTTCTCAAGTCAGTAAATTGACCAAAGTATTATACTTTGGTACTTTAGTTTTACACTAATGTTGAGAGGAAATAAATGTTTCTTTGCTCTTATCTGTTCCGTAATAGAGTTCCAGGTAGAGTGTGATATATGTAGGGATTATAGCGATGTTCAAAGTAAAAGGTATACAGGAAAGAAAAGTGACAAAAAGAAAAATGTGCCTTAAGTTATAGTTGATTTCTTTCTTTCAGCAAATCATGTATATTCTAAACGCGATCGTCTAATACTATAACCAAAATTTATCGAAACATCGCGGCATAAAAATACATAGCAACGAATTTTCAAGCATAATTTTTTTTTATAAACTGACTAACATATTTACATTTTTGTGAAGTAGCATATTTACATGTATACGAAATGAAAAATAGATATGAGGTAATAATAAAAAACTAAATAAAATATGCTCCCAAATAAAGACGTTAAGGCAATAATTGCTACACAAAGACAGAAAGTTGGTAACTAAACTGAGAACTTTTGCGGCGAAGACAATTTATTAGTTCAAAAATCTATAAATATGTCAAAATAGAATAAATTCTATGTAGAAATGTTAGCAAAGATACTGTTACGAATTTGGTATTTAAAAAGCTAATGTTACTTCAATTATAAATTAAATGGTTTTATTTCTCGCGCAGTGCAGGGCGTGACGAATATTAAAAGAAAGCTAAGCAGGAAA
Organism: Stegodyphus dumicola; assembly: GCF_044657685.1. Lineage (NCBI taxonomy): Eukaryota > Metazoa > Arthropoda > Arachnida > Araneae > Eresidae > Stegodyphus > Stegodyphus dumicola. The sequence goes on from NC_140777.1 coordinate 135,372,068, forward strand.
ATTGAAAATACAAGATGGCGTGCATTAAATAAATAAATATCTCTTTTTGATTTCGAGAAAGTACTGGAAAATTCTAGCGCGTGATTTTAAAATCTTATAAAAGGAGGAAAACGTCTCAGTTCGCAGTAGTTGCTTAGTTTGTTGTTGTTTAGAAAACTGCTCTTGTTGATTGTAGCGAATTCGCGGATTAGCGTTCTTTAGCTGTTTTGAATTACGTTCTATTGGACATTTGAGTAGTTAAAAGATAACTACTGTGAGATATTGTAATACTGCATGATAATTTGAGAAAATGTAAGCATTTTTGTTGTGATAATAATAAATTTTTGTTCATTTTTCATCGGACTTGTGCATTCATTTCATAACGAACTCGTACGCACGCAACAATTTTTGGTGTCAGAAGTGGGATTTGAATGCCAATAACAAGAGCGATGGAAGAGCAATTAAGGCAGTTGATCTCATCCTTTACCTCATTGAAAGAAGATATGAAATCTAATCAGGAAAGGATTGAAGCGGGACAAGAATCCGTTAAGGAAGAGATAAAGGCCATTCAAGCTGGTCAATTAACTTTTAAAGACGAAATAAAAGCCGTACAAGTAAAGATTGAAAAAAGTCAATACGAAATGAAAAGAGAAATTGCCTGCATAATGGAAACCAAATTCGATGCTATGGAAGGCAGAATAGATGTGGTTGAAAATAAAGTTGGGCAAATTGAAGAAAAGGTTTCTTCCGTAAAAGGTCAAATTGAAGAAAGAGTTTCTTCGGTGAAAGAAGAAATAGAAGAAAGAGTTCCTTCTGTAAAAGACCATATAGAAGAGCGAGTTTCTGCCGTCGAGCAACAAATTGATGATAGGGTTTCAGCCGTTGCGAAAGAAATTGACACTTTAAAGAAGAGCATAGCGAACGAAAGAAGCAATTCTGAGGGTTTTAAATTCTTACCGATGCCTGCTCGTCCATCTCTGAAGATATCCACATATGATGGGAATACATCCTGGCAAGTGTATAAAACACAATTTTCTATCGTTTAGGATGCGAATGGATGGGATTCCCAAACTAAGGCCTGCCATCTCGCCGCTTCTCTGAGAGCAGACGCAGCGGATATCCTGCAGACGCTTCCAGAAAACCAAAGACTTGACTTCGAAGCTTTATCCGGCGCATTGGAACTGCGCTTTGGCGAGAAATGTTTAAAAGACTACAGCAGGCTTCAATTAAAATCCCGTCAACAGAAGCCCACCGAATCACTCCAGGAACTCGCCACAGATGTTGAAAAGCTGTCCCACCTCGCCTTTACGGAGTGCCCGAGAGAAACGAGGGAAATCCTGTCCCTGCAGTACTTTATCAATGGCATCCGGGATCCCGAAATACAGAAGGCTCTACGAATGGCGGATGTTAAAGATTTGAAAAGTGCTTTAGTGTACGCCATGAAATTCGAGGCAGCCCAGCAAGCCACTCGTCGAGACCGCCACCCCGTGAGAGCTGCTCAAGTCCAGCAGCCAGAGAATCAAGTCACTGCTCGTCTAGACGATTTAACTAGACAACTCAACGCCTTGAGACGGAATATTGGTGATAAGAAACCGACCGTTAAGTGCTGGAACTGCGGTGCTGAAGGACACATACGACGAAACTTCAGAACACCCCAGGGCACGGATGTTAAGACCGCTCCTAGCAATCAGCAGGGAAACTAATTAGTGGCCATCTCGTGGGGCGGAGGTTGCCAGATAATGAAAAGCCCCAGTTTAAAGCGCTTCAGATTTCTGCAGTGAGAGGCGGCAGTAATGGACTTTTTGTAATAGGACATATTAATGGAGTTCCCTGCAATATGACAATAGATACAGGAGCCAACGTTACCATCATCCGAAAAGATTTGGCTCAACAATTGGGAAGCAAACTTATCTGGACGCCGCCCTGCGTTACCCTCCAGACTGTGTCCGGTGAGAAGATCGATATCGCGGGGAAAGTGAACGTTAATATCAGGTTTGGAAGTGCCGCTTACCATCACATAGCATATGTAGCAGACGTTACAGATCCTTGCATACCCGGATTAGACTTTTTAAGGAAATATAATTTTTCCTTGGACTTTAAAAATAATGAATTGCATTCTGCGTCTGAGGACATAACGTTATTTGGAATTAATAATGAAGAAGTTAAATCTGTCCACAGAATCATAGCACAAGACAATATCACAATACCGGCAAGAACAGAAATTTTACTCCCTGGATCTATAGCCGAAAACAGAGATTTTCGCTACGGCATCATAGAATATCCCAATAACTCTAATACCCCGAAAGGAGTACTAGTAGCCTCAACACTCGTCGACTTATCGAGAATGGTTATTCCTGTGAGAGTTGCCAATGTAACTGAGAAGGCGAGAGTTATTAAGAAAGGCGACGTGGTTGCAGCATGTACTCCAGTAACCAGCGTTGAAAGAAAGAGCAACATCCCAGAACCCGTGTCCTCAGAGAGCATTACATCGGAGTTATTGCAGAATGCGCAATTAAACGATGAAGAGAAGAATGCTGCCGATCGCGTCATTAAAGATCTTCAAGTTGTTTTTTCCCGCTCGTCTTCTGACGTGGGTCGAACTAGTTTGACGCAACATAGAATCGATACAGGCGATCATCACCCGATCAAGCAACATCCAAGACGCCTACCGTTTGCTAAACAGGAAGAGGTACGAACACTTTTAAAGGATATGGAAGAAAGCGATGTTATCGAGCCTTCAGCAAGTCCATGGGCATCTCCCATCGTTCTTGTCAGAAAGAAAGACGGCTCAACAAGATTTTGCGTTGACTATCGCCGGTTGAATGAGGTTACGAAGAAAGACAGTTACCCTCTTCCTAGAATTGACGACATTTTGGACACTCTTTCTGGAAGCAAGTGGTTCTCAACACTTGATTTAAAGAGTGGGTATTGGCAGGTAGAAATACACCCTGATGACCGAGAAAAGACGGCATTTACTACGGGACAAGGGCTTTGGCAATTCAAGGCGATGCCGTTTGGACTGTGTAATGCGCCGGCAACATTCGAACGTCTTATGGAGACTGTTTTGAAAGGCTTTTCCTACGAAGCCTGCCTGATATACCTGGACGACATCATCATCGTCGGAAGAGTTTTGAAGAACATTTAGAAAATTTTAGGAAGGTGCTTCAGAAACTGAAAAAAGCCAATCTGAAGCTGAGCCCCGCTAAATGCAAATTGTTCCGAAAGGAAGTGACTTATCTGGGACATGTCATCTCTGCAGAAGGTGTACGCACGGATCCTGAAAAGATATCAGCGGTTAAATCCAGGACACGTCCCGAAAATGTCCATCAGCTGAGAAGCTTCCTAGGGCTTTGCACCTACTATAGGAGATTCGTGAAGGACTTTTCTTCCATCGCAAGACCCCTTCACAAGCTGACAGAGAGCAAGCAAACGTTCTTGTGGACAAAAGAATGCGAGGATGCATTTAACAACTTAAAGGAAGCTTTAACATCTGCTCCAATCCTGACGTATCCTCAGCTCGACAGACCATTTATTCTCGACACGGACGCGAGCAATGACAGTGTCGGTGCGGTTTTGTCCTAAGAAATAGACGGCCAAGAACGTGTAGTAGCGTACTGGAGCAAGTGCTGGTCTAAACCGGAGAGGAATTACTGTGTCACCAGGAAAGAGTTGCTCGCCATAGTCAAAGCTGTAGAACATTTCCATCATTATCTATACGGCAGAAAATTCCTCCTCCGCACGGACCATGCATCATTAGCCTGGCTTTTAAATTTTAAGAATCTTGAGGGTCAAATAGCCAGGTGGATACAGAGACTGCAAGAATATGACATCACTATCCGTCATCGAAAGGGATCATCACACGGGAACGCCGACGCCCTGTCTAGAAGACCTTTGCCAGAAAGCTGCCGATATTGTTCCAGGGTGGAAGCGAAATACGAGCTGCTGACTCCGGTCGCAAGACAAATTACAACATCAACATCGGCTGATCGAGACCCGTGGAGTGATGATGAAGTCAGGAAAGACCAGCTGGAAGACCGTGACATTAAACCCATACTTGATTTAATAGAGTCATCAAACAGAAAACCTACATGGCAGGACATTTCTATCTGTAGTCCTACAACAAAACAATACTGGGCACTCTGGGATTCACTTCACATTCGAAACGGCGTCTTATACCGGAAATTCGAGTCGGATGATGGGAAGACGTGGGACTTCTGCCACGAACTGCTGATGGTAACAAATACATACTCGTTGTCATTGATTACTTCACCAAGTGGCCTGAAGCGTATCCTATTCCTGATCAAGAGGCTGTTACAGTAGCTGAGGTGATGATACAGCACTGGATTTCCAGGTTCGGGGTGCCTCTTCAGTTACATTCCGATCAGGGAAGGAATTTTACCTCGGTAGTAATCAAAGAACTATGCAAACTACTCGGCATTGACAAAACCCAAACGACGCCATTACATCCCCAGTCGGACGGCATGGTAGAGAGGTTCAATCGAACCATCCTTAATAACCTCTCATTAGTGGTTTCCAGAAGCCAGCAGGACTGGGACAAGAAATTACCACTCTTTTTACTGGCTTACCGCAGTGCTGTTCACGAGACTACCGGCTATTCCCCATCACAGATGGTCTTCGGTCGTGACCTTCGTCTGCCTTGTGATCTATTGTTTGGACGCCCTCCGGATTCTCCTTCATCGTCTGAGGAATATATTCAAGATCTCCAGGCCCGGTTTGAAGTGATGCACAACTTTGCACGAGAGAGAGTCAAATTGGCGACAGAGAAGATTAAGACCCGCTACGACACAAGAGCTACTGAACATCAATTCCACGAAGGAGACAAGGTGTGGTTGTGGAATCCGACTCGACGGAAAGGACTTTGTCCGAAATTACAGTCACCTTGGGATGGCCCGTACACAGTCCTAAATAGGCTGAATGACATCGTGGTTCGGATTCGTAAGTCTTCGAACTCTAAACCTAAAAAACCTTCGAACTCTAAAGTCGTTCATTACGACAGGTTAGCTCATTACTATGGCCATAGTACGTAATGTAAATAATTGTAAATAGTATAAGACCATGGTCCTTTTTGTTTTTAAATGTATATTTGATTTGATTTGTATTTAGTATTTGATTTGCATTTAGTATTTGATTTGTATTTGATAGCATTTGATTTGTTTTATTTATTGCATTTATTGTTCATGTTGTTCATTATTGTAATGTAATGCTTATTAATGCATGTATGCCACAGTTGTAAGTTTAGCTTCCTGTCCAGGGATTGTACTGCCCGGGACGTGCAGTCCTTGGGAAGGGGGCAGTGTTACGAATTTGGTATTTAAAAAGCTAATGTTAGTTCAATTATAAATTAAATGGTTTTATTTCTCGCGCAGTGCAGCGCGTGACGAATATTAAAAGAAAGCTAAGCAGGAAAATTGAAAATACAAGAGCGCGTGCATTAAATAAATAAATATCTCTTTTTGATTTCGAGAAAGTACTGGAAAATTCTAGCGCGTGATTTTAAAATCTTATAAAAGGAGGCAAACATCTCAGTTCGCAGTAGTTGCTAAGTTTGTTGTTGTTTAGAAAACTACTCTTGTTGATTGTAGCGAATTCGCGGATTAGCGTTCTTTAGCTGTTTTGAATTACGTTCTACTGGACATTTGAGTAGTTAAAAGATAACTACTGTGAGATATTGTAATACTGAATGATAATTTGAGAAAATGTAAGCATTTTTGTTGTGATAATAATAAATTTTTGTTCATTTTTCATCGGACTTGTGCATTCATTTCATAACGAACTCGTACGCACGCAACAATACATTACTGAGAGCCTGCAAACACAAATTGTAAAACGAGTTTTCGAAACAGTACAGTGGTTGGCTTGTTTACACTTAGATGTCCATTGCAATGAAATGTTTCCATGGCGTATTTGAAGGGCTCGATTTGCAATAGCAAGAACTTGGCATCCAAAACATATCCTCAGCAATCATTCCGCTAATGTCAATGGCAAGCAACTTAATAAGAGAATAAAACTGTATGCATAACATTTGGCCCATTTCACTTTGACTGCAAAGAAAGAAAATTTAAATGTTTACCTAACAAACCTAACGGTTTTGGTAATTGCATGACAACTAAATATTCACTAAAACTCGAAAACTGTTTTAATGTTTGGCTCTGAAACCGCCGTACCTTCCACAACGGCGTGGAAAAGACAGTGATCATTGTTAAAAAATACCGCTAGTACTTTTTGGCAGGTTCTTACATGATTTACGTGTAAATACGGCTGGCTTTTACATTTATTTTTTTCTTCTAAACATTGGTCATTGTCTGCCCATATTTTAAGATTACACGTTAATATATAAAAGTATCGTTCAAAATATTCATTGACGTATGCGCTCGATTTTTTAATATATGTTGCGGTCACTTTAAATTAATATCTGTATGAGTTAAAGAAATGTAGAAAGCAACGAGCGAATGAAGGACAAGAATCGAAAGATAACTTCTTTGTAACCATTTACAGAAAATGTAATAACTGGTTTAATTGGACTGGGTGATGAAAAATCTTCCATCATTTTCATATTTTGGTATATTGGCTTTAGAGCATGAAATAAAGCAAGCTCAAAATATGACCTAAACGTCATCATGAAATCAACAGTAGCAGTTAGATACTCATTTCTCGGAAGTTATATCAGAGCGTGAAATAAATGAAGCTGGATGTATATAAATTGGCAAGATATAATATCGTTGAAACAAACGTAATTTTCCGGGAAACTTTTATTACAGATCTGGTGGCATGGGCAATCCAATGTAATTCTGAACCCAAATGGCTGTCTGAAAATGGAAATTGTCAGATTCTCGGAAAGAAGAAAAAACTGAAGTCAATCATTAAATCAAGAGCTAATTTTTTCTACATCAAAGAAAACTTTTGACCTAATCTGTAAACGATAGAACATAATCTGTTAGATATAGTCACTTTGTCGACATGGGATTCGGTAAAATAGATGAAAGTTGTAAAATATTTATTCATTTTAATTTACCAGGTATTTTATGGTTACGCATCTTTACTGTGAGTTCTCTCTTACCTCTTCCCTGTCAAAATGTAAACCTTAGTTCGTGCGTATTTAAATGAGGTAGAAAAAGGTAGTATTAAGGGAGGTTTTAGATTAGAACGTGTACGGCTTGCTGAAGGACACATTACCAGTTCGAATTCTACGATAGCAGTCTGTCGTTATTGTTGTATATTCTTGGCAATAGTACTTGTCCTCCTCGTATATGATTCAGTGAACTTCGCGTTAATAATTTCTCTGCAGCCTTTGGGCTAGCTTAATATTTAGCTAATTTTTTTTAATAGAAATACCTTACTTTTAAATTGCAAAAAAAAAAATAAAAAAACATGTGTTTAAAAATCGCGATGCAGTCTTAACTGGTGGCATATTTTTTTTTTTTTTTTTTTTTTTTTTTCATTTTTCTATTCAGTCGTTTTTCAGCTAATCACCTCAACGCTCAGTTTTCTTACTAAGATGGCTTTAAAAACTTATTTTGCCTTCTTAATATTAACACTCTGTGCGTTTACTTTATTTATTAAATATGATACTTTTTGCCCCTTAAACCACCTAAAATTGGATTCAACTACAAAATTACAATATATTTCACAGCAGCATAAATTTAGAATATCCGATAAACGGTCTCGCGTGCTGGAAATAAAAATGTTTTATTCGGTACAGTGTTGCCACTGCTCGCTGGGTTTGTTAATAAAAAATTTGTTTTACAAAATATGAAATAGGTAATAATTCCAAATTCGGCTTTCCATGGGGCCTTGCTGGGGTGAAGGGCAGCGCTACTCTAAATCTGATGGTTATCGGAACAGTTGTTTCTTCACAGTGCGGAAAACCTACATACATCCACGCAGATTCTTCTTATTGAATTCCTTTAAATAAAATACAGTGCGATAATATTTGGTGGGAATAATCTGAAAACTGATACAGCGCATTTAAATGTTTCGAATCAAACTGTCGTTTCGAGACTGATATCCCGTTCAAGATAAACGTCCATTTTGGGGTAATAAGTACAATATGCGAAACAACTGCAAAATTAACAAAAAAAAGCTATTGTAGAGAATTCAATCGCAAAAAGAGAATGATTCAATCGCAAAAAGAGATGACACCAAATTACGTGTAATTACGGAGGAGGTGATTAGGCTACAGGCGAGGTTGAGAATGTTTTGACTTTTATATTTGAAATGGTAAATTTCCTTTATTAACTGTTATTAGCTATTGTTGTATGTATAATATCCAATCTGTACAAGCAGAATTCGTAAACAGTGCAAGAATGCATTTAATCATTTAAACAGTCCCTTGTGTCAAACGACTCGCAAACATTTTACCAATAAGTTAAGTAATTTCGGAAATATACGAAAAGATTTTTGGTATGAAAGTGTTTCTTCAGGAAAGGGCTCTTTCAGTTTCACAAGAGTATTTCTTGACTTGCAAGTCTGATATCCAAATTAATATGGGTTTCGTAATACTTAATAAATATTTTTAGAGCCACAGCGCATTTAGAGAGGGGCCTTGCAAAGATCAACATTAGAATTATACGTATCGAATGCTCTTGGAAAAATTAGTAGCCTTCAGAGATGCTATTTTATAAATGTTTGTAGAAAAGGAGAATTAATATTTGTTAAATTCATTTTATCGTTTAGGCTACTAAGTCGATATTTTAAATTTTTACGTTTATTAAGGTACTGTTAAATAGTTTAAATTTGTTTTCATTTTTCATAATAAGCCGAATCATGAAAGAAAGAGATTGCTTACCAGTCGAAAATGCATGTTTTTAATTATTTTTCCTTTAATGATCTTTTTTAAAACTTTTGTATGGGAACTTATATTATTTCATTAAAATTTTTTGAAATAGATTTGATAAGATCGAATGAAGTGTCAAGAATTTAAGAAAATGCTAAACATTTCTCTGACTCCGATAAAATTAACATTTAATTTTCATTTCTCATATCGAAATTCACAAATAGGAAACCAGGCATTGTTCTTTTTCATTTCATGGTGTTCTAATTTTTCCACTTCAACTGAACTTTATCAGAAACTAGATGATGATGCAATAAATCGATGTCATCGAAACGACACTACTATATTAGTAGTGTTCCTTTATAGGAAATTATCAATATTATAGGTTTTTATAAACAAGATTTTATGCCGCTGTTTACATCAACATCCACACGTTTGATATTTTAATATAAATATTTAATTTTCCTTTGCAGTTAATAACAAAACTTTTGCCTTAGTATATGGCTCTACAATTGCATTGCTTTTATTTCTGAGAATGCATATTTTTATAGTTATTATATCCATGCTCACCCCAAACCCAATACGGTAATTTAAGTAAAGTGTCCGTGAATATCTGTAGTCGAAGAATATAAAGCCGTAGATGGCAACACAGGGAATTTCTGAAGACAGCGTAGACGCATTGTATTTTAATATTAAATAAACAAATCTTGTACTCTATATATAGAAAGTATTGCCCGCTTATTGCATACCAGTTTTCTCGTCCGCCTATACGGTATAAAAGTTTGTCTCTTTCTTGCTCAGGATACATTTAGTTTCTAAGTTTAATTGTTTTACTTTTTTGAATGAAACTGCATTGCTTCTTAGATGTAAAGCGGTGGTTTTGTAATGTCTTGGTGTGGAGAAAATGTTTTTCCGTGATTACTAATTTTATGTAACATATATCCGAACTTTTTGGAAAGGTGAGTGCCGACATTTCTCCTTTTAGTGTTACATGTGTGAACTTATAAGAAACTTCCGAAATTCTTATCTAAGGAAATTTTTCTCAAAAATATGGGTAAACCAGACCGGCTTCATGAAGTAAAAAATTCAGCAATTTGAACGTTTTATTGCGAAACGTTCTTTCCCGGAGGACATTGCACCAAGCTCCAGTTTTTTATTGTTCCATTTACGGGGATTAAGAAGGCTAATGAGCACGTAACCCAGTGAACCAGCTGTTGTGTCGATGGCGAAAAGGAAGAAGGCAGACAATAAATTGCTATAAAAGTTGCTTAATTTTGAACTCTCCACTCCCACGATTTAGACTCCGTGCTTGTTCTTCCTTGCTTATTGACGCTGAAAAATTAAACTGTGTAGATTAGAGATGATGGGATGAACATAAGTCTGAATAAAATTACATGAAAGAGGGAAGCCGAATAAACAGTGAAAGATTCCTTGGGAGATGTGTTGCAAACGGCCTACTTCCGTTTACTAGCGTATTTTTGACATTTTCGCTGACATTGAATTTACAGATGAAACTCCTACTAAATTTCTTTAAGAATGCTTTACTATTCCCAAATTCAGGATCCCGGTGCAGTTATTTATTGCATAATTCAGCAAACCTGAATTTTTTATGCAAGAATTATTAAGTGGCAGAGCGAGCAGGAATTGTGTAGAAAATTGATGTAGTTTTATTCCGGGATAAAATTTTCTTACAAAGTGAAATAGCTAGTACTACTACACTTTCCAGTTTCCTCCTCTCGTATTGCAGTTTTAAAGCATTATTTTTATTCCTTCCCATTTCAACTAAAACTGTCAGTGAAATTCAGTCACTAAACATTGTGGTCGAGCGGAAACAAATAAGAAAAGCTACCTTCAATATCGATGCAGTGGTGAATAGGAAAAATTTGACAGAAGCAAAGATTTAGAAATAAAATATTTAGGAATGAGATTACTATGAACGAGTGCTACTTCAACGAGTGTTTCGTAAAGTTAATTTAAAATAAAAACTCGGATGCAAATTTAAAGGTTCAAATCCCGCGAACGGGCTGGCTGCATGGGCGTTTTCGTGGTTTTCCCCATGTGTAACGTGCATACGAGCCAGTTTCCCTTAGAAAGTCCTCCACGAAGGCATCCCTCCCTTTAGGCAGATAGCTCTCGTGTGCTTTGCCATAATTACGGATGATCTGCTCGGAGGATTCGACAGAAGGAGAGAGGCTTGTGACTCGATTAGTTTTCATTATTATCATTTTTTTCTTTTCTGCGAACAAAACGGGGAAATCCCTTTTTATGTCTATGTATAAATTAGAGTAATGTAACATTTCCACTTGTGTGAAATATCGAAAAAGATGTCGACATTGAATGATCCGTGCTCCGATTATTTCAACTGTAACGTGCACTTTGTAACCTAGTGGGTTGCAATATATTGAATCTCGAGAACATAGAGTCCGCGATTTTATTTTTCGTTAAGTACGGATACCAAAATTTTGAAAGCAAAACGAAAGTCGCGTTTAGGGTACAGAAATAGCTCAGTCGTATTTAGGGTGCAGATTTAGAATAAAATCGCATTTAGGTTACAGATATTAGTCGCCCAGATATAGCTCAGAAGATTGAAAACGAAAGTTTTAAAGATGGTTTGATTTAATGATGGTTTGGTTCAGATTTATGTACGGGATCCATTTTCCATAGTAACGAAAAATGCTGCTGGTCGGATTAAATGAGATTTAGCTGAACTTTATGATTTACTTGAGAGCAAGCTCATGGCCCTCGAAAGCTCAAAGGTAGAACTAAGGAAGAGTTTGCTGAATTTTTGGAGCCACTTGTTGAGTCCTGCTTACCAGAAACTGTTCAATGGATGATGCTTCGTCCCAGCAAGATAGTGCGCGCTCTTTGGATAAACGTTTGTGCTTTCTTCGAAACCAAGTGCAAAGGGAGGAAAGGATTAAGCTCGCACGTAGCCGGGTCGGGAGCTTCCCTTTCTGCTCATTCACGTCCACATTCTGATGTTCCCTATTGCTCTACAGCTGCTGCCTTCGTAAATTTCCAAGGCAATACAGGTAGGCGGAATTTAGGTTGTATTTTTTGTTAGAAATCCCACAATTCTGCCGAATGTTTTTCTGCTCGCAAAATGTGTTTAGAAGATAAACTAAAGCCTTTGGTGCAAACGCCTGTCTATTTTCGCCGCCTACGAGTTGGACATAGCTCACAGGCCTTCAGAAAAAAAGTAAAATGTTTAACATGTGTATAAATTTCACTATACCAATATGTGCTCTAATAGCGAAACTGTAAAGCGAAATGAAACTGAAAGTACTGTTTTTTCAAGTAATGCATTGTCTAATCAGCCAACTGTTAATAAAAATGTGTATTTGCAAACATTTGATTTAAAAATAGTTTTCGAAGGTACACAACTTACAGTTCGTACGATTTTCGACAGTAGTTCACATAATCTTATCTTTCAGAAAGGGTCATCACGTTTTTGCAACTGCGTCCCAAATAGAAACAAACCATTCTTGGGGAGAGAGAGACAAGTCCTAATTGCCATTTAGTGTTTGATGTTAATTTAAGAAATTTTGAGGGAACGTATGAACATAACTTTGAAGTACTTACTCATAACAAAATATGCGAATCTGTTCCAAAAATAGTTGATCACAATACCCTAAATTAAAAGGTAGAAATATCACCTTGTCTGATTTGCAAGCTAAGGAATATAACATTGAATTACTTTTAGGAGCAGATGCCATCGGGGACATTATTGCTGGCAGCTCTCTGAAACTGCACTCGGGTGTGTCTGTAGTGGCGACTGAATTCGGATACACTGTGATTGGTAAAGTAAACAGCTTATCTGAAAAATCTACTTCAGCTACTATTCTAGCATTACTGGAAAATAATTTGTTCAACAATATAGTGTCGTTGCATTCCTCTAATCTTGTGTAACCGAACTCTGGAATTTAGATGCCATTGACATAACAGACCCAACCGAAGATGTTAAACTAGAACTTGCTCACACCAACACAGTTAAGCAATTCAAAGAGATATTAAATTTTCTTTCCGATGGCCGATATGAATTGCCACCATCCTTTAAATTTGAAATTCTGTTACCTAACAATAAATCTATGACCTTTAAAAGTCACAAAAGAATGTGTCGACGAATTGATGAGAAAATCAGTTAGGTGAATATAAGGTAGTTTTTGAAGCAACGGGAAGATCTAAAAGTAATAGAAAAGAATTTAGTATGCTTGATTTTTTTCGCCATTTATTTTAACAGAAAGTTGCTTAGTAAGATTTTGTCCAGGTTTATTATTTGTCATGATTCTAGATTTGGAGGATGAAATTTCAAGTTTAATTTTCTTGCATTCTTGCTGGAATATGGCTATTATTTCTTGACAATTTCTTCGAAGGATTAAATGGGACCTTCCACTCATAACAAATGCGACATCATCGGCGAAAGCAGTAATTTTAGCAAAAGGAAGCCAAGCACTTTTTATAATTTTATTAAATGTAATATTCCATAATTCTGCGCTTATACATGCGCCTTGTGAACATCCACGAACTTGTTTTCTTCTGATTAAAGAATTATTATATAAAATGAGACTATGCCGATTATCAAGGAAATTATTGATAATTTAATAGATATTATAAGTACATTCAATATTTCTAAGTGCTTCTTTAATTGAGGGCCGCCATAATGAATCAAAGGCTGATTTGAGACCTAAGCTGATTATTGCGGAGTGTAGGTTATTGATTTTATTAACATGGATTTGGTTTAGGACTGCACTGGTTGCATGAATGGTAGATTTTTGCTGCCTAAATCCACACTGATTTTCATTAATGAATTTATGATGGTGAAAATGGTATTCAAGTCTTCCTATAATACAACTTTCAGATTTTCTCCAAGGGATGGTAGAAGGTTAATTGGCCGATAGGAATTAGGATTTTCATGAGCTTTGTTCTTTTTGAGGAAGAGTATGTTTTGTCTTGTTTTATAGCAGTCTTGAAAAATACCAAGTTGGAGACATTTATTGCAGATTAGAATTAGCTTAGGATTACTTTTATGTATAATTTGATAGCAGATTCTATCTGGTCCAGGAGCATTTTCGTTATTGAGTTTTTTAATAAATAGATTGAGTTCCATGGCTGTAAATGTGTTATCATTTTCTTGGAAGTAGATTACAACGAATTAATCTTTGTTCAGTTAAATCATCATATATGTTTTCTTTTGGTAGAATAACATCTAGAATGTTTTCTAAAGTGATCTTCGTAACATTTTTATCATTATTTCCCCTATTAGTGACTGTAAGTTGCGTTGGGTGGAAGATTTTGTTGGTTTCAATTTTGTACAATGAGCCATACGTATACTGGTTGTTTGAACAATAGTTGCACCATGCTTAAAGCTTTGCAGACATTATTTGCTTTTTATATGGGGCTTTTCGTTTTTTGTATTTTTGAAGTAGGTTGAGTCGTTCTTCATTAGTTTGCGATGATTTCAGTTTTCTTCGTAATGCTCGTGTTTTGTGTTTGACTTAGCGGAGTTCTTTCGACACCAGTTGATTTTTATAATGGGTATTGATGATCTTTTGAAGAAGGTACGTTCGTAGGTATCTTGAAACTTTCTGATAAGTTCCTTGGTAATATTATTAAGTTCTGTTTTGGTTGTACACAGAATAATAGCATTTAGAAAGTCATTTGAAATTGGATTGAACTTTTGTTGAAATTTCTTTTTTTTTTTTTTTGTTATTATTGATTTTAAATCTGGTAAGTGCAGTAAAGGACGTATATTCAGTTATATCAAAATAGATATATTTGTTATAAGATTCGGTATGTTCATCTAGTATTGATCTGTTGTTAATTTTATTATCAAGATGTGTTGTAGAAATAAGAAGATCAGTCCAATAATTATTGTAGGTATTATCAAAGGTAGGTCGGTCAGTAAAATGATTATGTAGAATGAGATTGTTTGCATTTAAAAATTCTTCAAGTATTCTTCCTCTGTGATCGGTTTGTAAGTATCCTCATTAAGTACTTTGCGAGTTAAAGTCTCCACAAAAAACATGCGGACTATTATTATTGTTGTAAGATTTCATTTAGTATGGATAAGGTTTGATTTGGATTTTTGACGGAGATATATAGATACTAGTAATAAGAAGCTGAGATGCATTAGTATTGATGGAAATTGTGATTATATCTCGAGTATTAATAATTATTGTAGAATTCCATTTATTGTTTGGAATGAATATGGCTGTACGAGGAGATAAAACACCCGTTGAAGCATGACGTTAAATAATTGCCCAGTTATTTGGACTTCTTCCTAATTTGCCAGTGATGCAATAATGTTCTTGATTTATAATAAAATCTGCCAGATAATCTACTTGATACTGACATAGTTGGTCGGTGGCGGTCTTTGCTCTTTGAAGATTTATTTTGAGAAAGCGGATGCCATTGTTATTCTTTTTATTGATGGAAAGGGTCTATAGATAGTCTGCAGGATCTTGCATTATTGTTGATAATATGTATTGGATTTTACTCGTCTAACTTCTGTTTGATATGTGGACCAGGAAATAGCTAAAGCTGGATGTTTACAGTCAAATTTTGTTTCATACTTTTTATTGTTAATCCAACAGATTATGCAGTACGGAGTTTGGGAATAACAGCAAGAAACATATTTTCCGCCGTAGAATGAGCATTTTGGTTGGTTTGTCTTATGAGAGAAATCCTGACAGACTTGACATCTGCGTACACCGATAAACTCGGTTATTTTATTGGTGCGCCATCCAATATATATTTGTTTTTTACTCATAAAATTTTGGAAAGTTTCACCGTGACATTTTATGATCCATTTATCGATATTATTTTGATAATTCAGTTTAAATAAAGGCCTTAGGTGGGAAATATTTGATTATGTTTCTTGGGCTATAATTTGAATCAGTTCATCAGAGTTGAAATTTTTTGGAGTATTATGAATTGTGCATTTTGGTATTGTGGCTTCCGGAAGTTTTACGTTAACTATATCTTTTGCAACTGTTTTGGCAATGAGGTTATAGCTGATTTTTTCTATACCTTCTGGCTTATGACAGTGTATTGCAAAGCTTCCTTGAAGAAAGGTGTTTATTCTTTTGACGTTGATATTTAATGCTTGCAGTGGTATTATTTGCAGTGGTATATGATTTATTTGTTCTATTTTTCTTTTTCGGGTCTTGCTTCGTTTGGTCATTAAATCAATCGTTCTACAGTCGTTATCCAGTTCTGGCTCTTTTCGCAGTTCATCCGGTTTCCTTTTCGGGTTTGACAGTTCTTTTCCGGTTCCTGCTGGTTTTGCAGATTTGGATAATTTTCCGTTTTTTGCTTCTTTTCCAGGTATTGCGTCTTTTCTGACTCATCTATCTTTCCAGTTCTGGCATCTTTTCCGGCTCTTGCTTCTTTTCCATTTTTTGCATTTTTTCCAGTTTCTTCTTCTTTTTCAGTTCTTCTTTGTTTTTTAGTTTTTGCATTTTTTCCAGTTTCTTCTGCCTTTTCAGTTCTTCTTTGTTCACTTGTTTTTGTATCTCTTCCAGTTGTTTCTCTATTTTCAGTTCTTCTTTCTTTTCTAGTTTTTGTATCTCTTCCAGTTTTTTCTTGTTTTTCAGTTCTTCTTTCTTTTCTAGTTTTTGAATCCATTCCAGTTCTTGCTTCTTTTCTAGTTTCTGTTGCTTCTCCAGTTTTTGTTTGTTTTTCAGTTCTTCCTTTTTTTCCAGTTTTTGCTTCTTTTTCTGCTTTTTCAGTTCTTTGTTTTTTAGTTTTTGCATTTTTTCCAGTTCCTTCTGCCTTTTCAGTTCTTCTTTGTTCACTTGTTTTTGCATCTCTTCTAGTAGTTTCTCCATTTTCAGTTCTTCTTTCTTTTCTAGTTTTTGTATCTCTTCCAGTTTTTTCTTGTTTTTCAGTTCTTCTTTCTTTTCTAGTTTTTGAATCCATTCCAGTGTTTGCTTCTTTTTCAGTTCTTGCTTCTTTTCTAGTTTCTGTTGCTTCTCCAGTTTTTGTTTGTTTTTCAGTTCTTCCTTCTTTTCCAGTTTTTGCTTCTTTTTCTGCTCTTGTTTCATTTTCACTTCTTGCTTCTTTTCCAGTTCTTGTATCTTCTCCGGTTCTTGCTTCTTTTCTAGTTTTTGTATCTTTTCCAGCTTTTGCTTCTTTTTCATTTCTTGCTTCTTTTCTAGTTTTTGTGTCAATTCCAGTTTTTTCTTGTTTTTCAGTTCTTGCTTCTTTTCCAGTTTCTCCTTCTTTTCCAGTTTCTCCTTCTTTTCCGGTTCTTCCTTTTTATTCAGTTCTTGTTTCTTTTCCAGTTCTTGCTTCTTTTCCAGTTTCTCCTTCTTTTGCAGTTTCTCCTTCTTTTCCGGTTCTTCCTTTTTATTCAGTTCTTGTTTCTTTTCCAGTTCTTGCATCTTTTCCGGTTCTCGCTTCTTTTCTAGTTCTCTCTCGGTTTCCAGTTTTTGCTCCTTTTCGTGATCACAAGGAGGGTTTTCCAATCTACAAAATAATCAGTATATCTTTATTTCAGTAGTAAAAAAGTGAAAGTAATGCAACGACGATCACGTTTAACATGTACAACACTTTAATATTTAGATACTATATAACACTTTGGGCTCAGTTTCATAGGGAAAAATCTCCCCGTAGATTTATTGCCTGACAGAATATTTTTCTACAAAGGGCGAATTGGTTGTTTTCGTTATAAGGACCTAAAGCCAAGCAGAGAAGTTAAAGAATTTGGCGTGATTTGTATGCAATAAGCGACCACCATGAATCTCACGTAGAGTGTGATTATTTGCAAAGTTTCAGTGCCTTACTTTTCCTTACTTAATTTTTACATAAGTTGTAATAATAATAATAGTAATAATAAACAGGTGGCTTAAAAACAGAGCGAAACAATGGGGAAAATTGCAAAATAGGAGAAAAAAAGGAAACTGAAATCAAAAATGAAACAACTACAAAAAAGAAAAGGATGGAAAAAGCATCTTAGAAGATATACACGTAACGTTCTTTCTGAATCAGAAAAACCTGTATTTAAACGAGTATAAGTTTGAGAGCTTTAGATTCATTTAGGTTTTGAATCAATTACTATTTCTTACGCTTGCTAGATATTTTAAATTTCTTCAATTTTTGTATAATTTACTTACGTATTTTGTATTTTAACCTTTTCTTATTATTATCCCAGTAGAGGTAACCTTACACATCATTACATTATCTCCGAGTTTCCTCATTTAAGTCATCTTTCTCTCAGAAGAATCCCTTTGCATCGCTGGCTGCACAGGTTTCAAATTTTCTCTCGTTATTCCAAATTCAGAACATTTTGCTGGTCTATTTCGTGGTCCAGCAGAGCAGCACTAGGAGTCTTGCCACCATTTGTATTCAATTGAAAATTTTATTCTCATTCTTCAGTTACATTCTTTAAGTTTTAATCATTTATACAGGAAGAAAGAAAGAAATCAAACACAGTAAAACAAATTAGGAAAAGAAATATCTGTTTTCTCCTATATTTATTGTTCCCTGTAATTTCTTTTGCCTGTTCCATTAAATTTATTGAAGGAAAATTTGCTAAGTTTTTCAGAATGTATTTCCTAAATCCTTATGCGAATTAAGCCTTTCGGAGCGTTTCGGCTACACTTTAATGGTTTTTAAAATGTAATGTTTGAATGTTGACAGCTGCCTATACTGAAATATTTTCTCCATAGTCTTTAAAAAAAGAAGAATTAAAGTTCCAGGAGATTTTTTTAATGGACACACATTTCTTATTTGAAGGGCAAGAGGAAAAAAAAAGATATTTTCGGATGGGAATATGTAGCATTGTAAACACCGTGTTTGTAAATTTCATCATATAGTAGCGACACTTGAGTCATAAGTAATTATGCACATATATGAGAGAGACGACATCGAGGAAAAATGAAATGGCAAAACAGGGCCGAAACAACTTTCCTGGCCGCTACAAACAACACAAAACACAAGAAAGAACGGACACCAATTATGCTTAGCACAAGAGAAATTAAAAAATAGGAACAAAATTAGACACTTATGGACCTCAAAGAAGGTGTTCGAAATTACGACCTGCGCCCTGATGCAGGTATCACATCTCTCGCACATCGACCATAAGATGTTCTGGAAAATACTGTGCATCCTCAGGACTTTCCCAGCAGCTGCCACGATATGTGCCACAAGTTCCTGTTGGACTTCTAACAGGGATTTCGTGCACTAATGTGTTGACGTACCCCGAGCGGAAGTGATAATGCAAGTGAAGTCTCGTGATCTTGCTGAACAATGCACTGGACTACCCCTACCAAACCCATGTTTAGGATACTTTCCTAAGGAACTTTCGAATACTTTCTTTGATGACGATCCAATGTTTTTGTTCTTATTTCATAGTTTCCGCTGCGCTAAGAATAATAAAGAAATATCTTTACTCTGTTCGTACCCTATTTTTCTTGTGTAGTCTCTCGTCACTATGGCGCCAGGAAAGCATTTCCGACCATGCATTGCAATAAACGATTATATATATATATAATTTATTTCCTAAACAATATTGATTAATTGATTATATTATCTCCTAAGTTTAATTAAAGTAGAATTATTTTAAAAGAGTGAATCCATACTGGTAAGTTATATTTCGAAAGATGTTTTGAAGTAATTTGAAAGCAAAATGTTAATAATGTTTTTGGTTAATAATGTTAATAATGTTTAGCAAAATGCAAAATGTTAATAATGGGGACTAGAGTTAAATCATCATGAAGAATAAAATTTCAATTGTAAAAGGAAAATTAAAACCATGTAATCATTGTCATTGATCGGAAATTAATTGACTTTTCAATGGGAACAAACCAACTCCCATTCAACGAACAATAATTGATAAAAATACGTAAATACGAAGGTGTTTCGTCTTTACTCGAGTTATAAGTTAAAGCCGAACCGGCAATTCTAGTCAGGCCAAATATCTCCGCGAATAGAAGGGATTATGATCCAATGCTTATACTCAAAGAACTTATTCTTATGAAGCAATTTAGTCAATTCAATTTGGAGTAAAAAGCAAAATCTGTTGAGAAATTCGATATAACCCGAGTAACCGTCCCCGACACCTTCATGTTTATGCATTTGAGTTCTATATTATTTTTAAAAATTAAACATTGGAAATTCAATTTGGAGTAAAAAGCAAAATCTGTAGAGAAAGCCAATATAACCCGAGTAACCGTCCCCGACTCCTTCATGTTTATGCTTTTGAGTTCTATATTATTTGTAAAAATTAAACATTGGAAATTGTTATTATGAAATCGAATTCAAAGTAAAGTTGAAATAAACATAGAAGATTACAAAATAAGATAAATAATGCAAAGTTTGTAAAAACAAATCAAAGACAATATAAAGTAATATAAAAAAATGTAAAAAATAATATATAATAAGAACAGTGAATGTACATGAAGATATAAAGGCCAGAAAAGGTATTAAGTAACTTACATTCTTTCTAGTGGGGGAGTTGGCAAAGTATTCTCTTCATGTCTGACTCATAAGTGTTGGGTGTCCGAAAATTCTTAGCGGCAGTGGGGGCTTTGAATAATATCAGTCGGTAAGACTTGGGTGAAGTAATTTATGGTAGTGGGTTGGACTCGGAATTCTTGAGGGATGTATTATGTGGAGTTCTTATTTGAGGGAGAATGTCTGTTAAGATTTTTTTGAAAATACTAGTGAATGGAAATTAATTAATTTCTGGCTAATTGTCGTGTCGCAATGATTAAGAATTTAAGAAAGGAAAAAAGGAATTTTTCACTGTCCAAGAGCTATTAGACAGACTAAAGTCATGAAATAGGCCCATTTTTTTAGTAACAGTATAGTAACAGCATGAGTCTGAAGACAATTAGGTTTTTACAATATATACAATTGAGTAATTACACTATATACAAATCCTTCAACTGATAGTCATCCAACTTATACCGCCTTCTCAGGTTTAGGAACAAATTATCATATCCCTATCAGTTACATGATTTAGGGTGAGTATTTAACGCCTGCTCTTTTAAGGCAATGGTTGATAAATTGAATGGGTATTAGATTATTTTTGAGAATTTTAATAAGGAGCAAAATTTCGCGTTGTAAATCTATTGTATCTGTCCATATAATTTTAATTCGTTGTATTTGATTAATTATAGTATTGTTAATTACTTTTTTGGATATGTTGGAGTTCCAATTTATTAATTTGTTAGTACTGAAATTGAAGTTTCTTGTTTTGTCAAAAAGTAAAATTTTTTTGTAGTTAATGATTTGAAGATCTAGAAAGTCTATGCTATTTTGTGAATTATTAGTTTTATTAAGTGTAAGACAATTCGGATAAATCTCGGAGTGTTCAATTTTATCAAAATTATTAATTGTAATAAGGTCATCAATATATCTGTAGGTGTGTTTGTAGTAATTTAACTCTTGTGGTTGTAGATTTTTTTGGAAGTTAAAGTCTTTGACAAATAAAAAGATATTACAGATCGAGGTGCTGGAATGTAAGCCCATTGGCAATCCTCTGACTTGTTTAAAAATTTGATTTTGAAACTTGATGTAGTTATGAAAAAGTGTGCATTTTAGGTAGGTTTCCCATTTGTCAAGAGTCATGATATTGAGCATATCAGGGAAGAGTTTAGTTAGATCAAGTAGACTGGTATAGATTTCTTCTAGAGGAAGTGAGGTATATAAGTTTTCAAAGTCATAGCAATTAATGTTTTGGATGTTAATGGTTTGAATAGTATTAATGACAGGAGTGTTATTATGAATGATCCAGGATTGTTATGATTAGTGTTACAATCATTGAAAATAAATTTACAGATTTTATTAAGTTGAATTGAAAAATAATAGTCTACATTTTTCTTGTAATTTATTAGTTCCATTAGCAATAAATCTGAATTTTAATTGTGTTTTATGGAATTTGGGAATCGCATAAAGATTAGTAAATCTGTTGTAGTTTGCATTGAAAGTAATATTGAGTTTCTTATGAAAAGTTTTAAACCTGTTTATTATAGATGTTTCTGTAAGGTTGGCTAATTGATAAGTAGTCGCGTTGAGAAGTTCTTTATGAATAATTTCTGCGTAGAATTGTTTTCATATAATGCTAAAGTTATTAGTTGTTTAACTATTTTTGTAATAGTAAAGAGCTGTTTTAATTTTTTAATATCTGATGTAAGTTGCGACCAATTCAGTGTACTTTTAAACTTGAGGTGACTGATTTCGGTGGATATGCGTTGAAGAATTTTGGCTTTTCATTTTTATAAGGTATCTATGGGTAAATTCAGTTGATAGCTTGCTTTAACTATAACTTTGTTGATGTTGTTTTCGAAAGTCTTGTAACAGAAATTTGTAGTCATGTTTCTGACTGGTCTAAATTTTGTACCATAACTCATTAGTGTTTTAAGTTGATGGTTCTGTATGATATTCAGGTTGCCAGTAATTATGCGCTGGTGATGAGAATCCACGTAATTGCTGTAAATTGGTGTCTTACAATGTCATTCTGCTGTTTCATCTATTTCATGGTGGTTAGTCAGCAAGTTGCTTAAGGTCCTTTGATATTTAAATGCAACCATAGTTAATGTATCAACTGCGGGGAAGTAATCTTTACAATCTCTGATGATTCTTGAGAAATGAATATTGTCAAACTGCGGATGTAGAAAATTGACTTTAAAATAAATTTTGCGTTGAGTGAGACTATTAGAGAGTCCGAAAAAACTAAAATCGAGAATCATGTCTTTAATGATTTGTGTGTCGTCGTAGCTTTATTGAATGAATTTTTTTAGTTTGATAAGGAATTTATTAGTACAGGAGTGTAACAGTTGAGAGGTTTCTTGGGAAAGTTGTCTGAGTCAAAGAAACATTTCAATTGTTTTTTCAATGCAAATGTATCCAAAGTGGATAAAAATCTCGCATTATTTTTTATTTTGCTTCCTCTTATTCCTCTCTGCGTTTTGTTGCTGTAGTGCTTAAATTGGCTGAAAATAGACTTCTTAGAAGTATCTCTATGACTATGTATATAAGTGTTAAGTCCATATGGATAAAGTGAACGTTGTTTTAGTATATAGAGAGATTCCTGAAAAATTCGTGTTTTGTGATTGGGTATTATATCTAGTATCTGAAGTTGAATAGAGTTGAAGTCATGGTGTTTAAAGTGCTCTAATTCTGCTGTATTGAGTTGTGATGGTGTACTTATTTTAATGCTATTTTTTGTGCGTTGAATGTTTTGATTTAAGCTCTATGGTTATTGATTCGAAAGTTAAGATTGTTTTTAGTCTGTCCTATATATTTTATATGTCAAGTGCCGCATGTAATCATGTAAATACAGTTAAATGTTTTTCATAAAAATTGTATTTTGGGTTTATCTGTAGCAGGCATGGCGTTAATTTTCAAGTTTTTCATCTAGTGGAATGACATTAAATGATTTCAATTTCAGATAAACTAGCAAGATATAAAAGTAAGGAGGCTGGTAACCTTCAATACAGTAAAGTTTTTGTATAAGAACTTTATAAAACTTAAAAATTAAAATATTAAGAAAGAAGAATGGTGGTAATATATAAAGTGGGTACATTAGGCAAGCGATAAATAGCGCTAATAGCTGCTATTTAGCATATCCAATGTTGTATGATCTTAAATTCATTAAGTGCGAAAAGAAGTTACAATTACTTGCGCAATTGCTGCAAAGTTAGTTAATAATAATTTATTTCCTAAACAATATTGATTAATTGATTATATTATCTCCTAAGTTTAATTAAAGTAGAATTATTTTAAAAGAGTGAATCCATACTGGTAAGTTATATTTCGAAAGATGTTTTGAAGTAATTTGAAAGCAAAATGTTAATAATGTTTTAACGGGGACTAGAGTTAAATCATCATGAAGAATAAAATTTCAATTGTAAAAGGAAAATCATATATATATATATATATATATATATATATAAAATCTTTATATATATATATATATATATATATATATATGTTACCGTGAAAGACCGAAATTGGAGAATGTCGACTTTCACCGGAGAATGTCAACATTCACCAAATACGTCGGTGAAAGATCGAATATTGCATTACATTCTTGTACATTCGGACCCTCACCGGTGTATGTCGACACTCACGGATGTGTTCTGGTGTAGGTTGAAAAGAGAGGAGTATATGTACACGCTGTCATTGCAAAAGGAAGTGTTCCACAAATAAATGCTGTCGTAAAAGCAAGGGCCTCTTGTGCAATTGAAAGTGTCATAAGAGTTTAAGTTTTTGCAATAAATAAGATTTGAATCACGTAATTTTGTAAGTTTTAAACTTCTATTATTTTCCTTTCGCATTTTGAATGTACAGTGTGTTTTAAGTTCTTATATTCTTAAGTTCTTAATTTAAATGCGTTTTTTCGTGACCGAATTACGGAGAAAATATAATATTCTTATGTGTTCAACATTCACCATTAGTAGATGGTGAATGTTGACATTTACCGGTGTAAGTCACAAATAAGAGTATTTGGAAAATATTTCGGACATACAACAAGCGACTATGTGAATGTTGACATTCACCGGTGAAAGTCGACATTCTCCAGATTTCGGCGTTTCACCATAACATATATACGATAAACGTATATATATAGATATATATGTATATGTGTGTGTGTGTGAATTAATGTTAGGAATTCTGATCGCACATATTGATCTATAATACAGAGCAAATTTGGCAGATGAATAAGATAAAATATTCAGATTTATTTCAATTCATATTTGCGGCTCCAATTCATTTGAAATTCTAAACCTACCTATTTCTAGAATATTTATATTTCTCATATTGTTGGAATAGGAAGAAAGTAGCACGACGTCGTGTCAGCGGTGACAGAGATAGAAAAAAATGTGCATAGTTCGACAACATTGTGGCTTAGTAAGAGAAATATTTGATTCAGGAAATTTAAATTCCCACTTAGCTAGGTCATCATCTTTATGTAAATCATGTGATGGGGATATATATATCTACATAAATATATTTTAATTAATTAATTTTTATTTTTTAATTTTCTATTAATTCAAAATTATTTAATATTATATATTAAAAAAATAATTACAATGAAAAGTTGGAATCTGGAAATTTTTATTATGTTTGATGAGTACATTCTCAAAACTCGAGCTAAATAATATTCTAAATCTCTGTAAATCTAGAAATATATAGTCTAACAGAAACAGATGAAGAGAACAATTTATATTAGATTTGTTCCGAATAGAGTATAGGATGGATTTCAGTGTTTACGTAATTTGTTTTACATACATATATATTATTATTTATAAACATAAAGTCCTTTTTGTCTTTGTTACTCTAATTATATCAACTATTTGACATTCAACAACTAACTTCATAACAACTTCTCATTCACAAATTTTACAAACTGGCCGTTTAAACACGTGTATTTTGTATATTAGCTTTCTGTTTAGATATTTCATTAGTTAATGCAATAACGTTTCCTCATAATCAAAAGGTATGACAATAAATTTGAATTCTTCACAATAGGATTTTCCATCTTAAACATTTATAATATATTTTTGTAATGAAGGAATGAAAAAAACATTAAGCATTATAAATCTGAAAACGTATTATTTTCCAGACCAGCGTTTTTGTCAAAAAATTATTAAAGGTATAATTAAACTGGACCTGAAACATTATGTTTTGTTTTATTATTTTTTCCGAAAAGACTTACGTCTCCGACACGTATTGCAATCTTAAACATTGGGGATCCAATTCTTCTAGTAGTTGATCGCTGTAGTATATTCCTGCTTCTCCTTCTTCTTCTTCAAATATACGTCGATAATTATTTGCGCTGAAATATTTTTATTTTATTAAATATATATGTTCATATGTTTGAATTCATTAATTTAATAAATGATTACTTATACGTTTTTTGTCAAAAGTAGTAAGTTACAGTTTGCGAGCATTTTTACAGATTGTCAAAGATTTTTAAACGCTCAATGTTCCACGAAGAAAATATCTTTACTTATTCAAAATCTTTTAAAAACAATAAATATGGAAATGAATATTCCTCTTATTAGCCTAAATTCCATTATGAGAATATACAGGTATAATAGGAAATGAAGCTGCTGGCACCAACAGCTCAGGATGCCATATTAAAAGGTCTGATTGGCATCTATCATCTCAAATCAAACCATGCAATCAGGAAAAAATTTTCCAAACACGTTTTAATAAAATAACAAACAGGATGGGACGAGACAGATACAAGAAGATTGCTCGACGGTTACCTCCCGCAAGTATCCCTATAAAGAATAAATTTTTTTCTCCAATTAGATTGGCAACAAGTCATGGAAAGTTCCCATTTTATTACCAGAGATTCTTAAGAAGCACGTAAAATGCGAGCGCGAAAAACCTGCAAATCTAGCAAAATTTAAGCTTTATAAATGGCACACTTTCTTACTTTTCCTTCTTAGAAAAGATAACCAGGATTTGCATCAAAAATTCCAGAGAAACGTTTTTCTACAATATGAAGTATGTGTCTGCACTTCAACAATTTATGAAATATATTATTGAAAGTGAAGGAACCGTGATTATAAGTATCTAGTAATATTACAAAAGTGAATAAGCATATATTTAAGAACAAGAAAATTTTTTAAACGGTGGCTTCCGTTGACCATGCTGATCAAATTTCCAGTCGAGCGCAATTAATCAATGTTTGGGATCTCAACCTGATGGCTGCGTATGCTGAGTCGATGACTGATCAATCATTTGGACAATTTCCGCACAGGATTAAAATTGCCTTCCTACAGACTTCTTCACTTAACGGGCCATGCGTTCAAAACATAGATTTACACGTTAACTGAAATGTATAAAAAAATAGCGAAAACAAAAGAAGTATTTAAACGCAAAATATCTCTTCGGATCTTCCTATGTTCCTGATTATTACATCTGCTGAAAACAATTTAATACGTTTAAATGCAATTACATTTCATTGAAGTGATCTATTAATTGTTTAACAGTTTTCTGCTGTTGACTTCAATAAATTTATGATGTTTGGTATTTCATTTGTTTCCAGCAACACCTAGTCTCCTTTGCAAAGAAAATTAATATTAACTTTTGTAATTAAGAAATGATTTAGATGAAAAATTAAATTGGACTGGAGGTAATGTCTCGGTTGTTTTCGTTAAAAAAAGTTGGTGCTTTCTTAATTCAAAAAATATCTCCATATATATACATAACATACATGTAATTAATTTACACACTTAAAAAAAGTATTCTTCACATGGTATCTTCAAATGGGTAGATACGATAGCTGAAAAACAAGTGTCGGACTAAAGCGGAGCTGCAAAGAGCGATTTGTTGTACTGATACTTCCGTTTATATAATTCTTGTTATTCGATGCATGTAGTTTTGTTGAAATTCGTGTTACAAATTGCTTTATTCTCTGATGTAAAAGGAATTATCCCAAATTTTATTTAGAAGATTTAAATAACGGTTTTGATCACAATACGCGGCAGTTACTAGAAAAATATCTGGATCAGTGACTATTTGACGTCATTTAAAATGCTTAATTACAGGGCCGTAGTACAATTCACAACCGGCCCCAACCCCACGCGTATAGCGATATACAATAGTGACGTGATCGAAGATTCTTTGGAAATAATCGCTGTCATCGAATGACATGCATATTCTATTTAAGTAATCATAGTCATCAGCTTTTAATATTCGTTGTAAATAATCATTGTCATCGAATAATCATTGTAAAGAATCATTCTCATCGGATAATCATCGAAAATAATCTTTGTCGTTACATAAAGGGGCATAGTAGCTGATGTATAAAGATTTGTACTCAAATTCTCATCAAAACAATCGAATATGTATTGCAATTTATCATATGATCATTATTTACAGCAATGATTCTTAAATGTCTTCGACCTACGGCTCCTAATGACGCCGAGGAAAACTTGCGCAAATGTGACAAAAAGAATATTTAAAAATACAATAAAAGCTTGAAAGGTAATAAAAATGCCTGAATTTAATTTCCTTTTATTTAAATGAAGCTTAATGTTTTGAAGGAATTTGAATATTGTACACAGGAATCAACAATATAAATATCTGTGGATTTTTGCCTCCTTGTTTTTTTCTTCGTAACATCATATCTCCGGAACGGGGAGTTTGAGTTTGGAAGGAGGTACCCCCGGATTTCAAAACTTCTTGGTAAAACTTTCCGACTATTGTTATCTTCCTACGACTATCACTCGAGATATTATATAAAATTTCGGAAAACGGTAATTTTTCGTATTTATTTTTCCAAGTAGCCGAAGTCTAGTGCACTGGACATCAAAATGCTTTACTTGGAAAAATGTTGGCCGTTCTCACTTTCAAATCGTAGAGTTTGTTTAAGAGATATTTTTAAGTTAAAAAAAATATGAAATAAATAGTATTGCCAAACGTGAAACTTATTGTTATTATTATTTACGGTCATATTCTGAAGTTGAAGAAAGCACGTTATTCCATATAACGTCATTGTATATCGAAAATCTTTCGTTAATATCAGTATTTTAAATGAATAGCTGCTTTTGGCAACTTTTATGTTTCACCTTTGGATACGTGACACGATATGCTATCGCTACGTTAATTCCTTTATTGAGATTTTGAAAATTTGTTATATTGAAATAAATTTAAATCATAACCTCCAATGTATTACCTGAAGGGTCAAAGGTCTTTGTTTCCTGAGTTGGCAAGAAAAATGTATTTACGAATCGCTGGTTGCTTGGAAAGAATGAATACATTTTCTTCATAATGAAATGTTTCTATGCATTTTATGCTATTCTAAATTTATTTATAAAAATTTAATTTCTTTTATTGTATACTTACTTTCTGAGTAGAAGTTTAAACATCTGTAGATATTTAACGTATTTTAGATGCAATGTTACTTTACTACAGTTAAATAATTTTTTTTTTCCAATTTACTAAAATGTCTGAACGCAAGAAGAGAGCACAAATGGTACAGCGAGCTACAGAAAAATGAAGTAAAAAACACTAGGAGACTCAACAGGCAAGTACAATAAAATTTGCGAGCTTCAAAAATGAATGAAGACACAACTAGAAACTCAGCAGGCAAGCATAGTGACAAGACAGCTTACTCATTCAAGAAACTGAAGAAGAAACGAATAGGAGTTCCAGCAGACAAGCAGCAACTCAAGAAACTTCGCGTGCTCAAACTGTATCAGAAACTAGTAGAAAACACGAAAGACATTCAGAAAATCAAGAAACACTGCGTGCTCCGGAAAGGGAAGCAGAAGGGAAACGGAGGCCCATTAGGCAAGTGGAACGTCAACAGACCATGCGCGATGAATAGAAGAAGTAGCAAGTAAACGAAGGATACAAGACTCTCCGCGTCAGCGTCAGATTCGACAGGAAATAACAGAACAGCTCAAGAACCTATATAAACAACTCAAGACGCTGCAGTTTACGGACAATTTTTGTTCGAAGTGGCAGAGCGTATACGAGGGAACAAGCTTCTCATGAACGCATCAAGACATACACGTAGTACTCTTCACAATGCAGGAAGTTTACTTTGAGCAACACACTGTATACATAGAGCTCGTAGACATATATAGTAAAGATTTTGCTTTGGCAACAGCCCTCTAGTAAAATGTGTGAAGTTTATATTAGCATCTCACAATACCTGAACGAAATTTTTCTATTTACTTCTTCATTTACAATTTTCTGAAATTTTTTATCAGTAATCCTGTCTATATAATATAGATATCAAAATCAGAAAAATTTAATTAATTATCTTTAAATGTAATTAAATAATGAATACTTCGCCCCTGTTCATACCGAAAGAACATGATGTAATTGTAGATAGCTAGAAAGTAAAATGTATTCAGCAGGCTGTGCAGCAAGCGACATCTATAAATGGTGATAACACAATAATGTTATATAATGTTATATACTGGCAGAGTTTTAAATTAAGAACATATACATCAGTGTTTTAATAATAAGAATTTTGCATCAAATTGCAAAACAAATATCTTAACTTCTGTCTTTTCATGCATAAGAGTTCAGCATTCGGAAAATTATATTTTCGTAAATGGTTTAGCAAAAATAACGAAAATTATTGCCCTGAGAAATGGATATGCTTGGTATGAATCCGAATTACGCCAAGACTACCCGTCAACGGTTGTTTTGAACACGCCCTTAATGAATATATATAACCCTTAAAAAACGTAAAGTCAGTGAATCTACTATCCGAGTGTGTCTTTATATCTTGAGTATTTAAGAAATGCATTTATCTATCTGGATAAAGCTAACGCTATTGCCTGAATAACAACGTTCATTTAACACTTGATATTACCAACTTCATATATATCTTGAAATAAAACATAAATTTCCTAATCAGATACTACCAATTGCAGAAAAAATACAAAAATAATGGAATTTCTAATAACACTACAAGTAACATACCGAGGAATAAATTGCGCAGCAAAACTGATGCAATCTACAATATGTATACCAAAAAATTTATGTACCGCAATAGAAATGCAAAAGAATGAGAAATGAAACTATCATGAGATTTATAATGAAAAATTTACCTTAAACTATTGATATATGTTAATAAATATATGCTTTTAATGCTATTCATTTAAATATGCTGAAACTTTCATAATATTCATTACTTACGAACGCTTTTTCATCCATCGAAACATAGCACAAGCCATTCTCAATTCAGTGCTGGTGCACGTCAATAAAATAAGGATAAATCCAAATTTTTACAAAAAATCAATCGCCTTGACTCGTTTCTCAGAAAACGTATGTCTACAAATGCAGTATTAATATATCACATCAATATAATTCGGGATCATAAAATCTCCAAACAACGCATTAAACGCAAAAAATCGCATTAAGGCAGAATGAAGAATTTTCACTCTTACAATGGCTTTTACAACAATATACAATAGAATCTAATTTCTAAACTAAGTGTTCATTGTTACACCATATTTAATTTTTGGGGAATCTTTCATGGTTGTTCAGTAATTCTAACTGTTAACTTGTTTAAATAGAATTATGATTTCATATATATGCACAGACTTATATATGTATATATTAATACGTATCTGTAGTAACATACATCATATTATTATATGTAGGCGTATAATTCTAAATTAATTATACTAGTCAACATATTTTATATATTGATAGCATCAGACTTTTAAAATTATTTATTACTATCTGCTTGCTAACGATTGTATAATTACGCACAGTGGTACCTCGACATACGTGTTTAATTCGTTTCGTAACTTTGCTCGTATGTCAAATTGCTCGTATCTCAAAGCAATTTTCCACATTGAAATTAATCGAAATCCCATTAATCCGTTCCAGATCTCAAAACACGACCTCAGTTGTTTGTTAAGTGTTTTTAAGTAAGAATCAAAAACAAGAAGAAACATTTATTTATAAATAACAAATACATATTCTATAAAAACATAATTAAAAGAAAAAGTGAAGTGCCTACGGAAGAGCTTAATTTTTGTCACTGGTCTTCGCTTTTTTCGTCATGATCTGCTTATTTCCACCCGCAGATCATTTAAAAAAACTTTCCAAGGAGGTTTGTTTCTTCTTCCGTGTCAAGGATGCACGGCTAGTTGCAACGTTTTCGCGGTGATTTTTATCCACGAACTCTACAACTTTCTCCCACATTCCCAAGACCTGTTTTATATCTCTTGTAGCGATAACCTCCTCCACCTCTGGCTCCTCTTCAAAACTAATTTTTCGTTAACACAACGTATGCTGCTGCAAATACAGATCGTGTAACTCCTCGGTTGTCAGCTCCTGAGACTGTTGTTCGACGAGTTCGTTCACATCTCTCCCATCCACCTCCAGACTCATGGATTTTCCCAGAGAAACAAGCTCCACTACCTATGCGACTTTGGGTTCCAATCCTTCGAAGGCCCTTTCAGCAACAGCCTCAGGCCACAGCTTCTTCCGTGCAGAGGTTAAGGTCCTCGTTGTAACACCCAGCCAGGCCTGATCAATAATTCCTAGGCATATGACGATCTTAAAGTGGCCTTTCCAGAACTCTCGAAGGGTAAGGTTTGTGTTCTCCGTCACCTCAAAGCAGCCCCAAAAAATGTGCTTGGTGTACAATTTCTTAAAATTAGAAATCACCTGCTGATCCATCGTCTGCAGGATAGGAGTGGTGTTGGGTGGTAGGTAGGGAACTTTTATATACTTGAACTATTAGAGTAAATCAACTTCGTGATTTGGTGGGTGAGTAGGGGCATTGTCGAGGAAGAGAAGGGCTTGCATGGGTAGGTTGTTTTTCTGTGGGTATTTTTTAACAGAAGGGCCAAACACCAGGTTTATCCACTTCACAAAGAATTTCCTGGTGACCCAAGCCTTCGGATTTGTCATCCACATACCTGGCAGATTTTCTTTTGAAATATTATATGACTTAAAGACTCTGGGATTTTCCGAATGGTATACTAGCAGAGGCTTGATTTTACAGTCGCCAATCTCATTGGCGCAAATTACTAGAGTTAATCTATCCTTCATGGGTTTGTGACCTGGCATCGTCTTCTGCTCTGCCGTTATGTAAGTTCTATTCGCCATCCTTTTCTAGAAAAATACTGTATCGTCACAGTTAAAGACTTGCTGGGGGGATGTATGCTTTGGCTAGTATCAGTTCGGAAAATATTTTGATGTGAACCTCAGCTGCCTTCACATCGGAACTTGCTGCCTCACCATGTCTGAGGACGGAGTGAATGCCGGTCCTTTTCCTAAAGATGTCAAGCCAGCCCTACTGGATTTAAACAAGTCTTCCGATTCCTCATTTTTAGAAGTGTGTGGGATCTTCTTTAGCAAATAACCGTAAATTGCTCGTGCCTTCTCACATATGATGCTTTATGTTAAGGTTCCTCCTTGAAGCTGCTTCTCTCTCACCCACCCCATCAGTAGTTTCTCCATCTATTCACGGAGAGAGGTCCAGAGTTTAGACATTATTTTATCGGCCTTAGATGGCGTTATACCCTTTATCAACTCCTTTTGTTTAAGCACAGTACATATCATTGATGTGCTACGACCGTACATCATCGCCAAGTCAATTACTTGCACTCCTTGCTCATGGTTTTCTATGATTTCACGCTGTAATTCAATAGACATCATCTTCTTCTTTGTACCCATGGTTGTAAAAATAAATATGATAATGTTTTCTAAATGTACAAAAAGCAAAAAGCGCCAACCCAGCTTATCAAAGATGCTTCCAAAACGAGGGAAACAAGCACACAGACTGAGATCTTGTCTGAGGTGGGAGAAACTGTTAGACGCTGCATCTAAATATAAATAACCATCGTCTTCACTGCCGAAACCCTCTAAACTATTCTATAAATCACTATCATATCAGCTATAAAATCGTCATTAGCCAAATCTATATCATCATCAAAATCATCTAAATATTCCTCACCACACAAAACACATCATGATTTTAAACCATCGTATCTCTATCACCATCGTCAGAATAAAATAAACCACCATCACACAAATCACATCATCATTCCATACTAATCAATCGAAACTATATATCATATACACCATCATCATTGAAGTCGTCAAATAATAAAATCACCTGAATACAAAGTACTATCACCTAAAGTTTTATTACCATCATACTCATTTAATCACATTCTTCATCACTATAACATATAATCACGATAACTTAAATAAAAAATCATCAGCAGTTAGTATAAATCCTCATCCTTAAAATAACAGCTAAATTATTTAAATCATCATCATTTAAATCAAGATTTTTTTGGTGTTTCGCTAGTATAACATCAAAACGAACCAGTTTCATTTAGGTACAGACATGTACAGGTAAAAGTGTTGGAGCTTCATTAAAGATTGCACAGGTATACATCCCAATAACTAACCGAATACAGCACGGAGGGAAGGCCAGAAGAGGAAGAATCCTACTGGTAGTTCTTTAAAGAGAGATTTAGAAGTTAGTTTTTAAGTGAGGAGGACAAAAAGGGAGAACGGGTTATAGAAGAAATGAAGAAATCTAGAAAAAGGTTCATTAGAAAGTAGTAATAATATTGTAGTGGCTAAATCAATTATTAGCCCACCGGATGAGTCCAGATCTCGAAACTTTGTGCTGCTGGGAAAGGAGGGAAATCTAATAAAACAAGTTTTATATCAAGCTTGTACAGAATACCAGCAGCTTAGCTGCCAGCCTTCGTCTGGCTTTTAAATGTACCGGGAAAATGGCTGAAAGAAACACCAATTTTTAAACTTGAAAACAGCGTAGAATTTTACTCTGCAGAACGACGTCATAAAAAAAAAGTTATTACGTATAACAAAATTACCATGAAATAAGCAATATCCCTTAATACAAATATTAATGATCTTAATAAATAAATTAACCAACTTCCCTTTGCAAAATCTTAAGAACTCAAATGGTATAAAGGAGGTTAAGAACTTTGTTTCCTAAAAAAATCACTCAAAACTTTTCAGTATCTTAAAATCAGTGAAATGAGCAACAAAGAACACAAAAGAATACAAAAAAATTCTGGAAAGCAAAGTATAATTAATGATAATGCAAAGTATAATTAATGATATCCCTTGTAATGTTGCGCGCTTCCAACCTGCACGCAACAATAGTGGTGACTGCTAACAACAGGAAAGTAGACAAATTCTTGAGAAGGGTTTAAATCCCTTTTTATTCAACTTTAGAAATTACAAATGCGTGCTCTTGACGCTCGCAAACTACGCCGACCCGGCGGTAAAATAAAAATAAAAAACTAAAAAAAGAATAATAACATGTGACTAACTACGAGGCTCTCTATACGTAACTAACCTCACCGCGTTCTAAGATACCGCTGATAATTCAGCAAACTTCTGAATATTACGTTGAAAAATTAACAACAAGAACTTAAACGCGTGGTTCTTCAATTTCTATCTAGCCACCTCCACGCTCGTGCAGCAAGAAACACACTTTCGAACTCGTTTCCCTTCTATTTAACTCAGATTACTTCCGCTGACAATTTGAATCCTTTGCGCGTTCTACTAAAATTTACATACTCTGGCATTGGCAATTCCAGGGGAAAGTAAGGCTTAACAGGAAAGATAGTTTAAACTTAAAATAAATATTAGTTAAAATAAATATAAACCCTACATTTCCCGCTGCCAGAATTTGGAAAACTTGGAAGCAGGTCCTAGAAACGACCTATTGGAAAGTTTCCACAATTCTGATCTAAATTTTAAGAGCCTCGTTGACATAAAAAAAATCTGTTATCTCACAAAAGGTAGAACAAATTTCTGTAGATACTTATTTAATTCTCTCTTCTTACAGCAACCTTTCCCGGACTTCAGCAATCAATCTGTTCTCTTCCTTCCAGTATCTGGAAGGAATAAGTATCAGTATCTTTCTAAATACATTATAATTTACACTTTCTTGACACTGAACAGGTTTTTGTTTTTGAACGATTTATTTTCCTTAGTTACTGCTTAATTCACATTCATTCAAGTATTCAAACATGAATTTAACTTTACCCTGGCTCTCCACCATGTGAGGAGTCAAACGGGAATATTCGTGTTTTAGTATTGCAACACTTCTCCTAACCACAATGATTTGTTAGAATTCAATGACCAAATAGACACACCTTACTCGACATTATACAAGTCGATGAGCTACTTTAACATTCTTAAAATTCAAGTGTAGGTGGAGAACATTACAAAACACATTCATTCTAAATTCCCCCTCATTTATCTATAGACATGCAGGCTTTCGCTCTAAAGCATGATTTTATCTACAGTTTAATAATTAAATTTGAATTCATTGCTTTTGAGCATTTACTTTTAGCATCTAAAATTTTATGCTTCTAGACTAAATTCTACTTTTACATAACTTTCAAGCATTTACGTATATTTACAAAATTCTAATACATATGATTTTTACAATTTACCATAAAATGAATAAGAGAAAAATAAATTTTTACTTTACTCATTCTTCGCCAAGCTGGAGGCACTGAAACTAAAGTTGTTATTAATACAAGAATACGAAGTTATTCTTATCTTCGGCCAAATTTTGGCTTTAAAATAACAGAATTAGTCTTTCGACCAACAGAAACTACTTGTTCCTAGATTTTATACTTAAAGAAAATAATACTTTTGCCTTAGCTAAATAAAGAATAATAAAACTAAATCTCAACCGAGACACATTGACTTTCGTCAAAACATAGAACTTTGTATTTACGCATAACATTTCGGAACAAAAGAAAAAAAATGTTATAGAAGATTTTAACTTATCTTTGAGTTTTCGATGATTGTAACTCCGACATTCTCTTCTGGCAGAACTGCTCCCATGTTATAGATTTCATTGACGTCAGTCGTCTCCTTAGGGTCCTTCGAGTGTCGTCCACGTTGCTTCTTCTTTTTCGCCCTCTGCATGCTGGCCTCTTGGAGTGGTAGTCGTCGGGTTGCTGTCTTTTCCGTTTTGCCCCTGGACGGCTGGTCTTGGCGTCCTCCGGTCTTGAATCGTGCTTGGATTTCTTCTGTTGGTGGTGGTCTTTTCGTTCCTTCTGCTGTCTTTTCGTCCTCGGCAACGGCGGCCTTGTTTGCACCTGACTCTCTGGCCCTGGAAGCGTTCTCCTCGATGTAGAATTTCTACTGCGATAAGTTGTAAGTGGTGTTTTCCTCTTTACCAAAGTGTCTTTACGCGGCGGCTTTGCTTTCTTGTATTTCTTAAATGCTGGAGTCTGACGTTTTCATTTCTTCTTTTCGGTACCGTCGCATGACTTATAGAACGGCTAGGTTTCTCTTCTTGTTCTCTGCTTCTTGGGTTGTGGAACGGGTGACGTTATTTCTGGACCTTCTACTTCTTTTACGCTTGAGTCCTGCAAGAAACTTTCAACGATTTCAAAATCATTTTGATTATAATATTTTTCACCTGGTCGGGACTTGCTTTACAGATTTCCCCTCTCTCGTTGTTAAGGTACAATACGACTCCCTTGATTTCCTGAATTACATAGGGCCTTCAAATTTTGGAGCTAACTTTGCAGTAAAATTGTCTGGGGCACTTGATAAAGAAAATTTCCGCTTCAACACTTTATCTCCAACTTTAAAATCTGCTTCACGGCGTTTTCTATCATAGTATAACTTTTGCCTATTTCTTGCCGTATCCGATCTTTTAACCGCCTGGTCAATAAGTGTTTGCACATCTTTCTGTTTAAATTCTTGGTCTCTTTGTTGCACAAAGAATAATTTATCTAATGGCGTAATTAACTTTCGTCCTAAAAATAATTCTGCTTGGGTTTTCCCGTAGTATCGTGATTTGCCGTTCTTAAAGCATAAGCTAACATATTTATGTAGCCATCCCAGCGCTTGTGATGTGTGCTAACATAACTTGGAATTATTTTTACAATGTTTTTATTAACTCCTTCTGCTATGTTTGCCTGTGGTCTATACGGAACCATTTTGATATGGCGTATGCCAAGTCCAGTGCATATGTTTTCAAATATTTGGCTAACGAATTGTTTACCGTTATCGCTATGTACTTTTTTCGGTGCACCGTATTTATGTATCCGTGTAATGTATCTGTGTAAGAATGCATCTGCGACTGTTTTGGCTGACGCGCGTTTAAGTGGAAGAATTTCTGGCCATTTTGAAAAATGATCTACAATTACTAAAAGAAAACGATTTTTATTTAACTCACTGGAGGAAAGGACCAAGAAGATCTTTGCCTAAAATTTCATTCGGAAATGTAGCGCGAATGTACCGGCCGGGCTGTAATTAATATCATTTATTAACTGACATTTATTGCAGGACCTGACATACGCAGTTACTATTTTGTATATTTGCGGGAAATATACCGCTTCGCGTACCCTTTTTAAAGCCTTTCTGACCCCTAAATGACCCGCTGTTTTCGCGTCGTGTAATTCCATCAAAATGCTTATACGAAGCGAGGCTGGGATGACTGGTTTGTATTCCAGATTTTCGTTTGTTGTTTTCGTATAAAATAATAAATTATCTATTATTTCATACTTTTCTGCTCTATTTCTTATCTCATCGATATCTGTGTGTTCAAAGCTTTCGGGGTCTTTCAAATACGCATAGATACTTCCAAATTCAGGATCAGCTTTCAATTCAGCAATAATTGTATCTCTAGAGTCTAAAATTTTTGAAGTCAACACAGCGCATTTAAGTTCATTGCCTTCATCGTCCAGTTTTATACGAGAAAGTGCGTCAGCTACATTGTTTTCCTTACCCGGTTTATATTTGATTATGAGATTATATTCTTGGAGTTTTAAAGCCCATCTTATTAACCTGAGCGTTAGGTTTTTCCCCGAGTAAAGTCTACCAACAGCCGCATGATTCGAAAAGACTGTTACTGGCGCTTTGCCGAAATAAACTCGAAATTTGTGTACAGCCATTAATACGGCTAATGTTTCTCTCTCTGTAGCTGTATAATTCCTTTGTGTATGATTCAACGTTTTACTAAAAATTGCCAAAGGATGGCCATTTTGCATAAGAACCGCACCCACAGCATAGTCCGACGCATCTCCTGCAATTTCCAGGTTTTCGTCCCCCTCCGGGAATTTCAAAACAGGGGCATTGATAAGCGCTTCTTTTAACCTTTCGAATGCGGTATTTGCTTCTGCTGTCCACATGAATTTACTTTTCTTTCTTTTAATTACTAACAAGGGTTCAACAATATTAGCAAAATCTTTTATGAATGGCCGATAATAAGAACATAACCAGAGGAAAGGAGAAATTTTCTTGGCGGTGTTGGGAGGTGGGAAATTCTTGATTGCTTTTATTTTTGAATCTTGAGTTTCTATACTCTTTTGCGAAATTTTATAACCCAGATATTTAAGTCTTTAGTTGCGAACTTGCATTTTAAGGCGTTAATTGTAAGACCGGCCTCTTTTAATAATTTAAAAACTTCTTCTAGATCTTTAATATGTTGTTCCAAGATACTACTCTTTATAATTATATCATCTAGATAGATTAAAGTCGATTTTCCTAGGACAAGCTTTAGAACAATATCCATAGCTCTCTGGAATGTTGATGGGGCCCTACACAACCCAAAGGACATGCGTAAAAATGCATAAGTGCCCGATTTTGTTATAAACGCGGTTTTATGTATGTCTTCGGGTCTCATAGCTATTTGATAGTAGCCAGACGTTAAGTCCAAAGTAGTCATGTATCTTGTAGATTT
Organism: Stegodyphus dumicola; assembly: GCF_044657685.1. NCBI lineage: Eukaryota > Metazoa > Arthropoda > Arachnida > Araneae > Eresidae > Stegodyphus > Stegodyphus dumicola. The sequence continues at coordinate 135,410,995 of NC_140777.1, forward strand.
AATCTTTCTAATAATTTCCTCTAGAACCGGCAAAGGGTAAACTGGGAATTTAGTAATACTATTAAGTTTTCTGTAATCGATAGCAAACCTCCAAGCCCTTTTATCCGAAGGAGGAAACTCGTCCTTTTTCTTACATAGTACGACTGGACTCGCGTACTCACTATTTATGGGCGTTATTATTTTGTTCTTTAACATTTCCTGAATATGTTCTTCTATGATTTGGTCTTTTTGTTTATCATAGCGGTAAGGTTTAGTCCTACAGGGTTTGTCGGCAGTTAACTGTATCTCATGCGTAACTATTTGACAGCTACCAGGCCGTTCTGAAAACAAGTTTGAAAAAGTACTCACCACTTGCTGGATGGCTTGACTTTCATGGTCATTCAAATGGCTAAGGTCAACTTGCGGTTGTTCCACTGATTCCACCACCCTCCGATCCATCTCCAGCACGATAGAACTTTCCTGAAAATTCAGTTTGGCCTTCGCGGCTTTTAAAAACTCCATACCTAAAATAAGTGGATTAATTATTAATTTTTTACTACAATAATTAATACTTTAAGGCTTTCGTTTTGAACTTGAATTTTTAAAGATAGTTTTCCAATACAATGACAAGTTTGTCCTTGCGCTGCTATGATTTCTGTGTTTTTATTTTTAAATAATCGAAACCTATTAAAGTTCTTAAAAAAATATCACTCATAAAATTACCTTCTGCTCCTGTATCGATGAGGGCTTCTACTGGTACATCGCCAACCAGGACTTGTATAATTGGTAACTGTGAGTTCTTTACGATGACCGTATTTAAGTGTCTTCCTGAGGGTTTTTTCAAAACTTCCGGGGTCTGGACCCTCGCTTTCACAGGCCCCTCTACTCGTTTAAAGCTTTTCTTTCAACTTCTGCCTTCTGGGTACGCGGACGGTTGTTTTCAAATTTCCTTTTTGGGCCTTGACCTTCGAGTTTCGATGACCTTGCTTGATAGCACTTTTCCCCATAAGAGCGGTTTGCATTTCTGGTCTGCTCATTTGAAGATTGTCTTCGGATACTTTGAGAATACGATGCCCCTCTAGCTTTTTCCGCTATTCTGCGATTTTGGAACTTGACCGCTAATTCGAAGAGCTCCTGCAATGTGCTTGGGTTTCTAATTTCGAAGTAGTCTTGAACAGCAGGTAACAATCTTGGTAAGATTATTTCAATAATCTCCGCGTCGGGTTTCTTCCCATACAGCATATCCGTCAGCTTAATTTTTCGCAGAATAAAGTCCGTCAACTCTTCTATATTCCGTTGATAAAAACTATACAGTTCGGCTTCTAACCTTGCTCGATCTTTCACTATGGGGAAGGCCTTTAATAACGATTTTTTGAAATTTTCAAATGTATATGTCTGGCCTCCGAATTCCCCTAATAAAAATTTGCCTATATTCTTCCACCATAGCGCGGCCTGTCCTCTTAGTGCAGATGTGGAGATGGCAACTTTTTGTCTTTCAGGCACAGGGTAGAGCTGGAAGTGATTGTCGAGGCATTCTAGAAATATCGCCACCGAATTTTTTCCTTCGAAATTGACGTTTGGCTTGATTGACGCTGTCATCGTCTGGACCAGGTATCCGAATCCTTCCAATTGGCTTGCCATTTCTTGTTGTTCTCCAGCAACTTCCATCCAATTTTCGGGCATTTCAGTTCGACAAGTGTTAAGGCGCTAATGTTATGTTTGCACGCAACAATAGTGGTGACTGCTAAGAACTGGAAAGTAGACAAAGTCTTGAGAAGGGTTTAAATCCCTTTTTATTCAACTTTAGAAATTACAAATGCGTGCTCTGGACGCTCACAAACTACGCCGACCCGGCGGTAAAATAAAAATAAGAAACTTAAAAAAGAATAATAACAAGTGACTAACTACGAGGCTCTCTAAACGTAACTAACCTCACCGCGTTCTAAGATACCGCTGATAATTCAGCAAATATTACGTTAAAAAATTAACAATCTGGCGAGGCAAGCACACAGGCCGAAACGCGTGGTTCTTCAATTTCTAACTAGCCACCTCCACGCTCGTGAAGCAAGAAAGCACACCTTCGAACTCGTTTCCCTTCTATTTAACTCAGATTACTTCCGCTGACAATTTGAATCCTTTGCGCGTTCTACTAAAATTTACATACTCTGGCATTGGCAATTCCAGGGGAAAGTAAGGCTTGACAGGAAAGATAGTTTAAACTTAAAATAAATATAAACCCTACACCCTTAATGCAAATAATTATTATCATAATAAAAAATTAACCAACTTTCCGTTGAAGAAAAAAAATATGCAAAACTTTTCAGTATTTTACAAACAGTGAAATAAGCAAAAATTAACATGAAAACAACTCAAAAAACATAAAATTCCGCGCAGAATTTTACTCTACAGAACAACTTTATCAAAAAAATCAATAAAAATGTATTATATATATATATATATACACATGACAATGAAATATGCCGATTTCTTAAAAACAGTGACATAAGAAATACGATGAAAAATTGTTGCCAAACCCTTATTTCTAAAAGAATGAAACTATTCAAAATGATGCGATTTCATCAAAAATATATCAACAACAATAAACAGGAAAATTGTTGCCAAAATCACATTTTTAAAGATGTGAGATGTGCGAAGTGTACTCGGAAGCTTCATTTAAACATATTTTTAAAAGTACAAAATATTATCAGTTTTCCAAAAGTTTTTTGTAAAAGCAGTCGCAAGGATGAATGTTTAACGTGTCCAAAAATCAAAGAAAAATAAACTGTACATTTTTAAAAATAAACATTTTTAGAAAATATCCCGTTGAAAATGTGTTAAGCTCCATTTGTTAAATAAATTCGTATTTAATCGATTTATTGAAACAAGAAATTTATTTTAAGTTCGTAAAATATCTAAGTGCTTACGTTTCATGACGATTTGAAAATGGAGTGTGTAGAGTAAAATCTCGCTTTCCTATAGCCCATTATGTCTCAAAATGACGCGGTTTCGTCACAAAACATAAAATAAAAAAAAAATTCGAATTCGAATTTCGAAAAAATCGCTTCGAGGTGCACTGGCCCTTGTCTAGATACACCTCATGTAGCAAATTTTGTAGCCCTCTGTCTATTAGCTTACGCGCAGCGCGAACGAAAGAAACACACACAACACACAGACAGACTCTTTCTTTTATTATATGTAGAGATATCATATGGCAAATTTGGAATAATTCTTAAAATAGAAGAAAAATATATGTAGAATAATACATCAAGTATACAATAACACATAATGTGCCATTATAACAAAATTTTGAATTTTCCAAATTTAGAATAAAATGCTAAAACCGAATATATCATGACAAATACTGAATAATACTTAAAATATGGGAAATAAAATATAGCTTAAAACATAAAGTATAGAATAGTACATAATATATCATATAATAAAATTATAATTTTGAATAAAGTGCTAAAGTATAGGATAATATATGATATATCATATAATAAAATTAATAAAGTAGAAGTATAACATGTAGAAGAGAATAAAATTTTATTTTAGAGTTCATGATCACAAATAGTTTTCAGTATTCATTAGGCAGAGTTCATAAGTGACTAAAGTGTTCATGATTACAGAGATCATAAAAAGTTTCTCGTTTAAGTTCATATATTTTACATGACTCATACAATATTCATAGCTCATTTTTGTCATGACACAGCAAATTAATATCATGACTCACCTTTTCAGTTCTAGTTTACTCTGACGACTCAATTTTTATATTTCATTCTGTTTATTATGGATTTTGCAAGGATTTTTTTATTACGATCAGTACAAATAAGTATTTGTGACAAAGATCGATAATTATCTTAAAATTCTACAAAGGTGAAAATTAAATATTTTGTTATATTTCGTCTTTTGTAGATGGGGTTACTCTGCATAGATTTAATCCAATTGTGTTAAGTTTTGGTGAATTTGTTTCATATTAGAATGAAGATGTTGAAGTTTGCTGTTTGTTCTTTTGAATTATATATCAATATTTCTGGGTGCGCGAATATGAAACGTTTTCTTGAGAGGAGATGAGAAAAGATAGTGATCACTGTCTCCTTTCTAGCAGCATATACAGAAGTCAGTGTCTATTAAGTTTCTTTGATGAAAATAAACACGATATGGCCCATGGCCAGTACTATTACATGTTAAAAAGGATTATGTACTCTTGGCGTCAGTATTCCAATAGGGGTAGAACTAGTAATTTCATCGACCTGTAGATGCGTTATTCCATTGTTCTTGGCATATTTGGGTAATTTGTTCTTTTATGGGCAGTCGAAGATAAGATTTGGGAAATTTCGTATATAGAAAATTGCTTTCTTGATTAGGAGCAGCTTCTTTGCAAGTTTGTCAAATGTTAAGTTACCGGCATTTCTACTATGGCCTCGTATCCATGATATATGAATTTTTAAATTATCTGTTGTTTTAGAGAGGTTATTGATGTCATAAACAATAGAAGTCTGATTTTCTGGGTTAGAGATAGCATAGATGGCAGATTAACGGTCAGTATTAATATTTGATTCTATAATTAAATACTTCAATTGAATTGTTTTTAGTTTTAGTGTTTATTGCTGTTTTTATTTTTGTGTGTGATACAGCAGGAGATGTCTATTGTAAGGAGCAGGGCACATTTCGTAATCCTCTGTGATGTATATGGTTTTGTTATAAGTAATATTATGGCGAAGTTCATATATTGTAGAATCAATTGCTTCCTGAATGGATTCGACATGGAGTGGAATGGTTCCAGCTAAGATATTAAGAGTAGTTGTGGAGGTATTTCGAAAGCCTCTGGAAATATTAAGATTAAATTGTCGTTGTGTTGAGGTAAGAATTTTTTTTTCTTGTGGTTATAGGGAATGCCCAGATGGCAGAGCCGTAGGTAATCATTTTGGTTATTACTGTACGACATAGTAATTTGGTGATATGGCGATTTAAACCTCAGTTTGTGCCATGCACATGTCGAAGATTTTGACTTATAGAATGTGTGCGAATTTTAAGTTCTTTGAGATATTCGATAAGATGTTGTTTTCATGTATTATAATTTCCTAGGTATTTGATTGATTTAGTATGCTTGATTTTTTTCGCCATTTGTTTTAACAGAAAGTTGCTTAGTAAGATTTTATCCAGGTTTATTATTTGTCATGATTCTAGATTTGAAGGATTAAATTTCAAGTTTAATTTTCTTGCATTTTTGCTGGAATATGGCTATTATTTCTTGACAATTTCTTCGAAGGATTAAGTAGGACCTTCCACTGATAACAAATGCGACATCATCGGCGAAAGCAGTAATTTTAGGAAAAGGAAGCCAGGCACTTTTTATAATTTTATTAAATGTAATATTCCATAATTCTGCGCTCATACATGCGCCTTGTGAACATCCACGAACTTGTTTTCTTCTGATTAAAGTATTATTATATAAAATGAGATTATGGCGATTATCAAGGAAATTATTTGTTATTTGATAGATATTATAATTACATTCAATATTTCTAAGTGCTTCTTTAATTGAAGGCCGCCATAATGAATCAAAGGCTGATTCAAGATCTAAGCTGATTATTGCGGAGTGTAGGTTATTGATTTTATTAACATCGATTTGATTTAGGACTGCACTGGTTGCATGAATGGTAGATTTTTGCTGCCTAAATCCATACTGATTTTCCTTGATGAAATTTTGATGTTGAAGTTGGTATTCAAGTCTTCCTATAATACAACGTTCAAGAATTTCTCCAAGACCTTTTATGTATAATTTGAATGCAGATTCTATCTGGTCCAGGAGCATTTTTGTTATTGAGTTTTTCAATAATTCGATTGAGTTTCATGGATGTAAATGGGATATCATTTTCGTGGAAGTAGATTAAAACGAATTAATCTTTGTTCAGTTGAATCATCATATATGCTTTCGTTTGGTAGAATAACATCTAGGATGTTTTCTAAAGTGATCTTCGTAACATTTTTATTATTATTTCCCGTATTAGTGACTGTAAGTTGCGTTGGGTGGAAGATTTTGTTGGTTTCAATTTTGTACAATGAGCCATACGTATCCTGGTTGTTTGAACAATAGTTGCACCATGCTTAACGTTTTCAGATATTATTTGCTTTTTATATGAGGCTTTTCGTTTTTTGTATTTTTGAAGTCGGTTTAGTCGTTCTTCATCATTTTGCGATGATTTGAGATTTCTTCGTAATGCTCGTGTTTTGTGTGTTTCTTTGCGGAGTTCTTTCGTCACCAGTTGATTTTTATAATGGGAATTGATGATCTTTTGAAGAAGGTACGTTCTTAGGTATCTTGAAACTTTCTAATAAGTTCCTTGGTAATATTATTAAGTTCTGTTTTTTTTTGTACACAGAATAATAGAATTTAGAAAGTCATTTGAAATTGAATTGAACTTTTGTTGAAATTTCTTTTCTTTGTTATTATTGATTTTATATCTTGTAAGTGCAGTAAAGGACGTATATTCAGTTATATCAAAAGAGATATATTTGTTATCAGATTCAGTGTTCATCTAGTATTGATCTGTTGTTAATTTTATTATCAAGATGTGTTGTAGAAATAAGAAGATCAGTCCAATCTTTATTGTAGGTATTATCAAAGGTAGGTCGGTCAGTAAAATGATTATGTAGAATGAGATTGTTTGCATTTAAAAATTCTTCAAGTATTTCTCCTCTGTGGTCTCCTCTGATCGGTTTGTAAGTATCCCCATTAAGAACTATGGGAGTTAAAGTCTCCACTAATAACATGCGACTATTATTATTGTTGTAAGATTTCATTTAGTATGGATAAGGTTTGATTTGGATTTTTGACGGAGATATATAGATACTAGTAATAAGAAGCTGAGATGCATTAGTATTGATTAAAATTGTGATTATATCTCGAGTATTAATCATTATTGTAGAATTCCATTTATTGTTTGGAATGAATATGGCTGTACGAGGAGATAAAACACCGGTTGAAGCATGACGTTGAATAATTGTCCAGTTATTTGGAATTTTTCCTAGTCTGCCAGTGATGCAATAAGATTCTTGTGTTATAATAAAATCTGCCAGATAATCTACTTGATACTGACTTAGTTGGTCGGTGACGGTCTTCTCTCTTTGAAGATTTATTTTGAGAAAGCGGATGACATTATTATTCTTTTTATTGATGGAAATGCTCTATATATAGTCTGAAGGATCTTGTATTATTGTTGATAATATGTATTGGATTTTACTCGTCTAACTTCTGTTTGATATGTGGACCAGGAAATAGCTAAAGCTGGATGTTTACACTCAAAGTTTGCTTCATACTTTTCATTGTTAATCCAGCAGTTTATGCAGTACGGATTTTGGGAAGAACGCAAGAAACATGATAATTTCCGATGAAGAATGAGCATTTTGGTTTGTTTGTCTTATGGGAGAAATCCTGGCAGATTTGACATCGTACACTGATAAACTCGGTTATTTTATTGGTGCGCCATCCAATATATATTTGTTTTTTACTCATAAAATTTTGGAAAGTTTTACCGTGACATTTTATGATCCATTTATTATTTTGATCATTCAGTTTAAATAAAGGTCTTAGCTCGGAAATATTATGTTTCTCGGGCGATAATTTGAATCAGTTCATCAGAGTTGAAATTTTTTGGAATATTATGAATTGTGCATTTTGGTATTCTGGCTTCAGGAAATTTTATGTTAACTATATCTTTTGCAACTGTTTTGGCAATGAGGTTATAAATGATTTTTTTCTATATCTTCTGGATTATGACAGTGTATTGGAAAGCCCCCTTGAAGAAGGGTGTTTACTTTTTTGACGTTGATATTTAATGTTTGCAGTGCTATTACTTGCAGTGGTATATGATTGATTTGTTCTATTTTTCTTTTCCGGTTCTTGCTTCGTTTGGTCATTAAATCAATCGTTCTACAATCGTTATCCAGTTCTGGCTCTTTTCGCAGTTCATCCGGTTTCCTTTTCGGGTTTGACAGTTCTTTTCCGGTTCCAGTTTGTTTTTCAGATTTGTATTCTCTTCCGTTTTTGCTTCTTTTCCAGGTATTGCGTCTTTTCTGACTCGTCTATATTTTCCAGTTCTGGCATCTTTTCCGGCTCTTGCTTCGTTTCCTGTATTTGCATTTTTTCCAGTTTCTTCTTCTTTTTCAGTTCTTCTTTGTGTTTTATTTTTTGCATTTTTTCCAGTTTCTTCTTCTTTTTCAGTTCTTCTTTGTTTTTTAGTTTTTGCATTTTTTCCAGTTTCTTCTGCCTTTTCAGTTCTTCTTTGTTTACTTGTTTTTGTATCTCTTCCAGTTGTTTCTGAATTTTTAGTTCTTCTTTCTTTTCTAGTTTTTGAATCCATTCCAGAGTTTGCTTCTTTTTCAGTTCTTGCTTCTTTTCTAGTTTCTGTTGCTTTTCCAGTTTTTGTTTGTTTTTCAGTTCTTCCTTCTTTTCCAGTTTTTGCTTCTTTTTCTGCTCTTGTTTCATTTTCAGTTCTTGCTTCTTTTCAAGTTTTTGCTTCTTTTCCTGCTCTTGATTCTTTTTCAGTTCTTGCTTGTTTCCCAATTCTTGTATGTTTTCCAATTCTTGTATCTTTTCCGGTTCTTGCTTCTTTTCTCGTTTTTGTATCTTTTCCAGCTTTTGCTTCTTTTTCAGTTCTTGCTTCTTTTCTCGTTTTTGTGTCAATTCCAGTTTTTTCTTGTTTTTCAGTTCTTGCTTCTTTTCCAGTTTCTCCTTCTTTTCCAGTTCTTCCTTTTTATTCAGCTCTTGATTCTTTTTCAGCTCTTGCATCTTTTCCTGTTCTCGCTTCTTTTCTAGTTCTTTCTCGTTTTCCAGTTTTTGCTCCTTTTCATGATCACAAGGAGGGTTTTCCAATCTACAAAATAATCAGTATCTCTTTATTTCAGTAGTAAAAGAGTGAAAGTAATGCAACGAAAATCACGTTTAACATGTACAACACTTCCATATTTAGATACTATATAACACTTTTGGCTCAGTTTCATAGGGAAAAATCTAACCGTAGATTCATTGCCTGATAGAATGTTTTTCTACAAAGGGCGAAAATTTAGTTTTCGTTGTTAGGACCTAAAGCCAAGCAGAGAAATTAACTCTTTCGCATAAAGTCGCCCGAAAGTGGCCCGAAACGCCCGTGCATTCAGGCAACAGCAAACCGCCGCAACGCCTCGTTTATTTTCTACCTAGTTCTTTCCCCTCCACGTTAGTGTGTATGGCTCATTGGTTTCGCGAGTTGTTAAAAGACATGTCAATCATTCTTTTGAAGCAATAAAATAATAATAATATATAACTAAAAGAGAAATAAAAAATAAAGGAGAAGATATAATAAAGGAAAGGAGAAAAACGAAAAATAAAAATAATAAAAACAATAATATAAATTAAAAAAGGGAGAAAAACGGAAAGTAAAAAGGAGAAAAACGGAAAGCTATTGACGCTCGCAGGTGCAAACCGGCCCTAAGGTGAAACTGCACACAATGGATGAAACCGGAGGAGGAAAGGAAAACTATTCCAAGACAAATTCGTAAACACGGGCGTTTTCGATGTTTATTGAAAACAGATTTGGTCGTCCCTCGATGAAAAAGAGTTAAAGCATTTGGCATGATTTGTATGCAATTAGCGACCACCATGAATCTCACGTAGAGCGTAATAAGTTGCAAAGTTTTAGTGCCTTACTTTTCCTTACTTAATTTTTACATAAGTTGTAATATAAATAATACTACTAATAAACAGGTGGCTTAAAAGCAGAGGGAAAGAATGGCGAAAATTGCAAAATAGGAGGAAAAAATGAAACTGAAATGAAAAATGAAACAACTACAAACAAAGGATGGAAAAAGCATTTTAGAAGATGTACAAGTAACGTACTTTCTGAATCAGCAAAATCTGTATATAAACGAGTATAAGTTTGAAAGCTTTGGATTCATTTACATTTTTGAATCAATTACTATTTCTTACGCATGCCGGATATATTAAATTTCTTCAATTTTTGTATAATTTACTTACGTATTTTGTATTTTAACCTTTTCTTATTATTATCCTAGTAGAGGTAACCTGACACCTCATTAAATTATCTCCGAGTTTCCTCATTTAAGTCATCTTCCTGTCAGATCAATCTCTTTGCATCGCTGGCTGCAAAGGTTTCAAATTTTTTCTCGTTATTCCAAATTCGGAATATATTGCTGGTCTATTTCGTGGTACAGCAGAGGAGCACTAGGAGTTTTGCCACCATTCGTTTTCAATTGAAAATTTTATTCTCATTCTTCAGTTGCATTCTTAAAGTTTTAATTATTTATACAGGAAGAATGAAAGAAATCAAACAAAGCAAAATAAATTACGAAAATATATATCTGTTTTCTCCTATATTTATTGTTCCCTGTAATTTCTTTTGTCTGTTCCATTAAATTTATTGAAGGAAAATTTGCGAAGTCTTACAAAATGTATTTCCTAAATCCTAAGCGAATTAAGCCTTTCTGAGCGTTTCGGCTACACTTTAATGGCTTTTAAAATGTAATGTTAGAATATTGACAGCTGCCTATACTGAAATATTTTCTATAGTCCTCGAAAAAAGAAGAATTAAAGTTCCAGGAGGTTATACAATGAAGGACACACATTTCTTATTTGAAGGGCAAGAGAAAAAAAAAAGATATTTTCGGATGGGGATATGTAGCATTTTAAACACTATGTTTGTAAATTTCATGATATAGTAGTAACACTTGAGTCATAGGTAATTATGCACATATATGAGAGAGACGACGACGACGAAAAATGAAATGGCAAAACATGACCGAAAACACTTTCCTGGTCGGTACAAACAACACGAAACACAAGAAAGAACGGACACCAGTTATGCTTAGCACAAGACAAATTAAAAAATAGGAACAAAATTAGACACTTATGGACCTCAATGAAATTCTTCGAAATTACGACCTGAACCCTGATGCAGGTATCACATCTCTCGCACATCGAACATAAGATGTTCTGGAAAATACCGTGCACCCCCAGGACTTTACCAGCAGCTGACACGATATGTGCCACAAGTTCCTGTTGGAGTTCTAACGGGGGTTTCGTGCACTAATGTTTTGACGTACCCTAGAGAAAGTGATAATGCAAGTGAGGGCTCGTGATCTTGCTGAACAATGCACTGGACTACCCCTACCAAACCCATGTCTAGGATACTTCCCGAAGGAACTTTCGAATACTTTTTTTGATGACGATCCAATGTTTTTGTTCTTATTTCTTAGTTTCCGCCGCGCTAAGAATAACAAACAAATATCTTTACACTGTTCGTACCCTATTTTTCTTGTGTTGTCTCTCGTCACTATGGCGCCTGAAAGCGTTTCCGACAATGCATTGCAATAAACAATTATATGTATATATATATATATATACCATTAGTAGATGTTGAATGTCGACATTTACCGGTGTAAGTCAGAAATAAGAGTATTTGAAAATATTTCGGACATACAACAAGCGACTATGTGAATGTTGACATTCACCGGTGAAAGTCGACATTCTCCAGATTTCGGTGTTTCACCGTAACATATATACGATAAACGTATATATATATATATATATATATATATATGTGTGTGTGTGTGTGTGTGTGTGTGTGTGTGTGAATTAATGTTAGGAATTCTGATCGCACATGTTGATCTATAATACAGAGCAAATTTGAAAGATGAATAAGATAAAATATTCAGATTTATTTCAATTCACATTTGCGGCCCCAGTTCATTTGAAATTCCAAACTTACCTATTTCTAGAATATTTATATTTCTCATATTGTTGGAATAGGAATAAAGTAGTACGACGCCGTGTCAGCGGTGACAGAGATAGAAAAAATGTGCATAGTTCGACAATATTGTGGTTTAGTAAGAGAAATATTTGATTCAGGAAATTTTATATTCCCACTTAGCTAAGTCATCATCTTTATGTAAAAATCATGTGATGGGGATATATATATCTACATAAACATATATTTTAATTAATTAATTTTTATTTTTTAATTTGCTATTAATTCAAAATCATTTAATATTACATATTAAAAACAATAATTGCAATGAAAAGTTAGAATCTCGAAATTTTTATTATGTTTGATGAGTACATTGTCAAAACTCGAGCTAAATAATATCATAAATCTCTGTAAATCTAGAAATATATAGTCTAACAGAAAGAATGTGAGGAAAACAATTTATATTAGATTTGTTCCGAATAGAGTATGGGATGGATTTCAGTGTTTATTTAATTTGTTTTACATATATATATATATATATATATATATATATGCATATTATTTATAAACATAAAGTCTTTTTTGTCTTTGTTACTCTAATTATATCAACTATTTGACATTTACTTTTCATTCACAAATTTTACAAACTGGCCGTATAAACACGTGTATTTTGTATATTAGCTTTCTGTTTAGGTATTTCATTAGTTAATGCAATAACGTTTCCTCATAATCAAAAGGTATTACAATAAATATGAATTCTTCACAATGTAATTTTCCATTTTAAACATTTATAATCTATTTTTGTAATGAAGGAATGAAAAAAACTTTAAGCATTATAAATCTGAAAACGTATTATTTTCCAGACCAGCGTTTTTGTCAAAAAATTATTAAAGGTATAATTAAACTGGACCTGAAACATTATGTTTTGTTTTATTATTTTTTCCGAAAAGACTTACGTCTCCGACACGTATTGCAATCTTAAACATTGGGGATCCAATTCTTCTAGTAGTTGATCGCTGTAGTATATTCCTGCTTCTCCTTCTTCTTCTTCAAATACACGTCGATAATTATTTGCGCTGAAATATTTTTATTTCATTAAATATATATGTTCATATGTTTGAATTAATTAATTTAATAAATGATTACTTATACGTTTTTTGTCAAAAGTAGTAAGTTACAGTTTGCGAACATTTTTACAGATTGTCAAAGATTTCTAAACGCTCAATGTTCCACGAAGAAAATATCTTTACTTATTCAAAATCTTTTAAAAACAATAAATATGGAAATGAATATTCCTCTTATTAACCTAAATTCCATTATGAGGATATACAGGTATAAAAGGAAATAAAGTTGCTGGGACCAGCAGCTCAAGATGCTATATTATAAAGTCTGATTGACATCTATCATCTCAAATCAAACCTTGCAATGAGGGAAATAATTTCCAAACACGTTTTAATAAAATAACAAACAGGATGGGACGAGGCAGATACAAGAAGATTGCTCGACGGTTACCTCCCGCAAGTATCCCTATAAAGAATAAATTTTTTCTCCAATTAGATTGGCAACAAGTCATGGAAAGTTCCCATTTTATTTCCAGAGATTCTTAAGAAGCACGTAAAATGCGAGCGCGAAAAACCTGCAAATCTAGCGACATTTAAGCTTTATAAATGGCACACTTCCTATTCCTTCATATGTATACTTTCCTTTCCTTCATATGTATTGCAATTTATCATATGATCATTATTTACAGCAATGATTCTTAAATGTCTTCGACCTAAGGCTCCTAATGATGCCGAGGAAAACTTGCGCAACTGTGACAAAAAGAATATTTAAAAATACAATAAAAGCTTGAAAGGTAATAAAAATGCCTGAATTTAATTTCCTTTTATTTAAATGAAGCTTAATGTTTTTAAAGGAAATTGAATATTGTAAACAGGAATCAACAATATAAATATCTGTGGATTTTTGCCTCTTTGTTTTCTTCTTCGTAACATCATATCTCCGGAACGGGGAGTTTGAGATTGGAAGGAGGTATCCCCGGATTTCAAAACTTCTTGGTTAAACTTTCCGACTATTGTTATCTTCCTACGACTATCACTCGAGATATTATATAAAATTTCGGAAAACGGTAATTTTTCGTATTTATTTTTCCAAGTGGCCGAAGTCTAGCGCACTGGACATCAAAATGCTTTACTTGGAAAAATGTTGGCCCTTCTCACTTTCAAATCGTAGAGTTTGTTTAAGAGATATTTTTAAGTTAAAAAAAATATGAAATAAATAGTATTGCCAAACGTGAAACTTATTGTTATTATTATTTACGGTTATATTCTGAAGTTGAAGAAAGCACGTGATTCCATATAACGTCATTGTATGTCGAAAATCTTTCGTTAATATCAGTATTTTAAATGAATAGCTGCTTTTGGCAACTTTTATGTTTCACCTTTGGATACGTGACACGATATGCTATCGCTACGTTAATTCCTTTATTGAGATTTTGAAAATTTGTTATATTGAAATAAATTTAAATCATAACCCCCAATGTATTACCTGAAGTGTCAAAGGTCTTTGTTTCCTGAGTTGGCAAGAAAAATGTATTTACGAATCGCTGGTTGCTTGGAAAGAATGAATACATTTTCTTCATAATGAAATGTTTCTATGCATTTTATGCTATTCTAAATTTATTTATAAAAATTTAATTTCTTTTATTGTATACTTACTTTCTGAGTAGAAGTTTAAACATCTGTAGATATTTAACGTATTTTAGATGCAATGTTACTTTACTACAGTTAAATAATTTTTTTTTTCCAATTTACTAAAATGTCTGAACGCAAGAAGAGAGCACAAATGGTACAGCGAGCTACAGAAAAATGAAGTAAAAAACACTAGGAGACTCAACAGGCAAGTACAATAAAATTTGCGAGCTTCAAAAATGAATGAAGACACAACTAGAAACTCAGCAGGCAAGCATAGTGACAAGACAGCTTACGCATTCAAGAAACTGAAGAAGAAACGAATAGGAGTTCCAGGAGACAAGCAGCAACTCAAGAAACTTCGCGTGCTCAAACTGTATCAGAAACTAGTAGAAAACACAAAAGACATTCAGAAAACCAAGAAACACTGCGTGCTTCGGAAAGGGAAGCAGAAGGGAAACGGAGGCCCATTAGGCAAGTGGAACGTCAACAGACCATGCGCGATGAATAGAAGAAGTAGCAAGTAAACGAAGGATACAAGACTCTCCGCGTCAGCGTCAGATTCGACAGGAAATAACAGAACAGCTCAAGAACCTATATAAACAACTCAAGACGCTGCAGTTTACGGACAATTTTTGTTCGAAATGGCAGAGCGTATACGAGGGAACAAGCTTCTCATGAACGCATCAAGACATACACGTAGTACTCTTCACAATGCAGGAAGTTTACTTTGAGCAACACACTGTATACATAGAGCTCGTAGACATATATAGTAAAGATTTTGCTTTGGCAACAGCCCTCTAGTAAAATGTATGAAGTTTATATTAGCATCTCACAATACCTGAACGAAATTTTTCTATTTACTTCTTCATTTACAATTTTCTGAAATTTTTTATCAGTAATCCTGTCTATATAATATAGATATCAAAATCAGAAAAATTTAATTAATTATCTTTAAATGTAATTAAATAATGAATACTTCGCCCCTGTTCATACCGAAACAACATGATGTAATTGTAGATAGCTAGAAAGTAAAATGTATTCAGCAGGCTGTGCAGCAAGCGACATCTATAAATGGTGATAACACAATAATGTTATATAATGTTATATACTGGCAGAGTTTTAAATTAAGAACATATACATCAGTGTTTTAATAATAAGAATTTTGCATCAAATTGCAAAACAAATATCTTAACTTCTGTCTTTTCATGCATAAGAGTTCAGCATTCGGAAAATTATATTTTCATAAATGGTTTAGCAAAAATAACGAAAATTATTGCCCTGAGAAATGGATAAGCTTGGTATGAATCCGAATTACGCCAAGACTACCCGTCAATGGTTGTTTTGAACACGCCTTTAATGAATATATATAACCCTTAACAAACGTAAAGTCAGTGAATCTACTATCCGAGTGTGTCTTTATATCTTGAGTATTTAAGAAATGCATTTATCTATCTGGATAAAGCTAACGCTATTGCCTGAATAACAACGTTTATTTAACATTTGATATAACCAACTTCATATACATCTTGAAATAAAACATAAATTTCTTAATAAGATACTAAAAATTGCAGAAAAAATACAAAAATAATGGAATTTCTAATAACACTACAAGTAACATACCGAGGAATAAATTGCGCAGCAAAACTGATGCAATCTACAATATGTATACCAAAAAATTTATGTACCGCAATAGAAATGCAATAGAATGAGAAATGAAACTATCATGAGATTTATAATGAAATATTCACCATAAACTATTGATATATGTTAATAAATATATGCTTTTAATACTATTCATTTAAATATGCTGAAACTTTCATAATATTCATTACTTACGAACGCTTTTTCATCCATCGAAACATAGCACAAGCCATTCTCAATTCAGTGCTGGTGCACGTCAATAAAATAAGGATAAATCCAAATTTTTACAAAAAATCAATCGCCTTGACTCGTTTCTCAGAAAACGTATGTCTACAAATGCAGTATTAATATATCACATCAATATAATTCGGGATCATAAAATCTCCAAACAACGCATTAAACGCAAAAAATCGCATTAAGGCAGAATGAAGAATTTTCACTCTTACAATGGCTTTTACAACAATATACAATAGAATCTAATTTCTAAACTAAGTGTTCATTGTTACACCATATTTCATTTTTTGGGGAATCTTTCATGGTTGTTCAGTAATTCTAACTGTTTACTTGTTTAAATAGAATTATGATTTCATATATATGCACAGACTTATATATGTATATATTAATACGTATCTGTAGTAACATACATCCTATTATTATATGTAGGCGTATAATTCTAATTAATTATACTAGTCAACAGAATTTATATATTGATAGCATCAGACTTTTAAAATTATTTATTACTCTCTGCTTGCTAACGATTAGATAATTACGTACAGTGGTACCTCGACATACGTGTTTAATTCGTTTCGTAACCTTGCTCGTATGTCAAATTGCTCGTATCTCAAAGCAATTTTCCACATTGAAATTAATCGAAATGCCATTAATCCGTTCCAGATCCCAAAACGCGACCTCAGTTGTTTTTTAAGTGTTTTTAAATAAGAATCAAAAACAAGAAGAAACATTTATTTATAAATAACAAATACATATTCTATAAAAACATAATTAAAAGAAAAAGTGAAGTGCCTACGGAAGAGCTTAATTTTTGTCACTGGTCTTCGCTTTTTTCGTCATGATCTGCTTATTTCCACCCGCAGATCGTTTAAAAAAACTTTCCAAGGAAGTTTGTTTCTTCCTCCGTGTCAAGGATGCACGACTAGTTGCAACGTTTTCGCGGTGATGTTTATCCACGAACTCTACAACTTTCTCCCACATTCCCAAGACCTGTTTTATATCTCTTGTAGGGATAACCTTGTCCACCTCTAGCTCCTCTTCAAAACTAATTTTTCGTTAACCCAACGTATGCTGCTGCAAATACAGATCGTGTAACTAATCGGTTGTCAGCTCCTGAGACTGTTGTTCGACGAGTTCGTTCATATCTCTCCCATCCACCTCCAGACTCATGGATTTTCCCAGAGAAACAAGCTCCACTACCTATGCGACTTTGGGTTCCAATCCTTCGAAGGCCCTTTCAGCAACAGCCTCAGGCCACAGCTTCTTCCGTGCAGAGGTTAAGGTCCTCGTTGTAACACCCAGCCAGGCCTGATCAATAATTCCTAGGCATATGACGATCTTAAAGTGGCCTTTCCAGAACTCTCGAAGGGTAAGGTTTGTGTTCTCCGTCACCTCAAAGCAGCCCCAAAAAATGTGCTTGGTGTACAATTTCTTAAAATTAGAAATCACCTGCTGATCCATCGTCTGCAGGATAGGAGTGGTGTTGGGTGGTAGGTAGGGAACTTTTATATACTTGAACTATTAGAGTAAATCAACTTCGTGATTTGGTGGGTGAGTAGGGGCATTGTCGAGGAAGAGAAGGGCTTGCATGGGTAGGTTGTTTTTCTGTGGGTATTTTTTAACAGAAGGGCCAAACACCATGTTTATCCACTCCGCAAAGAATTTCCTGGTGACCCACGCCTTCGGATTTGTCCTCCACATAACTGGCAGATTTTCTTTTGAAATATTATATGACTTAAAGACTCTGGGATTTTCCGAATGGTATACTAGCAGAGGCTTGATTTTACAGTCGCCAATCTCATTGGCGCAAATTGCTAGAGTTAATCTATCCTTCATGGGTTTGAGACCTGGCATCGTCTTCTCCTCTGCCGTTATGTAAGTTCTATTCGCCATCCTTTTCCAGAAAAGCACTGTCTCGTCACAGTTGAAGACTTGCTGGGGGGATGTATCCTTTGGCTAGTATCAGTTCGGAAAACATTTTGATGTAAACCTCAGCTGCCTCACCATGTCTGACGGCGGAGTGAATGCCGGTCCTTTTCCTAAAGATGTCAAGCCAGCCCTACTGGATTTAAACAAGTCTTCCGATTCCTCATTTTTAGAAGTGTGTGGGATCTTCTTTAGCAAATAACCGTAAATTGCTCGTGCCTTCTCACATATGATGCTTTATGTTAAGGTTCCTCCTTGAAGCTGCTTCTCTCTCACCCACCCCATCAGTAGTTTCTCCATCTATTCACGGAGAGAGGTCCAGAGTTTAGACATTATTTTATCGGCCTTAGATGGCGTTATACCCTTTATCAACTCCTTTTGTTTAAGCACAGTACATATCATTGATGTGCTACGACCGTACATCATCGCCAAGTCAATTACTTGCACTCCTTGCTCATGGTTTTCTATGATTTCACGCTGTAATTCAATAGACATCATCTTCTTCTTTGTACCCATGGTTGTAAAAATAAATATGATAATGTTTTCTAAATGTACAAAAAGCAAAAAGCGCCAACCCAGCTTATCAAAGATGCTTCCAAAACGAGGGAAACAAGCACACAGACTGAGATCTTGTCTGAGGTGGGAGAAACTGTTAGACGCTGCATCTAAATATAAATAACCATCGTCTTCACTGCCGAAACCCTCTAAACTATTCTATAAATCACTATCAAAAAAGTTATTACGTATAACAAAATTACCATGAAATAAGCAATATCCCTTAATTCAAATATTAATGATCCTAATAAATAAATTAACCAACTTCCCTTTGCAAAATCTTAAGAACTCAAATGGTATAAAGGAGGTTAAGAACTTTGTTTCCAAAAAAATCACTCAAAACTTTTCAGTATCTTAAAATCAGTGAAATGAGCAACAAAGAACACAAAAGAATACAAAAAAAAAAATTCTGGAAAGCAAAGTATAATTAATGATAATGCAAAGTATAATTAATGATATCCCTTGTAATGTTGCGCGCTTCCTACCTGCACGCAACAATAGTGGTGACTGCAAAGAACTGGAAAGTAGACAAATTCTTGAGAAGGGTTTAAATCCCTTTTCATTCAACTTTAGAAATTACAAATGCGTGCTCTTGACGCTCGCAAACTACGCCGACCCGGAGGTAAAATAAAAATAAGAAACTAAAAAAGGAATAATAACAAGTGACTAGCTACGAGGCTATCTAAACGTAACTAACCTCACCGCGTTCTAAGATACCGCTGATAATTCAGCAAACTTCTGAATATTACGTTGAAAAATTAACAATCTGCCGAGGCAAGCACACAGGCCTAAACGCGTGGTTCTTCAATTTCTAACTAGCCACCTCCACGCTCGTGCAGCAAGAAAGCACACTTTCGAACTCGTTTCCCTTCTATTTAACTCAGATTACTTCCGCTGACAATTCGAATCCTTTGCGCGTTCTACTAGAATTTACATACTCTGGCATTGGCAATTCCAGGGGAAAGTAAGGTTTAACAGAAAAGATAGTTTAAACTTAAAATAAATGTTAGTTAAAATAAATATAAACCCTACATTTGCCGCTGCCAGAATTTGGTAAACTTGGAAGCAGGTCCTAGAAACGACCTGTTGGAAAGTTTCCACAATTCTGATCTAAATTTTAAGAGCCTCGTTGACATAAAAAAAAAATCTGTTATCTCATAAAAGGTAGAACAAATTTCTGTAGATACTTATTTAATTCTCTCTTCTTACAACAACCTTTCCTGGACTTCAGCAATCAATCTGTTCTCTTCCTTCCAGTATCTGGAAGGAATAAGTATCAGTATCTTTCTAAATACATTATAATTTATACTTTCTTGACACTGAATAAGTTTTTGTTTTTGAACGATTTATTTTCCTAAGTTACTGCTTAATGCACATACATTCAAGTATTCAAACATGAATTTAACTTTACCCTGGCTCTCCACCATGTGTGGTGTCAAACGAGAATATTCGTGTTTTAGTATTGCAACACTTCTCCTAACCACAATGATTTGTTAGAATTCAACGACCAAATAGACACACCTTACTCGACATTCTACAACTCGATGAGCTACTTTAACATTCTTAAAATTCAAGTCTAGGTGGAGAACCCTGCAAAGCACATTCATTCTAACTTCCCTCTCATTTATCCTTAGACATGCAGGCTTTCGCTCTAAAGCATGATTTTATCTACAGTTTAATACTTAAATTTGAATTCATTGCTATTGAGCCTTTACTTTTAGCATTTAAAGTTTTATGCTTCTAGACTAAATTCTACTTTTACATAACTTTCAAGCATTTACGTATCTTTACAAAATTCTAATAAATATGATTTTTACAATTTACCATAAAATGAATAAGAGAAAAATAAATTTTTACTTTACTCATTCTTCGCCAAGCTGGAGGCACTGAAACTAAAGTAGTTATTAATACAAGAATACGAAGTTATTTTTATCTTCGGCCAAATTTTGGCTTTAAAATAACAGAATTAGTCTTTCGACCAACAGAAACTACTTGTTCCTAGATTTTATACTTAAAGAAAATAATACTTTTGCCTTAGCTAAATAAAGAAAAGAAAACTAAATCTCAACCGAGACACATTGACTTCCGTCAAAACATAGAACTTTGTATTTACGCATAACAAAAGAAAAAAATGTTATAGAAGATTTTTAACTTATCTTTGATTTTTCGATGATTGTAACTCCGACATCCTCTTCTGGCAGAACTGCTCCCACGTTATAGATTTCATCGACGTCAGTCGTCTCCTTAGGGTCCTTCGAGTGTCGTCCACGTTGCTTCTTCTTTTTTGCCCTGAGCATGCTGGCCTCTTGGAGTGGTAGTCGTCGGGTTGCTGTCTTTTCCGTTCTGCCCCTGGACGGCTGGTCTTGGCGTCCTCCCGTCTGGAATCGTGCTTGGATTTCTTCTGTTGGTGGTGGTCTTTTCGTTCCTCCTGCTGTGTTTTTGTGCTCGGGAACGGCGGCCTTGTTTGCACCTGACTCTCTGGCCCTGGAAGCGTTCTACTCGATGTGGAATTTCTACTGCGATACGTTGTAAGTAGCATTTTCCTCTTTACCAAAGTGTCTTTACGCGGCGGCTTTGCTTTCTTGTATTTCTTAAATGCTGGAGTCTGACGTTTTCATTTCTTCTTTTCGGTACCGCCGCATGACTTATAGAAGGGCTAGGTTTCTCTTCAGTTCTCTGCTTCTTGGGTTGTGGAACGGGTGACGTTACTTCTGGACCTTCTACTTCATTTACGCTTGAGTCCTGCAAGAAACTTCTAAGGATTTCAAAATCATTTTGATTATAATATTTTTCACCTGGTCGGGACTTGCTTTACAGATTTCCCCTCTCTCGTTCTTAAGGTACAATACGACTCCCTTGATTTCCTGAATTACATATGGGCCTTCAAATTTTGGAGCTAACTTTGCAGTAAAATTATCTGGGGCACTTGATAAAGAAAATTTCCGCTTCAACACTTTATCTCCAACTTTAAAATCTGCTTCACGGCGTTTTCTATCATAGTATAACTTTTGCCTATTTCTTGCCGTATCCGATCTTTTAACCGCCTGGTCAATAAGTGTTTGCACATCTTTCTGTTTAAATTCTTGCTCTCTTTGTTGTACAAAGAATAATTTATCTAATGGCGAAATTAACTTTCGTCCTAAAAATAATTCTGCTGGGGTTTTCCCGTAGTATTGTGATTTGCCGTTTAGTTGCCTTGAACTAAAAAGCATCAGCTTTGTATAATAAACTTTATTCTTATTCTAAAACATAAAATTCTTTAAGAGAAATATTGCCTGCAGCGCAGTGCGGCTAAGAACGCTATTCTACTGAAACATAAACATGAACAACTGTTGCAATTCACACAAACTTTATAGTAAAATAAAGCACGTTGCCAGTAACAAGATTATTGCAAAAATCATAACATAAAATTAAGCAGTGAGGAAATAAAATATACAAAAAAAAAAAGAAAAACAAATATTAAATATGCATCCAACATTAACTCCCACCCTTGCCATTGCATTAACATAGATCATTCCCGATGCAATGGCAACGGTAAAAGTTTTACTACGGGTATTTTAAAATAACCATAAACAGTTTTCACTGTAACAACTCTAATATTGCCATTAATTGTTTATTAGATGACAATTTATATCTGTGACAAACAATACATTTATGGATAAAGGACTGAATAAGTTTCTTACCATTTACAATCCAATAGCTTTGCTTTAAAATGTTAGCTAGTAAACTGGGCCCTGCATGCATATAAGTTACATGATATTGTTTAACAAGCAACAAAGCAATCCTGTGTTGACCTGGTATAATTATGGGATGCTTAGCATTGAATGACAAGTCAGAATTTTGCAGCCTACCTCCCACCCGTAAAACACCATCATCATCTAGAAAAGGAAAAAGTGAACTTAAAACACTTTTAGGACTTAAAGATGAATTATTTTTGAGATCCTTTATATCTTTATGGAAGTGCACAAACTGGATCCATTTAATGATCAACTTCATAGCTGCTTGCCTTTCATTAGATGAAGGTACTACTGCAGGACTTTTTAACCTATTATCTTCAGAACCAAAGACCCGTTCTTTGCACCTAGAAATAAATCTTAAACAAAAAGAAATTACATTAACTATTTTAGATAAAGAAGAACAGTTCTGAAATAAATTGTCCAGAGTGTCATTAGTCAAATAAGCTGTTGTACAAAAAAATGATTTTGTCCTTTGTTCAGTTAAGACAGTTGCATCGCTGTTAGTCTCATTACTGACAGAACATTGTAGAGGCCACTTTGAACTGTCGAACGCTAAGAATGATGGCCCATGCCACCATAGGGATATGTTCGGTAGAACTTTAGGATCGATTCCTCTAGAAGGAAGATCGGCAGGATTCTGTTTCGACGAAATATAGCTCCACTGTTGATAGGGAACAGCATCTAATATTTCTGAAGTCCTGTTTGCCACAAAAAGCTTCCATTTTAGAGGATGAGCTGCTAACCAACAGAGAACAACCTTAGAGTCAGTCCAAGCGTGAAAGGAAATTTCAGTGGTGGAGAAGGCTTTACGAACAGCTTTGATTAATCTGGCAAGGAGCAATGCACCTAGGAGTTCCAGTCTAGGTATGGACACTTGTTTAATGGGAGCAACTTTGGTTTTAGCAACCACCAAATTGACTTCATTTCTGTCGTGAGATGTTGGTTGAACACAGTAGATAACAGCAGCGTAAGCAGATTCTGACGCGTCACAAAAACCATGCAGATAGATGTGGTTAGACGTAGTTTGAAGCCACCTCGAAATTTTAACATTTTTGAGAGCCTTAAGATCTTTTTGAAGTCGCTGCAACTTCTCTTCCCATTCTTTAGGCAGTGGGGCATCCCAGTCAAGTTTTAAAAACCACAATTGCTGATAAAACATTTTCAACTTGACTGTACATGGTGATAGCAAGCCAAGAGGATCAAAGATTTTAGAAGATTGAGACATGAACCTTCTTTTAGTAATTTCAGTCCCAAAATCCATAGAAATGTTAAATAAAAATACTTCTTCTGTAGAGTTCCAAAACAGCCCTAAAGCCTTGGCACATTCATCTGAGTGAACTTCCAGGTCATCTTCTTCATGATTATCAATGGATAAATTTTCGAGAAGCTTTGAGCAGTTTGACCTCCATTTCCTTAAATTAAATCCACGTTTCTGTAATAGCTGTGAAAGCTTAGAGCATAGGTCAACTGCTTCCTCTAAACTGTTTGCTCCAGATAAACAATCATCTACATAGAAATCATTTTTAAGAACGGAGGATACATGAGGATGATCCTGTTCTGCATCCAAAGCAATTTGCCACAAACAACGTGTTGCTAAAAATGGTGCAGATGCAGTGCCATAACTAACTGTACATAATTTATATGTCTGCATTTTTGAATTAATAGATTCTCTCCAAACAATTCTTTGTAAATGTTTATCCTCATTATCTACTAAAATCTGGCGGTACATTTTTTCTATGTCAGCAGAAAAAGCTATTTTATGTATACAAAAGTTGAGCAATATTGAAAATATATCTCGTTGTAGTGTTGCACCTACCCCTAAAACAGAGTTCAAAGAAACTGAATTTTTAGGTTTACATGAACCGTCAAATACTACACGAAGTTTAGTGGTAGAGCTACTTGGTTTAACAACAGCATGATGCGGTAGATAATATACTTGCTTATTTTCTTCATTCTCAACAACTGGAACCATATGATTTAAAGTTTCGTATTCTTGCATGAACTCCTATTATTGCCTACCAAGTTCTTTATCTAAATCAAATTTTCTTTCCATGGATAGAAGACGAGAAATAGCCAAAGGTTTGGAGTCGCCTAACTCTTCAGCATTACTGAAAACGGGCAGTCGGACAACAAATCTGCCATTTCCGTTTACTCGATAATTTTCTTTAAAATGCTTCTCACAAAACTCTTCTTCAATCGTTGATTTCTGATTTTGGAACGTTAATTCTTCCAACTCCCAAAAACGCTTAAGTGTTGCATCGACGTTATCCTCAATATGTAAACTAATGCGATTAACACTAATGGGATGCGGAGTATTGCCTTCTGTTTTAATTCTGCCTGATACAACCCAACCAAAAATAGTATTTTGCGCAATTACATTTTTATAGCCAAAAATCTGCCCTGGCTGAAGCAGAGAAAAGAAATAGTCAGCTCCAATTATCATGTCTATTTGTTTGGGCGTACTGAAATTTGGATCTGCAAGATTAATTGAATTCAAATAATCAAGGTCCTTGCTATCAATCTTTACTGAAGGCAAATGCGAAGTTAATTTTTTAAGAATATATGCTTGTATTAAAACACCATTTTTTTTCAACTCAGATTTGGGAAACAATTTTACATTTACATAACCACGAGTCAAAGCTGCTTCAGAATCACCAAGTCCCTTTACGCAAATACGGGCATTTTGTCTGCGTATATTTAATTGTCGAATAAATGATTCACTGATAAAAGAAGCTTCACTTCCACTGTCAAAAAGAATGATACATTCGTGACCTTGACCAGCAGAATGGTAAATTATTACTGCCGCCGTTGGTAAAAATGAAGTACTCTGACCCTGAATAGAAAAACTCGAAATATTATTTTGTTCGTCTGAATTAGAAATTTGTTCATCAGATGGAGATGAATTTGACACAACTACGTTAACACTTTTAATATCTTCATGCAGTAAAGTATGGTGTTTTGCTTTGCAAATAGAACACACATTCTGCGATGAACAAAATTTTAATTGATGATTTCCGAAACAATTGAAGCATAATAAATTCTTGCGAATGATATTTTTCCTAGTCGTAATATCTGCACCTTTAAATTTATAACACTTTGATAAAAAATGAGAACCATTGCAATGCTGACATTTTAGAACAGAATTTTTATTATTATGTGAAACATTCTTCGAAACAGAGCACTGATTTTTATGCGATACTCGCTTTTCATTATTATGAGTGTTTAACATTTCAAGTGAAACACATCTTGAGTTTAAGAATTCCAAAAAACATTCTAAGGTAGGAAATTCTTCTTCACCATTTTTTTGTGACCATAAATGGCGCGTTTCTGGATCGACTTTTTCTAACAAAAAATAAATTAGCCAAACATCTCTAGACGAAGCCTTTTCGCCAAGAGATTTTAATCCACGGATAACTTCATCAGATGTATCAGATAGTTTTCTTAGATTAACAGAATCAGCGCTAGTAATTTTTGGTTGCTCAAGAAATGTTCTGACAAGCGACATTACAATTTGATTTTTTCTATCATAACGATTCATCGATTTGTCCCAAGCCTCATCGTATGTAGTTTCGGAAATCGGAATATGCTTAATAATAGCAGCTGGTTCGTCTTTTAAAAGTCCTATCAAATATTGGAATTTCTGAATTTTCGCTAATGACTGATTGGTATGAACTGTCGCCATGTACAGATCTTTAAAATTAAGCCAATCAGTATATTTACCATTGAAACTCGGAATGTTTAACCACGGAAGTTTAACACCCCGAGCGTTACGGGTTTTTTCAGGAAACGACGTAAAAATAATCGTGTTTTGTTACCATGTCTGTCGCAAAAGCGGCAAGCATTTTTACTCAAACTGCTTCAAAAGCGGAGCCCCTTACCATGTGGATATAATTAAGCTAATTCTCCCCTCCGTTGAATTTAGCGAGTGAAATTATTTTTTCTCCCTATGGTATCTTCGTCACAAGACTGGTTGCTAAAATAGTATTTTATCTCCTATTTGGCTACTTTATAATTTGCACACTAACACATATTACTGTATATTACTCGTACCTTAAAATCAAGATATGTGCCGAATACAGAAAGTTAGTCAATATACATCAGTAAGAGAAACTACGTAAAATGCTTTAAATTTCCAGTTTCTTTAAGGAATTGCTTCGATAATGGTGAAAAATTAATCTTGCATTTTTTTATCCTTATTTTCTGAGGAAATATTTTTTAATATACAAAGGGATTTTGTGAGAATTTTTTTCTCTCGTGTTCCAATTTTTCGAATACAAATTATTCGCAACTTATTTTAGTATTATGTTTGTATTTAATTTTCAAATATTATAAGTTTATTCCAGTTTAAAGTGTTAGATTTAAATAATTCTTTAGATTGCACCATAAATTTATTAGTAGTTAGTTATTTATGACACCGTTTTGACTTGTGAGAAATAAATAAAGTATTGTAATCGCGAAACATTTCGATTTTCATATTTCAAAGGAAATTTCCATTTTGAATAGTTCCATCATGACGTTTAAACGTACGTATGTCGCATAACTTAACATAAAATGTTGAAATTTTATATTTGGGACTTATGACTAGTTTTAGCGCGACGTATGTATGCATGTATATCGCATAACTCAACAGCAGAATAGATGAAGTGGCTGATGAATGAGATCAGGCAGTTCGGCTTTCATAGAGTAAAATCACTTTGGGGGTAGAAAACAAGTAAACAGCTTGGACAAAGGAGCTTCTTGAGAAAATAAATGTATTTTCGAGTTACAATGCAATTTCCTTGTAATTAGCTATATATGAGTTACAATGCAAGTATTTATATACTACGTGCATTATCGAGATGTTAATAGAAACCAAAAAAAAAAAAATTCTTTGTAGCAAAATTGTTAACGATATTATTTCTCCAAGACATTTACGCAGATGTGTATTCTTTTCATGAAGGATGAAAAATAAGTTAACAGTTTTTCGAGCAGATGCTCCAAATTATACAGCTTTGAAGATTAAGTAATGAAAACATAAACTCTTATTTCTGGTTATGTGCTGAAAAAGATATTACCCTTTTCAAAGAAAACACCTAATAGCGGAATCTCCAAGTTGACTTCAACGTAAATATACCTCCAGGGGTATATTTTAGTTTACTGAACTAAAAGCTTACCACCTTTGTACATTTTCTACTTTATATGGGAGACCATTACCTTTGTGCAAGGACAAAAAAGCATCCGCTATCTATTTTTCTCAGTTCTTTCATTTTGTTAACTATGACGAGAAATGGAGCTGCCGAAAATTCTAAATTTATTGCTTCTTCCAAAGACTCTGATTTCAAGTTGTGTATTTGCCGTCTGTTAGTAATTTAAGGCCTTAAATTCAGAAACATCCTTTCATCAGTAGTTACAGTACATATAAACACAATATCATTATTTAAATTCAGACTTTAAAAACTTCATTTATGTTAATCTATGGAAAGCGCAATATATATATATATATATATATATATATAAATGTAGTAAGCTCGCATAAAAGTTACCAAGAGCTGTTGCTCCAAAAATTGCACAAGATGTTTTCTAGACCAAAATTAGTTTTTCAAAATTGTAATTACTACCTTGCTTGATATATATATATAAATTTAAGCAGTTTATTTCGTGAAAATTTATCACACTTTTCGTAGGAATTATTAAAACTGTTTTGCTGTTAAAATTATTAAAACTGTTATATGTAAACTATATATATATATATATATATATGTAAACACACAATACAAAACACTGTGTATACATATGGTGATGTAAGTTTGTGAGCATGTGTGCGCGTGTATGTTATATTTCCCTATTATATATCATATCAGTATTTTATTGAAAGTAGTTGTAGACAACATTTAATAGAAAAAACTGAAAAGTATAGTAAATCTCAAAATGATAGTGCAATTATGAAACTGAATATTACATAAAATCGAAAATTTATGTGAAGCAACTATGGAATGAAAATAAATTCTAGTTAGGTTTCACAGCATACAAAATAACACTTTAATCTAACCACTTGAGTAAAACGAATGCCAAGAAAATATCCTGAAAATGTATATCGGGAAAAAAAATTCTCCGGAAAATGCCTCACGGAAAATATGCACCTGGTTAAAAATATCTCTAGAATAATAAACAATGTAAATATTTTTATCAGGTACATATACACATGCACCTTGAAAAATATTTGTAATTTTTATACTTTGTAGAGATATATAGAGGATTCTTTAGTATTAAATATATTTTTCAATTATTTATTACAAAATATTCTTTCTTACTAAAAATATGCTTAATGATTACATCGTTTATATATCCTAATTAATTATGAATATTTTTTTTAGCTTTTTGTTATTTGTGTTTCGTTTCTGAGAATTATTAAAATTCAAGCAATCTGAATTTTACACAAAAATAAATTCTTTCCTTAGTGACAAGTATAACTTTTGCATTAGAAATTATTCATGATAAATGCAATCTTGCTTTTTTGCCAACAGAATGTTTTGGCTTATTTGACTACATCAAAGCATACTAGAGCTGTCTGCCTAAGAGGAGGGTCTCTTCGTGGAGGACTTTTTAAAGGTTAGGTTATTTAATTACGGCAAAGCCTCGAGGGCTATCTGCCTAAGGGGAGGGATGGCGTCGTGGAGGACTTTCTAAGGGAAACTGGCTCGTATACACGTTACACATGATGAAAACCACGAAAACACCCATGCAGCCAGCCCGTTCGCGGGATTCGAACCTCGGACCGAACTACCAGTGTTCAGCGACTTTATCGCTCGGCCGCTGGTGGGCCCCAGGACTTTTTAAAGAAACTGCTCGTATATATGTTATATATACGGAAAACTATGAAAACTCCCATGCAGCCAGCCCGGTCTCTTAGAATCGAACTTAAGTCAGAACTCGGTATTCTGCGACTATTCAGCGACTTTACCGTTCGGCTGACAGTGACAGAATGTCTGCTACCTATACATTAATATACTACATAGGTAGATTTGTTTCCGAGAAAGAGATGCGAAACAGAAAAGATATGAGAATCATATCCATCTCACTGAGATGAATATGATCATTTTCAATGTGCCATTTGGTAGTGCTCTATTTAAATGGTCAACGTGTAAGTTAAGTGGGTGGCCAAATACCAGACAAGACATTTTTTAAAGCATAAAGATAATTAAATGTATTTTAAAAATTGAGTTTGTAATCAAGCTTCGCTATCTAGGAATAAGACATAGCTTGCAGTTAAGTTATATTCTTTCTTAAAAAAATATTTCTTTTGTTCACCTATTAAAAATAACAATCAGCAGCGTGTGTTTTTGAAAATATCCCTAAATGCAACATAAATACACGGCAGATTTCTTTAGGGAATTCTTTACGAAGACATTTTACCACTTAGGTGGAAAACGTTTTGCTAAATTAAACTCTAAATTTACAAAGGCGATTTTATGAGAAAACAGAAGGAGGACTCTACATTGGACTAATAATTAGCAAGTTGCTCATCAGTGAAACATGATGACAATCTTGTATAAAATGAAAATCAGAACGATATTATTGCAAATTCTTCAATAAAGCATCTAACGTATTGCAAATTAAAAATTTATAAAAGCGTTCTTTATTTTGTGAGTTTATTTGTGAAACTATTTGAGAAATAACCTCATTTTATCTTGTAATATTGGAAAATATTTTCAGCTGTCATTATCTATCACAAATTAAATACTTTGAAAGTAGATTCATTTTAAGCTGTTTAAAATATGATTTGTGTTCGTGCTTAGGGTGAAGAAATGTTTGTGTGCTGTGTTCATTCATAAGTATATGTATTTCGCCAGGATTTTGATTTTGCACTTCCCAGTTTTTATCAAATAATATAAAATTAGCATTTCATGGGGAAAAAACAACATTTTTTGTTTATCTTTAATTTAAACTACAAAGGGATTAGAATTTTTGTTACTTTGCAAAAAGTACTTAGTTAAAAGATGGATTTCGAATTTGAAATGTTTTTGCTATTTGGTTAGTAAATTAATTAATATAATGTAGTATACTACTCAGTTAACTATGTTTTTATTGGGAACCATTTAAGGACATATTATAACGGTGGAAATTACTTTTGTTCTGTTTTAAATTCCTCTATACATTATAAAATTAACCAATTGATAAAAATTTGCATTATACAATAAAATAAGTACTATAACACAACAACGATAAATAGCCTTCTTATATAACAGCCTCAATTAAAATTACTAACTAAAAACAACGAACGTGGAGACATTTCTATTATGTAGTAAAGTAAGCTTTAAAATATTTTGGAAGAACTGGTCAGAAATTATGTGAAAGAAAGTGAATCCAATTTTCATTTTAAAAAATTTTCTTATAATGTGTGAGCTTATTTTATGCCATTTTACCTAGTAATAACAACTTGATATTGTTTCAGATTAAAAATAATGAATGCAATATCATCCATATTTCAAAATGGGCTTATTTAGTTATGCTGTTATAACTACTAATAACTGTTGATGAAACATTTCCACAGCAACATAATTTTGATCTGCTATGCAAGTTTATTTATGTGTTTATTTTTTAAACAAATATTGAATCGTCGAATGTAAAAAAAAAAAAAAAGCATTAATAAAATCTTTAAATGCCCGTCTTTGAATTTGAGTTCGAATACAGCATATTTAAAACAAGAGACTATTACAAGACTTTGCTAGAATCCTGCTAGCCGCCCAAGACGCTTTGTTAGAAGGAAACAACTGATTGAAAGCATGTGTTCAAATTATCACATCTGTCATTTATCTGTCGAACAAAAGGTAGGACTTTTGTATGAGTATGTTTCAAAGCTTGTTTTTCCGTTCCGTAAGTACGCCAATCCCCAGGGGTGTAATTAGTCTTTTACAACAAATCTGAACTACTACAGTTCTTCCGAAACGTGAAGAGAATATACTTACGATGACCTTACTGAATGATCTGAAAACCATCTGCTATTCTGAACTATTTTGTACTTTCTTTAAAAATGCAGAAGTTTATAAGTACAGGTTTTTTTCGCATCTACAGTTATTGTTTTCTAATTACTGTCATGTAACATAAATGCAAAAGCATTTAATATTACTGTCATGTAATATTGTTGTGTTATAGTACTTATTAATCTTTCACATAATATGTCAAAACAAATTTCTCTTAAGTCATCTGTTTATGGCTGAAGTTGCTATGTGTATTTCTTTAATTTATGCTATGGAAGTTAAAAGTACAGCGATCAATAAAAAATATAAAAATTCTGCACATGTGAAAATAAAATTATGATGCTTGAACACCATCTCCAAAACAAGAGACTAAATTTTGAAAAAATCATGTTTGAGCTAAAATATTAATGTCTTGCAAAATCTTTCTAACATACGTGACAATTTTCGATAGAGGGACAGGCTTTCTTTTACTGCTTAGACCTAGAGTACTTTTTTTTACTTCTTACTAAACAATCATAGATCCTTTCCCAGATTTACTAATCAGGTCTTGCTGGCCTAAGATGTAATACTTTGATAAAAAAATTCTAAAAAGTTTAGCTTTTTTTATTTCAGTAACTCTGAATACTTATAAAAATTCGGACTACTACAAATTTTAGTAAAACTCATCCTATGATTCAAAAAGTTGCTTCAGACCGCTGGCGAAGTTTTTAAATTAAAAAGAAACTGTATTTGATATGGTAATGAAGTTAAAATATCATTGAACCTGCTTAGACAATATTCAATCTAAGAATGCTGCTATTTTAGAGAATTCTATGCATTTCAAATAACAAATAGCACAAATAATTATTATATATTCAAATTATACACGACTACTGCGTCATTCGCAAACAACATGCATTCAAAAAACAATAAAAATTTTTTTAAAAAAAATCTTACAGGTCTCAGATTTTAAATTACGTCCAAAAAGACATTTCTTTAACGTTTTGTGTGGTACCTTTATTTATCAAATATCATGTTCTTTGCACTTACGCCATAAAATTCAGTTCAATAGCAATGTCGATAATTAATTTTAAAATGAGCATATATTTAGAATTTCCGGTACACAATTCCGCGCGCTGGAGATAAAAAGGTTTCCACCCCCGTAGAGTGTTGCTATTGCTTGCTTTGAAATCGTTGAGTTTGTTACTCAAAAATTCGTTAAAGTTTCACAAAATATGAAATAGATAATATAAAATTTGATCTTCCACATGCCCATATTCGTAGGAGGATTACGGCATTCAAACTTGGATAGCCTTTTTTCAAACCTTTTTTTTATCACAATGCCAGAAATATACACACATTTACGCAGATTTTCATTATTTACTTACTTCAAATGTAATGCGGGACTCTAACATTTGGTGGCAACAGTCTGAAAAGTGATTCGCCGTTTATAGTGATTCAACGCAAAATCGCAAAAACGAAAACAGTATTAGTATTTAAAACAATAGTCTCTCAAGGACTATTGTTTTAAATACTAATAAGCCCCTTTGAACTAATAAATAAAAATATGAAAGGTTTCAGATTTTAAACTGCGTCCAAAGGAGTGTTTTTAACGTTTTGTGTGTTACCTCATTAAATATCATGTTCTACGTACTCAAACCACAAAGTTCAGTTCAACAGCAATATCTCAAAATTATTTTAAAATGAGCGTATCTTAGAGTCTCTCGCGCTGGAGATAAAATCGCTTTGGAACTTGCTTTGAAATCGTTTAGTTTTTTAATCAAAAATTCGTTGAAGTGTTATAAAATATGAAATCGATAATAAAACAAATTTCAAATTCAAATTAGGGCTTCCATTTTTGAAATTTTGATAGCTCTAGGTACCGTTGTTTTATTACAATGCGAGAAACATACGTACATTCATGCAGATTCTTCATTATTTAATTTCTTTAAGTATAATACAGAGCGATAAAATTTAGTGGCAACAATTGGAAAAGTGATCCGCCGTTTATAGTTTCCAATGAAAAATGCCAAAGCGAAATTAAAAGTTCTTCAGGGCAAATTGCCCCTTTCAACTAAAAATAAAGTAAGCAAACATAAATAAAAAAAAAAAAATCTGAAATTTTTCAGATTTTAAATTATGTCCAAAGGGGCGTTTTTTTAACGTTTTGAGTGTTACCTTTATTTATTAAATATCGTGTTCTTTGCACTTAAACCATAAAATTCAGTTCAAGAGCAATATCGCAAAATAATGTTAAATTAAGCATATCTTTAGAATTTCCGATATACACAGTCTCGCGAGCTGGAGATAAAAGTATTTTTTTTTCTATATAACGTTGCCATTTCTCGCTTTTAAAGCATTGAGTTTGTAAATCAAAAATTCGTTAAAGTTTTACAAAATATAAAATCTATAATAAAACAAATTCCAAATTTGGGATTTCAGATGCCCATATTCGCAGTAGGATTTCGTCATTCAAAATTCGATGGCTCTATGTACCATTGTTTTATCACAATGCGAGAAATAGACAATCATTTATGCAGATTTTTCACTATTTAATTTCTTCAAATATAATGCAGGACTCTAACATTTTGTGGCAACAGTTTGAAAAGTGAACCGACGTTTATGAGTCCGACGCAAAATGCCAAAACGAAAGCAATAGTCCTTCGGGACTGAAATCTCTTTGGACTAAAAAGTAAATTTTCGTGCTTCTTTTCTTAATAGTATTTCGTTTTATTTATTAACTGCGGTTTTTTTTAACTGAAATTTGTTACTTTTAGAAAAGTTGCGGGTTATATTTCGGACATTCAGTTGTTAGGCTGTAGGTTGGTTATTTTAATAATTTATATAGCAAAATACAGAAATTTTAACACACCTTTGCCTTTCTGCTTGTAGTTATTTTGCGTTGAACAATGTAATTACAATTATGTAAGAAAATCAAACTAATTGAATTTTTTTCTAATAAAAATCGCATTGAAATCAATGTACATATAAAGATTTGGAATATTTGAAATGAATTTGAACAGAACTTCATCAAACCAGTATAAGCGACGAATATTGTTCCAAAATGAATAAATAATTCGCCATTATTATTTTTACTATAAAATTAGATTATGCTTCATAAACCCGTTCAAAATACGCTTATTATAAATTACTGTTGATGGCTAATTTTTATTTGAATTATTGCTTAATTATGTTATTCTTTACATGTAATTATATATAACTCATATTAAATGCAGTATTAAATTAAATGCAGTAATTAAATGCGCTATTCGTTCGCTCGAATAATTAAAACTTATAACTTGTCGGTTTTAATTATGTATCTATATATCCATAAGTAAATTTGTTTAAATATTTCCTAATGCTATTTTTTAATTGAATTCACGAGCATTTCGCATATTTCTGAACAATCAATTTAAAAACTAAAGGATATTTTATGAAAATGTTATCTGTTTAAAGAGACTATTGAAAAAACATGCTTACATGATACTTTTTCATTTCGCGAAGAATGCCCACGTTTATTTGTTGTTTATAAACCATTACATGTTCAAGCGTTTTCTTGGCGATTAAACATAGCGGTCTAAAACGAAAAAGACAACCCTCTTTGCCTCCTACTGAGAACTGTCATTTAGAGATCTCCAGGGTTTCAGAAATAAGGAGGGCAGGAGACATCTGCACGGCCGCTTTAAAGCGGTCATAACGCTTTCGAGGTCTTCATCACTGACCGCCTAGAACCGTCAGTAACGCTTTCGAACACTTTTCCAGTGACCGCCTAGAAGCGTCCGTAACGCTTTCGAGGTAGGCCGTCTTGACCGCCTAAACCCGGTCATAACGCTCAGAGGGTTAAAAGAGCTTCAACGTTTTCATATGAACGTGTATTTCTGTTGAAATTCAACTAGTTGCATAAGCACAAATCTTCATAATTTATTTTGAGATGGTGGAAAAACAGTGCTGATGTGTTATCAAGCTAAAAAAAAAAAAGGGAGGACTGTGCTATATCTCCCGTTCTACTGGCCCGATTGACAAAATTCAAACTGCGTTTTTCATGTCTCGAAAGCGCGACTTAGGAATATATTACATTTATACATAGCACTATTCTAACATAGGCATCTAACATAGGCATGTGTTGAAATCTTACTCCAGCTTTGGATTAGCGTGAAACGTGATTGTTTACAAGCTCTTTTGCGATTTCTAAATTTCTTTTGACTTTTTTGAAGGTGTTTTTATTATAACATTGCAGTTTTTGTTTAGTATTTTTATCACCTGATAATTATGGAAAATTGTGAGGAAGATGTAAAAAATAAAAGATCTTATATTCATCGACCAAAGAAAAAAAGTTCCAGGGAAATCAGCATAATGATACAATGAATAAGAAGTGTGGTGTCAGTTCTTCGTTTAAAAAATTAAATAGTGACACTGATTTGCCACCAAGAGATAAAGATAACTTTAGAGCCTAATTTTAGTGGTTATAGACTATTTGATTTGGATATCCTATTTCAATTTATTGAAAATAATTTATGTTGTAAAATTTGTAATGTTCATTTAAGTGAACTATTTCATCATGGTTTAAGCTCAAAATTTGAGTTACTATGCTCAAAGTGTTCATGTAAAAGAACTTTCAGAAACTCTAATATGATAGGTGTCCGAAAAAATATATCAGAGCTAAACAGAAGATTTACGTATGCAATGCGAACTCTTGGTCAAGGGAAAGCTGCTATGGAGAAATTCTGCTGCGTTATGGATCTCCCTCCTGTGATTGCACATCGTTCTTTCAAATTCGTCCTTAAATGTGACTGTAAGTGGAGACGGTACATGGAAGACTCGAGGACATACGTCTTTGGTTGGAGTCTGTTCCATAATAGGGTCAGAAAGCAACACAGTAATCGATACAGAAATACTGTCTTATATTGCAAAGGTTGCGAGTCATTTCTAGGAAATGGCGTAAGTGAACACAAGGCCTGTTTGGAGAATAATGCTGGTTCTTCAGGAAAAATGGAAATGAATGGAAAGATAAACAATTTTTCATGTTCCATGGAAAAAAGAGGTGTAAAATATACTTCTTATAGTGGTGACGGTATCAGGTTCAATGTTCTGTCTTACTTTTTTCGGGAACATGCAAGGACCTGACTCGGAACAGAGAGCTTACTAAAGCTATGTTCAATAACTGTGGGAAGTAGACAGGATACACAAGAAGGGTATACAAAACCCTTTGTTTTCCTCTCTTTACAATAATTTCCGTACTTCGGAATGCAAAGACCCACTACTTGTGGTCTAAACGTAAGAATATAAAAATATTTAACTAAACTCTAACTTAACTTTGGAATAATAAACGTGGAAGATTGGCCTTATATTAACAGGAAGCCGTATGTAGTACAGAGAACTGTTAACACTACAATACGTTTAAAAATTATCACGAGGATTAAACCTCTGCCTGGAAGGCAACCAGCAACTGAGTAAAACTTCTAAGGTAAGCGGCCTGCTTCAACTAACTCCATCCTCTATCTCGCTTGGCAAAAAGCCACAACTTAAGTACTTGGCGTTCACCAGACAAATTTTGCATAAATAAGTTAACGCTTTTAATTCTGGCCGGAAGTAGAAAATAAGAAGTGATAGTAAAGATTTAAAATAAAATAAACGTTAGTAAAACTTAAGATCCTTACATACTTCCCGCCAGAGTTAATTAGTTTTAAACTGAGGTCTAAAACGACCTTGTTGAAAACATTTAGCTCTAGAATCTAACGCGAGGCTAATCTTTTACAAACATTTCTCACTAGAAACTAGAAATTAAAAAAAAAAAGAAATTTGTTTTTACAATAGCAGCTCCAAGGACACGCAATTTTTCATCTGTACTGCATCTAAACAGGAGCTTTTATTCAAATCTGTTTCCTTCCAGAGATCTGGAAGGAAAACTAGTTTAATGAAATGTTACACAATGAAATGGCAAGTAACATGCATATTTATATTTCTCTTAACATTTTTATTTCATTCATGACTATTTTAATTATCTCTCCCCGTGCTCTCTGACATGTGTTGTAAAAGAACACCAAACACGAATGTGTTTATGTATACGTGTTCAACACTTCCTCCTACAATCAAAACACTAACGTGTTAAAAATTCAACATACCAAGCCCTCATAACACACCCTAACTTCAACTCTAAACCCTGAGGTACTATTCTGAAAGTGGCTAACTCTGAAGTGTAGCATCAGAGAGCCTAACTACATTCATTCAACCTTTAACACATATTCACCATGATTTGGTCTTTTTACAGTCACACGAATAAAAAAACATTTTAACATTACTTTCACTTTTACCATATCACGGTATTTCTTAACATTTAAAATAACAGTTCACATTGTATATAAGAACATATTAACATGCCGTTAATTTTACGCATTTGAAAACATACATTAGTAGTACATTGTTAACTTCTATTCTTTTCAAATCAAGTGCTAATTCTTCTACATTGAAATACTACATTTCAAAAAGTCTTTCAGACTAAAACTTCTTTCTTGCCAGGATGTTTTAAATAAAATTTATACAATAACTTTTACAATATTTAAGTCTTTACATATTCCTATTATACATCAACTTTTGTTTTACGCGCGAGTAATTGAAAAACATAATACCAAAATCGGTAACAACTCATTTCTCGCCTTTTTGGCGATAAAGGTAGACCTCGCATGACGTAAAACTTCTTGAAATCTGCCACTTGCAGTAAGAATGAAAGATTAACTTACGTTTGCAAAGTAACATAAAATTTTACTTATCTTTGTTACATTCGGACATTCTTTTCTGAGCCCAGTCCTGGAAGGTAGCGCAGATTCTCGTTTGATTTATCCTCCTTCTTGTGCGGGCTCGCCCTTCAGGGCCTTCCTCTAGAAGCTTTCTTTTTTCTCCAGTTCGGTCACCCTTGAATACCTTCCTTTTCGCCGCTGCCTGTGGTCTTGGCCGTTTGATGGCAGCTGGTCTTGGCGGAACCGGGAGAATCCTTTCGCGTTCCTGCTTGGACCTCGTTGCTGGCCGTTCAAATTTT
Source organism: Stegodyphus dumicola (assembly GCF_044657685.1). Classification (NCBI taxonomy): domain Eukaryota; kingdom Metazoa; phylum Arthropoda; class Arachnida; order Araneae; family Eresidae; genus Stegodyphus; species Stegodyphus dumicola. The sequence goes on from NC_140777.1 coordinate 135,449,473, forward strand.
CCTTGTAACTTTTCCTCCGCCGCTGGTGGCCCTTCCGCAGTTCGGCGACATTTGCTGCGGAGAGTCCTGTCGGATGAGTAGATCTTCCGTTTTAGAGCCGGATTATAGTTGCCGTCATTTCTCCTGGCTCTCTTTGCATACGTCGTCCTTCTCCCTTCTTCATTCTGGGGGTGTTCGTGAGCTCTCTTTTCTGGACGGTGGAACGGTTTCTTTTTCTTGTAACCTTTAATTTTCCCGCGGGGAAACTTTCTTTTCACTTGCTCCTGCCTCTTAATGGCTTGCCCTTGTACTTGTCGTTGTTCCACCTCTGGAGCTTGTGCCCGCCGTGTCTGTCGTGCCGGATCCTGCAAAAGATCTGTAATTATTTGCATTTTATTACGATCATAGTAGGGTTTGATTTGATCAATGTTTGCGGAGCAGGTTTCACAATTCCTGGCTTTTAACACTACTACAGCGTGAGTTATATTTTCTATGACATATGGTCCTTTAAATCGTGGAAAAAAATTGGCAGTTTTATCTTCTGGTGCTGAAGATAGTGAATGCTTAATTTTTAACACTTCATCCCCTACTTTATAAGTTACTCCCCGTCGTTTCAAGTCATAATGCAGCTTTTGTTTTCTCTGTGCTACTTCAGTATTCTTTTTTGCTTCTTTAATTAGTTTTTCTATATCACCCATTTTAAATTCTGGGGCTCTTTGTTGCACATAAAATAATTTATCTAACGGCGTTATAATCTTTCTGCCTAAAAATAACTCAGCAGGAGTTTTGCCCGTTGTATCATGTTTTGCGGTCCTAAGGGCGAAAGCAAATTCATTGACATAGTTATCCCAGCTTTTATGAAAATTGTTAATATAACTACGGATAATTTTCACTATATTTCTATTCAGCCGTTCCGCTATATTTGATTGCGGCCGATACGGGACCATTTTTAAATGACATATGACCAGTTTTGGGCACATGTCTTCAAATACATTACTTACAAATTGAGGACCATTATCCGATATAACTTTTAGGGGCGCTCCGTATTTTAAAATATATTTATTTAAAATAGAATCAGTAACTAATTTCGCGGAGGCTCGTTTTAAGGGAACAATTTCGGTCCACTTACTAAAATGATCAACCATAACAAGGAGATAGCGACTTTTATTTAACTGACTTTTTGTGAAAGGGCCCAATAAATCGATGCCAATTATTTCATTTGGAAATTCGGATTTAATACTATTTAGAAACCCGGCCGGGCGGAAATTAATATAATTAACTGCTTGACATGTTGGGCAGAACTGGACATACGCCCTTGTTAACTTTTGCAGTTCAGGAAAATAGACTGCCTCGCGTACGCGTTGGATAGGTTTTCGAATACCAGCATGAGAAGCTAAAGGGCTGTCATGGAGCTCCTACAGGATATTTAATCTAAGACTAGCTGGGATAACAGGTCGAAATTCGTTGTTGGAATTCGTAGTTTTTGTATAAATTAATAGACCATCTATTAGTTCGTAATGGGCCGCCCTGTTTCTTATCGCCACAATATCTTGGTGGCTAAAATTTTCAGGATCCTTTAAATACTCATAAATGCTTCCAAAGTCAGGATCCTTACCCAGTTCGGTTATTACAGTTTCTCGGGAATTTATTGTACATGTTGTGAGCATTGCCACCTTTACAGTATTACCTTCTTCATCTATTTTAATTCTGGATAGGGCATCTGCTACGATATTTTCCTTTCCGGGGGTATGCTTGATTACCAGATTATATTCTTGTAGCTTGAGTGCCCATCTTATTAACCTTGGGGATAAGTTTTTCCCTGAGTACAATCTAGTTACCGCCGCATGATCAGTGTACACTGTTATTGGCGCCTTCCCAAAATAGACTCGGAACTTTTGCACTACTAACAGAACTGCAAGTGCCTCTCTCTCGGTCGCGGAATAATTTCTTTGTGTTTGATTTAAAGTTCGGCTAAAAAATGCCACGGGCTGCTGATTTTGCGAAAGTAGCGCTCCTACCGCATAATCCGAAGCATCCGCTGAAATTTCTAAATTCTCATCCTTTTCAGGAAATTTCAACAGAGGGGCTTGCGTTAATGCTTGTTTTAATTTTTCGAAAGAACTATTGGCTTCGGCCGTCCACTAGAATCTCGCCTTTTTCCTTTTTAATTTTAACAATGGTTCAGCAATAGCTGCAAAATCTTTTATAAAGGACCTATAATATGAACAAAGTCCTAGAAAAGAAGAGAGCTTCTTCGCCGTGTTTGGAGTCGGATACTTTTGTACAGCGATTATTTTTGATTCGTCTGTCTCTATTCTATTCTGAGATATTTTGTAACCTAAATATTTTAATTGAGGGGCTGCAAATTTGCACTTTTCGACATTAACTTTTAGACCGGCTTCATTTAATAAAGAAAACACCTGTCTTAAATCCTGTACATGTTGGTCGAGATTATCACTAGTAATAATGATATCCTCTAAATAGATAAATGTGGACTTTCCATGAACAGGCCTTAACACAATGTCCATATATCGCTGAAATGTTGCCGGTGCCCCTGAAAGGCCAAATGGCATACGCAGAAATGCATAAGTGCCAGACGTGGTTATAAAAGCAGTCTTAGGCACGTCCTCAGGCCTAACCCCTATTTGAAAATAACCAGTCGTTAAGTCTAAAGTCGTCATATATTTGGTGGATGTTATGTTCCTTAGAATTTCTTCAATAATAGGTAACGGATATACCGGATATTTAGTTATGGAGTTTAATTTACGGTAGTCAATTGCGAATCTCCACATTTTTGGATGTGTCAATGGATAGTCATTATTTTTCTTACATAAAACCACCGGGCTAGCATAACTACTTGAGATGGGCGTTATGATCTTTTTACGTAGCTTATCGGTGATATGCCATTCTATAATTTTTTCCTTATTCTTATCATACCGGTATGCTTTGTGGCGAACTGGCATTGAATCTCCGGTGTCAATACTATGGTTAGTAACCTGAGTAAATCCTGGAATATCACTAAATAACGAAGCAAATTCACTTACCACTTGTCGGATTCTTCGTTGCTCTTCATTAGGCAGGTGGTCAAGGTTTAATATCGGCGGTTCAGCCTTTTCTTCACGAACTGGTTTCATTGTCAGCTTAAGGGACGCTTCTTAAAAATCTAGCGTTGCTTGTGCCTCTGAAAGAAAATCTATTCCTAAGATAATATGTGCTTGCAGATTCTTTACTATGAAAAACATAACCTTTACTTGTTCGTCCTTGATACGGACATACAGCGGTAATTTACCTATACACTTACATCTTTCTCCTTGCGCAGCTAACACTGTCGTATTATCCGAATTATATATACGATATTTACGAAAATACTTCCTAAAAAAATCTTCTGCCACACAGGAACACTGCGCGCCTGTATCCAGGAGTGCGGTGGCTGGGATATTATTCACCAACACTTCAATATTCGGAAGAGTCAAATTTTTCACCATTACTGTATTTAACTTGAAGGAAGAGGGGTTTTCGTGGCCTTCGGATTTCCGCACCCTCCCGTCAGCAGAAATTCGTTTTAGTTTAAATTATTTTTCATTTCCGTGCTTTTCTTCTTTTTCCACTGGCCTTGAGACTTTTTTCCTGGATTGCTATTGAACTGTGGACGTTCGCCGGCTGTTTTTGAATGCTCGGGTTTCCTTGCCCACTGATTCGCTTTGCTTCCGTAGCCGTGTGCTTCCGTTTGCTGTAGTCTTGGCGCACCAAATTGGTTTCGCTGTTGATAATGGCGTCTTCTTTCAATGTCCGCCGTTCTTCTACTTTCAAACTGGATTGCTAGCATAAAATAACTTTTCCAGTGTAGTCGGATTTCTTAATTGAATAAAGTCTTGCACTTGGGGCAGTAACCTCGGCAAAATCACTTGAATTATCTCAGGATCCGGACGGTTTCCTAACAAGATTTTGAAGACGTGAATTTTTCTTAAAATACAGCTTGAGAGATTTTCGATTCTTTGCTGATATATGCTGAAAAGTTCCGTTTCTAGTTTCGCACGATCCCTTACGACAGGGAAGGCTTTTACTAGGGCAGTCTTGAAATTCTCGTAAGTATAGGTGGGACTTCCTGCTTGACCCAAGAGACTTCTGCCTATACATTTGAACCCATTAAGCGCTTGGCCCCTCAAAGCGCTGGTAGCTAAGGTAACTTTTTGAAATTCGTGCACGGGGTAGAGCATGAAGTGGTCATCCAATTTTTCCAAAAAACTGGTTACCGGTGAGTTTCCATTAAATGTTGCTTCTGGTTTCATCGAAGCGCACATGGTCTGGACGATGTAACCAAATCTTTCCAGGGCGGCAGCTGGCATTTCTGGATTCTGAGCCGCTTCTGCAGGCAGCACAGGTTCTTCTTGAAACTCGGCCATGGTTATTCTTCTTCGTTGGGCGCCACTCTCAGGTTCAATGTTCCGTCTTACTTTCTTCGGGTGTATGCAAGGACCTGACTCGGAACAGAGAGCTTACTAAAGCTATGTTCAATAACTGTGGGAAGTAGACAGGATACACAAGAAAGGTATACAAAACACTTTATTTTTCTCTCTTTACAATAATTTCCGTACTTCGGAATACAAAGACCCACTACTTGTGGTCTAAACGTAAGAATATAAAAATATTTAACTAAACTCTAACTTAACTTTGGAATAATAAACGTGGAAGATTGGCCTTATATTAACAGGAAGCCGTATGTAGTACAGAGAACTGTTAACACTACATATACGTTTAAAAATTATCACGAGGATTAAACCTCTGGCCTGGAAGGCAACCAGCAACTGAGTAAAACTTCTAAGGTAAGCGGCCTGCTTCGACTAACTCCTTCCTCTCTCTCGCTTGGCAAAAAGCCACATCTTAAGTAACGGCGTTCGCTACACAAATTTTGCATAAATAAGTTAACGCTTTTAATTCTGGCCGGAAGTAGAAAATAAGAAGTGATAGTAAAGATTTAAAATAAAATAAACGTTAGTAAAACTTAAGATCCTTACATAGGTGATGCAAAACCATTTGCAGGTATAACTGACGCCAAACCATATGGTTCATTAAATATAGAAAAATTTGAGTGTGTTGGACATATTCAAAAACGAATGGGAATATGGCTACGCAAATTAAAACTTGAAAGAAAAAAAGTAAAATTAAATGACGGTAAAATCTGTCTGGGAAAGGGAGACTAACAGATAAGTTAATAAATGAAATAACTTCGTATTATGGTAATGCGATTAGAGAATATAATGAGTCTGTTAGTGATATCAGAAAAGCCATTTGGGCAATTTACTACCAGAAAATATCGAGTGATGAAAAGCCGATTCATGACGTTTGTCCTACGAATGAAACCACATGGTGCAAATACAATATAGCTAAGCAAAATAAAGCTGATTATAAGCATATAAATTCTGAACCAGTCGCTGTAATGGAGGCAATAAAGCCAGTTTTTATAGATTTGTCACAACCTTCGTTATTGAGACGTTGCCTTGGCGGCAAAACACAAAATAATAATGAATCATTTAATTCCTGAATTTCGAAATTTTGTACAAAGACATGTCGTGCTGGTAGTAGGATAGTTCAAATTGCTGGAAATGAAGCAGTGATTGCTTTTAACGAAAGGTCTGTTGGTAGACATTCTGTAATGAATGAGCTACAGCTTTTTAGAAGTAAGTTTTCTATTGAAGGATTTTTACAAATCGATAACAAGAGAATAGATAACGCAGAAAAGAAAGGCTTGTCAGAAACAAAACAACAGCGTAAACTTGAAAGGCAGCAAAAAATGTCAGAAGTGCAGGCCTCCATAAAAATGATGGGGATGTTTATTGTGCTGGTGCGTTTTAATTTGTAAATAAAATTTTAGCAGTTTAGCATACAATTTGAAGTAAGTCGTAAAAGATTTTTTCACACATGTTAAATAATATGTATATTATACAATATAATACATATCATATGCTTAAATGCTTGAGTTTATTTAACTAAAGTGGTTATGTAAAAATAAATTTTTGTGCAAATATGCTACATGTATTTTAATATACGGCTATCACTCTGTCATGGTAATGTATATAGCAAAGTAAATTTAACGTGTTTCATACTAACAAAAGCTTCTGCAATTTATTAGGATTTATACTTTTTAAATGTATTTTGAAAATAAATATACTATGCACTTTATTATTAGAAAGTTATATACTGAAGTATTGGCATTAAAACTCAAATTTCTTAAAATACGGTTTTTCGCAGTTGTATACATAGCATTTAAAGTATGCTAAAGTTACATTGTGGAAGAACTATTAAATGTTTTATATGTTTGATATACAGTAATATATTACAGAGAACTTGAGCTAAGACATTTGGCTAAGACATTTGTCTATAAGTAAATTCTTATTTGTAAGGAAGTTTTATCATTCTTAGTCGATATGTTATACTTCGATGAATGTAGCAGTTTAGCATACAATTTCAAATAAGTCTTAAAGGTTTTTTTCCCACCTATGTTTAAATAATGTTGCATAATATGATACATATCATATGCTTAAATGCTTGAAAGTACTTAACTGATGTGGTTATGTAAAAATAAATTATTTGTTCAAATATGCTACACGTATTTTAATACACGGCTATCATTCTGTCATGGTATTTTATATAGTATGGTAATTTTAATGTGTTTCATATTGACAAAAGCTTATGCAATTTATTAGGATTTATACATTTTAAATATATCATTTTGAAAATAAATATACTATGCACTTTATTATTAGAAAGTTGTATACTGAAATATTTGCATCAAAACTCGATTTTCTTAAAATGCATTTTTTCCCAGTTGTATACATAGCATTTAGAGTATGCTAAAGTTACTCTGTGGAAGAACTATTAAATGATTTATATGTTTGATATACAATAATACATTACAGAGAACTTTACCTGAAACATTTGCCTATAAGTAAGTTCCAATTTGTAAGAAAAATTTAGTTGTATTATTGATAGCGTAGAAGTTTCAAATCATTTTTAGTTGATATGTTATACTTTGATGATGGCAGCTTATTTTACATTAATTATGCTTATACCAACTATTGGAAATTATATAATATTACAATATCTCTCACAAAATAAGCATTTTATATATTTTATAACAAGAGAAGTATTTAAAAAAAATATTTACATTAAAACTTGATTATCTCAAAACATAAATTTTCACTGTTGCGCGCATGATATTTTAAAAACGGTTCTTGGTACACACTTTAAATTTAATGGACTTCTTTATATGAGTATTATCATCGAACTGAACCAAAAAATATATTGAATATTTTAATAGTCAAAAATTTTACGCATGGAAATATTAAAAATTTTTTATTAAAATGCATTGTATAAATTTCTTAAGATTTTTGGTTCACAGTAGTCTTTAGATGCTATACAAGCTGTATATTAACTATGAAGTTAAAATATATAACAGAATGTTTTAAATTGTGCACGCAAAGTGGGAGTATTACGTGAACATATAAAAAATTACCTCACAAAGAAGATTAAATTATAAAAACATTTGTGGCAACACAAACTATTTGCTTACTAATTCAGCTGTGCTATGTAGTCAGCTGTAAAAAACTGGAAGTAATAGCTTTAAAAATAAATATGCTATCCCAATTCTTACAACAGGATCATATTCAGAGATTTTGAGGGTTTTAAGGTGTACGAGACCCCTTAACGTAGTTCAATGGAGAACGTGATGCAACCACTTCTCATTCCCCAATGACTTTAGCTTTGGCACTTACGTTTCAACCGTCACAGGAATGACGGCCTTGATAATTCAACGAAAGAACATATTATTAGTACTCATTTCGTGCTCTTAACGTTCTTAGCATATTTCATAATGCCTTACCGGAAATTTCTGTTTTCAGCTATAATCCTGGAAGGAAAAGTTCTGTTCATGCTGGTTCTATCATCTCGACTTGAGGTTTTGGATGATGGTAAATTACTCATGTATCGATTGTTATACTAAAGGAACTCTATTTTTATGCCTCATGATTGAGAAGTCCATTATTGCCACCAACCATAACCGAAATCTGAAAGGATTTTATGTGGGACTTCTCAATATCTGGCAATCTCTGGCAAATTCCGCTCAACATCCACGATTTGTTTTCGTGACTTCTTGCTGATTAGCAGCATTATCTTCTGTGTCCTAATGTGTTCTGCAGTTCTTTCGTAAGTGTTCATCACCACTGCAGTTCTAGCATACTAAGGTCGCTTTCGTCTGACGTCTGTTCCGCCTTAAGACACTTACTTAAGTGGGTAGACTGCCTGGACGAGCTGTCACTTGTCCACTAGCTTCTGGGTTGGAGTAGTTCCGATTGGGCAATGGTGTGTGCAAGTTTCTGAAAGGACTGCCACGTTTTTCATGGCGTACACTCTAGGCATTTTTTAAATCCTTGAGATCCACTATTCGCAATTGTTTCTATACCTCAGGTTCCCGTATGCCACCGAGGAAGTATTTCATGGATTGTACTTCACGTATTTCTGTTGAGCAGTCAAAAAAGGAGAGATGGGAGAGCATTTCCATAACAATGCCGAGCTTCTGGATTATTTTGTTGAGCTTCTGCTGTCGAGATATTAACTGCAGCCTTCTGTAGTCTTTTAAACACTTCTTAGTAGAGCTTTCGCGTACCGGGTACAGCATCAAAATCTAGCCTCTGGGTTTCTAGAAGAGTGGGACCGATATCGTCTTCTTCTATTCTCAGAGAAGCTGCGAAATTACAGGTTTGTCTTCGGAATCCTACCCATTTCCATTTGGAGCTATACAGAACTGAGCCTTGTACATATGTCACATGTTTTTTCCATCACACGTGGAAAGCATGACAAAATGGGTCGGAAAACATAGGTACCTATTTAAAGGTATCAGAATCGTCTCCAGTTGTCATTATGAATGTGTTAAAGCTGTCAGATTCTTTGGCGACAACAGCAGAGACTTTGTCATCGATTTGTTGTTCGACATCAGAAACTCTTCCTTTGATTTGTAGTTTGACAGCATTAACTCTTTCTTTGATTTGCTGTTTGACAGCAGAAACAAGTTCTCCAGTTTCTCTAACTCTCCTTTCGACCATGTTATTTCTGCTTTCAAAATCCTCGAAAATCTTCTACTGTTGTCTTTTATTTCTTCTTGACAGGCTTAAGTATCAATTTTGGATAGATTCCATCTTTCCTTGAACTGGTATTATTTCCCCTTTCCCTCTTTTGTTGGACGCATTTATCTCTTCTGTAAAGGAATCAACCTCTCCTTTTATATCTTCCTGGAACGCAGCAAAGACTGTCACAAGCTGCCTCAGATGCTCCTCAATTGTTCTTGTCACTAGCATTCTGTCCTACTTCTAACACCCAAAATTGTTCCTGGCATAAAGGTTCGTAAAGCATGCGGAAGAGCTGGTAGTTTGTTAGAATTTATTTGTTCCGTAAAAACACTAAACAATTCTGGAGTTTTTCGAAAAGTACGAGTAAAAAATATAATTCCAAAAATATACGAAATATAAAGGAACACTGCTAGTAGTTATCACTTTAAAGTGCTGAGAATGATGAAGAAAATACGATGAAAAGCGCACGTAAAGAGCGAACATAAATCTGTCAATACTCCTTACTCTATGCTGAACTGCAGAGTTCAGAACTGAAGTTCATTCTGGTCTTATCTCATTTTCTCACTCTCCATACCAAAAGCCCGAAACTGACAAAACTGTTGGACGTTCGAAATTTTGGAAGAGAAAACAAATGAAGCCACAAGGAAAAATCTACATGGCTTATAATGATTGTCACATTAAAAAAAGGAGTTCTAAAGTATAACGCCAACTAAGGGCGTAACAATAATTTTTAAGCTCCGACCTCTCTCCGTCAAGACATGGAGAAACTACTGATGGTGTGAGTGAGAGAGAAGCAGCTTCAAGGAGGAACCTTAACACAAAGCATCTTTTGTGAGAAGGCACTATTACGAGTTATTTACGAGCGATTTACGGTTATTTTCTAAAGAAGATCCCACACACTTCTACAAACGTGGAATCGGAAGACCCGTTTAAAGCCAGTCGGGGCTGGTTTAACAACTTTAGGGAAAGGACCGACCTTCACTCCGTCGTCAGGCATGGTGAGGCAGCAAATCCGGATGTAAAGGCAGCTGATGTTTACATCAAAATGTTTTCCGAACAGATAGTAGCCAAAGGATACATCCCCCAGCAAGTCCTCAACTGTGACGAGACAGGGCATTTCTGGAAAAGGATGCCGAATAGAACTTACATAACGGCAGAGGAGAAGATGCCAGGTCACAAACCCATTAAGGATAGATTAAATCTAGCAATTTGCGTCAATGCGAATGGCGACTGTAAAATCAAACCTCCGTTAGTATACCATTCGGAAAACCCCAGAGGCTTTAAGTCATATAATATTTTAAAAGAAAACCTGACAGTTATAATTTTAAGAAGATATGTGGAGGGCAAATCCGAAGGCGTGGGACAGAATGAACTTCTTTGTGGAGTGGATAATTCTGGTGTTCTGTTCTGGTGTTGGCCTCGACAATGCCCCTACTCACCCATCAAATCTCGAAGATGATTTACTCGAAGAGTTCAAGTATATAAAATTTCCCTACCTACCACCCAACACCACTCCTATCCTGCAGCCCATGGATCAGCAGGAGATTTCTAATTTTAAGAATTTGTACACCAAGCACATTTTTCGCCGCTGCTTTGAGGTGACAGAGAACACAAACCTTACCATTCGAGAGTTCTGGAAAAACCACTTTAACATCGTGATGTGCCTAAGAATTATTGTTCAGGCCTGGCTGGGTGTTACAACGTCTGCATGGAAGAAGCTGTGGCCTGAGGCTGTAGCTAAAAGAGAATTCGAATGATTGGAACCCAAAGTGTCAGTGGTAGAGGAGCTTGTTTCTCTGGGAAAATCCATGAGTCTGGAGGTGGAGGAGAGAGATGTGAACGAACTCGTAGAGGAACAGTCTCAGGAGCTGACAACCGAGGAGTTACACGATCTGCATTTGCAGCAGCATACGGTGGTTCAACGAAAAATTAGTTTTGAAGAGGAGCCAGAGATGGAGGAGGTTATCCCTGCAAGAGATATAAAACAGATCTTGAGAATGTGGGATAAAGTTGTAGAGTTCGTGGATAAAAATCACCGCGAAAAAGTTGCAACTAGTCCTAAATCGGAGTTGTTCAACGAAACTTGCCTAACTCGATTACGCAATACCTTGACAGGTAGGAAGAAACAAACCTCCTTGGACAGTTTTTTTAAACGATCTGCGGGTGAAAATGAGCAGATCATGACAAAAAGAGCGAAGACCAGTGACAAAAATTAAGCGCTTCCGTAGGCACTTTTTCTTTTAATTATGTTTTTATAGAATATGTATTTGTTATTTATAAATAAAGGTTTCTTCTTGTTTTTGAATAAGAAACTACATTTTTCTTATTCAAAAACACTTAAAAAAACAGCTGAGGTCGTGTTTTGGGAGCTGGAACGGATTAATGGCATTTCGATTACTTTCAATGCGGAAAATTGCTTTGAGATACGAGCAAGGTTACGAAACATATTAAACTCGTTTGTCGAGGAACCACTGTACTTAATTATATAATCGTTAGCAAGCAGATAGTAATAAATAATTTTAAAACTGTGCTGCTATCAATATACAAATTATGTTGACTAGTATAATTAATTTAGAATTATGCGAATACATATAATATAAGATGATGTATGTTACTACAGATACGTGTTAATATAATACATATATAAGTCTGTGCATATATATGAAATCATAATTCTTTTTATACCAGTTAACAGTTAGAATTACTGAACAACCTTGAAAGGTTCCCCAAGAATGAAATATGGTGTAACAATGAACACTTAGTTTAGAAATTCGATTCTATTATATATTGTTGTAAAAGTCATTGTAAGAGTGAAAATTCTTCATTCTGCCTTAATGCGATTTTTTGCGTTTAATGCGTTGTTTGGTGATTTTATGATCCCGAATTATATTGATGTGATATATTAATACTGCATTTGTAGATATACGTTTTTTGAGAAACGAGTCAAGGCGATTGATTTTTTGTAAAAATTTGGATTTATCCTTATTTTATTGACGTGCACCAGCACAGAATTGAGAATGGCTTGTGCTATGCTTCGATGGATGAAGAAGCGTTTGTAAGTAATGAATATTATGAACGTTTGAACATATTTAAATGAATAGTATTAAAAGTATATATTTACTTATATCATATACTAATAGTTTATGGTAAATTTTTCATTATAAATCTCATCACAGTTTCATTTCTCATTCTATTGCATTTCTATAGCGGTACATACATTTTGTGGTTTACATATTGTAGATTGCATCAGTTTTTCAGCGCAATTTATTCCTCGGTATGTTACTTGTAGTGTTATTAGAAATTCCATTATTTTTGTATTTTTTCTGCAATTTTTAGTATCTTATTAAGAAATTTATGTTTTATTTCAAGATGTATATGAAGTTGGTTATATCAAATGTTAAATAAACGTTGTTATTCAGGCAATAGCGTTAGCTTTATCCAGATAGATAAATGCATTTCTTAAATACTCAAGATATAAAGACACACTCGGATAGTAGATTCACTGACTTTACGTTTGTTAAGGGTTATATATATTCATTAAAGGCGTGTTCAAAACAACCATTGACGGGTAGTCTTGGCGTAATTCGGATTCATACCAAGCTTATCCATTTCTCAGGGCAATAATTTTCGTTATTTTTGCTAAACCATTTACGAAAATATAATTTTCCGAATGCTGAACTCTTATGCATGAAAAGACAGAAGTTAAGATATTTGTTTTGCAATTTGATGCAAAATTCTTATTATTAAAACACTGATGTATATGTTCTTAATTTAAAACTCTGCCAGTATATAACATTATATAACATTATTGTGTTATCACCATTTATAGATGTCGCTTGCTGCACAGCCTGCTGAATACATTTTACTTTCTAGCTATCTACAATTACATCATGTTGTTTCGGTATGAACAGGGGCGAAGTATTCATTATTTAATTACATTTAAAGATAATTAATTAAATTTTTCTGATTTTGATATCTATATTATATAGACAGGATTACTGATAAAAAATTTCAGAAAATTGTAAATGAAGAAGTAAATAGAAAAATTTCGTTCAGGTATTGTGAGATGCTAATATAAACTTCATACATTTTACTAGGGGGCTGTTGACAAAGCAAAATCTTTACTATATATGTCTACGAGCTCTACGTATACAGTGTGTTGCTCAAAGTAAACTTCCTGCATTGTGAAGAGTACTACGTGTATGTCGTGATGTGTTCATGCGAAGCTTGTTTCCTCGTATGAGCTCTGCCTCTTCGAACCGAAATTGTCCGTAATCTGCAGCGTCTTGAGTTGTTTATGCAGCTTCTTGAGCTGTTCTGGTATTTCCTGTCGAATCTGACGATGACGCGGACAGTCTTGCATCCTTCGTTTACTTGCGACTTCTTCCCGTCATCGCGCATATTCTTTTGACGTTCCGCTTTCCTAATGGGCCTCCGTTTCGCTTCTGCTTACCTTTCCGGAGCACGCAGTGATTCTTGGTTTTCTGAAGGTCTTTTGCGTCTGCTACTAGTTTCTGATACAGTTTGAGCCAGCGAAGTTTCTTGAGTTGTTGCTTGTCTGCTGGAACTCCTATTCGTTTCTTCTTCAGTTTCTTGAATGCGTAACCTTTCTTGTCACTATGCTTGCCTGCTGAGTTTCTAGTTGTATCTTCATTCATTTTTGAAGCATGCAAGTTTTCTTCTACTTGCCTGCTGAGTCTCCTAGTGCTTTTTACTTCATTTTTTATGTAGCTCGCTGTAACATTTGTGCTGTCTTCTTGCGTTCAGACATTTTAGTAAATTGAAAAAAAAATTATGTAACTGTAGTAAAGTAACATTCATCTAAAATATGTTAAATACCTACAGAAGTTTAAACTTCTACTTAGAAAGGAACTATACAATAAAAGAAATTAAATTTTTATAAATAAAATTAGAATAGCATAAAATGCATAGAAACATTTCATTATGAAGAAAATGTATTCATTCTTTCCAAGCAACCAGCTATTCGTAAATAAATTTTTCTTGCCAAGTCAGGAAACAAAGAACTTTGACACTTGGGGTAATACATTTGAAGTTATGATTTAAATTTATTTTAATATAACAAATTTGCAAAATCTCAATAAAAGAATTAACGTAGCGATAGCATATCGTGTCACGTATCTAAAGGTGAAACATAAAAGTTGCCAAAAGCAGCTATTCATTTAAAATACTGAAATTAACGAAATATTTTTCGACATACAGTGACGTTATATGGAATCACGTGCTTTCTTCAACTCAGAATATAACCGTAAATAATAACAATAAGTTTCGAGTTTGGCAATACTAATTATTTCATATTTTTTTAACTTAAAAATTTCTCTTAAACAATACGATTTGAGAGTGAGAAGAGCCATCATTTTTCTAAATAAAGCAATTTGATCTCCAGCGCTTTCCGAAATTTTATATAACATCTCGAGTGATAGTCGTAGGAAGATAACAATAGTCGAAAAGTTTTACCAAGAATTTTTGAAATCCGAGGGTACCTCCTTCTAAACTCAAATCTCCCCCCCCCGTTCCGGAGGATATGATGTTACGAAGAAAAAAAAAAAAAAAAACAAAGAGGCAAAATCCCACATATATTTAAACTGCTGACTCCTGTTTACAATATTCAATTTCCTTTAAAAACATTAAGCTTCATTTAAATAAAAGGAAAATAAATTCACACATTTTCCCTAGCTTTCAAGCTTTTATTGTATTTTTAAATATTCTTTTTGTCACTGTTGCGCAAGTTTTCCGCGGCGTCATTAGGAGCCGTAGGTCGAAAACATATAAGAATCATTGCTGTAAATAATGATCATATGATAAATTGCATACATATGCGATTCTTTTGATTAGAATTTGAGTACAATTCTTTATACATCAGCTACTATGCCCCTTTATGTAACGACAAGGATTATTTTCAATGATTATCCGATGAGAATGATTCTTTACAATGATTATTTGATGACAAAGATCATTTGCAAAGAATATTAAAGCCGATGACTACGATTACTTAAATAGAATATGCATGTCATTCGATGACAACGATTATTTCCAAAGAATCTTCGATCACGTCACTATTGTATATCGCTATACTTCTGGGTTTGGGGGGGGTTGTGTATTATACTACGGCCCTGTAATTAAGCGTTTTAAATGACATCAAAAACGTTAGTAAAACTTAGGATCCTTACATACTATCCGCCAGAGTTAATTAGTTTGAAACTGAGGTCTAAAACGACCTTGTTGAAAACTTTTAGCTCTAGAATCTAACGCGAGGCCAATCTTTTTCAAACATTTCTCTCTAGAAACTAGATATTAAAAAGTCGTTTTTACATTATCATCTCTATGGACAAGTATTTTCATCTGTACTGCATCTATAAACAGGAGTTTCTTAGTTGAAATCTGGTTCCTTATGGAAGGAAAACTAGTTTAATGAAATGTTATACAATCAAATGGCAAGTAACATGAATATTTATATTTCTCCTTTAAAATTCTTATTTCATTCATGACGTTATTTAATTATCTCCCCGTGCTCTCTGACTTGTGTTGTAAAGAAAAACACCAAACACGAGCGTGTCTATGTACAAGTGTTCAACACTACCGCCTGCAATCAAAGCACTAACGTCTTAAAATTCAACATAACAAAACCTCAGAACACACCTTATATTCATCTCTAAACCCTGAGCTACAATTCTGAAAAGTGGCTAACTCTGAAGTGTAGCGTCAGAGAGCCTAACTACATTCATTCAACCTTTATCACATATTCACAATAATTTGCTCTTTTTACAGTCACACGAATAAGTTAAAATTTTTGGCATTACTCTAATATTTTTACTTTTAACATATCACAATATTTCTTAACTTTTAAGATAACAGTTCACATTGTATATAAGGACATATTAACATGCCGTTAATTTTACGCATTTTAAAACATGCATTAGTAGTACATTGTTAACTTCTATTCTTTTCCAAGCAAGTGCCAATTCTTCTGCATTGAAATTCTACATTTCAAAAGTCTTTCAGATTAAAACTTCTTTCTTGCCAGAATCTTTTAAATAAAATTTTATACAATAATTTTTACAATTTTCTTAAGGTACCTTTCTCAAAGATTATCAATGCTTTTTCAATATTCAAGTATTTACACATTCCTATTATACATTAATTTTAGTTTTACTCGCGAGTAACTGAAAAACAATACCAAAATAGGTAACAACTCCTTTCTCGCCTTTTTGGCGATAAAGGTAGGCCTCACATGAGGTAAAAATTCTTGAATTCTGCCACTTGCAGTAAGATTGAAAAATTAACTTACGGTTTCAAAGTAACATAAAGTTTTACTTATCTTTGTGATATTCAGACATCCTTTTTTCTGCCCAGTCCTGGAAGGTAGCGAAGACTACGGTCTGGTTGATCTTCCTTCTTGTGCGGGTTCGGCCTTCGGTCCCTTCCTTTAGCATCTGCCTGTGGTCACGGCCGTTTGATGGCAGCTGGTCTTGGCGGAACCGGGACAACTGTCTCTCGTTGTTGCCTGGATCTCGTTGCTGGCTGTTCAAATTTTTCTTGCGTCTTTGCATCTGCAGCTGGTCTTCCTTCATCAATTCGTCGACATTTGCTGCGTAGACTCCTATCCGATGGGTAGATCTTCTGTTTTGGAGCCGTGTTATAGTTGCAGTCATTTCTCCTGGCTTTCTTTGCATTAGTCGTACTTCTCCCTTCTTCATTCTGGGGGTGGTCGTGCTCTCTCTTCTCTGGTCGGTGGAACGACTTCTTTTTCTTGTTACCTTCAGTTTTCCAACGGGGGAACTTTCTTTTCAATTGCTCCTGTCTACTAATGGCTTGCCCTTGGGATTGTCGTTGTTCCACCTCTGGAGCTTGTGCCTGCCGTGCCGGATCCTGCAAAAGATCTTGAAATATTGGCATTTTATTACGATTATAAAATGGTTTTATCTGGTCTACGTTTGCGGTGCAGGTTTCACCATTCCTGGCTTTTAACACCACTAAGCCTGAGTTACTTTTTCTATGACATATGGTCCTTCAAATCGTGGATAAAATTTAGCAGTTTTATCTTCTGGTGCTGAAGAAAGTGAATGCTTAATTTTTAACACTTCATGTCCTACTTTATAAGTTACTCCCCGTCGTTTCATATCATAATAAAGCTTCTGTTTTCTCTGTGCTACTTCAGTGTTCTTTTTTGCTTTTTTAATTTATTTTTCTATATTGCCCATTTTAAATTCTGGGGCTCTTTGTTGAACATAAAATAATTTATCTAACGGCGTTATAATCTTTCTGCCTAAAAATAACTCAGCAGGAGTTTTGCCCGTCGTATCATGTTTTGCGGTCCTAAGGGAGAAACCTAATTCATTGACATAGTTAACCCAGCTTTTATGAAAATTTTTAACATAACTACGGACAATTTTCATTATATTTCTATTGACCCGTTCCGCTATATTTGATTGCGGCCGATACGGGACCATTTTTAAATGACGTATGCCCAGTTTTTGGCACATGTCTTCAAATATATTACTTACAAATTGAGGACCATTATCCGATATTACTTTTAGGGGCGCCCCGTATTTTAAAATATATTTATTTAAAATAGAATCAGTAACTAATTTCGAGGAGGCTCGTTTTAAGGAAACAATTTCGATCCACTTACTAAAATAATCAACCATAACAAGGTGATAGCCACTTTTATTTAACTGACTTTTTGGGAAAGGGCCCAATAAATCGATGCCAATTATTTCATTTGGAAATTCCGATTTAATACTATTTAGAAACCCGGCCGGGCGGAAATTAATATAATTAACTGCTTGACATGTTGGGCAGGACTGGACATACGCCCTTGTTAACTTTTGCAGCTCAGGAAAATAAACTGCTTCGCGTACGCGTTGGATGGTTTTTCGAATACCAGCATGAGAAGCTAAAGCGGAGTCGTGTAACTCCTGCAGTACGTTTAATCTAAGACTAGCTGGGATAACAGGTCGAAATTCGTTGTTGGAATTCGTAGTTTTTGTATAAAATAATAGACCATCTATTAGTTCGTAATGGGCCGCCCTATTTCTTATCGCCACAATATATTGGTGGCTAAAATTTTCAGGATCCTTTAAATAATCATAAATATTTTTAAATTCAGGATCCTTACTCAGTTCGGTTATCACAGTTTCTCGGGAATGTAACTTACATGCTGTGAGCATTGCCACCTTTACAGTATTAACTTCTTCATCTATTTTTATTCTGGATAGGGCATCTGCTACGATATTTTCCTTTCCGGGGCGTGTGCTTAATTACCAGATTATACTCTTGTAACTTTAGTGCCCATTTTATTAACCTTGTGGATAAGTGTTTCCCTGAGTACAATCTAGTTCCCGCCGCATGATCAGAATACACTGTTATTGGACCTTTCGAAAATAGACTCGGAACTTTTGCACTGCTAACAGAACTGCAAGTGCCTCTCTCTCAGTCGCGGAATAATTTTTTTGTGTTTGATTTAAAGTTCTACTAAAAAATGCCACGGTCTGCTGATTTTGCGAAAGTACCGCTCCTAGCGCATAATCCGAAGCATCCACTGAAATTTCTAAATTCTCATCGTTTTCAGGAAATTTCAAAACAGGGGCTTGCGTTAATGCTTGCTTTAATTTCTCGAAAGCACTATTGGCTTCGGCCGTGGACGAGAAAATTGCCTTTTTCCTTTTTAATTTTAACAATGGTTCAACAATAGCTGCAAATTCTTTTATAAAACTCTAACTTCAATCTTTGGAAGAGTCAAATTTTTCACAATAACTGTATTTAACTTGAAGAAAGAGGGCTTTTCTTGGCCTTCGGATTTCCGCACCCTCCCGTCAGCAGAAATCCGTTTTAGTTTAATTTTCTTTCTTCCTTTCCATGCCTTCCTTGTTTTTCCGCTGGCCTTCAGACTTTTTTTCTGGCTTACTATTGAACTGTCGACGTTCGCCGGTTGTTTTTGGATACTCAGGTTTCCTTGCCCTCTGATTCGATTTGCTTCCGTAGCCGTGTTCTTGCCTTTGCTGTGGTCTTGGCGCACCAAATTGGCTTCGTTGCTCAAACTGGCGTCTTCATTCGATGTCCGCCGTTCTTCTATTTTCAAACTGGATTGTTAGCTCAAATAACTTTTCCAGTGTAGTCGGATTCCTTAATTAAAAAAAGTCTTGTACTTGGGGAACTAAACTCGGCAAAATCACTTGAATTATCTCAGGATCCGGACGGTTTCCATACAAGAGTTTAAAGACGTGAATTTTTCTTAAAATAAAGGTGGAAAGATTTTCGATTCGTTGCTGGTATATGCTGAAGAGTTCCGTTTCTAAACTTGCACGATCTCTTACGACAGGGAAGGGTTTTACTAAGGCAGTCTTAAAATTTTCGTAAGTATAGGTGGGACTTCCCGCTTGACCCAAGAGGCTTCTGCCTATACATTTGAACCAATTAAGCGCTTGGCCCCTCAAAGCGCTGGTAGCTAAGGTGACTTTATGGAACTCATGGACTGGATACAGCATGAAGTGGTCATCCAATTTTTCCAAAAAACTGGTTACCGGTGAGTTTCCATTAAATGTAGCTTCTGGTTTCATCGATGCGCGCATGGTCTGTACGATGTACCCAAATCCTTCCAGGGCGGCAGCTGGCATTTCTGGATTCTGAGTCGCTTCTGCAGGCACCACAGGTTCTTCTTGAAACTCGGCCATGGTTATTCTTCTTCGTCGGGCGCCACTATCAGGACTTGTATTCCTCTTTACTTGCTTTGGAAACATGAACTATCCTGACTCGGAACAGGGAGCTTACTCAAGCTATGTTTACTAAATTACGTGATTCAAATCTTATTTATTGCAACAACTTAAACTGTTATGACACTTTCAATTGCACAAGAGGCCCTTGCTTTTACAACTGCATTTATTTGCGGAACACTTCCTTTTGCAATAACAGTGTGTACATATACTCCTCTCTTTTCAATCTACACCAGAGCATATCTGTGATTGTCGACATACACCGGTGAGGGTCCGAATGTA
Organism: Stegodyphus dumicola; assembly: GCF_044657685.1. Lineage (NCBI taxonomy): Eukaryota > Metazoa > Arthropoda > Arachnida > Araneae > Eresidae > Stegodyphus > Stegodyphus dumicola. The sequence goes on from NC_140777.1 coordinate 135,469,586, forward strand.
GAAGAATGTAATGCAATATTCGATCTTTCACCGACGTATTTGGTGAATATTAACATTCTCCGGTGAAAGTCGACATTCTTTAATTTCGGTCTTTCGAGGTAACATATTTTTATACGATTATATACATATATATATATATATATATATATAACACTTTAAATTGCACAAGAGGCCCTTGCTTTTACAACTGCATTTATTTGTGGAACACTTCCTTTTGCAATAACAATGTGTACATATACTCCGCTCTTTTCAATCTACACCAGAGCATATCTGTGATTATCGAAGTACACTGGTGAGGGTCCGAATGTAGAAGAATGTAATGCAATATTTGATCTTTCACCGACGTATTTGGTGAATGTTGACATTCTCCGGTGAATGTCGATATTCTCCAATTTCGGTCTTTCACGGTAACATATGTTTATAAGATTATATATATATATATATATATCGTGTATATATATTGTTTATATATATATATATATAATCGTTTATTGCAATGCATTGTCGGAAACGCTTTCCTGGCCCATAGTGACGAGAGACAACACAAGAAAAATATGGTACGAACATTGTAAAGATATTTTTTTATTTTCCTTAGCGCAGCGGAAACCAAGAAATAAGAACAAAAGCAGGGGATCGCCATCAAAGAAAGTATTCGAAAGTTCCTTCGGAACGTATCCTAAACATGGGTTTGGTAGAGATAGTCCAGTGCATTGTTCAGCAAGATCACGAGAACTAACTTGCATTATCAGTTCGTCTCGGGGTACTTCAACACATAAGTGCACGAAACCCCAGTTAGAAGTCCAACAGGAACTTGTGGCACATATTGTGGCAGGTGCTGGTAAAGTCCTGGGGATGCACGGTATTTTCCAGAGCATCTCATGTTGGATGTACGAGAGATGGGATACCCGTAACAGGGTGCAGGTCGTAATTTCGAACACCTTTTTTGAGGTCCATAAGTGTCTAATTTTGTTCCTACTTTTTAATTTCTCTTGTGCTAAGCGTAACTGGTGTCCGATCTTTCTTGTGTTTTGTGTTGTTTGCACCGGCCAGGAAAGTGTTTTCGGCCATGTTTTGCCATTTAATTTTTCGTCATCGTCGTCTCTCTCATATATGTGTATAATTACATATGACTCAAGTGTTGCTACTATATGATGACATTTACAAACACGGTGTTTAAAATGCTACATATTCCCATCCGAAAATATATTTTTCTTTTCCTCTTGCCCTTCAAATAAGATATATGTGTCCTTCATTGCAAAATTACCTGGAACTTTAATTTTTCTTTTTTCGAGGACAATGGAGAGCATATTTCAGAATAGGCAGCTGTCAATATTCAAACATCAAATTGTAAAAGCCATTAAAGTGTGGCCGAAATGATCAGAAGGGCTAAATTCGCATAAGGATTTAGGAAATACATTTTGAATGATTTTGTAAATTTTCCTTCAATAAATTTAATGCAACAGGCAAAAGAAATTACAGGGAACAATAAATATAGGAGAAAACAGGTATATCTTTTCCTAATTTACTTTGATTTGATTGATTTCTTTCTTTCTTCCTGTATAAATAAATAAACTTTAAGAATGCAACTGAAGAATGAGAATAAAAGTTTCAATTGAAACAAATGGTGGCAAAAATCCTAGTGCGGCTCTGATGGACTACGAAAAAGACCAGCAATATGATCCGAATTTTGAATAACGAGAGAAAATTTGAAATCTGTGCAGCCAGCGATGCAAAGAGACTCGTTAAAATACAGGTTTGGCTGATTCAGAAAGAACGTTACGTGTATATCTTCTAAAATGCTTTTTCCATCCGTTGTTTGTAGTTGTTTCCCTTTTCATTTCAGTTTCCTTTTTTCCTCCTATTTTGCAATTTTCGTCATTGTTTCCCTCTGTTTTTAAGCCACCTGTTTATTATTTCTGTTATTATTATTGCAACTTATGTAAAAATTAAGTAAGGAAAAGTAAGGCACTGAAACTTTGCAATTTATTACGCTCTACGTGAGATTCATGGAGGCCGCTTATTGCATACAAATAACGCAAAATACTTTAACTTATCTGCTTGGCTTTAGGTCAGAACAACGAAAACAACAAATTCACCCTTTGTAGAAAACAATTCTGCCAGGCAATAATCTACGGGGAGTTTTTTCCCTATGAAACTGAGCCAAAAGTGTTATATAGTATCTAAATATGGAAGTGTTGTACATGTTAAACGTGATCGTCATTGCATTACTTTCACTATTTTACTAATGAAATAAAGATATACCGATTTTTTTGTAGATTGGAAAATCCTCCTTGTGATCATGAAAAGGAGCAAAAACTGGAAAACGAGAAAGAACTGGAAAACGAGAAGGAACTGGAAAAGAAGCGAGAACCGGAAAAGATGCAAAAACTGGAAAAGAATCAAAAACTGAATAAAAAGGAAGAACAGGAAAAGAAGGAGAAACTGGAAAAGAAGCAAGAACTCGAAAACAAGAGAAAACTGGAAATGACACAAAAACTAGAAAAGAAGCAAGAACTGAAAAAGAAACAAAAGCTGGAAGAGATACAAAAACTAGAAAAGAAGCAGGAACAGGAAAAGATACAAGAATTAGAACAGAAGCAAGAACTGAAAAAGAAGCAAAAATTGGAAAAGAAGCAAGAAATGAAAATGAAACAAGAGCAGAAAAAGAAGCAAAAACTGGAAAAGAAGGAAGAACTGAAAAACAAACAAAAACTGGAAAAGCAACAGAAACTAGAAAAGAAGAAAGAACTGGAAAAGAAGCAATTACTGGAATGGATTCAAAAACTAGAAAAGAAAGAAGAACTGAAAAAGAAGAAAATACGGGAAGGAATACAAAAACTAGAAAAGAAAGAAGAACTGAAAATGGAGAAACATATTGAAGAGATGCTAAAACAAGCACACAAAAGTGAACTGGAAAGGCAAAAGTTGAGGGAAAAATTGCAAAAACCAAAAAAGAGAGACCTGAAAATGAAGAAGGAACTGGAAAAAATGCAAAAACTGGAAAAGAAGCAAGAGCCGGAAAAGATGCCAGAAATGGAAAATATAGAGGAGTCTGAAAAGACGCAATACCTGGAAAAGAAGCAAAAAACGGAAAAGATTCCAAATCTGAAAGACAAGCTGGAACCGGAAAAGAACTGTCAAACCCGAAAAGGAAACCGGTTGAACTGCGAAAAGAGCCAGAACTGGATACCGACTGTAGAACGATTGATTTAATGACCAAACGAAGCAAGACCCGGAAAAGAAAAATAGAACAAATAAATCATATACCTGCTTCATTTTACCAAAATTTATTATCAACAACATTTTTATTATCAAGAACTTTATGGTGTTCTTAGTATATGGACGGCATTTGATAATATTTTGCTCGGTAAGTGTAACTACTGATATATTATAAGCTAGTAATTAGTCATGCTAACTTTAAGATACCAGTATTATTTTAGCAGCAACTAAGTACACTCTTTCGTAGTTCAGATCTATGTTTTCAGTGCCTTTCATGGCTGCGAGGTCTTCCGGTTTTACCTGGAAAGTCACAGTTTATTGACTTTTTTAACACATAGCTTTACACATGACAATATTTTTCAACAATAAATTTATGTTGTGCTACTGGCTTTAAATTGTGCAAATAAATATTGCACGGCATATCTTTCATAATTGAACTCATGAAATTAATTTATACAAATTTCATTTTAAAATTTGTTTGACCCTGAGCTGTCTTATCCAACTGCAGATATTCATAGAACTTTATATCAAGGTTCAAAGAAACGTTCAAAAAGGAATGTTTATCCACTTTTAATTATGTGTTAATCAGCATGATTTGCATTACTAAGATTGTAATTCTAAACAAATTAAAAGCTATTGTAGTATGTACATTAGCTTTTCATTTGCTTTCACCTTGTTTAAATTCAGTTTGACATACCACAGTTTCCGTCTCTACTCAGGATTTTTTCAGTGTAAAAATTCAAGATTACAAATTGAAATGAGCGAAAGAAATAACTTTTAAAATGTGTGTATACATTACATCAGAATCATAATATAATTAGATAAATAAACTGAATAATATGTTATAAAGCGAATTTATATCAATTTCGATTTCTTTCAAAATAGAAATTCCTTCGCACCTCATAAATCTCACAGAAACTCTCGGTTTGTGATTCGTGAGCTTTAGTTTTTTATATTTGGAATTTGGCAGCAATATGATTCACTGTTACGATGCAAATTCTTGCTCACAAATTGGTTATCTAACTAGAAAATGGTATAATTAAAATAAAATGAATATTATTAGATGGAAATGTTGGTTTCCTTTGCGTTTATCTGAATGGTATCGTATATATAAACCTGTTGGAGACGTTTTTTTCCCACACATCGAATAGAGACACATAGTCACATAATACAAATAATATGAATACAAGAATATAGTGTAAGATGAAGCTCTACCACATTTCTCTATTACTTAAGACTGCGAAAGATTTGTTAAAGCATTACAGGATCATACTCTGATGGATCTCGCCGTTCTGTTTCATTTTCTGCCCTCGAAAACACATTATCTTAGTACAATAGATTACTTTTGAAGGAATGGATTATTTGAAAACATTGTAACTGTAAGAATTATTCTCTGACGTTATTACTGAAAAAGCGGCTGAGAGCATAATCTTTGGCTATGCGCTTTAAGCTGTATTAAAACCATTTTGAAATGTAAGGCCTACAAACTGAAACGTAACTTTATCTTATTTCTGTACTATTCATTAGAGTTATATACATTCCCATCAATAGATACTGAATGGCTAAATATTCTGCTTACCCAAATCAGTTATTTATTTTCCTCTCTTCTTTTTCTTAATTTTAATTAGTCCGGAAAGTAAAGCTATAGAGAATTTCACTTCTTCATTAGAAATCTGATTTAGAATTTTGTTTTCGGAGATAAAAGTTTGAATTCTTTATCCCTTTTCTAAACACAAAGATTGAAAAACGTAACATCGAAATTTTGAAAACATTTATACACTAATAGAAGGGAAAAAAAACAGAATATAATGCTTCAGCAAGCATGTAAATATCTCTATCACTTAAGTTTCAGCTATGTTTGCTATAGTATATTCAGGCGTATAAGGCGCACTTTTAAAAGAAAATGCAAGATTGAAATTTATGGGTACGCGCTGTACGCCAGCTATAAAAATGTTATGTTTAGAAATATGGAAAAAGTGATTAGAATTAGATAAAATTAGATTTCTGCGTGTACTTAAATGCTTTTTATTTAAGAGAAATAACATAGTTTATGTACTTAAAAATTTTCGTTATCGGATTCTGTTTCATTTTCACCTTCACCTCTGATCCATACTTGCATAGACAGATCCAAGTTCCTCATATACGTCTCAATCTATAACTTCAAGCACATCATCGAATTCTGTTTCAGTTTTGCCGTAACTTTTACTCTGATCCACACATAAATAATCATCTTTCGTTGCATCTAGACCGTCAGATATACCACATAAATTAAACGGGTTTAATTTTATTCCGTGATTTTATTATCTACTGACACACTATTTATGCACTAACATGACGTATTTGGTCTCCATTTGTAATTAGTTTTTTCACCTTCACTTCTGTTCGAGTATTCCACTAACGTTTAAAATATTCTATCGATGATTTATTGACATATATGTCTAATATCTGAACTAATGGCAATAATCCGCTTGGATAAACTGTCATATCTGTATAACACTCTTTCAACAACATATTTGTGCTATCCGTTAGATGGAGGATGAACATGTCCCAAAGTATTAGACTTTCTTGATTATCTGAGGCAAAAGGAAGCTTTTGCCAAATATTTCTTATCCACAGTTTCACAACATTTTTCTCCGCCGATCATTTCTCGTGAATACGGATGAAAACACTTTCGGGAAACTGCACTTCAGCAAAGTCTTTCTTTTCAAGATATCGATGAGCTTTTAATTTCGTACGGTCGGCTAAGCAGGAGATCAGTACGGTGAGGTGAGATTTCTCGTTGGCCTATTGATTTTATGTTAACCGTTATTTTTCTTTCATATCATTGTTTCTTTATCTCCTACTATATCAAAACTTCAGGAATGACATCGATATTTGCAACACGTGATAGTAAATAAAGTTTAACATATTTTTAAAAACTCATCAAAGTTTTATCTCTATATTTTCGAAGCCTTTGAAAAAATTTTATCTCTTTTTCTCGGAGAACTGAATTATTCCGTGAAGTAAATCGAATACACAACCTCAGTTTGCTTTAGAGTTTTCACTTCCATTTGCACTCGTTTTTTCTATTTTTAAGGCAAAGAAACGTACGCTGTTTCTTGTTACAATTAATCCATTCTAGTGATGATGGGGATTTTCTACAATGCAGTTTCCAACACTTTCGCCGACGGTAAGCTATTTCATTACTTCTTTATGCAATACACATTTATTCTTTGGCGCAATAATCATTGTAAAATTTCATGCCTCTTCCACTCGTGTACGAAGCATTCACGAAAACCATCCTGCATGATTTCCATTTTCTTTCGCAAACTGAATGACTTAACATTTGAAACTTGCATAGTGTTTGTTTCGTTCGCGAAGTCCTAGAATAACATTCTCTTCCACATCCAGAATGAATACAAATCACCTCCTACCTTGAAGAAATATTTTCCCCGATAATCATTTCTCCTGCGCACCACCTTATCGCTTGCCAAACTGCAATGTTTCCGCAATTGACATATTTGCTCGTGTTTCCTAAGGTATGAAATAATCAAGAAGAGCTGTTGCGAGATATGATGTTTTTGGTATTGCCAAACCACCATGTGTATTTTATTGCTTTCTTTATTTACTAAAGACCTGATGCATTGTAATTAAGCGATATAAGAACTTGATTTATATGCGATTACGTTTTCTTATACAAAATGTTCCAACAAGGTGCTTATGGGTTGTAATTTCATTTATTCAAAACTCAGTCTAGTTATATTTATAAAATTTTCAATAGCAAACGAAAGTTTTAAGAAAACAGTTTAAACGTTTTGTGTCAAGATACTTTTCAAAAAAAGTCTAATCCAAGAATTATTTATATGAGAAATTTTATGTAAAAACAAATGGCGCACATTTTTACGTTTGAAATTTACTGGCATATTCCATGCCAAATTTAGTAAGAGATTTCAGGTTTTTACCAGCTATAGGAAGTCAAGGATTTCTAGAATAATTTACAAAGTCAAGGACGAGTTCTGTCTATTGTTAATTGGTATTTTCATTTCCAAAATAGAACATTGAAAATTAAATTTTGAGAGAAGTCTTTTTAATTTTTTTGGCACGCTGCATAATGAGTTCATTTCAAAAAAGCTGAAAATAAAAGTATCAGTTTTCTACATTTTACTAATTATTCTTTCCTCCAATACCTAGACTTCATTTCGGAAACTTTCCTTTTGGTTATAAGAAATAAATCACAAAACAATTGACTGATGTCAATCGAAATCAGACGGAGATACTTATGTTCAAAATTATTTCATAACGAGTGCAAACTTTTTCCTCATAAAATTATGAGTGTCGGAGAAACATATGAAGAGCTAGGCTTCGTAATTTTTACAAAACAAATGACTTTAAATTTAAAAGTACCAAAGCGCAAACATTTACGTTTTTCAAAACACATTTGTACTTGCAAGTCAATGCCTACCACAAACGACCAAGATCCGGTCTGAACTTTTGCAGACAGTGCACAGACATGCGTTTCGAGTACCTTTCATTTTGGTTATTTGCGTATGCCATGTAACCTTCTCAAATATTCTCATGCTTGTGACTCAGAATTGAAATATCATTTTAACTGATATTTTTATGTGATGTGTAACAATAATTTTGTTTATTTTTCAGGATGAAGATTCAGGCCCCCTTTGCGCATACCGACTGTAATTTGAATAGCCAGTTTACAATAACAAGCTTAATAGTAACCGACCGTCATAGGAAGACGCCCGAGGCTTAAAGGAACGCGAATCTCTATCAAAGTTGCAACTTGTGTAAATGCAATTTTGACTTTTAAATTCTTTTATTTTCCCTTTCTCGTGTCAAAAATGTTTCTTTCTTCAATATTTAGTTTAATAACGTGAAACTTTAATTTAAATTTTTCTTTTCGCTATTTTTACTTTAAAAAGATTTTAAGTTATTTCATTTTACAAAAGTAATACTGATTTTAAAAACTATAAATATTTCCTTTTGGTTTTTTATTTTAAAAAATTGCTTTTAAATTCTCACTTTATTTATTTTACAGAAATATTATATACTCTTATAAGCTAAACATATTTCTTTTTTGTATTTCCATAAATGCCATTTTTTCAAAAAATATTTTACTCCTTTTCATTAAGGGGTGTTGGAAACCCTATAGCAACAATGTTGAATTGGCAATTTTTGGATTACCTTTTCTGAAAATCTGCTGTTCTTACAGGCTTGAAGGTTTTTACGTAATTAAAGTACATCTATCACCTCGCGCTCTTACAAGCACGAGGCAGGTTCGTCTATGCGCTCGCCATAGTAGGAAAATAATCTCTATCTTTGCAATTTTATCCTCTAATTTATTACACATAACGGTACACAATATACAATAAAACAAATATCACTAGTATAGTATACATTTAATTATATACATAATATAAGGCGTGCAAAACATGTTTTAAGTAATCTCAACTATATACATAATATAAGGCGCGCAAAACATGTTTTAAGTAATCTCTTTCCACACGGCATGGCTGCCGGTCCAATCGCTAAAGTACCAAGTCTCGTATTCACGCCACCAGCCTGCCTCGATCGGTTTTTCCGAGGAATCTCGAATTCTTTTAATACGGTGTCTTTAATCATAATATTGTTATTTCAATCCATTTCATCGAGAGTCGCGATCAAACTTTTAACTTTTGTTTTTAAACTCTGCAAAATAATTTTCCCTTCTTCAGATATTTTATAGAGATTAAGAATCACTTCAGCATGATGTAAAAAGAACAGCCATTTCTCAGCTTTCGATGGTGGGTCAAACATAACTCCTTTCATTATTTTCAAATGTTTCAATAATCGTTTCCCTTGCTCTAAGAATCTCCTATATCTTGATAAAAATAAGAACCTTAATTTCTCATTTCCATATAAAATATACTTTCTCGGTGTCTACTGGTTTTAACGCCTGACATTCGAATCATGTTATTAACAGACATAAAAACAATTATAATTTTCTAAGTTAATATGGTTAATATATAAATTAAGAAGAACTTACCTTTGATCCCGATAGTGAAAATATCGAACGAAGAGCACAACTTGACGCTGATAACTTTAATCATGAGCACACTGCAGTGGCACGTAACTTGACATGATTACAACACGGTAATTCACATTATCCCTGATTTAACTTTTCATGATTTCACTAGGATGATGAACACTGATGATCCCATTTTACCACTCACTGGCTGTTAACTTTTTAGCACATCACGCTTTCACAAATCGGATGAATTTATTCGCACACATGGCCCTAAACGTGCCATTTTCTTTCGTCATAAAAATCTTCTCTCATCGTAGATCCATTCGTGAACTATCACCGAATTTCATTTTATAACTTTCAGTAACTTTTTACAACCATATTTATTTATTATTTTCACTATTTAGTGATTATTTTCACTATTTAGTGATTTCCTTTTTCACAATCTTATCCTATCGACTGCGCCGATTTGCACCTCGCGCCGTTTCAAGTCCGAGGCGGGTTCGGTCATTTCTCATGCACTCGCCATAATAGGAAAATAATCTCCATCAGCTTTGAAATTTTATCCACTAATTTATTAAACAATACACAATAAAACAAATACCACTACTATACATTTAGCTTAAGTTATCTCTTTGCACACGGCATGACTGCCGGTCCAACCGCAAAAGTCACAAGTCTCGTATTCTTCCCACCAGCTTGCCTCCACTCTGTTTTCCGGCGTAACTACGTCCCTTCCTTTAACTGTCTTTCGCCCCTCGCGGATAAAATGTTCTGGAAACGTCTTTCGCTAAGGGAAGTAACATCACAATACCTAGCTGAATATACTGAAAAGAGCTTTTTTATCATTTTAAATTTTAGAGTATTTTACAGTATATTTTGTTACGCATAGTAAAATTTAGCACTGATTATAATCAAAAGCTCTTTTCGGCAAATATTTGGAAGCGTAGTAAATAAGGTATAAAAATTTCAGATACCTGTGAGCAGTAGTTCTTGAGAACAGGTACTACATCGAGTATAAAAAATCACGTTCGGGGGAAAACGCGATTTTATGTAAAAATTCTCAATTATCAAAGTATTCAATGACAAATTAAAGCTAGATTTTGTACAGTCCTAATTTTCATAGAGATTAAAGAACGGTGTTTTAAGAAAGCTAAAATTGTAGAGAATTTGAAAATGCAAATATCAGAAATCCTCATTTTATGAAATGTTTTGGCTTTCATCACCCCTTCAACTATTCTATTCTTTAAAGTCCTTTCTCTTTTTTTTCTATTCTGGTAAAACTTGATATATAAATTTAATTCTTTGTCTTTTAATTTTTAATTTTATATCTCTGGTCGCATTTCTCTTTAACGATTAACATTTTGCACTTGGCTTATTATTATTATATTAAAATTGTGCAAAATGAACAAACAGTAAATAATGAGATGCTCAATTAAAAACAAATACAGATTTAATGATAAAAGGGAAATTTTTAATGTCATTACAAACAAGATTTCAAGGGGTTCAAGAGGCCGTTGCCTAAAAAAAAAAGAAAACAATTCGTCGTTTCCGGAAGAAATGAAACTTTAAAAAATATTTTCGTTGTCACAAAAACCAAACTTTTTGAAACATTACGTTATTCAAACTCTTACGTCACTTCCGAGTGTCACGTTATCTAAGATGGCATAGGTTTCGGCTACGTACCCAAGCCTCTGGCATCTCCTGAGGGCGGTTGGTTACTACACCTGAACCAACGATAGTGAACTTCCGGTGATATCCTTCTGTCTGTACCTGAATGAAACTGGCTCTATTTGACGGCACACTAGCGAAACACTAAAAAGTCATGATTTAAACGACGATGATTTGAATAATTTAACTGGAATTTTGAGGACGACAGTTTAGATTAACTGCTGCTGATTTTTTATTTAGGTGGTCGTGAGTATATGGTTTAGTGATGAAGAGTATGAATAATTGAGTAGGATGATAATAAAACTTTAGGTGATCGGGCTTTGTATCTAGGTGAAGTTTTTTTATTCTGACGACGACTTCAATGATGATGATGAAGATGATACATAGGATGGTTTAGAATGACTGCTGTGATTTGGGTGATGATGGTTTATCTTATTCTGACGATGATCATGGTGACGCGATATACATGATGGTTAAAATGACGATGTGTATTAAGTGATAATAAATATTTAGATGAATTTGACATAGTTTTGACTGATGACGATTTTATACATGATGTGAGAGTGATTTATATAATACTTTAGAGGAGTTAGACAATAAAGACGATGATTAAATGAGGATGAAGAAGATGATGATTTGGTTGATATTGCTTTCTATTTAGATGATCTGGAAGATTATGATTTATCTATCTCGACGATGATAATGGTGATGATGACATATACGACGGTTTAAACTGAAGGTATGATTTCGATGATGATGATTATTTAAATGATGGTTTTGAATTATCTGGTGATAATTTTATAATTTCTTTCTTGGTTATTCAGATAACAATTTTGATGGTGATTTAGAAGTTTGAGGTGATAAAGACGATGATCAAATGAGAATCATATTGTTGATGGTGGTGATTTAGATGATACTGCTTTTTATTTAGTTGATTTGAGCTATAATGATTTATCTTAATTTGGCGATATTTTCAATGACGATGATGATGATAATATATATATATATGATGGTTTAACATGAAGATGTGTTTTGGGTAGTTATGCTTAGTTAGATGTCTTAGATTAGCAGATGAAGTTGATTGAATTTAGAAGGAAATTTATATATATGATGATTTCAATGAGTTAGATATTGATTTAGATGAAGGTATATTCATTTGATAATGATTATTTAAACAATAAGAGGGTCGTCCGAAAAATTACTTTGCCGTAAACCATAAAAAACAAAGTCTTATTACCTGGAAAAACCTATTGCAAAAGATACAGCTATATTTCTGCTACTTCTCAGCATAAGAAACATCGGAACTATACCAATTGTCATAGCGTCGGTTACCTATTTCCATTAGAGTGTCATAGAAGTCTGTCGCCTGGGAAGAAAGGCAGCCCGTCACATTTGTCTGCAACATTTCACCTGTAGGAAAGTGTGCCCAGACAAGAACGTCTTCAGGTGCAATAACACGTGGAAGTACTTAACAGCAAGATCGAAGCCATAGAATGGATGGTCAGACATCTCCCAGCGAAACGTCTGCAACATATATTTTGTGGAATTCCCCGTATGCGTCCGATGTTGTCGTAGGACACCACAACACCAGCACTGAGCATCCCAAACCATTTGTTCTGAATGGCTCTTCAGATGTTCTCTAGTAAAGCGCAATAAAGATCAGCTTTCACCGGAGCACCACTCGCCAATACGTCAATGAGCAGAATGCCTTTACTATCCCAGAATACCGTGGACTTCAATTTCCGTGCATAGACTGAGGATCGTCCGGCGCGTGGATCCCTGTGACGCCAATCAATTGTGAGTTGCTGTTTTCTGTGGTGAAGTGAGCTACCCACATCTCATCACCTGTAACGATTCTGTTAAATTGCGTTCAATAAACTGATTTATGTATCTGCTGCCTCTAGTTCTTTGTGTTTAAGTTTTGAGTATTCGAAATGGAACTCAAATACAATCAATCATATATATAGATTACATATCAATTCATATATTTGAATTAAATACATATTTACTTACCGGCCCGAAACTTTCTTAACACGTTGAGCGCGGCGCCGGTCCCTGGGGATTGACAGTGAACTTTCCGTGTGGCCGGCGTCGGTCCCTGGGAACCGGCACTGGAATTTTCGTTTGCCTGGCGTCGTTCCACGGAACCGACAGTATAAGTTAAAAAATAAATATAGTCTCAATGAAATGTGATCAAATTTAGCATTAATGAAATGTATTGAAACATTCTAAACAAAAACACGGCTTAGCTTTAAGGCTTAGCTCGCTGCCGGCTGAACGGAAAGGACAGCAAATTCGGCGCCGAACTCAGCGTGTTAATTAGAAAGCTACCGCTCGGCCTTAAAAACGCACAGCAGTTTGGTTTAAATAACCATTGATAACACTATTCTATAACGTTCTTTCTATAACGTTCTATAACGTATTATTCTATAACGTTCTTTCTATAACGTATTATTCTATAACGTTCTTTGTACGTTAAAGTACATATAGCACAAGAGTGTGCAAGGAAACTGATATATAACAAATTTATTTAATATTTTTCATATAATAAGGATAATTTCAAACTGTAATCATAATTCTAAAAATCCATGACATTATCGAATTGAGACCTGTTTCGATGTCAGATATATCTCGTAATGAAATCTGATATTTTTTGAAATTTAACAACTAATTTTTCGAGGTATTTGACAGTCCAATCTGTATAAGTTTCATTTATTTGTTTAAATGTTTGTAAAGTGTTATCACAGATTTTCATAAAAAAGGGTGTGAGAGATAATTGATAAAATTGATAGATAGAAATGGAGGGAATATTATGCATTTGTTCAGAAACATAAACGTAGTATTTGTGAGATTTCTCGCACAGCCAAATTATAATTGTTTTGTTATTTCTTTTTTTTCATATTTAATTCTTTTAAATTAATTTCTCAAAGTTTGTCATAATTTATGTGACTCAACTAGGTACGAAAAATTGATTCGGAATGTAAAAGAAATATATGTATTCTGTAACATTATTTTTTGTAAAGTTTAATTTTTTTTAATTAACAAAGTCTGTAACCAATGTTTGCACTTATTTAATGCACGGAGTTCCAAGCAGCTTCACTCATCATCCTACAAGCTGCAATAAACACAAAAACACAACTCTGAAAATGAAATATTCTAACAAGGATTGTAAAGCCAAAGGCATATAACTAGTCTCCTCTGTATGCTCAGATCATTCAATATGATTTCTCTCACAGCTTATACATTTTCAGATGAGTTACTCACGTTCGTTTTTAAAGGTAATCAAAATAATGTAAAACTGCAATTAAAAAGATTAAAATTTCGACAAATTGACTAAATGAAATATATATTCGCTGGTCGCTTAAAATTGCTTCAACGGTACCTAGTTCCAAATTGCAAGATGGGTATTCCACACACGGATAATCGAGAATTAGTATAACATTCTACAGCAAAACATTGCAAATTCCGTGCTTTTTTCATATAATGCATTCATGCTGTCAGATTTATTATGTCTAATCTTATAATATTATTGTAAAATTACGGCCGGTAGAAATCATTCCTTGAAAATGAAGGCCCCTTGCCACCTTCTTGATGACTAATTTCAAATGGATAATTCAAACGTGGCGAAAAGAGAAATATTAAAATTTTCAAAAATTCGTGTTTACGGTTTTTTAATACCTAGATTTACCACTGCTAACTAATATTATGATATAATAATATATTAATAATTAGTCAAATGAAATTTATGTGGCTTCGTGTCAACCACTTGGTATTTTTAACGCTGTGTTTGAGCAAAAACAGAATATTGTTTATTTAAGCTATAATAAACATCCTACAGTAACATTTAGTTATTGTACATTGTTTTTTATCAGCACTTACGAGCTGAAGTTTCGTCTTATTAAACTATCCATATTGGTGTTTTTCATGCTCCTATATTGTTTTTGTATATAAATAATGGAAATTACAATTGGGATGATCAGTTCCATAAAACTCTCAGTATTCTGCAATCCTAACCACATGACCAATGGTGCCCCAAACATACAAGAAACAAACAGGTATTTACGTAGGAATGATTTTCGAAACGTTTGCTTAAACTCAAAACAAAATAAAACAAAAGGGTCGAATCAAAATGTTAATGTTTCATAAAAATGTGCAGGATAATGTTAGATGTAAAGCCTGTTTTCGTTTCCCTGGCAGACGTACTAGGAAGTTTCATAAATGAAAGTTTTCTCTTTTGGTGGGATAGTGGCTGTGACCTATACATCGAGCATTCATTGCTGGACAGTACGTGTATAATTACAGATAGATAGAGATAAGTAATTAATAGAGTATTTGACATATATAAACTCATCATTGAGATCTTCGAAAGTGTTCAAATAGTCAAAACACGATACCGTATGCTTTCACCACTTCACTTATGATGTAGACTATGCCCATATGAGGTACTTCTCCCTGTTAGAGTTAACTAAATCTTAGCTATTGAAATATAGCATTTTCAAATTCTTTCCATTTGAATTTAACATGAATAATTTTACTCTGATCTCTCTCTTTCTTTTCTGTTTGTTTCTTACTTCTAGCCATCTATATCCAGTTCTATATCTTCTACTTGTGCCTCTGATATTTAATGTAACGGCATTTTGCTTTAGAGTAAATAGATTTAAATTAATTAAAAATTACATTCCTATTTTCAAAATACTTTTATTAATATTTCAAGGTAAACATTTTGATATTCGTCAAATGGAACTCGAACCTAAAATTTAATTTTTATTAAATCTTTAATCTATTTCCAGCACTATGCATAAAAATGCCCTTTCTTGTTAAAATAACGAAACTGATTTTAGATTTACTAGTAATGAATCAAATTGCAAATTGCTTAGTTGACATTTTTCAGCTCTCAGAGTACATTCCATTTAACTATGCAGTAAATCGAATGATTGTTTGCAGTTAACAATATGTAAAAAGCTGTTTGGGCCAGGTCGAGAAACAGGTGGTTTACATCTGGAGGAAACGAATTTTTGACAATGTCTATATACTATATATAAACGAATAATTAGAAACTTCCGCGTAATGCTCTTATGAAATAATTCACTGTATATTAGAAAAGTACGAGAAACAGACGCATATTTTTTCAAATGAAAAAAATCGAAAAATTATGTGCTTACTAAAATCAAAAATCTCAGGCGAACAACAAATAAGGCCTTGTAAGGCCTTATGTATTGTTCCTTATAAGTTATGTGAATTTCCTTATAAGGCCTATTAAATTATACACACTTTTTGCTGCTGATCATTTAAATTTATTTCTTCGAATTGCTCTTTCAAACTTGAATACCCGATTCCTAAAAGAATGTTGCTGATTTTGAAATAATGTATACTGCTTAATTTTGGTCGTGCGTTTATGAATTTTTTCTAATTTTATTTCTTTATTAGCGGAAGTACCCGATGTAAATTAAGTTAGATTGAAAGCAATGTATCTAACAACAGAGAGAACGATACCGTTGTACTCCTTCTCTAACGATGTAAAAAATACGATTCATAGTTATACATTTTTCAGTCTGGTGCGATATGCAACCCCACATAAAAAATTTCGATAGAAAAATATAATTCTCTCTCATTGTATCAGAAGCAATGTCACTCAGCTTTTAGTGATTTTCGTCTTTCTAATCAAATGGCCATAACAGCTCAAGTTCCATCCAATATTTCACCTATATTCAACTTTAGTCGATTCAATGTCGCAAAATATTTATCATAATTGATGAGAAATCAATAACGCAAACAAACAAACAAACACACAAACAGACATTCTTCTTTATATATATAGGTTATGTAAAATTGACAATTTTTTTTATTAACAAAATGTAAGATTTGCAAGCGAGCAGTAGCAACACTTTTCGAAATAAAACAATTCTATCTTCAACGCCCGAGACTGTTACCACTAGGAAAAATGAGTGCGAAAATTAGAACTTTCAGAATTTTTAATTAGTATTTTCGCTCATGAAAGTGGTTAAGATGAGAATAGTCGAAATGGCTTCCCTCGAATTTTCGGAATCGGGAATAACGTATTTAATGTTTGGGAAAGCAATTTTTATTTCATCTTTTATCTATTTTCGTATTTTAACAAACTCTAGGATTTGAAAGAGAGCAATGGTAACAACTTTCGAAATAAAGCAGATTTTCGTCTCCAGCTTGCGAGACTGTTGCCACTCGAAAAATGAGAAAGAAAATTATCGTTTTTCCGAGTTTTTATTTATAGCTCTGATTTTAGCTACTTTTTTTTTTTTTTTTTTTTTTTTTTTTTTTTTTTTTTTTTTTTTTTTGAGAAACGTGACGTCGACCTAATTGTAGAATGTTTGGTGGTGATAGCTATAGTAGTGACCGAGTTATGAGAGGACAAACACACAAACTTTCTTCTTTATATACTATATAGATAAGAAGTATGAAACTTTCCCAAATGTAAGTATACGAACCGCGAGACTGTATTAAAATTTGGATTTACTTATTTGTCAAAAAAGAATTTTTTTAAAAATTTGACATCGCCAAAACATGAATATTTTCGTGATTTCAAAACATTTCCATAACTGGAAGTATATTACTACAAGCAACGATCGCAAAAATAAAGGTCGTGTAGGGACTTTTAAGCCGGATAAAGGATGTTGGTGTACATATACGTGAGCATATACATATACGGTTGGTACAGCTAACCTGCAATATAAAGAGAGAAGCAAGCCTACTCTTTAGAAAATTTCAATATTCTTCGGCTAATCGTTTTTGAGTTATGCGAGATACATACACACATATATTATATCTACATACATACAGAGAACACGAAAAAATCCCTTTTAAATGCATTATAAAATATACTATGAAAAGGAAGAAGTCTTTATTCTGTCCGTATGAGATGTCGCACAAAAATCATCCAAATGGATTCAGATATGGACAAAATGGATATTTCCACTGAAATGTGATACTTGAAAATTTTCGTAATTATAATACTTCCTTTATATTGTAAAATGCAGTAATAAAATATTACCTAAATGGGAAATCTTAAATAGATGAGAATTAGTACCAGAATTCCACAGCTATACTTTTAAGAAGTGGTCGTAAAAAAAAGTGGTTCGCTGAGAACTTCGTTCTAAAAGTTCAAGCAATAACTAAAACATTTTCGAATAAATTGTGTGTGAAAACTGTATGTCCCGTCGTTCAAAAGTAGTGGACTGTAAATTCACTTGATGTTCCCTCAGTTTAGAACCCAAGAAACCTCAGAATCATAATGTTGACCGAAACTACTTTATTGGCTTTCAAACATTAAGTTGGCTGAGGAACGGCGAAGAACACTTTGACACCTCTGACTTCAGTAGCGGCTCACCAAGTAAACTCGGGAGAACCTCTGCTTAGTTGAAACTCACAGCAAATTAAAAGCTCTAAACCCGAGCTTTACGATCCTAACAAATTTGTGTCTGCGCCTCTCCCCGGTACAAAGAGAGAAATACAATTTGCGTAACATAGAACTAAAATATTTAATCCTTTGCGGCGCACTGTACGTTAAAGTCGGAATTTCAGCAAGAAACGTTGTATTCAGTCTATTTAGTCCTAAATAAGTATACAGGTAAAATTTTGTAAAAATTGCACTTACCGTTTTAATTCTGTGGGTGTTCCATGAGGTGGAACACTGCGCCGCCAGAGCTTTGAAAAGTGCGACTAAGCGAGCATTGCAGTGAAGCACGAAAATGAGTAGAAGCGTTTGCATAAGAATGAAAAAACTCTGTATTATGGCTGTATACATGGTTTCCTGGATATACACAATATTCTTGAATATATACGGATAAATGAGATACATATCTACATACACAAGTCCTATATACAAAAATGTTTATAAATTTTCCTATTTCTTATCTTCGTGAAATTGTTCAAAGCAAGTCACACCTTTTTAATGGAAGCACAAACCAACTAAGATTAAAATAATTAACTACGATTAATATTAACAAAAAAGAAAAATAAGCTTATAATATATAGATACACGAAAAATATCTACACAATTATTGAAAATAAACGAGAATGAGACTAAAAAGGCAGCAAAAATTTCGCGTAGGTCTAAGTAAAGATGAGTCAAGCTACTAATGAAATTCCCGCCTAAAAACTACCCCCAAAAATTTCGAGATGCCAATATTAATGCTTTCATAACACAAAAACCACCTCGCCCCTCAATGCTGCTTTGTTTGAATTCATTCCCTCCCCAAAAAAAATCAACAGAAACAGAAAACGAAAACAACGGATGTTCTCTCCTAAGAGCACACATGTTCTGATTAGTAACAGCATGAGATTGCTAAAGGCGCAGTGTTCCCGCTAATGGAACACCTGGTTTTATTCAATGATTCTGCGTATGATTTTTGTATGAAAGATTAAAAAAATAATTTGGAGTACAGCCAGCAAAATTATGCCTATTTTTCTCCAAATAAAATTTTTATATCATTAAAAAAATAGAGAAAATTACTTGAAAAAATGGATTTTAATAACACATAATAAATTAACGTTATGTGTCTCCTTGTGATATGCTGCTATCTACGGTTTAAAAAGAAAAGTTCAAAGTATATTATAAAAGCATTTTTATCTATTTACGGTTGAATTTAGAGGCTTTCGAAGCGATTCAATTTGGGTGTTCCATGTAGTGGCACACTGAGACACAAAAGCTTAACCATATTTTAGAATCATTTATAAAAATATATAAATGTAAAGTTAAATATAAAATATTCGTTTCAAAGCGATCGTTGACGATTCCATATCTCTTTAGTCTTCCGTTGATGCGGTCATCTTAGAGAGACATTGTGAAAAACCTATATTTACTTATTTTCTCAGAAACATCGGTCATCTTAGGATGGTAATCGACAAGAGGATTTATTGTACCTATATTTTCTTTTTGTAAAATTCTGCGTTTACATTTTCTAGATCTAAATTTAAATTTGATCTTTCTCAAAAAAATAGTGTGAAAATGAATACATTTCCGTTAATAATCTATTCCGTTAATAACTCTATCTGGCTTTAGGGGTCCAGAGGTAAAGTCGTTGAACGCTGGTAGCTAGACCCAGCACAAAAACACGCTGCTTGAGAATTTTGTGGTTTTTCTAATGTGTAATGTGCGTACGAAACTTTTCCTGAGAAAGTCCTCCCCAAACGCTTCCTTCCCCTTAGGAAAAGAGCCCTAACGTGCTCTTCCAATAATCCAATAAATATAAATACGGTACTGAAATATTACGTAGTTCATCCTGACTTGTGTCATCACAACTAACGAATCGCAACATGCAAAGGATACTTATATAAAAGGATTACTTTGAAGAAGCTGAAGGAAAAAGAACAAAAGAAGTCTTAATTTTATTCAAAGAACATAATATTAGAAATTTCAGACATGCATAAAACTTTTAAATACATTTAATCTAAAATAAATGCTCCTTTTCCCTTTTTTAATTTTTTAAAAATATATTGTTCATGAAGAACTGCCAATACAACTTTATGAAATGACTTAATTAAATAATAACGTTTAATAGTTAAGTAAATAAATTTAAAATTCTCTTAAAATAAAAATTAAATACTGCGTAGTACTCCCATACGTATCATTAATTTTCTACTTCCTTTCAACTTTTCAATGCAAGAGTTCCTTCTTGGATTTTTAGCAAAAAATTATTAATGAAAGGAAATATATGAAATATAGAGGTAAAAATATTCCTCATTCTTACTCGCACCTATAATTCATTACTCGAATACGCACCAGCACCTTTTAAATGTAGAAAAGATATATCTGCAGAATAATCGTCATGCGATTATTTTATTTACTCTCTTTTATAGGAATATATTTTCCACGACGATATTTTTAAACTGCGAAGTTTTGGAACCTCTTTCTGTTCTTCGTCGATGTTTTGTACCACGATTGTTTTCTTCGATGATGTTTTAGACTTACGATATGTTTTCCTGCCTTCTTTTCTCCCACATGTTTTCTACAACGAAGTTTCCCTCTTACGTTGTTTTCTCCGCTACGTTTTCGTCCGCGATGTCTTCGTCGGACCTCCTAGAATTCACTCGCAAGCAAGCGAAATAATCGTTCCATTTAGACTCTTGTCCTTCGACAAAATAATACCTGGCCCATTATGGATTAATGCAAATGTACAGAGACGTATAAGATTATGGGGTTCATTTAAAAATGACTTTTCAGTCCACTTTCATATTAGTTTGATTACCATTAAAAACGAACATGAGAAAGGTGTCTAAAAATTTGCGTCTTATACTTAGGAATTTTTGAATAAGATTACAATCAAATTTTTTTTTCTTATGGTTGCCACTTGCCTATGTCGGCATCGTCCTCCCCTAAGGCCAGATCGGTAGTCTCTTTATCATGGAGGCGCCTAGTAGGCGGGCCATCATTGCCTCCTATGAAGGGACAGACAATTTTACATCCATGCCTTCTCCGGGATTCGAACCCGAGCCCTTCGGTATCGCACTCAGTTTTCCCTAACCACCATAACGCTAAAAAAGGCTTCGCATTTTAAAAGAGGTTAATCGCATTTACGTTTACTCGGCTGGAGAACTCAGTAAAGGACTTCTTACCACAATGCCCACAGTTGGATAATCTTCGGTTTCTGGCAAGTACTATCTTAGCTATTAAAAGGCAGCAGACCAACAATAAAGTGCTATTCACATTCAATGTTCGCATGTTTAGCTATTGTCTATTTTGCCTTTCTCCTCACTTTTCGAATATTTGATTTTGAGTGAAACGATCGTTAAGATAGTAGGTGCTTTGAAATTTATAATCATTCATCCTTTGGTATTTAATTAGGAAAATTCTCATCGGAAGACTCAGTGTGAAAGTAATTCAGCGAACAGGGAAGTACTGCTATATGCGGTAGAATTACATTTGCATAAAGGTATAAAACCGGCCCTTTAAAAGAGCTTCAACGTTTTCATATGAACGTGTATTTCTGTTGAAATTCAACTAGTTGCATAAGCACAAATCTTCATAATTTATTTTGAGATGGTGGAAAAACAGTGCTGACGTGTTATCAAGCTAAAAAAAAAAAAAAAAAAAGGAGGACTGTGCTATATCTCCCGTTCTACTGGGCCGATTGACAAAACTCAAACTGCGTTTTTCATGTCTCGAAAGCGCGACTTAGGAATATATTAGATTTATACATAGCACTATTCTAACGTAGGTATCTAACATAGGCATGTGTTGAAATCTTACTCCAGCTTTGGATTAGCGTGAAACGTGATTGTTTACAAGCTCTTTTGCGATTTCTAAATTTCTTTTGACTTTTTTGAAGGTGTTTTTATTATAACATTGCAGTTTTTGTTTAGTATTTTTATCACCTGATAATTATGGAAAATTGTGAGGAAGATGTAAAAAATAAAAGATCTTATATTCATCGACAAAAGAAAAGAAAGTTCCAGGGAAATCAGCATAATGATACAATGAATAAGAACTGTGGTGTCAGTTCTTCGTTTAAAAAATTAAATAGTGACACTGTTTTGCCACCAAGAGATAAAGATAACTTTAGAGCCTAATTTTAGTGGTTATAGACTATTTGATTTGGATATCCTATTTCAATGTATTGAAAATAATTTATGTTGTAAAATTTGTAATGTTCATTTAAGTGAACTATTTCATCATGGTTTAAGCTCAAAATTTGAGTTACTATGCTCAAAGTGTTCATGTAAAAGAACTTTCAGAAACTCTAATATGATGGGTGTCCGAAAAAATATATCAGAGCTAAACAGAAGATTTACGTATGCAATGCGAACTCTTGGTCAAGGGAAAGCTGCTATGCAGAAATTCTGCTGCGTTATGGATCTCCCTCCTGTGATTGCACATCGTTCTTTCAAATTCGTCGTTAAATGTGACTGTAAGTGGAGACGGTACATGGAAGACTCGAGGACATACGTCTTTGGTTGGAGTCTGTTCCGTAATAGGGTCAGAAAGCAACACAGTAATCGATACAGAAATACTGTCTTTATATTACAAAGGTTGCGAGTCATTTCTAGGAAATGGCGTAAGTGAACACAAGGCCTGTTTGGAGAATCATGCTGGTTCTTCAGGAAAAATGGAAATGAATGGAAAGATAAACAATTTTTCATGTTCCATGGAAAAAAGAGGTGTAAAATATACTTCTTATATTGGTGACGGTATCAGGTTCAATGTTCTGTCTTACTTTCTTCGGGAACATGCAAGGACCTGACTCGGAACAGAGAGCTTACTAAAGCTATATTCAATAACTGTGGGAAGTACACAGGATACACAAGAAGGGTATACAAAACCCTTTGTTTTTCTCTCTTTACAATAATTTCCGTACTTCGGAATACAAAGACCCACTACTTGTGGTCTAAACGTAAGAATATAAAAATATTTAACTAAACTCTAACTTAACTTTGGAATAATAAACGTGGAAGATTGACCTTATATTAACAGGAAGCCGTATGTAGTACAGAGAACTGTTAACACTACAATACGTTTAAAAATTATCACGAGGATTAAACCTCTGGCCTGGAAGCCAACCAGCAACTGAGTAAAACTTCTAAGGTTAGCGGCCTGCTTCGACTAACTCCATCCTCTCTCTCGCTTGGCAAAAAGCCACAACTTAAGTACTTGGCGTTCGACAGACAAATTTTGCATAAATAAGTTAACGCTTTTAATTCTGGCCGGAAGTAGAAAATAAGAAGTGATAGTAAAGATTTAAAATAAAATAAACGTTAGTAAAACTTAAGATCCTTACATAGGTGATGCAAAACCATTTGCAGGTATCACTGACGCCAAACCATATGGTTCATTAAATATAGAAAAAAGTGAGCGTGTTGGACATATTCAAAAACGAATGGGAATATGGCTACGCAAATTAAAACTTGAAAGAAAAAAAGTAAAATTAAATGACGGTAAAATCTGCCTGGGAAAGGGAGACCAACAGATAAGTTAATAAATGAAATAACTTCGTATTATGGTAATGCGATTAGAGAATATAATGAGTCTGTTAGTGATATGAGAAAAGCCATTTGGGCAATTTACTACCACAAAATATCGAGTGATGAAAAGCCGATTCATGACGTTTGTCCTACAAATGAAACCACATGGTGCAAATACAATATAGCTAAGCGAAATAAAGCTGATTATAAGCATATAAATTCTGAACCAGTCGCTGTAATGGAGGCAATAAAGCCAGTTTTTATAGATTTGTCACAACCTTCGTAATTGAGACGTTGCCTTGGCGGCAAAACACAAAATAATAATGAATCATTTAATTCCTTAATTTGGAAATTTTGTCCAAAGACATGTCGTGCTGGTAACAGGATAGTTCAAATTGCTGGAAATGAAGCAGTAATTGCTTTTAACGAAAGGTCTGTTGGTAGACATTCTGTAATGAATGAGCTACAGCTTTTTAGAATTAAGTTTTCTATTGAAGGATTTTTACAACTTGATAACAAGAGAATAGATAACGCAGAAAAGAAAGGCTTGTCAGAAACAAAACAACAGCGTAACCTTGAAAGGCAGCAAAAAATGTAAGAAGTGCAGGCCTCCATAAAAATGATGGGGATGTTTATTGTGCTGGTGCGTTTTAATTTGTAAATAAAATTTTAGCAGTTTAGCATACAATTTGAAGTAAGTCGTAAAAGATTTTTTCACCCATGTTAAATAATATGTATATTATACAATATAATACATATCATATGCTTAAATGCTTGAGTTTATTTAACTAAAGTGGTTATGTAAAAATAAATTTTTGTGCAAATATGCCACATGTATTTTAATATACGGCTATCATTCTGTCATGGTAATGTATATAGCAAGGTAAATTTAACGTGTTTCATACTAACAAAAGCTTCTGCAATTTATTAGGATTTATACTTTCTAAATATATTTTGAAAATAAATATACTATGCACTTTATTATTAGAAAGTTATATACTTAAGTATTGATATTAAAACTCAAATTTCTTAAAATATGGTTTTTTACAGTTGTATACATAGCATTTAAAGTATGCTAAAGTTAAATTGTGGAAGAACTATTAAATGTTTTATATGTTTGATATACAGTAATATATTACAGAGAACTTTAAGACATTTGGCTATAAGTAAATTCTTATTTGTAAAGAAGTTTTAGTTTTATCATTCTTAGTCGATATGTTATACTTCAATGAATGTAGCAGTTTAGCATACAATTTCAAATAAGTCGTAAAGGTTTTTTCCCACCTATGTTTAAATAATATTGCATAATATGATACATATCATATTCTTAAATGCTTGAAAGTACTTAAGTGATGTGGTTATGTAAAAATAAATTATTTGTTCAAATAAGCTACACGTATTTTAATACACGGCTATCATTCTGTCATGGTATTTTATATAGTATGGTAATTTTAATGTGTTTCATATTGACAAAAGCTTATGCAATTTATTAGGATTTATACTTTTTAAATATATCATTTTGAAAATAAATATACTATGTACTTTATTATTAGAAAGTTGTATACTGAAATATTTGCATCAAAACTCGATTTTCTTAAAATGCATTTTTTCCCAGTTGTATACATAGCATTTAGAGTATGCTAACGTTACCCTGTGGAAGAACTATTAAATGATTTATATGTTTGATATACAATAATACATTACAGAGAACTTTACCTGAAACATTTGCCTATAAGTAAGTTCCAATTTGTAAGAAAAATTTTAGTTGTATCATTGATAGCGTAGAAGTTTCAAATCATTTTTAGTTGATATGTTATACTTTGATGATGGCAGCTTATTTTACATTAATTATGCTTATACCAACTATTTGAAATTGTATAATATTAAAATATCTCTCAGAAAATAAGCATTTTATATATTTTATAACAAGAGAAGTATTTAAAAAAATATTTACATTAAAACTTGATTATCTCAAAACATAAATTTTCACTGTTGCGCGCATGATATTATAAAAACGGTTCTTGGTACACACTTTAAATTTAATGGACTTCTTTATATGAGTATTATCATCTAACTGAACCAAAATTATATTGAATATTTTAATAGTCAAAAATTTTACGTATGGAAATATTAAAAAATTTTATTAAAAAGCATTGTATAAATTTAGTTCTAAATAAAATGAGAATTTAACATGAAATTCTTAAGGTTTTTGGTTCACAGTAGTCTTTAGATGCTATACAAGCTGTATATTAACTATGAAGTTAAAATATATAACAGAATGTTTTAAATTGTGCACGCAAAGTGGGAGTATTACGTGAACATATAAAAAATTACCTCACAAAGAAGATTAAATTATAAAAACATTTGTGGCAACACAAACTATTTGCTTACTAATTCAGCTGTGCTATGTAGTCAGCTGTAAAAAACTGGAAGTAATAGCTTTAAAAATAAATATGTTATCCCAATTCTTACAACAGGATCATATTCAGAGATTTTGAGGGTTTTAAGGTGTACGAGACCCCTTAACGTAGTTCAATGGAGAACGTGATGCAACCACTTCGCATTCCCCAATGACTTTAGCTTTGGCACTTACGTTTCAACGAATGACGGCCTAGATAATTAACGAAAGAACATATTATTAGTACTCATTTCGTGCTCTTAACGTTCTTAGCATATTTCATAATGCCTTACCGGAAATTTCTGTTTTCAGCTATAATCCTGGAAGGAAAAGTTCTGTTCATGCTGGTTCTATCATCTCGACTTGAGGTTTTGGATGATGGTAAATTACTCATGTATCGATTGTTATACTAAGGAAACTCTATTTGTATGCCTCATGATTGAAAATTCCATTATTGCCACCAACCATAACCGAAATCTGAAAGGATTTTATGTGGGACTTCTCAATATCTGGCAATCTCTGGCAAATTCCGCTCAACACCCACGATTTGTTTTCGTGACTTCTTGCTAATTAGCAGCATTATCTTCTGTGTCCTAATGTGTTCTGCAGTTCTTTCGTAAGTGTTCATCACCACTGCAGTTCTAGCATACTAAGGTTGCTTTCGTCTGACGTCTGTTCCGCCTCAAGGCACTTACTTAAGTGGGTAGACTGCCTGGACGAGCTGTCACTTGTCCACTAGCTTCTGGGTTGGAGTAGTTCCGATTGGGCAATGGTGTGTGCAAGTTTCTGAAAGGACTGCCAATTTTTTTCATGGCGTACATTCTAGGCATTTTTTAAATCCTTGAGATCCACTATTCGCAGTTGTTTCTATACCTCAGGTTCCCGTATGCCACCGAGGAAGTATTTCATGGATTGTACTTCACGTATTTCTGTTGAGCAGTCAAAAAGGAGAGATGGGAGAGAATTTCGATATCAGTGGCGAGCTTCTGGATTATTTTGGTGAGCTTCTGCTATCTAGATATTAACTGCAGCCTTCTGTAGCCTTTTAAACACTTCTTAGTAGAGCTTTCGCGTACCGGGTACAGCATCAAAATCTAGCCTCTGGGTTTCTAGAAGAGTGGGACCGATATCGTCTTCTTCTATTCTCAGAGAAGCTGCGAAATTACAGGTTTGTCTTCGGAATCCTACCCATTTCCATTTGGAGCTATACAGAACTGAGCCTTGTACATATGCCAAATGTTTTTTCCATCACACGTGGAAAGCATGAGAAATGGGTCGGAAAACATAGGTACCAATTTAAAGGTATCAGAATCGTCTCCAGTTGTCATTATGAATGTGTTAAAGCTGTCAGATTCTTTGGCGACAACAGCAGAAACTCTGTCATCGATTTGTTGTTCGTCATCAGAAACTCTTCCTTTGATTTGTAGTTTGACAGCATTAACTCTTTCTTTGATTTGCTGTTTGACAGCAGAAACAAGTTCTCCAGTTTCTCTAACTCTCCTTTCGACCATGTTATTTCTGCTTTCAAAATCCTCGAAAACCTTCTACTGTTGTCTTTTATTTCTTCTTGACAGGCTTAAGTATCAATTTTGGATAGATTCCATTTTTCCTTGAACTGGTATTATTTCCCCTTTCCCTCTTTTGTTGGAAGCATTTATCTCTTCTGTAAAGGAATCAACCTCTCCTTTTATATCTTCCTGGAACTCAGGAAAGACTGTCACAAGCTGCCTCAGATGCTCCTCAATTGTTCTTGTCACTAGCATTCTGTCCTACTTCTAACACCCAAAATTGTTCCTGGCATAAAGGTTCGTAAAGCATGCGGAAGAGCTGGTAGCTTGTTAGAATTTATTTGTCCTGAAAAAACACTAAACAATTCTGGAGTTTTTCGAAAAGTACGAGTAAAAAAATATAATTCCAAAAATATACGAAATATAAAGGAACACTGCTAGTAGTTATCACTTTAAAGTGCTGAGAATGATGAAGAAAATACGATGAAAAGCGAACGTAAAGAGCGAACATAAATCTGTCAATACTCCTTACTCTATGCTGAACTGCAAAGTTCAGAACTGAAGTTGATTCTAGTCTTATCTCATTTTCTCACTCTCCATACCAAAAGCGCGAAACTGACAAAACTGTTGGACGTTCGAAATTTTGGAAGAGAAAGCAAATGAAGCCACAAGGAAAAATCTACATGGCTTATAATGATTGTCACATTAAAAAAACTATAAGCTGTATTTACAGTGGTACCTCGATATACGAGTGCCCCAACGTACGAGTGTTTTGAGACAGGAACTACCGAGCGAGCGATGTTTTTGCTTTGAGACGAGAGCAAGATTTGAGATACGAGGAATCGCACACTACACCGCTGTACACGACCGCAACATGCGCGCGCATGTAGGTGTCGTGTGCAGCGTCTAACAGTTTCTCCCACCTCAGACTAGTCCTCAGTCTGAGTGCTTGTTTCCCTCGTTTTGGAAGCATTTTTGATAAGTTGGGTTCGCGTTTTTTGCTTTTTGTACATTTAGAAAACATTATCATATTTGTTTTTATAAACCTGGGTCCAAAGAAGAAGATGATGTCTATTGAATTAAAGTGTTAAATAATAGAAAACCATGAGCAAGGTGTGCGAGTAATTGACTTGGGGAGGATGTACGGGCGTAACACATCAATGATATTTACTGTGCTTGAACAAAAGGAGTTCTAAAGTATAACGCCAACTAAGGGCGTTACCATAATTTTTAAGCTCCGACCTCTCTCCGTCAAGACATGGAGAAACTACTGATGGTGTGAGTGAGAGAGAAGCAGCTTCAAGGAGGAACCTTAACACAAAGCATCATATGTGAGAAGGCACTATTACGAGTTATTTACGAGCGATTTACGGTTATTTTCTAAAGAAGATCCCACACTCTTCTACAAACGTGGAATCGGAAGACCCGTTTAAAGCCAGTCGGGGCTGGTTTGACAACCTTAGGTAAAGGACCGACCTTCACTCCGTCGTCAGGCATGGTGAGACAGCAAATCCGGATGTAAAGGCAGCTGATGTTTACATCAAAATGTTTTCCGAACAGATAGTAGCCAAAGGATACATCCCCCCCAGCAAGTCCTCAACTGTGACGAGACAGGGCTTTTCTGGAAAAGGATGCCGAATAGAACTTACATAACGGCAGAGGAGAAGATGCCAGGTCACAAACCCGTTAAGGATAGATTAAATCTAGCAATTTGCGTCAATGCGAGTGGCGACTGTAAAATCAAGTCTCCGCTAGTATACCATTCGGAAAACCCCAGAGGCTTTAAGTCATATAATATTTTAAAAGAAAACCTGCCAGTTATAATTTTAAGAAGATATGTGGAGGGCAAATCCGAAGGCGTGGGACAGAATGAACTTCTTTGTGGAGTGGATAATTCTGGTGTTCTGTTCTGGTGTTGGCCTCGACAATGCCCCTACTCACCCATCAAATCTCGAAGATGATTTACTCGAAGAGTTCAAGTATATAAAATTTCCCTACCTACCACCCAACACCACTCCTATCCTGCAGCCCATGGATCAGCAGGAGATTTCTAATTTTAAGAATTTGTACACCAAGCACATTTTTCGCCGCTGCTTTGAGGTGACAGAGAACACAAACCTTACCATTCGAGAGTTCTGGAAAAACCACTTTAACATCGTGATGTGCCTAAGAATTATTGTTCAGGCCTGGCTGGGTGTTACAACGTCTGCATGGAAGAAGCTGTGGCCTGAGGCTGTAGCTGAAAGAGAATTCGAAGGATTGGAACCCAAAGTGTCAGTGGTAGAGGAGCTTGTTTCTCTGGGAAAATCCATGAGTCTGGAGGTGGAGGAGAGAGATGTGAACGAACTCGTAGAGGAACAGTCTCAGGAGCTGACAACCGAGGAGTTACACGATCTGCATTTGCAGCAGCATACGGTGGTTCAACGAAAAATTAGTTTTGAAGAGGAGCCAGAGATGGAGGAGGTTATCCCTGCAAGAGATATAAAACAGATCTTGAGAATGTGGGATAAAGTTGTAGAGTTCGTGGATAAAAATCACCGCGAAAAAGTTGCAACTAGTCCTAAATCGGAGTTGTTCAACGAAACTTGCCTAACTCGATTACGCAATACCTTGACAGGTAGGAAGAAACAAACCTCCTTGGACAGTTTTTTTAAACGATCTGCGGGTGAAAATGAGCAGATCATGACAAAAAGAGCGAAGACCAGTGACAAAAATTAAGCGCTTCCGTAGGCACTTTTTCTTTTAATTATGTTTTTATAGAATATGTATTTGTTATTTATAAATAAAGGTTTCTTCTTGTTTTTGAATAAGAAACTACATTTTTCTTATTCAAAAACACTTAAAAAAACAGCTGAGGTCGTGTTTTGGGAGCTGGAACGGATTAATGGCATTTCGATTTCTTTCAATGCGGAAAATTGCTTTGAGATACGAGCAAGGTTACGAAACATATTAAACTCGTATGTCAAGGTACCACTGTACTTAATTATATAATCGTTAGCAAGCAGATAGTAATAATAATTTTAAAACTCTGCTGCTATCAATATACAAATTATGTTGACTAGTATAATTAATTTAGAATTATGCGAATACATATAATATAAGATGATGTATGTTACTACAGATACGTGTTAATATAATACATATATAAGTCTGTGCATATATATGAAATCATAATTCTTTTTATACCAGTTAACAGTTAGAATTACTGAACAACCTTGAAAGGTTCCCCAAGAATGAAATATGGTGTAACAATGAACACTTAGTTTAGAAATTCGATTCTATTATATATTGTTGTAAAAGTCATTGTAAGAGTGAAAATTCTTCATTCTGCCTTAATGCGATTTTTTGCGTTTAATGCGTTGTTTGGTGATTTTATGATCCCGAATTATATTGATGTGATATATTAATACTGCATTTGTAGATATACGTTTTTTGAGAAACGAGTCAAGGCGATTGATTTTTTTGTAAAAATTTTGATTTATCCTTATTTTATTGACGTGCACCAGCACTGAATTGAGAATGGCTTGTGCTATGCTTCAATGGATGAAGAAGCGTTTGTAAGTAATGAATATTATGAACGTTTGAACATATTTAAATGAATAGTATTAAAAGTATATATTTACTTATATCATATACTAATACTTTATGGTAAATTTTTCATTATAAATCTCATCACAGTTTCATTTCTCATTCTATTGCATTTCTATAGCGGTACATAAATTTTGTGGTTTACATATTGTAGATTGCATCAGTTTTGCAGCGCAATTTATTCCTCGGTATGTTACTTGTAGTGTTATTAGAAATTCCATTATTTTTGTATTTTTTTCCTAATCAGATACTAATCTGATTAGGAAATTTATGTTTTATTTCAAGATATATATGAAGTTGGTTATATCAAGTGTTAAATAAACGTTGTTATTCGGGCAATAGCGTTAGCTCTTTCGAGATAGATAAATGCAATTCTTAATTCTTAAATACACAAGATATAAAGACACACTCGAATAGTAGATTCACTCACTTTACGTTTTTTAAGGGTTATATATATACATTAAGGGCGTGTTCAAAACAACCATTGACGAATAGTCTTGGCGTAATTCGTATTCATACCAAGATTATCGATTTTTCAAAGCAATAATTTTTGATATTTTTGCTAAACCGCTTACGAAAATATAATTTTCCGAATCCTGAACTCTTATGCATGGAAAAGCAGATTTTAAGATATTTGTTTTGCAATTTGATGCAAAATTCGTATTTTTAAAACACTGATGTATATGTTCTTTTTTTAAAATTCTGCCAGTATATAACATTATATAACATTCTTGTGTTATCACCATTTATAGTTGTCGCTTGCTGTACAGCCTGCTGAATACATTTTACTTTCTAGGTATCTACAATTACATCGTGTTGTTTCGGTACGAACAGTGGCGAAGTATTCATCACTTAGATACATTTAAAGATAATTAATTAATTTTTTCTGATTTTGATATCTATAATATATAGACAGGATTACTGATAAGAAATTTAAGGAAATAGTAAATAAAGAAGCAAATAGAAAAATTTCTTTCAGGTATTGTGAGATGTCAATATAAACTTCATACATTTTACTAGGGGGCTGTTGACAAAGAAAATCTTTACTATATATGTCTACGAGCTCTACGTATACAGTGTGTTGCTCAAAGTAAACTTCCTGCATTGTGAAGA
The DNA here is from genome assembly GCF_044657685.1 of Stegodyphus dumicola. NCBI lineage: Eukaryota > Metazoa > Arthropoda > Arachnida > Araneae > Eresidae > Stegodyphus > Stegodyphus dumicola. The sequence continues at coordinate 135,502,011 of NC_140777.1, forward strand.
GTACTACGTGTATGTCGTGATGCGTTCATGCGAAGCTTGTTTCCTCGTATGAGCTCTGCCTCTTCGAACCGAAATTGCCCGTAATCTGCAGCGTCTTGAGTTGTTTATGCAGCTTCTTGAGCTGTTCTGGTATTTCCTGTCGAATCTGACGATGACGCGGACAGTATTGTATATTTCGTTTACTTGCGACAAGTTTCTTGTACTTGCCTGCTGAGTCTCCTAGTGCATTTTACGTCATTTTTTCTGTAGCTCGCTGTAACGTTTGTGCTGTCTTCTTGCGTTCAGACATTTTAGTAAATTGAAAAAAAAATTATGTAACTGTAGTAAAGTAACATTGCATCTAAAATATGTTAAATACCTACAGAAGTTTAAACTTCTACTCAGAAAGGAACTATACAATAAAAGAAATTAAATTTTTATAAATAAATTTAGAATAGCATAAAATGCATAGAAACATTTCACTATGAAGAAAATGTATTCATTCTTTCCAAGCAACCAGGTATTCGTAAATAAATTTTTCTTGCCAAGTCAGGAAACAAAGACCTTTGACACTTGGGGTAATACATTTGAAGTTATGATTTAAATTAATTTTAATATAACAAATTTGCAAAATCTCAATAAAAGAATTAACGTAGCGATAGCATATCGTGTCACGTATCTAAAGGTGAAACATAAACGTTGCCAAAAGCAGCTATTCATTTAAAATACTAAAATTAACGAAATATTTTTCGACATACAGTGACGTTATATGTAATCACGTGCTTTCTTCAACTCAGAATATAACCGTAAATAATAACAATAAGTTTCGAGTTTGGCAATACTATTTATTTCATATTTTTTTAACTTAAAAATTTCTCTTAAACAATACGATTTGAGAGTGAGAAGAGCCATCATTTTTCTAAATAAAGCAATTTGATCTCCAGCGCTTTCCGAAATTTTATATAACATCTCGAGTGATAGTCGTAGGAAGATAACAATAGTCGAAAAGTTTTACCAAGAATTTTTGAAATCCGAGGGTACCTCCTTTTAAACTCAAATCTCCCCCCCCCGTTCCGGAGGATATGATGTTACGAAGAAAAAAAGAACAAAGAGGCAAAATCCCAAATATATTTAAACTGCTGATTCCTGTTTACAATATTCAATTTCCTTTAAAAACATTAAGCTTCATTTAAATAAAAGGAAAATAAATTCACACATTTTCCCTAGCTTTCAAGCTTTTATTGTATTTTTAAATATTCTTTTTGTCACTGTTGCGCAAGTTTTCCGTGGCGTCATTAGGAGCCGTAAGTCGAAAACATATAAGAATCATTGCTATAAATAATGATCATATGATAAATTGCATACATATGCGATTCTTTTGATTAGAATTTGAGTACAATTCTTTATACATCAGCTACTATGCCCCTTTATGTAACGACAAGGATTATTTTCAATGATTATCCGATGAGAATGATTCTTTACAATGATTATTTGATGACAATGATCATTTGCAAAGAATATTAAAAGCCGATGACTACGATTACTTAAATAGAATATGCATGTCATTCGATGACAACGATTATTTCCAAAGAATCTTCGATCACGTAACTATTGTATATCGCTATACTTCTGGGGTTGGGGGGTTGTGTATTGTACTACGGCCCTGTAATTAAGCGTTTTAAATTACATCAAAAACGTTAGTAAAACTTAGGATCCTTACATACTACCCGCCAGAGTTAATTAGTTTGAAACTGAGGTCTAAAACGACCTTGTTGAAAACTTTTAGCTCTAGAATCTAACGCGAGGCCAATCTTTTACAAACATTTCTCTCTAGAAACTAAATATTAAAAAGTCGTTTTTACATTATCATCTCTATGGACAAGTATTTTCATCTGTACTGCATCTATAAACAGGAGTTTCTTTGTTGAAATCTGGTTCCTTATGGAAGGAAAACTAGTTTAATGAAATGTTACACAATCAAATGGCAAGTAACTTGAATATTTATATTTCTCCTTTAAAATTCATATTTCATTCATGATGTTATTTAATTATCTCCCCGTGCTCTCTGTCTTGTGTTGTAAAGAAAAACACCAAACACGAGCGTGTCTATGTACAAGTGTTCAACACTACCGCCTGCAATCAAAACACTAACGTGTTAAAATTCAACATAACAAGACCTCAGAACACACCTTATATTCATCTCTAAACCCTGAGGTACTATTCTGAAAAGTGGCTAACTCTGAAGTGTAGCGTCAGAGAGCCTAACTACATTCATTCAACCTTTATCACATATTCACAATAATTTGCTCTTTTTACAGTCACACGAATAAGTTAAAATTTTTGGCATTACTCTAATATTTTTACTTTTAACATATCACAATATTTCTTAACTTTTAAGATAACAGTTCACATTGTATATAAGGACATATTAACATGCCGTTAATTTTACGCATTTTAAAACATACATTAGTAGTACATTGTTAACTTCTATTCTTTTCCAAGCAAGTGCCAATTCTACTGCATTGAAATTCTACATTTCAAAAGTCTTTCAGATTAAAACTTCTTTCTTGCCAGAATCTTTTAAATAAAATTTTATACAATAATTTTTACAATTTTCTTAAGGTACCTTTCTCAAAGATTATCAATGCTTTTTCAATATTCAAGTATTTACACATTCCTATAATACATTAATTTTAGTTTTACTCGCGAGTAATTGAAAAACAATACCAAAATAGGTAACAACTCCTTTCTCGCCTTTTTGGCGATAAAGGTAGGCCTCACATGAGGTAAAAATTCTTGAATTCTGCCACTTGCAGTAAGATTGAAAAATTAACTTACGGTTTCAAAGTACCATAAAGTTTTACTTATCTTTGTGATATTCAGACATCCTTTTTTCTGCCCAGTCCTGGAAGGTGGCGAAGACTACTTTCTGGTTGATCTTCCTTCTTGTGCGGGTTCGCCCTTCGGTTCCTTCCTCCATGAGCTTTCTTTTTCTTCCAGTTCGGTCACCCTTGAAGACCTTTTTCTTAGCATCTGCCTGTGGTCTCGGCCGTTTGATGGCAGCTGGTCTTGGCGGAACCGGGACAACTGTCTCTCGTTGTTGCCTGGATCTCGTTGCTGGCTGTTCAAATTTTTCTTGCGTCTTTGCATCTGCAGCTGGTCTTCCTTCATCAATTCGTCGACATTTGCTGCGTAGACTCCTATCCGATGGGTAGATCTTCTGTTTTGGAGCCGTGTTATAGTTGCTGTCATTTCTCCTGGCTTTCTTTGCATTAGTCGTACTTCTCCCTTCTTCATTCTGGGGGTGGTCGTGCCCTCTCTTTTCTGGTCGGTGGAGCGACTTCTTTTTCTTGTTACCTTCAGTTTTCCAACGGGGGAACTTTCTTTTCAATTGCTCCTGTCTACTAATGGCTTGCCCTTGGGATTGTCGTTGTTCCACCTCTGGAGCTTGTGCCTGCCGTGCCGGATCCTGCAAAAGATCTTGAAATAGTGGCATTTTATTACGATTATAAAATGGTTTTATCTGGTCTACGTTTGCGGTGCAGGTTTCACCATTCCTGGCTTTTAACACCACTAAGCATGAGTTACTTTTTCTATGACATATGGTCCTTCAAATCGTGGATAAAATTTGGCAGTTTTATCTTCTGGTGCTGAAGAAAGTTAATGCTTAATTTTTAACACTTCATCTCCTACTTTATAAGTTACTCCCCGTCGTTTCATATCATAATAAAGCTTCTGTTTTCTCTGTGCTACTTCAGTGTTCTTTTTTGCTTCTTTAATTTATTTTTCTATATTGCCCATTTTAAATTCTGGGGCTCTTTGTTGAACATAAAATAATTTATCTAACGGCGTTATAATCTTTCTGCCTAAAAATAACTCAGCAGGAGTTTTGCCCGTCGTATCATGTTTTGCGGTCCAAAGGGCGAAACCTAATTCATTGACATAGTTAACACAGCTTTTATGAAAATTTTTAACATAACTACGGACAATTTTCATTACATTTCTATTGACCCGTTCCGCTATATTTGATTGCGGCCGATACGGGACCATTTTTAAATGGCGTATGCCCAGTTTTTGGCACATGTCTTCAAATACATTACTTACAAATTGAGGACCATTATCCGATATTACTTTTAGGGGCGCCCCGTATTTTAAAATATATTTATTTAAAATAGAATCAGTAACTAATTTCGCGGAGGCTCGTTTTAAGGGAACAATTTCGATCCACTTACTAAAATGATCAACCATAACAAGAAGATAGCGACATTTATTTAACTGACTTTTTGGGAAAGGGCCCAATAAATCGATGCCAATTATTTCATTTGGAAATTCGGATTTAATACTATTTAGAAACCCGGCCGGGCGGAAATTAATATAATTAACTGCTTGACATGTTGGGCAGGACTGGACATACGCCCTTGTTAACTTTTGCAGCTCAGGAAAATAAACTGCTTCGCGTACGCGTTGGATGGTTTTTCGAATACCAGCATGAGAAGCTAAAGGGGAGTCGTGTAACTCCTGCAGTATATTTAATCTAAGACTAGCTGGGATAACAGGTCGAAATTCGTTGTTGGAATTCGTAGTTTTTGTATAAAATAATAGACCATCTATTAGTTCGTAATGGGCCGCCCTATTTCTTATCGCCACAATAACTTGGTGGCTAAAATTTTCAGGATCCTTTAAATAATCATAAATATTTTTAAATTCAGGATCCTTACCCAGTTCGGTTATCACAGTTTCTCGGGAATGTAAGTTACATGCTGTGAGCATTGCCACCTTTACAGTATCACCTTCTTCATCTATTTTTATTATGGATAGGGCATCTGCTACGATATTTTCCTTTCCGGGGCGTGTGCTTAATTACCAGATTATACTCTTGTAACTTTATTGCCCATTTTATTAACCTTGGGGATAAGTTTTTCCCTGAGTACAATCTAGTTCCCGCCGCATGATCAGAATACACTGTTATTGGATCCTTTCCAAAATAGACTCGGAACTTTTGCACTGCTAACAGAACTGCAAGTGAATCTCTCTCAGTCGCGGAATAATTTCTTTGCGTTTGATTTAAAGTTCTACTAAAAAATGCCACGGGCTTCTGATTTTGCGAAAGTATCGCTCCTACCGCATAATCCGAAGCATCCACTGAAATTTCTAAATTCTCATCGTTTTCAGGAAATTTCAAAACAGGGGCTTGCGTTAATGCTTGCTTTAATTTTTCGAAAGCACTATTGGCTTCGGCCGTCCACGAGAATCTTGCCTTTTTCCTTTTTAATTTTAACAATGGTTCAACAATAGCTGCAAAATCTTTTATAAAACTCTAACTTCAATCTTTGGAAGAGTCAAATTTTTCACAATAACTGTATTTGTATAAAACTGTATTTGTATATAAGAGGACTTTTCTTGGCCTTCGGATTTCCGCACCCTCCCGTCAGCAGAAATCCGTTTTAGTTTAAATTTTCTTTCTTCCTTTCCATGCCTTCCTTGTTTTTCCGCTGGCCTTCAGACTTTTTTTCTGGCTTACTATTGAACTGTCGACGTTCGCCGGTTGTTTTTGGATACTTTTTGGTCCTTGCCCTCTGATTCGATTTGCTTCCGTAGCCGTGTTCTTGCCTTTGCTGTGGTCTTGGCGCACCAAATCGGCTTCGTTGCTCATACTGGCGTCTTCATTCGATGTCCGCGGTTCTTCTACTTTCAAACTGGATTGCTAGCTCAAAAAACTTTTCCAGTGTAGTCGGATTCCATAATTAAATAAAGTCTTGTACTTGGGGTACTAAAGTCGGCAAAATCACTTGGATTATCTCAGGATCCGGACGGTTTCCATACAAGAGTTTAAAGACGTGAATTTTTCTTAAAATAAAGGTGGAAAGATTTTCGATTCGTTGCTGGTATATACTGAAGAGTTCCGTTTCTAAACTTGCACGATCTCTTACGACAGGGAAGGCTTTTACTAAGGCAGTCTTAAAATTTTCGTAAGTATAGGTGGGACTTCGCGCTTGAAACAAGTGTCTTCTGCCTATACATTTGAACCAATTAAGCGCTTGGCCCCTCAAAGCGCTGGTAGCTAAGGTGACTTTATGGAACTCATGGACTGGATACAGCATGAAGTGGTCGTCCAATTTTTCCAAAAAACTGGTTACCGGTGAGTTTCCATTAAATGTTGCTTCTGGTTTCATCAATGCGCGCATGGTCTGTACGATGTACCCAAATCCTTCCAGGGCGGCCGCTGGCATTTCTGGATTCTGAGCCGCTTCTGCAGGCAACAAAGGTTCTTCTTGAAACTCGGCCATGGTTATTCTTCTTCGTCGGGCGCCACTATCAGGACTTGTATTCCTCTTTACTTGCTTTGAAAACATGAACTATCCTGACTCGGAACAGGGAGCTTACTCAAGCTATGTTTACTAAATTACGTGATTCAAATCTTATTTATTGCAACAACTTAAACTGTTATGTCACTTTCAATTGCACAAGAGGCCCTTGCTTTTATAACTGCATTTATTTGTGGAACACTTCCTTTTGCAATAACATTGTGTACATACACTCCTCTCTTTTCAATCTACACCAGAGCATATCTGTGATTGTCGACATACACAGGTGAGGGTCAGAATGTAGAAGAATGTAATGCAATATTCGATCTTTCACCGACGTATTTGGTGAATGTTAACATTCTCCGGTGAAAGTCGACATTCTTTAATTTCGGTCTTTCAAGGTAACATATTTTTATACGATTATATACATATACATATATATATATATATATATATAATATATATAACACTAATTCAGAAGTCAAACAACAAAAATCAGCGTTAATTTACAAAATTTTCACAGGACTAGTTTCGATGGTTTTACCGAACCATCATCTTCAGCTGCAAAACCGCAAATGAACAAGATAGGAAATAATGTTTAGATAAGATAAGAAAGCCTGGACAAGAATAAGCAAGTGGCGTCATCTGTTGGCGAAACCAGAACTAAAACATAATTTCTCTAAAAGCCGAAGGCAAATTTGGATTGGAATTAGGATCGTTAACTAGAACAGAAAGATTTTTATGAATGTGAAATGCCTCTAGAAAATCCAGTTCTCCAATGGAAGATGTTTTTTGAATAATTTTGGCAGCAGAAAAATTGAAAGTGTGATTTTCGGACCAACAATGTTGAGCAACAGAAGACTTCTGTGTTTCCTTTTTCCTAACATATGCCTCATGTTCTTTGACGCGAAATTTTAAGGCTCTCTTAGTTGGCCAATGTAAATTAAACCGCACTGGCAAGGAATCCTATAAATACCCCAGGAATTCATATCCGGAATGGGGTCCTTGAGTTTAGAAGTTGGAATTTTATTGATGGGAGTGTAAACAACCCGAAAGTTAAATTTCTGCAAAATATGTGCAACTTTATAGCTAATTGATGGAAAGAAGGGAATAACAACAGAATTTTTATAATCTCCTAAAATAAGAGTGTGGCTTTTAGTGTGTTGAGATGAGAATTTTTTAACTGCTTGATTAATAATGTTAGGTGAAAAGCCCCTGTCAATAGCTATTGCTTTTAAATAATTTAGTTCTTCATCAAGGGCTAGTTTGGAGGAGCAAACTTGAAGAGCACGGAAAACATAGGAATAAAATGAAGCTAACTTTTGTTTAGTCGGATGACATGATTTAAAGTGTGGTGGAAGGCAAACCGATGAAGGTTTACGGTAAACTGTAGTACTGAAGTTGGATGTGTTGCGTGTGACCAGAATGTCGAGAAACGGAAGAGAATTGCAAGTCTCAAGTTCAAAAGTGAACTGAATAGCAGGATCAATAGAATTCATTGTTGAAAGAACTCTATTTAAATCATCTTTATTACCTTCAAACAGGGTAAAAGTATCGTCTACGTAGCGGAACCATGCCGGGAAGTTTAAAGTTTCAAACAATTTTGATTCATAATAATGCATGTAGATATCAGCCAGGATGGGACTGAGGGGGCTTCCCATGGCTAATCCCTCAGTTTGCTTGTAATATTTATTTTGGAAAACAAAATGTGTTTGTTTCAAACAGAGTTGAGTGAGAGAAATTAGCTCATCAATTTCGATGCAAGAGAAATGAAATTCGCGAAGTCTGGTTTCTAGACATCTTAATGCACCCTCCACTGGGACATTGGTGAATAATGATTTTACATCAAAAGAAACCATGAGTAAATTACGAGGAGAAATGTTTTTAACCTTTTTTACAAACTCTATTGAATTTTTTATGGTGTAAATGTTATTGTCTAATAGAGTGGAAAATCTAGAAACTAAATATTTAGCTAATGGATACGAGGCAGTACCTAAATTTGATACAATAGGGCGGAAAGGAATACCACTTTTATGAATTTTGGGAAGAACATATAATCTGGCACAATTCGCAACAGATGGGATAAGCGAATGTTTTAAGTTGCTTGAAATGATTTGCGAAGATTTGATCGCAGTTTTTATTTTGGATAAGTCCGAAGGTGAAGGATCTTTAGGGATCGGATTAGCTTAATTTAGCTAAGCTTAATTTTGTTGAATATATGCTTTTTTTTTTCTTTTCAATATTCTTTAACACGAAAAAATATTTCAGTCCCCTCAGTTTTGTGTTAAATGACTTTCACTGTATATCTCTTGCACATAAATCCCTTTCTTACATAAAATATAACTGTAAGTATAGAATAACTAAATAAATTGTAAAGGAAGTTTAATTAGCAACTATGAAATCTTAAAAAAGTACATAGTATGAAATTTATAATGGCAAACATTAAAAATAGATGAAAGTAAATAAAATTTAAATTATAGAATATACTTTATAAAATTAATAATAAGTGGTTAAAATATATTTTTTAATTACTTAAAACATAGAAGTTATTTGGCAGAGATTGTTGGATATGAAATTACTACTTCAAATTTTCAGATTACTATTGTTCATATTTAAAGTCTCAACTTGCAGTCTTAATCCACATAACAACCATTGTAAAAATCACCCGTTATCATATTCCAAAGATCAGCAGCATACATTTTTTTCAAAATCGTGCATAATATTAAATATTGGCTTTTGATAGTCAAGTTGATACAAATAAGATGAACTGTTTTTATGATTTTAGACTAAGTTTATTCTTACATTCACTTATTACAATATTTCATTTTTTATATGCTCGGCTATCCAAAATTTCAAGAGCTTTCCGGATATTTTTTTTGTCGAGTTTTTACTATACATACATTTCAGCATTTACATCGTCAAAATTGCACAGACATATACTTGAAGTGAATTTACTTTTACAGCTAAACACAGGAACTGGAAAACAAAAAGTACTTATTCGGAGATTGTATTTCTTTTTCGTTCATGAAAATCAAAGTTCATTACACAAACATGCATTCACACTGCACAAGCATGTATGGAAATTCTTAATACATTTAGTAAATAAATCAGAAAATATTTTAATGTATAACAAATGAATAGTAAGTAACTAAGCTTTTAGTTAGTAGTTAGCTTTTAGAAGTAGTTAAACTTTTATAAAACAGAGCATAATAACACAGTTACAAAGATATTTAATGTTATAAATTTAGGTAATTTAGTAAATTTCAGTTGTTCATCAAAGCAATGAATTATGAAGTTCCTTGTGTATCTTTATAAATGAACTTTATTGCTGTTTTAAGCAATTAAACAACTGTTCAAGTTATTTTAATAATTTTGAAATATATACACTAAAAGAAACAATAAAATGTATTAATCTATTTGTCAAACTTGATTTTGGCACGAAAGTCTGCAGAATGCTTCGTAGTTTTTAAGCACATAGAGGCACTGCAATTCTTATTCCTTGATCTGAAGTTTTCTGCAATTTTTTTTTTTTTTTTTTATTTAAATTGCTGTATTGGCACACATATAATTTTTGTATAGTGGCTTCAGATGTGGATAAGTTTTTCAAACACTTTCGTTTATTTTACTGGCGTCGCTGAATTTTGCGATGAAATGCAGCACATTTATTGCCGAGTATCACCTTCCAGACTTTTCATACTGTTAATGTATACATCAGCAGTGAATTATTCTCCTCTTTCCTCAAATACACTACGGCGTTAAACAATAACCATTCACTAAAGATTTTGCGTAAATTTCCACTCATAATAATTTAAATTGCGAAAATCTCACAATTAGCACCTAAACACACTATTCAGGAGCACAATTCTTTCGAAAGCGCACCGTAGTAGTCAAAAGTGGGGTAGGCGTCTTGCCAAACTAGTCGATATTTCCGTGACGTCAAAAATTTGAAAAGTGGGGTAGGGTTTGGAAATACGCGTCTCCTTCCCTATGAGTATTAAGATATAGGTACTTTCGCCTCAGACGAAAGAAAAAAAAATTCTGGGACTTGTATATATTATTTTCCATTTTTACTGTACGATACTGTGTCAAATCTACGATAATGTGTAAAAGATATGCCAAAATTATTAGTTGCTATTATAGCTTATCCAACGAAAACTTCATCTGTGGCCGATATATGGCGTTCTAGTGACCCAGTTATTGCATGAGAAATAATTATTTTTTATTTCATATATTTGTTCATGTGTTTAATTATTTTATAAAATTAACTTTAATATTTTGTTAATATTCATATTTATATTTAAATTTCTTTATGCTGAATGGCAACTAGTTCTAGTTCTGATTCATGATTGCTAGGTTTTGGTTTCAAAACGTTGCTCGTAGCGTCGCATTTCGATAGCTGGAAAATAAAATGCAATAACTTAGCTATTTGTTTATAATTCATGCTGTTACTAGTCATAAATTAATTTTAAACATTAGTAGCCAAGGCTACATCGTGGTGACCCTGATTAATTTTCGAAATGTCAACAAATGACTCTTCTGAAACTGCTATGAAAGATACGATACAGTCACCGGAGCTTCATAAGGTGAGTGTGAAAATACCTCCTTTTTGGATTGATAAACCGGAAATATGGTTTTTTCAAGTTGAAGCTCAGTTCAAACTTAGAAATATCGTTTCAGAAGAAACGAAATTTAATTATTTAGTTTCACAGCTTGAACCTAAGTTCGTCGAAAATATTTGGGACATTGTAACGAACGATAGTGCCACAAAATATTCGGATGCTAAAATTAGGTTATTACATTTATTCAAAGAAAGTGAAAATGTACGGATTAAACGTTTGATTACTGGTATCGAACTTGGAGACATGAAACCAAGCCAACGTTTGCAGAAGTTGAGATCAGTTGCTACTACAGATGTGTCTGAAAATCTAATCAAAACTTTATGGCTGGAGAAGCTACCTGACTCCATAAAAATATATTATTAGTTAGTGATGAAGATGTAACCAAGTTAGCGTCTATGGCAGATAAAATTAGTGATATGAATCGGAAACCAGAAGTATTTAGTACTAATGCTCCTTCTGTTCCCGCAAATGATTTGTTGCAAAGAATTACCTTTCTTGAACAAAAAATTGATCAAGTAACCATTCGCTCAAGACGAAGGGACTCGGATTTACGTAATTCACGTTCACGATCTCGAAGCCAACCTCGTAAACGATATGACCCTACTGGCAAATTTTGTTTTTATCACTTTCGTTTTGGAGCAAAATTCATTCTAGAGAAATGCAAGCCTCCGTGTGCTTGGGTAAAAAACGATTTCAAAAACCAGGAAAACTCGAATCTGCAGTAGGTTCAGCGGCAAACGCTGCTGCAGAAAATATGAAGGATTGTCGCAAATTTCGTTTATTCGTTCGTGACCGAAGATCAAATTTGCACTTTCTTATTGATAGCGGAGCTGACGTAAGCATAATTCCTGCTACTTCACAGAATAAATGTAAAACTGAATATAAACTGTATGCAGCTAATGGCACAGATATTTCCACTTATGGCATAAAAACGCTAACTCTTGATTTGGGATTACGTCGTGATTTTCAGTTTCCATTCATAATTGCTGATGTCACAAAAGGTATTTTAGGAGCTGACTTTCTTCACAAATATAAATTGCTTGTCGATATAAATAAGAAAAAATTAATTGATGGCGTAACACAGCTTTGTGTCCAGTGTGATGTCGCTGCTATTTCCAGTGATTACTCAGTAACCACATTAAATAAATCCATAAAAATTTTCGATTTACTGTCGAAATATCCCGAAATTTCTAAACCTAACCTTTTTCCTACACAAATTAAACATGGTGTTACACATTTTATTTCGACTGTTGGTCAACCCGTTTATTCAAAGGCACGACAGCTCGATCCAAAACGCTTAGCTATAGCTAAAGAGGAATTTAAATTTATGCTTGACAATGGAATAATTCGTCCATCAAACTCCCAGTGGTCAAGCCCCTTGCACCTTGTTACGAAAAAGGATGGTTCATATCGTCCTTGCGGAGACTACCGACGATTGAATGCGCAGACGATACCTGATCGATACCCAATTCCTCGCATTGAAGATTTTCATCATATTTTAAGAGGTACAAATATTTTTTCTAAAATTGATTTATTCAAAGCTTATTTTCAAATTCCCATTGCAGAAGAAGACAAATGTAAAACGGCTATCATCACTCCTTTCGGTTTATACGAATTTAATGTAATGAGTTTCGGTTTAAAAAATGCTCCTGCAACGTTCCAAAGATTTATTCACGAAGTCTTTAGAGGATTAGAATTCGTTTTTCCCTATTTAGACGATATACTCATTGCATCCAGTACCCATGAAGAACACGAAAATCACCTTAAATTAGTTTTCGAAAGATTACATACATTTGGGTTAAGAATTAATGTTTCAAAATCTGTCTTTGCTGTTCCCCAAATCGAGTTTCTAGGCTACCTAATTACACCTAAGGGTTCCCGTCCTTTGCCAGAAAGAGTTCAAGCTATTACTAACTACAAACGACCAGAAACAATTCATGAACTTAGAACCTTTCTTGGAATACTTAACTTTTATCGTCGTTATATAAAGGATGCAGCGAAGAATCAAGCATTGTTACATGCGTATCTCAAGGGAGCTAAAAAGAGGGACAAACGTAAAATCGAATGGACTGAAGAAGCTGAAAAACAGTTTGAAACGTGCAAGAATGACCTGGTGAACACGGCACTGTTGTCTTTTCCCAATTCTGAATTACCTCTGCCGTTCTTTACAGATGCTTCAGATACGGCGATTGGCTTTGTGTTGCAACAATATGAAAACTCCTCATGGAAGCCAATAGCATGTTTTTCTAAAAAATTAAGTGATACTCAGCAAAAATATAGCACCTATGATAGAGAACTATTAAGCATATATCTTTCAGTTAGACACTTTAAGCATTATCTAGAAGGAAGAGTATTTACAATTTATACAGATCACAAGCCCTTAATATTCGCCTTTCGTCAAAAACTTGACAAAGCAACACCTAGACATGCTCGCCAACTTCAATACATCTCCCAGGTTTCGACTGATATCAAATATTTAAAAGGTGAGAATAATATTGTGGCGGATACGTTATCTAGAGTTAATGAAATTTCATCGATAGATTATGATAAAATAGCTGATGAACAAACTCAAGATGAAGAACTGAAGAGTTTGCAAACCACTACTTCCTTGAATTTCAAGCAATGTTCTCTACCATCTGGGAAATATTTGTGGTGTGATACATCAACTAAACATGTTCGGCCGTATATTCCTCAGGCTTTCAGAAAACACGTCTTTCAAAGAATTCATGGTTTATCACATCCAGGAATAAAATCGACTATGAAATTAATGACATCAAAATTCATTTGGCCTAACATAAAAAAAGATGTACAGTTGTGGACAAGAACCTGCATTCATTGCCAAAAAGCTAAAATCAATCGGCACACCAAAACAAAATTAGGTGATTTTGAAGTATCACCAGGAAGATTTTCAGTCATCCATATCGATCTCATAGGACCACTTCCACCATCTAAAGGGAATATTTATTGTCTTACTTGCATAGATAGATTTTCGAATTGGATGGAAGCAATTCCTTTAGAAAATATTTCTGCTGAGAACGTCGCAAGAACCTTTTATAGCAACTGGATTGCGCGTTTCGGAACGCCAAGTAAACTCATTAGTGATCGTGGATCCCAATTTAAAAGTGATACATTACGAGCTTTCTCCAAAATCTGTGGCATCAATTTACAACACACTACTGCCTACCACCCCTCGTGTAATGGCAATGTTGAGCGCCTTCATCGAACATTGAAAACAGCATTAAAAGCCCACAACAACATATCTTGGACGGACACGTTACCAACAGTACTTTTGAGTTTGTAAACTATTCAACAGCACTATTCAAGAAGATACCAATCATTCTATTGCGCAAGTAGTTTATGGCCAGAGTCTCAGACTTCCTGGCGAGTTTTTCAGCGAACCAAGTATCCAGACAGCATCGGAGACTTTTGCTAATAAACTCCAGAAACAGATGGAAGTTCTTGGACCGAGACTAATTCGTAAAAATTCATCTGAACAGATATTTGTCCATAAAGACTTAAAAACTTGTTCTCATGTGTTTCAGCGAATAGATCGGATAAAAAAAACCTTTGGAACCTCCTTATGAAGGACCATTTCCTGTTATTGATCGCAAGGACAAATATTTTACTATTAGCACAAAAGGAAAACATGTTAATGTATCCCTGGATCGCCTGAAACCAGCATATATTTTAGCTGAGGAAAATTCTCAGTTGATACAACCTGACTACAGTAATTTGCAGAGACCGGACTCAAATTCGGATGTGAATCAAAAACCTTCTCGCACAGGCAGAACTATACGTTTACCTGTTAGATTCAAGGACTGACTAAATTATTTTGATAGTGGTTAACACTGCAATACTAGTTACTACCTATTTCTCCATCTTCGTAACGTAACTTAGTTACTGGTGGGGGAGTAGTGTAGTGGCCCAGTTATTGCATGAGAAATAATTATTTTTTATTTCATATATTTGTTCATGTGTTTAATTATTTTATAAAATTAACTTTAATATTTTGTTAATATTCATATTTATATTTAAATTTCTTTATGCTGAATGGCAACTAGTTCTAGTTCTGATTCATGATTGCTAGGTTTTGGTTTCAAAACGTTGCTCGTAGCGTCGCATTTCGATAGCTGGAAAATAAAATGCAATAACTTAGCTATTTGTTTATAATTCATGCTGTTACTAGTCATAAATTAATTTTAAACATTAGTAGCCAAGGCTACAGCGTCACCCCTGATCAACTTCTTCACTACTGAAGACTTTGCACTTTTATTACAAATGCATACGACTTTTCCAGTTTATGGAATTTAACGAACTTTTACAGGTCCTTAGGGGATTGATAAACATGTAGTGGTAAAGGCCCTCGGGTCGAACACTACTTAACGAATAATGATCTCTGATCTCCCCGTTGAATCACTATTATAAATGTTCGTTTTACTTTTCAAACTGTTGCCACCAAATGTTAGAGTCTTGCATTATATTTGAAGAAATTAAATAATGAAAAATTAGAGTAGCTCCTAAACACTATACCATCTGGGGGGCAAGATCTTTTTATTATAAATTAATTTTAATAGAAAAGTTATTTTAACATATGTGCGTTTAAGAAAAAAGAGCAGGGAAAATTTCCCAAAAACGCAAGCACATGAATTTTGGCAGCATAGTTTTGTCGAAAATTGCGCGATTTGGCAACGTTGAAACGTAAAGCTGATTCGCTGGTTGTGTTTGCGCCAATGAACAAATGTGTTATTTACCGTGTGCTTTTCTTTTTAAAAGTTCCGAGACTTCAATGGATATTGATGCGGGTGATGAAGAAGAACGCTTCAAAAGGCTTGCTGTGTATGTATTCACTTATATATATATATTTTCAAATACACAAAATATTGGTAAACGTTTACAATTGGGTGCCCCTTGTTTTTTGGCGATTCTTTTTTTGATGCCAAGATCGGCACCAGGAAGGTACAATTTCTTGATGGTCGCTACACAAAACAAAAATAAGAAGTCAAAGAATTGTACAGACTCTGTGTCCATGAACACATTGATCTGTTTTCACTTAAAAAAAAATCCTAGAATTGCACAAACTAGGCATTGCGCACTGCCTTAAATTTGCCCATGTACACATCAATCTATTTTCATTTAAATAAAATCAGGAAGCTAAAACAGAGTTAAAACTATCATGGTAACCAGAAGTAAGGTTTCATCGCCAAAATTTAAAAAAGTTGTCGTGAAGCGAAGGGGCACTCAGTTCTACGCTAGAGCGAAAATATTTATATTCGTGATCTGTTTGTATGTAGGAATTCAATATACAATTAAAGTAAAATGTTTGATATCCAAATGTAATCGAATATGTGTAGTTTCCTAAAAAAGTGCCAGAATATTTAAATGTGCGAAACTAAAAGTATAAAATGTTAGTTTCCTTGAATTATGCGTTTTCTTAGTCTTCATTTTACAATAAATCCAGATGTTAAGTATAAGTTCAAAAATAGGCTGACTATATTTTCGTTATGTCACATGTTATATTAAGTTGACCATTATTCTTCAGAACTGTATGTTTAGCTTAAAATGCTCGTTAAAAATGGGACAAAATGCCATAACGCACAAAATACCTTAGATGGAGCTCACACTGTAAATAAACTAGAAACTCTTAAATTTGTTATTAGTTTGCAAGTAGAAAAAGGGAATTTTTTAGTAAAATTTTTGGTGAATCTTCGGATTATGGTAACTTGGCGAAACTTTGGCGACCATCCCTGCTACAGCAACCTGCTAGTTTTTTTTTTTTTTGGATGCCATTTTGTTTTCACGAAGTAAAGCCATGTTTTATTTTATTTTTTTTTTTTACTCAAAATTTTTTCCAACAATCTGCTAGCCGAATTACGCTTATGCTAGAACTTTTATGGAACAAAAGTGCTTAATCATGACGAAGATTAGGTGCGAAATTGGGAGGAAGTGTAGAATCGCCCACTGCTTGCTGCGTTTTTAAGAATTGCATATACACGATATCTATGTACACATCAACCTATTATAACTTAAAAAAAATCCCAGAATTGCACAAAAATGGCATTGTGCACACTTTGGTATTGCGCACACAAAAATGACTTTATCCATGTACACATTGACCTATTTTCACTTAAAAAATAAAAATTAAAAAAAAATTACAAAAATCCAATTCTTCTTACTCTTGTAAAAAGCACCAAACAAATAAGTGGGCGATTCTGCACTTTAGCAGCGAAATTGTTTCTAAGTGCTTATTAGCTAAAATCCTGTTTGGAATTTTCCGGAAAATGTCACATGACATGTTTCATGATCTCTCATTTCTCTGAGACAAAATAATCTGTGATTCGAACTGTGTACTTCTCAGATTATTGCTAAAATCCTAGCTAGTAACCTTTATCACCTTACTAAAATGTCACCAAACTACCTGTTACCATGTTCCAAAGATTAACCAAATTTTTGAAATGATCTTTCTGAAAATTTCTAAAATCATGTATTTAACAGCTTTTGACACTATAACATATTTTCTGAAGCAGGGCAGAATTTGAAAGGTGAAACCTCTTGGAAAACACACAAAGATGTCTTGTAGAATATAATACAGTATTATCAATTAATTACATAACTGCTTTTCTCTTACTTGAAGCAGAACTTTACTAATCTTGTGAGATATTTAGTCCAAGACAATTTAATTATAATATTGGGTACTTTTCCATTTCGCCGGCGCAAATCTCGCCAAGCAGACTTTATTGGCAGCAACATACAGTATACACATAAAAAATTTAACCAATGTTAGTTTTAAGAATTTTTTATTTTGAAGGCATAAGCATTTTAGTATGGTTTAAAATTTTGTAAAAAACCAATAAATAAAGACAATAAATTTGTAAAAAGACATTAATTTAAGAATTTACTTTGCTTTCATCCTGATTCGCCGGTTCATATCACGTGACCCCAAGTGATCTTATCTCATGTAAACTACGCTACAAAAATATAATTCTCTCAGTAATTATCTACATTAATTTCAAGTTAAATCTTATGGAATACAAGTTCAAATGCAAGAATTATTTTAATTCGTACGAATAGCTTACTCAGAAATTATGTAAAACCGCAGTGCTTTACTTCGCTAGTGCATTCTCATTAGATTTGATGAATTTAACCCTTGATTTTCCTTTTCTATATCTTTGCGTTCAGGTGAGTGGTGTGATTGCATCGTAATTAATTACCGCGAATGGTCTTAGGGCAAAAAATTTAACTATCTTGTAAAAATTCTATGTAATTGTATGTCAGTATTGAAAGAAACAATCAATCTGATAAGAAATGGCTGCGACTTGTTTTGAAAATGAAGGGTAAAAGTTTGCCAGCGAAGATATTCCGCTTGGCATCACTTGTACCATTATTGGCGACTTTATCGTTTGTGCCGGCAAAACGGAAAAGTACCTAATATTATTTTTCAAACTTAGGTATATTTATATTGTAATAGATGAGTAAGAATTAAGGATACAGTGGATATTTAGCTGAAATATGCTAATCAGCCTAAATGCTACTATTTATCCAGTAATTTTAAATATTTAGGAAGAGAAAAATTTCCACACTTTTTTTTAATAATTCAAGATCTTTATTGATTATTTATAATGGGGATATTTCCATTCTATTTTATTTCTTTCTTCCTGTTAAATAGTCTTAAAATTTGTTTTAATTAAAAATAAATAAAAGTTGTAGATTGATAGAAGCTTTCCGTAATGTGAAACAACCTTTCCATGAATACGTTTCTTCCCATAATGTTATGCAATTGCAACTTTAAAATATTAGATTATGTTAATTAAAATTTGGGTAAAATCCTATAAGAGCCCTTGCGACAAACTGGGAGAGTGCAGAATCACCCACTGCTCCGCACGTTTCTCAAAATTGCCAACTTGAAAATAGCAAGTAAAAAAATTGGGGTAGAGTAGACTTTAAGGTACCCCTTGTATTATGGTGAAGTTGTTGTTTGATTTATCACCAAGTTGTTGTTTCATTTATGGTAGCCTGAGTAGTTGAATGTTATGGAAACCCTATTGTGACATAATCAGGTGCATGATTCTGGGAAATTTTGAATCATGGGATGTTTTGTAAGCGTTTTTGTGGTGTGTGTTGGTTTGATTCTTTAGACAGTAGAATGGCCGAATGTAGTAAGATTAATTTGAAGTTTCTGTACAATTTGGAGCAAAAGGGGAAAAGAGCTTTAATTGACTGGTGTGTAAATGTAGGTTTACTTAGTAGCCATTATAAGTGTTTTGTATGTAGGAAGGATATGCGTCTAGTCGAACGTAAAAATCGTTTAGATGGATTTGAATGGGTTTGTAGGAAGAAAAGTTCAGATGGTCACTATGTGAAGTGTTCGATCAGAAAGAGTACCTGGTTTGAAAAAAGTCATTTGAGTATGATTGATATTTTGATTTTTACGTGGCTCGGGGTGTACGAAGCGAACTCGAAAATCATGGTAAGTGAATATTTGCTTTTGGTAGTGCTTAACTATATAACATGTTTTTTCTTTTCTATGTTATTTTATTTTTTGGTTTAAAATGTATTTTATTGAGATTTTGCATTTTTTTCCCCTATATTGTAGAATTTGGTGCTCCTTTGACTTTTTAAGTGTAAATATATCAATGTGTACATGGACAAAGTAAAGGGAGTGTGCAATGCAAGTTTGTGCAATTCTGGGATTTTTTTTAAGTGAAAATAGGTCGACGTGTACATGGATAAAGTTAAAAGAGTGCACAATGCTATTTTTGTGAAATTCGGGGATTTTTTTTTTTTTAAGTGAAAATAGATCGACGTGTACATGGATAAAGTTCGTGAAATAATGAAGTATTTATGACCTAAAGGGTATCAAAATTTACAAAAAAAAAAAAAAAAAAAAAAAAAAAAAAAGAAGCTTAATATTGATTTGTTTGCCTTATTAAACATTTCTCTCAATGCAAGTTGTTTAAGTTGCTCCGTTTGTTGCGCTAATACATTCTCTTTAATTCTGTAGACAGGCATAATCCTTTGCTTAGTTACATTGTTGAAGTCCTGTAACTGCTGTTTCGAGAATTCCGATTAATTTGTCAATCAAAATTTTCTCGTTGTCAGTAACTTCTCTGTCACTTTCTTCACTATCAGTAGCGTATTTTCTGGATCTAGAACTATACTACAGATTTCGCCATTCATTAATTGATTGATGATTGAGAAGGATTGTCATCACAATGAAAACTTCTTTTATATCATCCTCATTTATTACAGCTTGTCCACATTTCTTTACAAAATCCGTTAATTGGAAAATTTCGCCTTTGTTTTGCTATATCCGAAAACCTTTAAAATTAGTGGCTATCATCATCAAATTTAGCTATCCTTCACTGTACATATTTGGCTATGCATCATGAGCTTGGCGACTAACGACAAGTTGTTCTGTTAAATTTTATCTTGCTTCTATCACGCACTGAGACAATTATGCCTGAATTATATTAGTTTTGTTATTTATCATACTTATGTCTATTTCTTTCACATGCTTAAGGCTTATTAGAGTTCTGAATAAATAAATTCCCACATATATTTCAGCCTTATTGAAGGCCGGCGCTAGATATCTTACCGCCTGATGCAGTCTCTGTGGGTCCTAAATTCTCCGAGTCTCTGCAGCCATACGAGCCCTGGTGCTGGTTCTGGGTTTATGTGAATAACAAATCAATTATTCTTAATTCAAATAGCCATAAATTTAATCTTTGAGTCTGTGAGTATCATCAACAAAATCTATTTTTATCACATGGAAAGAAATGTTTGGTAAATGTTTCCTCGTAAACATTTTTTTAGCACATTTAACTTAAATCTGTAATCATCGCCAAGCGTAATGTCAACATATAAGGTTACCATACACCTTTATTATTCAATTACTAACAAGAAAAATTGGGTACTTTTCCGTTTCGCCGGCGCAAATCTCGCCAAGCAGACTTTATTGGCGACAACAGACAGTATACACATAAAAAATATTAAAAAAATCTTAGTTCTAAGAATTCATTTTTTGAAGGCATAAACATTTTAATATCACTTAAAACTTTATAAAAAGCCGATAAATAAAGACAATAAATTTGTAAAAAGACATTAATTTAAGAATTTACTATGCTTTCATGGTTCAAAATCCTAATTCGCCGGTTTATATCACGTGACCCCAAGCTATCTCATCTCACGTAAACTACTCTACAAAAATCTAATGCTCTCAGTAATTATCTACATTAATTTCAAGTTAAATCTTAATTTGGAACACAAGTTTAAATGCAAGAAATATTTCAATTCGTACGAATAGCTTACTTAGAAATTATGTAAAACTGCAGTGCTTTACTTCGCTAATGTATCCTTATTAGAATTGATGAATTTAACCCATGACTTTACCTTTTCTATATTTTCGGCTTCGGGTAAGAGCTGTGATTGCATCCTAATTGACTTAACTACTGAAAATGGCCTTAGACATAAAACTGAACTATCTGATAAAAATTCTATGTAATTATATGCCAGTATTGAAAAAACCAATCAATCTGATAAGAAAAAGCTGCGACTTGTTTTGAAAATGAGGCGTAAAAGGTTACCAGCGAGAATATTCCTTTTGGCATCGATTGTACCATTATTGGCGACTTTATCGCTTGCGCCGGCAAAACGGAAAAGTACCAAAAATTGTTTAGGCATCGCTACATGAGTCATTACTGAAGTTGTCATGTTTTGATAAACATGCGGTGATGAAAGGAAAGTATAATAAATAATGATTCCCAAGGTTGGCGTCAGATCAATGATGTATCTATGTGGAATGTTTCAGTTTGAGATGTGTACCATAAAGCGGATACGCAGGAATAAAACCAAGTTACTGATCCTGATCGTACATATTTATGCTAAAAGGTTTGTTTCTTCAATAACAATGTATTTCATTTAGTGTCAAAGTGAAATTAAGAATTGGCACACTCCAGATGTTTTATTATGCTCGGAGGGGGGTGGAATCAAATGTGCATGCGTAAAACTTAGGAGAAAAATGTTGTTGGTGGTTTTGAGGTCCGGATTTTAGATCATTTCGGATAATGGACGTCTGGATTTCAGACTTTGTACTGAATTTCTTATTTATTTTGATTAATATAGCAATTGGATTATATGGATGATCTTTAACTTTGTTAGAGATTTCTTGCTGGTAACTTTATGCTTTCTTGACTACTGTTATTATAATGACTTTTGAAATTGCTTGTTTTCATGAATGTGTTTGATTGATTTAGAAATTCTGAATTTTCATCCACAGAGAACCCGTTAGCGCCGTTGCTGTTTTACTCGCCAAGTTCACCTATGGTTGATGGGCGTTGGTTATGAGATATTAAAACACATGGAAGTAAGCCGCGTAAACATGATATTTAAAGAATATAATCAAAGTAATTAAAGAATAAGTAACATAAATTCACGTTAGCAGAGAAAACAATATATTAAGCATACGAAAGTGAAAATTCAAAATTAACTGGTTAAACACGATGCACGAAAATAAATTTGTATTTAATTCAAGTTAGCACAGAAAACAATATGTAAAGCTTAATGGAAGTAGAAAAATCATGTAATATTGAGCTTTGTAATAATGACCCTTTTTCTTGGCAATTTCTTGGGAAAATTGAGATCTGTCTTTGAATATCTTTCAGTATTATAAAATTCCAAAATATTTATGTTTTTAACAGTGCAGTTTCTAAAGAAATTGTGAATTTACGATTAATATCTTCATTGCATAATTTTAAAGTACTTCCAAAACTACGATTGAAAATCCATTATGATCGCATAAATGAAATGAATAGATATTCTCATTTAAATAGAAACTTAATTGCAACTGATTACATAAAAGTTTTTTTAGTAATAAATTATATTCTGCTCTGACTTATTTTTTTAAATTTTATGTATATGTTCATGTATTGCACGAAAAAACCAACATATTAACTTTACATTTGGCATATCGATTTTTATTAAGACTTGCTTTTTTGCATGTAACCAGGGTTCATAGCGGTCCTTATAAGTGCTTATAAGTCCTTATATTTGAAAATAAAATATAAAGGCCCTTATAGGTGCTTACTTTTTCTTTAAAGCCCTTATTTTTTTGTTTTTAGTGCTTATTTTTTGCTTTTAGTGCTTTTTTTTTAATGAACGCGCTATTTTCCCCCTACCAAAGCCGAAACTAAATAAACAACTTTTCTTAATATTGAATGTCAGGTGGTGAATCATACTCCCGGAAATAGCTTTTCCCCCTTTCTCTGCATTAACATAACCTTTGGTGCGCACAAAGAGTACAGACAGGTGCCCGTCGTTATATTGGTCAAAGAATTGCGAAAGCAGTAGAAAATTTCGGTACATTCGGCATTCTTTTCCTCTCACCCAAATACTATACACGTTTAAATTTCTATCCAGATCTTAATAATTTGCATTCTCGTTCCGCTTGGTCAGTTCATATTTGTGTTTATTATGATCATTATGCTTATATTATGAGTATATGTATGAATGTTTATAATAACAGTTGCAGTAACTGCTGAAGTATAGTAAACTTCCAAAAATGGTTGTATTTTAACACAGCGTTTTAGGAATAATACTCGGAATGGCTTAAATAAAGGGAAAGTAATCGAATAGTCAAAATAATTTAATTTTTTTTGGCCAATACATTATATAGTGCGAAGATTGGGAGGTTCTCCCCTTTCTCCGCAAAATCTCAAATATTGAAACTGTTACAAGTTCGCTGCAAAACAAGCAACGGACTTTTTTTTTTTTTTTTGTCACTTTCCAATCTGGATTGAATAGGACTAAAAGTTCTGTGGTCTACCAACCCAAGCGAAGAATGATTCTATTGCGGAAATTTAACGCCGTCTGTTGAAAATTAGAATGAAAAACACCCCAGTTACTCATATTTAGTTCTTTATTCTCCCAATTTCAGCAGCTGTTGATTCCGATTGCGTAATATCACGTAGGGAAGAATTATGGCACACGTATTGTGCAATAACGTTTGCGATATT
The DNA here is from genome assembly GCF_044657685.1 of Stegodyphus dumicola. Lineage (NCBI taxonomy): Eukaryota > Metazoa > Arthropoda > Arachnida > Araneae > Eresidae > Stegodyphus > Stegodyphus dumicola. The sequence continues at coordinate 135,525,921 of NC_140777.1, forward strand.
TCGCAGAGATAATTAATTAATTAATTTTGATGTTCTGTTTGAGATTTGTTTATGAACACTTAAAAGAGTTTTACTGTGCTTGCTAAGCAGAATATTTTTCAGTTCCATTGGTTTATTTTTATATGATTCACATATCAAAATGTCAAAAGCATTTATTTAGCGGAAAAATCTGAAAAGTGGCTACAGTCAACCCCCCCCCCCTCCGTTCCTCTTTTTCAAGTTACGCTCAACTGTCCGAATATTCGCCAGTTTCCAAGTATGCGGCTTAGTTAAGCTTTTACTGTTAAAGGATGACTGCATGAAGCAAATTTCTGTCTTCTGATTTCAGAAATGTTCCTCTTTTTTACTTAAATTACTTTGCTTGCAATATCTGTTAAGAGAAAACTGATATACAATGAAAATTTAGAAAATATTCAGAATTTAGATTTAAATTATTTAAATATTAATATGAGTGGAAAAATAAATTGTATTTATTATTAGGTTCCAAGCAAATACAATAAATATGCCTTATTATTATTTATTTTCTCTATTTTGAACTGAAATTTCATCATTAAATCTTGTAATATAGTTTAGTTCTGCATAGTTTTTTTTTTTTTTTTCTCTCATTGTAAACTAGTTCTGTAAATTGAACTGTTATTTAAAATTTAAAGGGAAAAAAAAAAGTAATTATTTTCTATGGTTGAGGTAATGCTTATTCTCTCTTAATAAATACTGCATTTCTCATATTTTAAATTACAAGTCTAATTAAGGTTATGCAGTTGTGTATAATGTCATTAGACAGGTGCTTATTTTTTTTCTTAAAATGTGCTTGAAAAGTGCTTATTTTTTTAACTAAAATGTGGCTATGAACCCTGTGTAACTCATAACGAGAACCAAGGAATATATCATTTTTTGTGCACTGCTTTGCAACTGATATACAGCTCATCAGCAGCTAAACAGTAAAGTGACTGAACTCTGGTACTGATTCAGAAGTCAAACAACAAGGTAGTTTAGTTAGCCAAGCTAATGGGCAAGTTGTATGATTGTTTTCATGGTATTCCCAATATGTAACGTGGATTCAAACCAGTGTCCTTCAGAAAGACCTCCTTGAAGGCATCTTTTCTTTTAGGCAGATATCTCTCCCATGCTTTTCCATAATTTAAACAAACCCAAATGATGTATGCTGCTAAAAATTTTATTTAAAGTCCATATTTAATAACATTACAAAAATTGCAAATATGGTCCAAGTTAGATCATTTTTAAATGCATATATTTATTTTAATTACACTAATTGTATATATTTATTATATGAATATTTTAAATGTCCATTTTATCATTAATTATTATTAATATATTTATGGACAACATTTCTTTTTTGATTGTTCTGTCCAATGTATCCTTGATTTTAATTTCACATTTAAATTTTCACACCATAATTTTATAAGTCTTCTGAAATTTAGTCACAGTTTCACTCAATTTAACCGCGTAGTTCACAAATGCAGCATAAAAACTATGTTAATATCAGTCACCAAGGATGTATGGATTAGGTTTTTCATGCATAACCATGAGTTTTTGAGTATCCATAAAACTATTCTGTCATTTTAGAGAATCAATAATACTTTTTATTTCAGTTTAATCATCTCTTTGTGTGTCACACCTGAAATCTTCTCAAATGTTATTGTTTTGTTTATTTCATGCTTATGACTGCATAAGAAGACTTAAGTGAAACAAATGTGTCACAAGCAGTGACACTGAGATGTTATTTCACATATAACTGAGAAGTACAGCACTAATTAGCACTGTAATTGTTAAAGAAAGTATCCTGGCTTGTAAAAAGCTTCGTTGCATGTAATGTGAACTTAATAACTTTATCATTTTAAAAATAAGAAGGGTTTGTGTGTACTTAATTCAATATACAAAGCATGTGAGAGCTAGCTGAAAAAGGCATGCTTTTGTGAATATTTTCTAGGGTAAATAGGCTCATGGAAAACCACGAAAATGTCACAAAATTCACAAAACACATACGAAAAAAATAACCTGCACAACCAGCTCGTTTTTCAGGATTTGAGCCGAGATTGAACTACCACTATTCAGCCTTCTTAACCACTCGTAGGACTAAATATGTAATATGTAATATCATGTAATCAAAAGTTAACTATGTGTTGTGTAACAGGATTGCTTTCTCAAGTATCGAGGTAGGAAATACTTAATCTATTCTTTTTTTTAAGTGTTTGGTCATGGTATTATTCATTACATGTACTTTCCATAATTCATATAGAATATTAATATTTCTACTACAAGTGTCTTTTTTAAATTTTTAAGTGTTTTGCTTGTTGATATTCTCAAAATTGTATCTGATAATTAGTATAATAGGTATAAATACAGTAGACATATATAATCGATCAGGAGTGGCTAAACTTTATGTCAGTGAGAACCACAACTGCATATTTACATCATAGGTGAAGTAGGTTTCAGACAGCAAGAAATGTCGATTCCAAACAATCATTCAGTGACAGTCTTAGTTCAATAAAAGCCATGTGCCTGTAATAAATTAATGAATGCATGACTTTTAATACATCCATTTTACATAAACATTTTTTCAATGTTATTTTTATCAATTTACTTGTAAACAGTTTAAAGCATTTTATGTTGAAACAACTGCCTGTCTTTCATAGTATATTTGACAGTGCCAATAATTTTCAGTATTGAAATTCTATTCAGTAGCATTGTTAATAAAACTTTTGAAGAGTCATTTGCACTTGGATTCATTACACAAGTAGTGGTTTGCTCATTTTGATGACTTTGAGTATCCATAAAACTATTCTGTCATTTTAGAGAATCAATAATACTTTTTATTTCAGTTTAATCATCTCTTTGTGTGTCACACCTGAAATCTTCTCAAATGTTATTGTTGGAAAAGCATTAACAATATATTATCTGGTTAAAGTTTTAAGCCATAAATATTGTTTTTCTCATAATTTTAGATGACCATACCAATAATAAAAACATTACTTAATTAATTATTTAAAATGCATATTTTGGCAGGTGATGAAGTCAAAATATTTTATCGGTTGGAAACCTCATGATTCTGTGTGCTTAACGCTACGTTAACAGCCATGTTACCAATTATCATTAACCCCTCTCCCGCCATATTTTCTTCCACAAACTAGCATCTGTCACCGAAAACTTCCTTTATTATATGAAAATATTTCTATCTATTTGTTAAAAGTTCATAAATAATAACGTGAAAATACAAAAAAAATAATAATAAATAAGTGAAGAATAATTTAAATTGGCAAATGCGAACAATGACGGTGATAATTCAACAAAATGAACGTTAGAGGAATGGTTGCAACCTTCTTACAAGCGAATAGGTTGAATCTGCCGGATTACCAGGTTTGAACTATTATCGCCAAAGTTGGCGATGTTTACATTTGCCGGGTTCTTTGCGGAAGTGTTCCGAAATTCTAATTAGATGTAAACAAATTTCATTTAATAATAATTAAATGCCGTGTAAAGCTTCAAACTTATTTTTTTTTTAACTAATACTTAAAAGATCTAACATTGTGGTTCTCAACCTATTTTGCCCTATTCCACCCCTTTCACCATTGCTAGAAGATCATTCCCATCATGCCCTTCCTTTTCAGTACTTGAAAAATGCATATATATATTTATTTAGATTGCTTTTGAACTTACTTTATAAATTAAACCAAAAAAAGTACAGAAAATGTTGGTACCAGGATTCGAATAAAAATAGTTTTTTATATTTATAAACCACAGCTGCCAACTCTGCTTTTTCTTCTGGTCTCCTGGTAGATCACCAAATCTCGATAAACTTGTCTCAGTTGCAACAAACAGGGCGAAAAGAATGACCGGGGTAAGAAACGTTTTTGTTATTATTTTGAAAGGAAAAATCAGTGACAAGATCTTACTTACCATTGTATCATTCATCAAGAAGCGCTTTGTGCTCGACATTTCCAGAAGAAATTTGCAAAGTTATGGAATTCATAATTATATTATTGTTAACCTCATTATTACTACAGCTTTTAATCATCGCCAGTTTAAAGAATTTTTAGTTGAAATGGAGAGCGAGTACTCAGATCTTCTGCTGAATAATAAAGTGCGTTGGTTATCAAGAGGAAATGTTTTGAAATGTTTTGCATCCTTATTAACAGAAGTTAAAGCATTACTCCTTGAAATGAGTGTTTATAATCCAGAACTAATGAATGATCAGTAGATCCAAAAATTTTATTTTATGGTAGACGTTACATCTCATCTAAATCAGCTTAATCAAAAAACTATAGGGAAGAGGTGTGTGTGATTATGGCAAAGCCTCGAGGGCTATCTGCATAAGAGGAGGGATGCCTTCGTGGAGGACTTTCTAAGGGAAACTGGCTCGTTTTTAACACGTTACACATGGGGAAAACCACGAAAATGCCCATGCAGCCAGCCCGTTCGCGGGATTCGAACCTCCTATAGGGAAGAGGAAACACAATTTTTCTGATGTTGGAAGAAGTTATTTCATTTGAAAGCAAATTATCTCTTTCTGCTCAAGATTTTTGAAACAGAAACTTTGGTTCACTTTCCAAGCCTGTTGAAACATTCTCAAGAAAATAGATCTAATATTGACATTTGCCATTTCAAAACAACAGTTTTATGACAGAAGTTTTTCTCAGCAGGTTTCAGGAATTCTGAATCAGCAAAGCAACATTAGCCTTTGTTAAAAAACCTCTTAATACTAGTGCAACGGAATTGCATTTCTCTGTTTAATATTCACATTGGCAACTCTGAAATCAATTGCTGAATTTAAAAAAAAAAAAAAAATTATGAAACTTGAAATTTGAACATTTTAAGTGCTGATGTAGAAACATTGGAGAAAAATAAATGTGTGCTTAGTTCACAGCACAAGTAATCTGGAGAAGGAAAACATGTGGAATAATATTATTCCCGACTCATGTAATCAGCTTAAAAAACTAACGTTTGATGTTTTTCTTATTCGAGTCTACATATTCATACGATCAATAATTTTCAAGCATGAACTTTTTGTCAAGAGTAAATAGAGAAGTCATCTTATTCATGAAAACTTGTAATAAGGCTTAAAATGAAAAACAACATACAAAATGCAAACTTTTCAAGAAGATGCAAGGCCATTGTTTACATTAGTGTTTTGTTAGTCATTATTGCGATTCAAGTTTTTCAATATATTGCAATTCTCTTTTATCAATAAAATAGTATCGTTATTAAGTATAATATCAAGTTTTATTCGACATATATATATAGTTTAACTAAGACTTAAAAACTGAAATATTGAGTTAATTTTAGGGAGTGTTGTGGAGCGAAAAAAGATGTAGTGTTGAGAAAGGTATAAGATGGTTTGGACATATGCAGAGAATGAATGGAAGAAGATACTTGAAAAGAGAATACAAGTATTAATAAATACAGTGCTGAACTGTTGATAATTGACTCTGTTGACTAATGAGTTTGCCTTCACTGGCCAAAGGGATATAAAACTGAACTGAGAGCAAATTGTGTGCCATCTCAAACCTTTTCTGCTGCATGTACTATGCCCTAAAAGGCTGAATTGTTATTATGCCCAACAGTGTTATGTTGTTATATGTAAAGATTTTAAACAATTATTTTTTTGTAACTGTTTCTGAAATTATTAACTTAGTGTTTTATGTTCAGTTTCAGCAGTTTTCTTAGTGTTGATTAAAGAGTTACTGTTTATTACATTTGCTATTCCTTATTACTGCACTAAAGGCTATGATTCTGTATACATTAATTAGCAGCATGTTTAAATTCTTAGTTAAAGGTCTTCAATTTAGTTTCATAATTATTTATTGTATACCTTCTTCATATTCATCTTAAATTTCAGAAGAAATTTACTTCCCAGTTTAGTCCTTTGAAGCAACTTATATGTAAATATTGTATAGCATATTCTGTTATGTACTGACTATTGAAATGCATTTTTATTTCTTTTTTGCAGGACATTTTGCAGTTTGAAGTCTCTATGTACTACTGAGGTAAAAAAATTCTTTTATATCTAATCTGAAAATGAAATATTTTTTCATAGGCAATAAATTCAGTTCTTGACAACTGCATTCTAAATTAGAATTTTAAGCACATGTGAGAAAACAGGAAAGTGCTTTCCAGTATTTAATTTTAAAAAAAGTTGAATTTTTATTTTCAGAAATCATCTTAAATTTATTTAATAAAGATCATGGCAAATGATTCCAAAATTTTTGGTGCATGTTTTACTTGTCCCCAGAACTTTCTGAGTTGTCCTGCTGTGGATAATTTCTACATAACCACTGAATTTCTGTGATTCTGATTAATTCAGGCTCCTAAGAACTTGATGTTTGTGTCATTATTTGATTTTTAGGAAAGTGATTATTCTAAACCTCATGTTTATAAAAAAATTTACTGTAGTTTGAAAATATGAGTCTTGGATGATAATATCAGCGACTCTTTTAAATATAAGCTACAACTTGCTTAAAAGTATCTTATGCAGTTAATGCCACTAGATACCTTTCAACATAAAAAACATCTTCAGAATTATTTTTATTTTTTGCATTTGCTGCAAACATGAAAGAAAAGAAAAATCTTATAATTAAATTTTGTTGCTGTTAAACATTTCTGTAGTAGAAGATAAGCATGTTTAATTTATAATACTTTTTATGTATTGTTTGACATATTTAGAAGTATTAAATATGTATATGATGCACAATTTTGAAATCTACAAAATAAATTTTGTTGTATATAAAATTTAATTATAAATATTGAAGTAAAATAACAGACAATAACATTGCAAAATTAAAAATTTACTCTTACAAACACTTCAAAAAAGTGAGAATAAAATGCATTAAAAATTTAAGCAATATTTTTTATAATTTAAAAAAGTATCTCTTCATATAGTATTAATAAATACAGTACAAAGTTCGAAATCCGCACTAGCCGATTCCGGATTTGGGATATTTCCAAATCCTGTGGGGGGCTGTAAAGTAATGTTGCTTTCTTACATTAAATTCAAACAAATAAATTTGTAACAAGTTTTTATTTTTAAGCAATAATATAATCACCCTCGTTATCAGCAACCTTTTGCCATCTAGTATGCAGATTTCAATCCCAGATCAATAAAAATCAATTGGTTTTTGAGTAAAATATCTCAAGATGGCATTTTGGACATCATCAAAATTTTGAAATTTTTTGTTACTAAGAAAATGTTGTAGGGATTGGAATAAATGGAAATCCGAGGGTGCGATATCGGGCGAATATGGTGGGTGAGGCAGTACCTCCCACCCCAATTCATTATGTTTTTCCAGTGTTCGTCTTGCACAGTCGTGTTGCAGAATGACGCCTTTTCCGTTGACAATCGCCGGATATATTCCAATTAAAGATTGGTTCACTAGATCCAATTGTTCAGAATAAAGGTCTACATTAACAGTTTTTCCAGATTTCAGCAATTCAAAATGAACAATTCCACGAATACTCCACCAAATACCCAGAAGTGCCTTTTCGGGATCTAAACCCTTTGTAACCCCTATTAAAACTGCCTTTTGAGTTTTGGATTATCATATAGGACTTATTTTTCTGTCTCCACTAATCAAGCGATCAAAAAATGGTTCTGTATGGTGCCGTTGAAGCAATACATTGCGTGTGATGGATAGGTTGGCCTTGTTCTCTTCGGACAGATTATGGGGGACTCAGACACCTGCTTTGCTTATTTTTCCATTCTGCTTTAAATGTTTTTGGTCGACCAAGGTTGGTTAAGAGTGTTTGACAGTTCCTCGATTGTTTGACATTGATTTGCGTC